>NC_133996.1:7008750-7615833 GCF_047716275.1 Strix uralensis
GTAGTGACTTTTCAAGCAATAGTTTGGAGAGACTGTCACTGCACGGGGCTGAAATACACCCAAGCCCTCTCCTCCTGGTAAGCAACCAACAGTGTCAGTAAATGGCTTCACGTACCAGCTAAATGGGGAAAAAGCAGATGGACTGCAACTATTGTCTGTGCAGGGAGAGCAGAGGTTAATGTGTGCAGGTGACTCGTGGGAAGAGATGGTCTTTAAAGGGAGGCTTAAGAGATCAAACTGAACAAGCTCAATTAGTTTATTGATTGATTATAACCTTAATTGACAAGAGTCGCCCAGCCCTGGTGTGGCAGCAGCCGAGGGGAGAGTGCGGGATGGACGCGCTGTGCCTGGGCAGGGATGGAGCCAGAACACAGCGTCCCCCCTGCTTGGCTCGGACGTAGCGATGGGGCATCGCCGGGTTTGGCAGAGGGGTGCAGCCTCAACCGCGCGGGGAGGGGGAGCCTTGTTGTTGTGGCCATAGAAAACAGCGGCAGAAGGGTTCCTGAAATTCATTGCCCTTGCCCCAAAATGGGATCAGGCTGCAGTGACAGGAGGCTCTGCCTCCTCCCTGGGTGCCGTAGTCTGGTGTGTCATTGTACTCGGTGTTAGAAAACTTTGTCTGCTCTTTCTGAAGGTCGCTTGTCGCTCCGTGCTGTGGCTTCACCTTCTGCTGGGGTGCAGCCGGGTGTCTGCCCGCAGCGCAGCTCCTCGTGCCGGGCAGGGACGATGTGCCAGGGCCGGGCTCGCCACTCAGCAGGGCTGAGGGAACTGAACGAGACAACGTGCTTAATATTAAGGAAAAAGAAAAAAATGCCGGTGTCTGTTGGTGCCCCAGGGGATGGTCACCACAGACCTCTGTGTCTGACGAGGTGCCAGTTCTCGTGTGGCGTGAGTAATGCTCCTTGTCAGCTCTGATAAAACCTGAAATCTATCACCAGCCCTTTCCTCCAAAGGTTTTGTTACCGAGGAAAGTAATTACAATTTGTCCTTAATTCCAGAAGTGTGCCTAGCAAACTGGCTGGGAGGAGGCTGGGGAGGAGGGGGCTGGTCCAGGGCAGGGCTACGGCAGAGCCACAGCCACTTGCCACCCCCGGGGCTCTGAGCAGCTGCCTTGGTGGCCGTTGGAGCTGGAGATAGTGTGGGGAGGGTGACGGAAAGGTGGGGAGGTGACTGCCCTCGAGCAGGTCCTGCAATGTTAATGCTGCAGCCGCTGGTCCTTCAGCAGCTCCTGGCCGTGCTGGGGAGGTGAATGACCCCCCGTGAGCGTCTCCACAGAGTCCCTGCCCCATCCTGGACAGCTGGTCCTCACGGCTGATGGATTATGCAGAATTTGTTTTCCAACCCCAGTTGTTCGGTGGAAGGGGAAAAACCCTCCCTCTGCCTCTGGATCTGATGCAATGAGACATGTGACGTGGAAGATGAATTGAGGGCTGCATCTGAAGTGCCAGATACATAATCCATCCTAAATAGGCTTCATTAGTGGTAACAATTAAAGTTACCATTGTGGATTGGATACGTTTTCTATTAACTTTGCCCTTGTCTGCAACTCGGACTCACCTCATAATAATGAGCTGTGTCACTTCTGATCTATTTCTCATAATAGCTCCTTTCTCCTCTAAATCTGGGCAAAATATGATTTATAGGCAGGACTATTGTCTCGGTATCAGCCACCCGGCTTCCACCAGCAGAAAGGGGGTAAATGTTGACTGGAGTTCATAGTCTTTGCTGGATACTTACAGGTGGTAAAAGCCATCCTGGGGTTGGGATTTGAGGTGATGCCCGTGGGCTCAGGTGTTGGTGGGACAGAGAGGTGAGAGGTGAGCTGGGGCAGGACCCTTCCCACGAGCAGCCATCCTCTCCGTAAGCCATCATCCTGCCGGAACAAAAGGAGCAAAACTGTCTGAGGATTGAGTCTGGCCCTCTCCTCCTGCCTGAGCACTTCTTTTATCGAGGGATTTATGGCTTGGTGAAATAAATTTTTAATTTCCTATATTTTATTTCAGGAGCTGAAAGGGGTTGGAAGGGAAGGGGAGGGGAGGGCAGGGCAGCCCTCCTGGCAGGTTCTCTGTGGGCTGGGCGGGGGGAGGGCAGCCGGGGGGGCAGAGCTGCCCAGGCTCTCCCTGTGCCCTGCCATGGGGGATGATCTGGCCTTGCTTTCCTTTAGGTTCACACACAAAGAGCAGGAGCTCCCAGGCAGAATTTTTCTTGCTAGTGGGGCTTGGCCCTCGCCCAGGAGAAGGCAATACTGAAAACCCCGTGTTTGAAGCAGCCCTGAGCCCCAAAGGCCCTGGCAGTGACCCACCTGCCTCTAGCTGGTGGCCCACAGTCCCCATCCCCTTGGAGGGCCACGGTCCCAGCAAGCAGCAGATGCTCCAGCAGCCGAATGAAGTTTTTTCCAGGGCAGGTGTTTTTCAGAGACTTCGTTATGTCTCTACCTCACCTTTCTTGCTTCAACTCTGAGGATGTGAGGCTGGCTTTCTTAAGGGCACGTCACACGCGTGCCCTGTCCCTGAGGCTGGGCTGTGGGTACACAGCCCCCAGCATTGCTCCCTGGTCCTGGTGCTTGATGCAGCTCGAGGGACTGAGGGTGGAGTCCTCGTCCTTGCACTGGCTGGAGCTGTGGGCGAGGGGACGGCTGGAAACCTGCTCCTGTCCCCTCTGTGTCTGAATCTCCTCTGTCTCAGATACTCTTCTAAGCCTCTGCCAAATGGAGAGCAAGCCACAGTTACGGTAAAAGCCCTCCTGGTAAATATGTCCCCCCTCCTTGCAAAGCTGACTGTCATCTCATTATATCAATAGTGATTAAGAGAGGAAACCAGCAGTTAATCCCCTGCAAGGTATTATGATGATTAAATTGAGAGTGCCTGGTATAAAGCTGTACCACATTAAGTTTGACTCTGGGCGGATAAAAAGGGAGGCAGCAGTGACGTGACCCTCTTTCCCAGGGCACCGTGTTTCGGAGGAGCCCTGAGCCAGGATTGGTTCCCACTTAGTGTTGTTGTGACGTTCCCCAGCCCGGGGCCTGCCGGTGTCCCGGCTCAGCAGCAGGACATGGCGGGCAGAGCTGCGGCCCGGCCACAGGTTGGTTGTCCAGCGTTAGCACGTCCTGTCCACTCCCCCCCTGGCCCCGTGTGGGTTTGTGTCTCCAGCTGGTTTGCTCTGAGAAAAAACATGCAGGAGAAAAGAAAAAAAAAAAAAAGTCATGACAAATATCTTTCCGTCAGCCCAAGTTAAACAGACTGCGATGCTTTGGGACCTTTCCTGATAATTAAAAGCAACATGATGGCTCTTTGCTGGTGAGAATTTATTCTGTCGCTCGGCCTTAAAGAAGCCTCCTGGCCAGGCAGGGTCACAGAGTGGTGTCAGGGCCGTGCGTGGCTGTTTGCGATCGCTTCCCTCCGCAGTGCACGTGTGGGCTCGCTCCTGTCGCTGTCACCGCCTGTCCCCGTCACCCTCCCCCTGCACCCCGGCCTTTCCCCCAGCAGTGACACGCTGCACTGGGGTCACGTTGGAGGAATTCACATCCATCCCAAGGAAATACTTCCCACCAGCAAGGCAGCATCGCTGCCAGCAGGCGGTTGCCATGGTGATGCGGTTCTGTAACGGCCCGAGCAGATGATTATTGTTATTTATTATTTTAATCTCGCCCTGGTCCCCGCTGTGGGAGCCAGAGCGCTGCGAGGCCGCTGCTCCCTGCGAGCCGGGAGCGCGGGGGCTGCTGCCGGGCACGGAGCGGAGACGGATGAGCGGGTCTGGGTGCAAGAGGAGGGTTGTGCTCAGGAGGGAGGGGGTTGGTGTCCACACCAGCACTGTCTGCTGGTGGCAGAGGGCAGGGGTGGGACCTGGCTGACTTCTGGGTGCTCGACGGGGTACGCACCCCTTCACCCGCTGCCTGGACGTCTCGCCAGCCCCCGGGTGCTGCGGGGGACACCAGAGCCACTGAAGGCAGGAGTCACTCCCTCCGAGTGCTTTCAGGCTGTTAAAGAAGTTTGTCTCCTTGTCTCCACGCACGGTAGGAGTGCACTGTCTCCAGCCTGCTGCTCGCTCTGCCGGCTCGGGAGAGGCACGCGGCTGGTTGAGCACGTTTCTCCTCCTGTTGTTGTTCATTTGTTGATAGCGGAGCAGTCACAGGCAGCCCGGCATGGACAGAGGCACCCGTGAGTGCTTCAAGGGGTGTTGCGCACGTTGGTGCTACTTGGGTTGCAAGCGAAGGGACAAAATCTGTCAAATGCCACGAGTGGCATTGCCGCCTGATGAACTGGCTGAACAGGGAGCAGGGGCTTGATTTTGCTTGGCTGGGACTGAAGTCGCAGCATCTCACCAGCTCTGTGCAGAGCCCTGCTCAGAGCTCTGCTCGTTGCTGAGCTCAGCCCGTGGCCGCGCAGAGCTGCCTGTCGCGTTCCGCCCGACGCCGGCTGGCAGCAGGGCGGGGACAGACCACATATAGTGTATGAGCCCCAGATTTGTCCTCGTTTTGGGCCCGCTGAGCACCAGGGGATGGGGCTGTAAAGCTTTACCAGCACACCGGCCCCTGCGTGGGGTCTGTGCGTGCGGCGGGGTTCCAGCAGTGCCCACGGACTCTGCCCAGGTACCTCAGTGACAGCCCAAGGTCACCAGGATGTCACAGCAGACCTTGGAATTGAGATTTCATCTGCTGGAGCTGTTTAGTGCTTTGCTCTCAAAGTCATCCTTCATCCTTCCTAAGGGAAGGGACTGCCTCGCCCAGAGGCACACGGAGCTTTTCATATACACGGTATCAATCTCGGTAAGGGAAGCACTTTTATATTGAAGATCTGATGGAGGAATAAATTCCCATAGAAGTAGAAAGCAGAAGCTAATAGGCTTTTTCACAATGAAAGAACAGATCTGCTGACAAAGGCATTTCCAGGGCATCAAAATAAACTGTATTTTCTGCGAAGACCTGAGCTCTTCCAGAGCTCCTTCTCCTCTGCAGGCAGCCCAGCCCAGAGCAGCCACCCAGACCAGCCATCCCGGGACACTCAGGCCCGGCTCCTGAGCCCGGCTGGGGGTTACCACATGGAGCAGACCCTTGTGTGGTGTATCTTGGGTCAGCTGTGTCCCTCCATGCTCTGGGGTCCTCTGCTCATCCCCTGCTTGCCTGGACACTGCTCTCTGCCTGCCCAGCTGCCAGCCAGCACCAGTGCCTTGACAGAGCCTCTCTGCTCTTGGTCCTCTTCGTTACAGGATTTCCAAGCCTTGGTCTGATTTTGCTTTGCCCTTTTTATCCTGGTGCATTCCTGCGGTTCCCTTTGCTGGCACTCACTTTGCAAGTGCATCCCTGCCCCAACACGCAGCTCCAGTGCAGCACTCACTTCCGCCCCGGGTGCCACTGTGGCCGGGTCAGGCTTTTTCCAGGGAATTCCCTGATGCCCAACATCCCTGGGCCTTGCTGATGTTTTCAGCAGCAGTTATAGGATGGGGAAGATCATGCTGCCCAGATAATCCTTCTGTTTAAGCTTCTTATCTGAAAGCAGCTCTTTGGAAACGATAGGCAGAATTAGCCCTCGACCCGCGTCTTCTGTGCGCTGCCGGCAGAGTCCCCAGCTGGAATAACCCTGCACACCAACGTGTCGTCTTCACTGACCCACGTCCAGGTGCTGTGTGTGCCCCTCTCCTTGCACGAGGCTGGGGCAGGACTGTGCTGCCACGTCCACGCTCAGCTCCAGGCCCCCTTTCTCCTGGCAAGCCCCCACCCGCAGACGGCCCTTCCTCTCCCTCTTCCCCGTCACTGCTCTCAGGTGCAGCTCTGGCACCGCTGTGGGAAGCTGGGACCCTTGGCCAGTCGCACCACCCCGGGCAGCCCTGGGCTTCCCACCACCGTAGTGCTCCCAAAATTTAGGGACAGTTTTCTGGAGTGGCCCCAGTGGTTCCCCAGAGCCGGGCTGCAGCTCCTGGGCACAGCGATGCCACGAGGGCTGCCTGTGTCGCAGCCGGCTCCTGCGGGCAGCTGCCTGTCCGGCAGGCTCCTAGTGCCGAGCTCTCTTTTTCATTTCCTCTTTTGAAAAAAATACGTGTTAATTTGTCTTTCCTATCAATTGATTTTCCAGTTAAAACTGCTCTCTGCCTGCCCTTCATTCCCACCCTGCAGGAAAATAAGCCCTATAAAAGAAATGGATACCCCCGTTGCTAAAGAGACTAAAATTTACTGAAGACTTATTCGCTCCAGTCCCCAAAGGGGGCGAGAGGAAATGATTTGTTCAATTAATTATAAATGTTTTAATTTAAATGGCTAATGTAGAAGATAGTCAGCTATAAACCAGCAAACTACTGAAGTGTTTTACGGGTCCTTAAAGACCAGTAAATGCTTGTTCTGATCCTGCTAAGATCACTCAAATGACTTTTCCTCTTGCATTCAGGGTAGGGTGCAGTGGGAGGTGAGGGGGAGAGAGTTCCTCTTGTATTTTACATACCTCCAGGCAAGTTGTGATAAATGTTTAGCAATTCCTTTCTTTGGAGCTGAAATTTGCCTTTGAGAAACAGAAACGTCGCCCATGCTGCAGGGAGGTGAAAAGGAAAAACAAAGAAGAAAAAATCTTCTGGGTCAAGGTCACCTCTTGCTGCACTACACCTACCACATCCCTGATGTCCTCCTTGATATCTCTGCCAGCCCCCCTTGCACGGGACAACTCTGTCTGTAATTCCGCAGTGACAGGTATTTCACATTTGTCTGCAGTTCCCTGGCTGGAGTAAGGCAGCGAAGCCCTTTGTATTGCGACATTAATGAGCCGATTTACACAGGGAGTGTTCCCAACCTGCCCCTTTATCTGGTCAAAAAATACTGACTTCAGAAGTGCAGAATTATGAGGCTTATTGTAGAAAGAAATATTGCATGAAAAGGAGGGATCCCCAAATGGAAGTTTCCTGCATGAATGAGAGAGAGAATGAGCCTGGTGTCCGTGTGTGGCTTGGAGCAGAACAGGCTTCACACGCCAGGACCTCGCTGCCACCAGGCTTTTCCTCCTGGTTTCTGCTCCCACCTCTTCTTCTTGCAGCTTCTCACATTTCAAACTCACTGTCTCTATCGCATTCCCCTGCCTTTCCTTTTTCTCCCACTACGATGCCCCGTACCTTGCCTACTCGGTGACTGCTGGTGGTGCCACCACGAACTCCTCCGTGGTTCCTATTTTGTTGCTGAAAAGGAGCAGAGAGAGACTGGGAGGGGGTAAATTGGCCGCTTAATAAATGCACTGTCTCAATTCCTTTTTCCTCTCCTGTCTCCAGACTGTCCTGCCCTGAAAAGTATTTTCCTGGAGTTCTCCGTTTGTTGACCCCTAGAGCTCCGGAGCTGTTACCTAAACTAAATGGCTTTTCTTTTCATGCTTCAGCAAAATCTCTCTTGCTTCCAGCACAACCCATCTCCTCCCAGGCCACACAGAAACAATTACAGCAGCAAAACTCTTCTATAGCCATAATTACACTTCCTTGCAATGCACCGGCAGGCTGTGCTCCGGAAAGGTAGCTGGGTTTGGGAGATGGTTAGAAATCCCCGCCGAGGCTCAGCGCGGAGCAGCGGCTGCAGCTGCCTCATTGCTGGGGCACCCGGTGTGTGCCCCAGGCGATGGGCTCGGGGTGCACGGAGCCGTGGGAAGCACCAAATGACCCCCCGCGTGTTTTCCAAGGCAATGTTTGGGGTGGTCATAGCTACAGCACTGCTGGGAACGGCATCTCCCGCTGCAGCGGGGACCGCGCTTCCCGGCTGGGGAACTGCTGCCAGCGCAGGGGCTCTGTCCTACGCCGCTCCTCTCCCGCGGTGCCTGAATTATGTTATTTGTTGCCCAGGAGTTTGCACCGTTTAGGCTCTGCCCGCTCGGGCTGGCAGAGCACAGGGCTGAGATCAGCCAGTACCTACTGAACACTTCCCTTTGAAGCGTTTGAAGCTCCCCTGCACCTTGGTCTTCAAAGGATGTAAAGGTGCATGGCCAAGCTGCAGCAATGTGGGGTCACTGGGAGGCTGAGTCTCTGAGGTGGGGAGACCAGCGAGGAGGGAGATTTTGCTTCTCATTTTCTACCTCTTCTGCTCCCTCACAGCCTACGCCTGAAGAGCGATGTGCTCTGAGCAAGCCTCGAATCCTTCCTGCCACCTGCCTTTTGAAATACTGCACCTATTATTAAGGATTTAAGCGGGTTGTATCCAGGGACATGCACCCAGAGAGATCTGTGCTGGGAAAAGCGACTTGTTCTCGAACAGAGGCCACGGCTGCGCCGGGCTCGCCATGCCCCAGTGTGTCGGGGCCAAAAGCTGGTGAGAAGTGGCCCGAGAGTGAAGGGAAATTGAGTAGTTATGTTTTATTGAGGGAAATGCAAGAAGTGGGAACGAGCATTAAGAAGAAAATGGGATTTGAAAAATTATTGCTTTGGAGATTATTAATATGGAAATATTTGTGACAGAGTGCGGAAATGGGTCTCTAAAATCGGTGCTGCCTTGAACCTCGGTGTCCTTGTGTGTGAGGTACTGATCTTAGGTTTATGTGTGCCTTTTGTAAATGTATTCACTCTTATATTAAGTAAAATGTTTGGGGCTTCTCCCTCAAAAGCAACCTGAAACCCTATTGATATGAAACAAATTATTTTCTTACTCTCAATTATTGCTGGGAGTGATATTTGCTTTGGAGCTGGGATGCAGAGCAGAAACACTTGGGGAAGCCACGGGGAACTTCTGTTGGATGCTCCAGGAGGTCGACCACTCTGCTCCCAAAACATCCCCGAGGAGTCCTGGCTCTTGGACTACAAACTCACCGGTGGCTGTGGTGAGCCTGCTTTGCTGAGCTCGAAGTGAGTCCTTACAAAGGAATTTGGATGTTGGGGTTGTAGAGGCGGTTTTTTTATTTTTCTTAATTTTTCTTAACCCTTCCCCAAGAGGAAAATACCAGGCCTGCAGGTTTCAAAGTGGGTTTCTCACTGTCAGGACCATCAGGTTTTTATTTCAATTGGCGTGTCAGTGCCCAGCTGGCTCCATCGGCCGGACCCCAAAACATGGTGGGGGGAGGTTGAGGGAGGTGGCTCTAGCTCCCCTGCACCTCGCGACACTGGGGAGCAAAACCCATGTTTTCAGTCAGGTTGTGTGAGCCTTCGCCTTGCGGAGGGGACGAGCTGGTTTGGAAATAAGCTGCTGCCACGGCAGCTTTGTGCTGAGGAGCGTGAGCGGAGGATTGCGCTGAGCTGGGGCCGGGGAGGGCTGCGGCTGTGAGCGCTGGGGCTGGTCCTTCTGCCCAGGCGCAGGCAGGGAGGGTCGGGAGCAGGAGCGTGTGGCTGCTGCGAGCAGGGGTGAGCTGTAACCTGTCTTGTTAGAAAGCAGAAACTCTCTCACAAATGGATTTCCAATTTCCCATCCACCTGCTTAGCCGAGACAGATTTCTTGCTTTATAATTACTTTTTGGGTACTTACAGGATCTGGTATCCAAGCAACTTGATGCCTCTTAAATCCTCTTGCAAATCTGTTTTTTCTGTTGATTTTTAGGTGTTGGAGAAACATCAACCAAACTCTTCAGGCAGACTTTTCTTCACGGCTCTTTCTCTTCACCAAACCCTGCCAGATACATACGATGCCGTGTCAGCGGCGTGGGGGCTCGGGTACGTGGAGCTGCCTGCCGAAGCTGCCAGGGCACCGGCGCCTTGCCGAGCTCTGCGGTCTGTGGGGCAGCTCTCGGGCTTGTTTCCCATCAGACACTGGCCAAAGCCAGCTCCTGGTAGCGGCGCATCCCATCTGCCCAACAGCATCCCGAGGTGGCGATGTCTGCCCGTGGCTTAAGTCTCTCCCTGCTCCATGAGCCATTCGGACACATCCCCAGGACCTCTTGATTTTGGGGGTGTTTGTGCCCGTCTGGATCAGGGCCAGGTTGTAGATGCTTTTGTTAAAGCAGAGCCACAGTTAATGATGCTGGCGAGCTCTCTGCGGACCGTCCATCACAGGGCCAGCGCAGGAGTGGGGTGAAGGTCACCCAGGCAGATCTCCCAGCCGTTGCAGGGCTGCACAGGGACTCTGTGGAGCTCTGACTTTCCCCTCCTTCCATTTATTTACATTTTCTTGGACAACTGAAGGAGGGAAAGGGGAGGGAGGGAGGGAGGGAGGGAGGGAGGGAGGGAGGAAGGAAGGAAGGAAGGAAGGAAGGAAGGAAGGAAGGAAGGAAGGAAGGAAGGAAGGAAGGAAGGAAGGAAGGAAGGAAGGAAGGAAGGAAGGAAGGAAGGAAGGAAGGAAGGAAGGAAGGAAGGAAGGAAGGAAGGAAGGAAGGAAGGAAGGAAGGAAGGAAGGAAGGAAGGAAAACATACGCTGCTGTTTGCAGGCCCCAGCAGTCTCTTCATTACCATGCAAAGAGCACAGGCAAGTCAAAACACCCCGCAAAAGGTTACGCATCAACCCGCACTCAAGGGCTTTGACCTCTGTTGCTTAAAGTGTAATTCAATTAACTTTTGCTTGACCGTTCACATGCTGGAATAATTTGGAAATCTGCTGGATGGCCCATCCCGCCCGCCTGGCTCCCGCCCTCGGCAGCATTTTCCCTTTTTCCCTCTCCCCCGCCAGGCCGGGTCTCCTTCAGCACAGAGCGCTTGGGCTTAAAGCTATCGTTTGTGGTCATGGTGGCAACAATTAGGCCATCAATCAATAAACTAATACTCTCATTTACAGCCATTAGGGACTGCGGATCTAAGCATCTGCTTTTGCTAATGAGTTTAAAAGTTGGCTAAATATGGCAGACCTGCTCTCGTGGAGAAGGAAGCAACAGGAGTTCGATGCAGAATTGGACTCTGGTGAACACGACATCAATTTTAATTAGCAAGCTTCTACAGTTTCCCAACTAAACCAAAATAAATGGGGAGAGGGAGGGTGCTGCCAGGACGGGGGCAGCACTGCAGGCTGCTCGGGGCTCGTTTTGGGAGCCCAGCTTCCCAGCCCCGCGCCAGGGCACGGGGGTCCCAGCAGCTCTGTCGGGGCGAGCGAGCCCCACGGGCACCCTCCTGGCACCAGTGGTCCACAGCCCGGCTTGTGCTCAGCACTCCCTCGGATGTGGCTCAGCTACAGCGCTTCTCAGCTGTCACATATATCTTTTAATCTGGCAAGGAGTCATTTATTTACACCTCCAGGCCTAACACACTGGCTACCATGGGGATGCTGAAGTTTGAAAAGCCCTATCATAGATCTGTTGTAGCTTAGAGGGAAGGGAGAAATCTTTTCCTTTACCTGCCTCTAAATGACTATAAATGTTTTTTTCTCGGAGATCATGGCTCACAGGGGGCTGGCAATTGATGAGCTGGTGTTCGACCTGATTGATGGAGACCTCCATCACCTGCCACTTCCCGAGCCCGCTGCACCTCATGGAATGGGTTGGAGGGGGAGCAGCAGCCTCGTCCCTCGCTGCGGTTGTAGCAGAGCCCAGAAACCAGCCCTGGATCCCGCACAGGAGGTCCCTGGGTACCGAGCACCCCACGTGCGTCCGCACAGAACCGTCACTCGCTGCTGTGCTGGGGAAAGGCCCAACCACTGCTGCTGCCTCCTGACAGCGGCTTTTTAAGGGAGGGGGAAGAAAAAAATTTAAAAAGAGAAGCAAAGAGCCATACCTCTAAATCTTCTCACTGATGACTTACATTCCTAACTTTGACAAGTCCTTATATAACTGAGATTAAGCTCCAGCTGTATTAAATCTTCAGCGAGTTAGGCCTGCAGTGATGATATTCCCTTGAAGAGAAATGAGAGCCCCATGTGCTCCCAAAGCACGAGCACCCCAGGGCCCCCCCACTTTCCGGCTTCGCAGCGAGCAGGGGCGGCCGCCGCAGAGCTGTGCCTGCCAGCCTGGCCAGGCTGCAAGTACAGCTGCGGTTTTCCAGGTCGGGTCTGCTAAAAAAGGGAGTGAAAAGCAAAGCTGAAATTTCTTCTGCAGCACGATTCCCAGAAATGCTTGAAACCAGAGCGACTGTGCTTGTTTTGTACCTGTTTTGTAAGTCTTGCTGACTGCTGAAATGCCCCCGGGCAGCGCAGCTGTAATTTCACCAGTGCATATAGCAAAATGCTTTCTGTTTTTCCCAAAGAGCATTTTTTGGGTGAGGAGGAAGCTGATCCCTCCCCGCAGCAGCTTTGCGGCACCTGGTCCTGGTGTAGCCAGGGGCCTGATCCTGGACCACGTGGATGTGTTCAGAGTCTAACCAGAGATAGTCTTATTTGCCTAAATCAATATTCTTTTTTTTTTTCTAGGCAGGCTAAAAGAATCTGTAATGAAAGGAAAGATATCATTTGGGAAGGCAATTATGCAAAGACAAATGTATTTTTAAGAAAATGCAGAACATTTTGAGCACAAGCCTGGCAGATCGCTGGTTTGTAGCCGTGAGTCTCGCTACGGTCCAATGGTGCCGGTTGCTCCGTGTCCTGCCCACGTGCCACCAAAACATGGTGCCCGGTGCCCCGCTGCACTGCGGAGTGTTAAACCCAGGTATGACCTCCAGGGTCCCGCCAGGGAGGGGATGGAACTCTCTGCACCTCACAGAGCCCAACCTGTCGTCCTCTCAGAGCAGCACCGTTATTTTCCTGATAGATCTATTTCTGTAGAACACCAGACATCACGTTTTTCAGGAATCTCATGTTTCTGAGTGCAGGTTAAAACAGCAGATAAAAGGAACCATTTGAAAAGTCCTTTCTCCTTTTCTTGTGCGCTCCTCAGTGAGTCAGATTGAGGCATTACCAGCTGTCAGGGATGTTTTAAGGCATGGCCTTCTCTGGATAAAAGCAAAGTCCAGACACAGGATTTGGCTTTCAGTGGTTTCTTGTCCTGAACCGTTACTCCTGGGCTCCCCCAACGTGTACCCACGTCCCTGCCATGTGTTACACACACTCACAGCCCTCTGATCAGGTTATGGACAGCCCAGTTCTGAGGGTGTTTTTATTTTAGCTCCTCAGAGAAAGTTCTGATGAGTTTAAAAAGGAGAAAATCAGTCTTATTTTATAAGGTGATTTTTTTCAGTACCTACAGAAATCTACAGATCCAGAAAGATCTTTGCATGAGCGAGGATAATTGTTGCACACACAGCGTGTGCCTTTCGGGGGCTGCGCTGTGCCAGATGTGCACAGCTGGTGGGCAGAGCAGGGTGTATATCACTTGGAAAGGTCAGGTTTGGTGAGTTCCTGAGGCTTTCCAGGCAGGGTCCCCGAAACAGCATCTTTGAAAGGGTGAAAAACCAACAACTGGCTTAGGGAGGCTGGAATAGCGGAAAGCCTCTTTTTCTGAAAGAAGAGCCTGGCGGCCACGGGGCAGGGGAGAGTTTGGCAGCGTTTAGTGTGGAGGGATGAGACCCAGGGGCTGCCGGGGGGGACCCAGTGAGATGCTTCACTGAGCCCCCACTGACTGCCAGGGGGTGGATGTGCATGAAGGTGTGTCTGCTCCAACCAGGGTACTCGCCAAGGGCTGGGCTGCTGGGGGCTGCTGCTCAGCGGAGCCGCTCTCCAGTCGTGGCAGGGGGAGCCCCGGCCAGGGGAGGCGAAGCAGCAGCGGTCGGGGCTGGGGGAGCGACAGCCGGGGCCCTGCGGCGCGCTGGAGAAAGGCTGAGCGCTGGGTAGAGCTGCTGCAAGCTTCCACAGCCGACGCTCTTGATGCTCTTTTTAATACATATATTAAAAGGGTGATAATAAGCAAATCCGTCAGTTATGCAAATGAGTGGCAATTGCATCTTGAAGAGCATCCCACAGTTTAATTACATCATAATTGCAATGTAACACTTTAATTACCATATGCATCACAAAATCATGAGCACTGTTTCTAATCTCTTCACTAATATTTCAAATCAAACAGATTGCACAGGGCCCGGTATCGCACTGCAGCACTGCGAATAAAATTACCGAATATATCCTAGTGCAGCAGCGGGACGGGGGCCCGGAGGCCGGGGGGCTGTTCCCAGCACCCTCACACGGCCGCGCTACGGGCAGATGGGTGGGCGAGCATCCTTGGCTGGTGTCTCAAACCACCTCCCGCCGTCGGGGGTTTGCAGGAGCCTGAGAGCTGAGGTTTGCTGCCGCCCAGCCTGAGAGCGGGGCCAGGCACACGCTGCCGGAGGAGCCGCGAGCGCCAGCCATAGCTGTTGTGCTGTGAGGGGGTAGGTGAGAGGGGCAAGGTGGCCGCTGTTCAGGAAAGCAGAATTTTCTCAGAGATGCTCAAAAATGTTGGTGGTTTCGCTGGGTTGGCCCTGGACCTGCTCGGTCTCTGTCCCTGCCCATGCCGGGGTGAGGCGGCTGCTCGGGTAAAGGGATGAAGGTTTGTAAAGGGCTGTGTTGGAAGAAGCAGTTTGATGAAAATGCTGCCCTTGATCCTCCTTTCACCTCCCAGCACCGGAAAACGGATTTCACATTCTCCTTCTCACCCCTGAGAGGGAAACAGTAATGCTTTCTGGGCCACAGCTTTAGCTGGAGACCTGTGAGTTTGATTTAAACCAGTTTATTTTGTAAATCTTCCCAGTTTGCATGCTTTATTTTCTCCTCCCATCCAGCTTCTTTCTTTCCCCCATAAAGCGACATCTAATAAGTGACTTAAGAAAAATAACAGATGGGCTTAACAACGGCCTAAAATTCATGACTGGGGACTCGGAGAGGAATGCTCTCAAGCAGCGATGTGTGCGACGGAGTGATGGATCGGGAGAGGAGCGTGCTGGGGAGCTGAAATCACTCCTGTCTCTGCGGCAGGGCCTGTGCTGCCCCCGGCACGGGGCCGGCTGTGCCGGGAAGGGGCTCAGGGCTCTCGGCAGGTCCCCATGTCCAGTTCTCCCAGTCCCCGTGCCCAGCTCTCCCAGTTCCCGAGGAGCAGCGGGGCTGACTGACCCACAGAGTGGGGCCAGGGCTGCTGCCCAGCCCTTCACATCGCCAGTGCTTTTGCTGCGTGCTGCAGGTTGCTGGTTTGCTTTGCCGTGAGCTGGCAGTGATTTAAAATCATCCTGTGCTAATCCATATAAATTCTTTTAATCATGGATTTAATCTTTTAAGCATGCGGTAATTAAATTACATGCCAGTCAGAGGCACATCAATGTAACGTGTGAGGTTTGCAGCCCCGTGGGCAGCAGGGAGGGCTGCAGGACAGCCAGCCCCGTGGCCGGGACGTTCAGTCACTTGCTTCCTCCACAGTTTTCTTGTCGTTATTTTTTCTGCTTCTCTTTTTCCCAACCTCTCGCAGATCCTGGGAGGGGATGCGCTTCTAGAAATTCAAGGGTGGGCATCACCTCAGCAGAGCGGGCTGAGGAACATCCCAGGAGGAGATGGTTCCTTTTGAGCTCCTCTAACATGTCCCCAAAACCTCGCTGTGTCCCGACAGCGCCACCCCGGGCAGGAGCATGGGCTGGCTGAGGCACATCTCCTGCTTGTGTGCTTGCCGATGCTGGGAGAAGGAAGAGGAGAAGCAGGGGAGGAGAAGATAAAGCCCCAGCAGGAGCTAAAGTGTGGGGGTACCCTTGGAGAGCGGGGGGAGACCTGGAGGAGAGAGCTCCTGAGCACAGCACCGATGGGCTGGTGTTAACGGAGGAAAATATGGTGACAGGAGGAGAACATTGACAGATTAAACTTTGTGGTGGGAAAGGGAAAGTAGAGATGAACTGCTAGGTAAAGAGATGACTGGCTTTGGGAATGTGACAATTACTGTACTTAATATTTTTTAACATTAAGAGCCAAATAGGAGCATATATTTAATTCATTAAAACAGTATGAAGTAGCTCCCTCCATCCCAATGCAGTTAATAGGTGCTCTATAGAGAAGTATCAGGAAATAAGTGTCTCCTAATGAAAGGGTCCCTGTAAGGTCAGTCTGTCGCTTGTTAGCTAATCGGAGACTTATTTGTTTTGCAAATTGCTCTCCCATTTTGAACCGCTGTGCAGTAATTTCCATGGCAGGGAAGCAGGAGAGAGTTCACAGGGCTGGTTTTGAAGCCCTCAATCTGTCATTGGAAGGAGGATAAAAATAGCCTGGGAAAAGAGAAGGAGCAGGCTGCTGGGTTTGTTCCAGGCAATCCAGCCCCGTCTTCCACAGCCGGGGACATCAGGAGCGAGGGGCAGCCGGAGGGATGTCGTGGGCAGTGGCACCGTCCTGCATGTGCCAGGGGAGTGTGTGTGACACTGGTGTCCCCTCGCCTCGCCGGGCACTGGGCACCACTGTCCTGCCCTTTCCAGCTCTGCCATCAGCCCCTGGGGGAGCAGCGCTGCCGGGGGCTCTGCAGACCCCCGGCCACTGCCCAAACCCCCGCAAAAATAGGGTGTCTGTGCGCAGAAACAGGTTACCCGGGGTTGCTGGGTGCCGGGTAGGTCTGGCAGAAGCGGCTCGGTGGGAGCGGGCATTGGTCGGGGCAGGGATGCAGAGCGCAGCGCTGCAGGGCAGCGAGCGGGAGGATTTCTGGGTGAGCAGTGGTGGCACCCTTCTGCACCCAGAGAGCCTGAGGCGAATGCGAAGCCTGGATTAGGTGTTTAAACCCTTTTCCTTCTCTCCCTGAGGCAGCTGGAGCTCTGGCTGCTGTCCTGAAGAACGGCAGGTCCCCTGCATCTGGGGGTTCATTTCTATCTCTGCAAGCTCACTTACAGGAGGCATCTCCCCCCACGTCAGGATGGGTGAAGACCCTTCTCCCTTGCTCAATTCAGTTATTTCTTTCACGGATGTGCCTGTGGGAGCGAGCTGGTTGACAAGGTGACCCTTTACATCACGGTCCAGAGCTGCCCCTCGCGACTCTCCGGGCGCAGCGGCAGCTCCTCGCTTCCCCCTCCTGCCGCCCTGGAGCCCCCCGGGACACAGCCCAGCACGGGACGGGGCAAGGAGGCGCCTGGGCTTTGCTTTTGGGAATCAGAGAAGAAACCCTGCTTTTTTTTATTTTAAGTAAAAAAATGGAGTGATGTGTAAATTGGGCCTGTCATCCTTTCCTTATCGATTCATCAGCTCGGGCTCAGCAGCCCTCCTCTCTCCAAGCTGCAGGTGATGGAGAGCCTGACGGCCGTCGCTGCCGATTTCCTTCAGACACTCAGAAATCAGGAGCAAGAGCAAAGTCCAGGAGCTCCCTGCGCTCGTGCTGGGGTTGCCCGCGGCCGTGCTGGGCGGCTGCCCCGGCTCCCTGGTGACCGACCTGGAGTGCAGCTCTTTGCCCATGAACTTTTGGCAGCGGTTTTCCCCCGGTTCCACAGCAGGAGCTGGGAGCACTGGGAGCAGACCCCAGCTGTCCTGGCAGTTGCACATGCCACAACACAGTTGATTAGGTGGGAGAAAGAACCTTTATTTCCCAACATCGTAGACCAAAAAAAAAAGTGGTCTTTATTTTAATTTTCCCCTAAAGTAACAAAATCTATAGTGTAACGAAAGCATTGCACTGAGGCAGAATTTTTTCCCAAATGTCATGGAAATGGAGGAATTTCAGCAACTGTATTTGTGTGCAAAAAAGAAAGTAGATTAATTCTAAAAGGTTATATTGATTGCAGTCAGGCATGAACCTGCAGCAAGGAGCCATTCCCCACCCCGTGCTGTGCAGATGGGGGAGCGGGTTGCTCCCCTCTCCACGGGGCCATTTCGCTTCAGCATCTCCCAGGATGCTGAGGCATCGCCACTGCACCACGCCGTAAATCCTTAACTGCGAGGGGCAAGCGAGAGGACCGAGCACGTGTGATCCCCAGCGCCTGGGAGGTGCCTGGGCTGCTCCTGAGGGCATGAGGAGCTGGACGTGTTCAGAATCTCCTCCTGGAGACCTGCCCAGTGCTCCCTGCTGCACTCTTCCAGCATCTACAGAAACCTTGGGCTTGGTTAATTCCTGGAGCGGTTTGTAAGAACCAGAGAGAGCCAAGTCAGAGACAAGTGGCAAAGACAGCCTGGAAGCATCACCAACACCCGTCTGCTGCACGAGGAAAGTCTTCTTGTAGCAGATGGGAGCTGTGTGTCTCCTTGGTTGCTCCTCAAACGTTCTGGTCCCTGGGTTAGCTCTGCTGATTTGGCTTCACATCAGTACAGATGGACCCAGTTACCTTCTTCAAGCACTGGCTGAACTTGCGCTACCCAGTACTAAAATCAGCCTTTGCCATGGGGGCTGAATGGACAGAGGCTCTTGGGGAGTTTTTTCCTGCCACTGAGGCAGCTCTGCTTTTCTACTCGTGGGTGGTGTAGTAGCAACTTCCATCTTCCAGGGCAGCGGGGCAGGTGACCGCTTGCCATCATAACCCATGGGATCTTGTTTTTCTCACGGTGCCTAGAGTTTGGGGCAAAGTTGCCCAAGCAGAAACCTAGAGTCAGAGCCTCTCGTATGAGAACATGAGGGGATTTTTAAATCCCAATGACCAAAGTTTCCTCCTAGATCCCCTTTTCTCCTCTTCCCTAGGGCACAACCTCTGTTCGGCACCAACACAGGTGCATGAACAGCCCCTCCATTGCCGACCATCACCTGAGCTACAGCATTTCCCACATCAAGCGTGAACCAAGGCTGCCCTTCCTCCGCGTGCGAGAAGCGGCGGAGCTGTACGTATATATATACATAAATATCTGTCTCCACGAGGTGGTCTCTGAGCTTGAAAGCCGCCTTCGTGGGGTCGTGCCCTGCAGTGCGGGGCCGGGAGCGGCTCCATCCCTCGCTCAGCGCAGCCGGCGGGTTCCCTGCGTCACCCGCGCGGTGCCGGGGCTCTGGGCTTCAATTGCAGGAGGAGGAAACGCTTCGCCTTGATCAGGAGGGATAAGAATAGCGAGCGGCAGGCGGCGGACGGTGGGGTGCGGATGAAAGGCGGCTGGCTCTTATTCTTCCCACACCCAGGGCGATCTGCCCCTTCTTTTTTCGAGCCGTAATTGCATGCCACGCCACAGATGAGTGTCACACTCCACCAAAGCCGGAGCACCGCGAGGCCAGGACTCCAGGCTCTCCGTCAATGAGCGGGGAGGCAGGGAGGATGCTTTTGATCCCACTCTTCTTCCTCTGACGCGCTGAAGAATTATTAGCCTCCGAGGAAGGTATTTCCCTGCCTTGAGCTTTCTCTTGCTCTGCAAAGGAGACCAACTGCTGCTCTGCCATTTCGAGAGGGCAGAGCGACCGCGGTGCTGGGCTGTGCCAGTGGCCTGCGCAGCGCCAGTCAATCTTGCAGAAGACACTCGCTGGGCTCTGGGCCAAGTTCAGACCCAAACCCAACATCCCTGAGCCCTTCACAGTGCCCAGCCATCACGATGGTGGACACTTCTGTGGCCCTTCCTGCCGGTGGTCCCTGGTGGCTTCTGCTCTTGGAGGTCCTGTTGGACACAGCCCTTCTGGGGCACTGGAGCCCTTTGAGGTGTTGTGCCACCTCAGCACCGAGATTTCCAAAGCCAGCAGCTGCTGTGGGGCATCGTGGCCTCACACTTTCCTGTGGTTTTTTAGGTGCTTCCTCTGGCTTTGCTTGCATTAATTTAACATGTGCACACAGAGCATAAGTGGGCTTGAGCCTCCATCTCCAGCAGCTGAAATCCAATACTTACCCAGCGTAACCCACCTGGAGAAGCATTCGTGGTTGGTTGGCAAATTGTGAAGAAGTTCACTGTATCCTTTAGAGCAAGAAATTATCCTGGAGTGTAAGTTATGAGTCCGGCAGCCCTACAGGTATAAAAATTAAAATTAAAAGGGTGGGTGAGATGGAGATTTAAACGATGCACTAGAAATCTCTGAGCAGGTGACACCTCGGTCTGAGACAACTATAACTGGGGGGTTCCTTTCAGACAAAGTGGTGGTAACAACAAGTGGGGTTGGAGGTAGAACAGCGGGGAAGCGGCATTGCCTCGGGAGGTTGCTTGCCAGGGATGATGCCCTGCAGCTCCATCCCGTTCAGCAGCAGGTCGGGGGGCTCCCGGGGGGTTGGGGGACGGTGCTGATCACCTTCGTGTCATCCCTGCCCTCGGGTCCAGCTCACCGAGGGTTAGAGAGGTGCCGGGTGCTGTTCAAGGGGGATGCCAGGAGAACCTGGATCCCAAGGGTGGGTCTTCCCCTCCAAAGCACCTTGCACCCCCCCAGCTTCACCCTCCTCTGGGGATAGTGGCAGCGGGTGTGGGGAGCTCGGTGCCACTGTCCCCACTCAGCCAGGCCCTGGCGGCCGCGGCTCCCAGCCCGTGGGCTGGCTGACGAGTGGCTGCATCTCCAGCTCATTAAGTGTCCCGTTGTGTCTGCCGCACGTCCCAGACCAGCACCTAATGAACGTCGCAGAGCCCTCCGTGTTAATGAAGAGGCAATGAGACGTGATGGGAGCCCTGGAGAGATGCCAGGAGGATGTACCGGGCATGTGAGAGTCGAGGGTGGCCGCGGGAGCTGGGCAGCATCGCCTCATCTCTCCCGGGGCAGGAGTCTTGCTGCTGAAGCGCTCTGACACACGGCTTCTCCCTGCGTTGGCGTGATGCAGTTTAGCTGAGCACATCATCCTTACAGCTGGTTGGTATTTTTTTGGGGCTGTTTTGTCCTATTTTTAGGAAATGCCAATACGGATTGGGAACTTTTTTTGGGTCTGGGAGGGAAAAGGTCAGCTTGAACAAATTTCTCAACCTGAACTGAAAACAGAGAGGGGCAAAACAGTTTGTTAGCTGTATTCCAGACAGACCCACTCCAGCTTCAGATGGTAGCTAATTAAAGTGCTGACATTTTAAGACACGATGATGCAAAAATCTCTTGCTTTGAGCCAAGTCTGGGCCCTTTTCAGAGTTCAGTTCATGCATTTGCTGCCCAGAGTCCCCAGGAGCAGCGCAAGCAAATTAAGGGGGGTGATGGGTTGTTTTTAGTGTTGTATTTTTCTCGGAGTGTGAGCAAGTTTTTAGCCTTTGGAGGAATGCTGTAATGCAGAGATCTCCAAAAAAAGCTGAGCTCTGTGGCAGAGGTGCCTGTGGGGGTGTTTGAGTTTGAGCTCTGCTATATGTTACCCTGATCAGGCAGGGAGAACAGGGAGGGGGACCCCCAGCCCCGTGGGATGGAGGCAGGAGAGCAGCCCGCACTCCAGACCCTGCAGCGTCACCCCAACAGCTCTCACCTACACGAACAGAGCAACACAAAGTCCAGCCATGCCATTTTCCAGAGAGCTGGAGGGTTTTGGATTATCCCCAGGATGGGAGGAGCGGGTGGGCTGCTGCAGCTCTGTGCCATCTGCTGCTGCCAGCGCCAAGGGGAGCCACGGGCTGCGGGGCTGGGGCTGGCTGGAAGGGAGGAAGCTGCAAGCCGGAGACGTATTGTGGCTGTTGGGCCACCTGCGCGATGCAGCACTGAGGAGACAAAGCGCAAAAGTCAGCTCGGCTCAGCGGGGATGTGGGAGGTGGTTCGGGGGAAGGAGACGTCGTCCCTGCGGGGTGGGCAGAGGCTGGTTGGTGATGGGGAGCGGGCAAAAGGGGAAAGAGCCAGACTGATTCTGGCTGCTGCAGTTTCTGGCTCCAACCTGGTGTTGCAGGGCTGGGGGACTGAGCATGCCGCCCCCATAAATATGCCCAGGCTGGTTCCCCGGAGGGGCCTGTCCGCATCAGCCCTACTGATGCCCCCAGGTGAGGGGGTGAGCGAGAGGCAGAGGGGTGGACAGACAGATAAATAGATCTTGATAAGCTCATCTGGAGCAAGGGGTTGATCAGGACAGGGGAAAAATAGCTGTTGGGAAAGAGCTGCCAGATTGCCCTCTCCCACTGGCAGGCTGTGCCCAGGGAGGCAGAGGGACATCCCAGCCCCAGGATGGGAGCGGGACCGGTGGGTCCTGCTGAGCTTCCAGGCGGGACAAGCGGGGATCGATCCCACGGGTGAGACCGGTGATGTTGGGGGGAGCTGGCCCGGGGTGTCCCCCCCAGCGCAGAGGTTGAAAGGCTCAGACATCTGGGCACAGAGGCCCTGTTGCTGTCACAGCCCTGAGCTGGCTGGAGGCTACAGCTGCCAATGCTGCCCTGGGGCACAATGCCAGCGCTGGGATGCAGAGCCTGTCCCTGGCGAGACCTCACCAGGCAAACCATCCCAGGGCCAGGTGTCTCGGGTGGGTGGCAGGCAGGGTCTGCCTTGTTGGGGTTCCCAAGGCACTGAATTGGGGTGCACTGGGGGATCTGAGCCCCTGCTGCTGCTCTGCCTTCTCCCACATGAGCAAACCTGCCCGTCCCCTGCCCTCTCCAGGGTTAATCCTGAAGCCTCTGCCTGTCTGTGGGGCTGCAGCCCCCAAGTCCCCAGGTCGGATGTTTCCCTGTTCCCCCCAGATCCCTCCGTCTGCCTGTGGCTGGGAAAGCACGTGCCCAGTCTGCAGGAGAAAAAATCTTCCTTTTCCTGGGAAGGGAGCTGGCAGGTTTCTGGTGGCAGCAGGGGAGGGACAGGTCAGCAGCAGCATTCAGCTTTGAACTCGCTTTAAAGCCCCTCTCCTCGTAGCCATCCCTTGTGCGGGGTGGCCGGGTGCAGGCTACCCCAGCCGGGCAGGCACCCACGGAGCCCCTGAATGGCGGTACTGGTGCCAGTGGGGGCAGCTGGGCTCCAGGGAGCAGTAAGAGACCAGATTGGCTTCAGGCCCCAGCTCCTCATTAAAAAAAATATATATATATATATGTTGGGAGAAACTATTTTATTAGCTCAGCAAAGAGGCAAAGTACCGTGAGCTCTGCCACGCCACCGCGCTCCCCCCCGGGAAGCCAGAGGCCGCATCAGCCACCCTGCTGCAAAGGTTGGCGCGAGGCTGAAGGTGAGCTTGGCAGCCTCTCCCCGGCAGAGACATTTTCTGCTCTGTCATCCTGAGTTTTCTGCTCTGCTTTGCCAGACTGTTCCAGGGAAGGCGGCCGGCGCCGCACGGCGCGTTCTCCCAATGCCATCTAGCGTCTGTTCCGGTGGCCCCAGACAGTTATTTTAAGGCATCAAAGCTTATTTATTGCAGAATGATCTTTGAGGGCCAACAGGCTGCTCAGGCTGATTATTAACAGTAGTACCTGCAGCATGGATAACTAACTGGTGGGTGCACAGGTTGGGCTTGATTATTTTTTCTATTACTCCCGTTTCACACTAAAAGCCCACCCCAGCAGGATGGAACACGAGGATGCGATGACATGTCAGGGGTGATTAAAGTCTTTCAGCCTTCAGCCACTTGTCTTGTAGCCCTGACATCACCTGAGGCTTAATCACTCAGAAAAGTGCTGTCATGTCCTATTGTCGCTGTATTGGGAGCACGACCTCTTTCCCATTTAGCTGCCATTTCAAAATAATATAACTTGCCAGGGGACAGGCATGACTCAGGAGAGTGGTAATAGGATATAAAGACTTTGACCTGCGGGTTGGCCATTCGAATGCTGCCAAGGTCAGCGGCAAGGGCAAAGATGTCATTTGCACAATGATTATTTGGCCGAACGACCCCATACAGGCATAACCAGGCCCCTTCATGGCAGTCAGCTGGGTTGGACTTTGCTCCCACTTTGAGAGCATCCCAGGACCCCAACCCCTCCCTGCCTGGGTTTTAGGACTGTGTGACTGCCCACGGTCCCTTCCAGCTTATGAGTTTGTCCTCCACATTCTTCCCTCGCCACCATTGCAGGGGCATGGTCTGTACTGACTGGGAACGCTCTTATTTCTGCCCTCTTAGAGGAGAACTGCTGCAGGAGCATCTCCCCTCTGTGCCCCACTCCTTTGCTTCCCAGTGCAGGGAAAGGTTTCACAGGACGGATGTGCCCTGGCACTCTGCTCGCCCTGTCCCCCTCTCTGCTCACCCCCATCAACTGCCATGATTTAGGTCCCTGCTAACCTCGTCCCCATCCTCAGCCACCACTGACCATGTGAAATTATCTCCTCTGTAGCAAACCATCTCATCGAGTCAGTTTGATTCCATGATTAATTAAGCTCTCCCTAGAAATGAAGTTACTCCCTGCAGCCTCACTTATAAATGTGAGTGGATTAATGGGTGCTGGCCATATCAGATGGCCGCTGCCAGCCTGGGCCGTGGAGGGCTTTGCCTGCTCTCATCCAGACAGTCCCTGAACGCGGCTTTGCCACAGGAGAGCTTCGAAACAGACCCGCCGTGTCTGCCAACCCCCGTCCTGGCCACGCGAAGGAAACCTGCGCCAGGGGAAGCATTAATGTCCGCGGCTCTTAGGGCAGCTCGGGTTTGATGCTGACATGAGACAGCACAAGGTCCTTTCAACGTCTCTGTGCTGAGGGCTGGTGCTGGTGAGGGCTGTGGGGCACATGGAAAGTGCTTTGGATGAGAAACCTCCCCAGAGCCCTGGGGAACCTGTTAAAAACAGGGTTGGAAGCCCTCGTGCCCCTCTCCCTTCCCGCTGCGGTGCTGGGGCTGCACTGGCTCTTCCCATGGCTGCTGGGAGATGGGACATCAGTCCCCAGCACATGTCCCTGAGCCACCAGCATCTGTGGGACCTCTCACCACCCTTTGCCAGCACCCCCCTGCCAGAGGCGGAGGCCAAAAGGGTGTGGGAGCCTCCCTAGGAAATCACTGGGGTTTTTGCAGCTCTCCCAAGGCGCTGGCAGCATGGGGAGCCCCGGGGCCGGTGGATGGGGCCAGGGAATTGGGGTACCAGGGCACCGGGGCTGACCCAGGCACAGCGCAGTCGGTTTGGCTGCGGCAGCGGCGGACGCTCACACAACTTCCCCGGTGGTTTAGCCAACATCCAGCCTGCTCTGTGTGTTTAGTTTTCACTAATCTGTTTGGTTTTTTTTAATTATCTGCAAACAAGGTGCCTCCTTCTTTGAATAGCAATGGTGCTGGGTAAAGGGAGCAGCGGGTGGCTGGTCTGTGCAAACAGCACATCCCTGCTGCTCACCACCCACTCTGTACCTTCACGCAGGACCTATTTTTCTGTATTTATCCAGCATCAATAACGGAATTCCGCCCTGCTAACCAGCATCTGCATGCAACATCGCCGACAGCAGAAGCGATTCCTGCTGAGTTAGTGTGTAAAAGCCTTCGCAATCATCTTGTGCTACAGACCTGAAGGAGGGTTTAAATATAAGGCTCTTTAATAAGATGAAAATAGCCCTTTCCCCACTGGTTTTCTGCTTGATCTTTCATGCCACAGGAGCCCTCGGGTTGTGCCAGGGCCCCGCTGCCTGTGGGCTGACAGGTTTCCTCACGGCACCAAACGACTCCCCTCCCTGCACCGTCAGCACAATATCAGTAACGTGGCAGCAGCTCAGCGCCGGGCAGCGCCGCTCGGGAGCAGCTGCTGGCCGTGTGTGTTTGGGCTATGTCCCCCAAAAGTTCCTCAGTTTGACTTTTTTTTTTTTTAAAATGAAGTTTTTCAGCAGAAAACTCCTCTGTCGCTGGTGGTTTCACCTGATGGAAAGTGAAGCAGAGACCTTGGGACCTGCCCAGTCATGGCGGGGTTTGCTGGGACCCTGTGAGTCCCTGGAGCTGGTGAAGCTCAGCAGATGGTCCTGGAGAGCAGCTGCGTGCCCGTGGGGACCTTCTCCAAAGAGAGGACCCAGGCAGCTCACTCTTCACACCACAACTGTAAAACACATATCCTTCCTTGACTATAATTTTTAACTCAAGCCAATAACCCCCAAACACGCGCTGGCCACACGGCATGACCCAGCCTGGCTGCTGGCAGCCTCAGCAACGGCACCGATCCCGGAGATGGGCTGGAGACAGTGGGAATGCATCACCCGCCTGGTGTCCAGCAGCGGAACGTGCGGGACCTGCTGGTGGAGGGATGGGAGATGCTTGGAAATATCACCCAGCAATGCCCTGGGCTTCCCGGGGAGCGGAGCAGCCTCCAGCCGTGCTGAGGGGGTGCAGTAAGGGTTTCTGGGCTTCACGTCTGCAAAATCTGTCAAGGAAGGGAACAAAAGGGCCAAAAGAGTTCTGAATATTATTATTGTTGTTATTATTTTACAAAGTGGATAAACTTCTCTTGCAATTCCAAAACCTTCAGGGAAAAAGCAACATGCCAGTGGCCCAAGGAAGCATTTTGCTTTTCTACAGCAACTTCTGTCTGACGATAGCAAAACTCCCTGCAAAGCAGGGGGGCTGGACGGGGATGTCCCACGCAGGGCAGGCGGCCCCGTGAACTTTTGAGCAGTGGCACCCCCAGACGGCGGGCAGAGGCTCCCGTGACAGGCATTGCCACAAAGCACCAGTGCCCTGGAGGAAACCCTGTGCCTCAGTGTGTGCAGCAGGAAAATGGGTATAATCCTATTTACCTGCCTCCTCCGGAGCTGGCTGTGGTGTTTGATTCATGTCAGGAGCCTGGCTGGTGACTTCTGGATGAATGACACTATATAAATGCAAAGTGTTATTAATATTTCATGTTGTAGTGAAAATGTACTAATGGGGCTTGTTCCTGGAAGATAAAGTGCTGCCATTAATACACCTCTGTGTCCCCAGCGCCGCGGACTCACACGGGCTGGCTGGTTTTGGCTAGCAGAGGGTGCAGCCCTTAGCACCCCCCCTTCTGCCTCTGGGAAACTGAAATCTCCAGCAAATTGGAGAGGTGGGACGGCAGCTCTGGCTGCGGGAGCTCGGTGCCCACCAGCCCAAGGGCAGAGGATAAACCAGGAGCCGCCGGCTGCAGAGCAGACGCTGTGGCTCTCGCTGCCTGGTGTCAGCCCTGGCTGCTGCTCAGGAGGGAGAGACGGCAGCAGAGCAGCTCCTGCCTCTTGCTTCACCTCACTCTGTGTTTTT
Source organism: Strix uralensis (assembly GCF_047716275.1). Lineage (NCBI taxonomy): Eukaryota > Metazoa > Chordata > Aves > Strigiformes > Strigidae > Strix > Strix uralensis. The sequence goes on from NC_133996.1 coordinate 7,035,322, forward strand.
CTCTCTCCTTGTTTATTTGGTTTGTGCCTCCACCAGGTATTTGCCAGGCAGAGGGGACTGATCCCTGCTCCAGCTCGGCTGGACAGTCCTGACCAGGAGGATGCAGAGGGAAGAAGCTCTGTGACCACTCACCTTCTCCTCCTGCCATCAAAGCAGGGCAGGGGGGCGAGGGAGGGTCACGGTGGTCGTGCCCACACTCCCAGGAGGGCCGTTGGGTGCTGTGGAGGGATGGAGCTGTGCCCAGTGCCGGCAGAAACTGCTCATTACATCTGGCAGCTCTCCAAAAGAAGGGATTTCAACCCAGAAAGCAGCCAGCCACGAGAGCCCCTTCAGACACCCTCAAGTCTGGGAGTGCCTGGGGCACAACATCCCCCCCACCCACCGCTGGGTGCTGGCAGGATGGGTGCTGCTCCCCGGTGGGATGGGTGCTGCTCCATGCCCTTCCTGCCTGCCCGCGGTGGGACGCAGCCCTCGGGAACCCCCTTCCCGGCAGAGCCACCGCACAGGCATGTTAAGAAAAATAAAAATGGTCTTGTTTGATTTCAAACTGCAGAACTCTTCCCTGGAGCCATCTGCAAACAGTGGTAATTTACTTTACAGCTGTTTAGATTTGTTTCTCTACATTTTTTTTTAAACCCAGAAGAATTGCAAATGAAATGTGCTCCTCAGATGACTCCAGCCGTACCTGAGCTCTTGCACCCCACAAAGCAGCACCCGTTCCTTGGACCCCCACCCATCTGACCCCCACCTCTGTGCTCCCTGTTGCACCCCAGAACTGCGAGCTGGGGGTCAGGCCTCAAAGAGGGGGTTGTCTGAGTTGGGGCCCCCAGACTCTGGTGACAGGGTGATGGGGAAGAGTTTTGCGCCAGGCTGCAGGTGAGGGGAGTATGGGAGAAGTGGTTAATTAATTCCCAGTGAAATTATCAGCTGCCACCCGCTCGTCAGAAGATGGGATGGGATAAAGGTTCTTCTTAAGTTACTGCATGGTGCAAAGTGTGAGTAAAAAGGGATTATAAAGGGAGGTGTTCGGCTGAGCAGCTCCCAGTGCCTCGGGCAGGGGCTCCCAGGCCTTCAGCCACGTCACTCCTGCAGGTCCCAGCAAGGGAAGGTGGGTGCAGGGAGGGGATGGAGGGACCCCAGGCCATGCTGGGCACCCCGGCATCCCCACAGCAGCTGAGGGCAGACGGCCCTGAGCACCCACCCTTCCCCACAGCAGCATGATGGGGCCCCCGCACGCTACGGGGCAGCCCTTTGCCACAGGAAATCTGGCAGCCAACTAGGACATGTGGGGATCTGCCTGCAACCTCGTCCCTTCCCCCTGGGAATCTCCTCCTCGCTCCCAGGAGCCCGGGGATGACTCACGTGGCACCGGCGCCTCTCGCACCGGGCGATGCGTTCCAGCCGTGGGCAAGCACCGACCCGCAGCAGCGCCGGCCTCGGCAGGTAAGCGGCGTGAAAACTGTCCTCTGCTGCAGCCCCCCACCCTGGAAAAGTGGGGCTGGGGAAGACGCACCTGCCACAGGGTGCACGCCGCAGAGCCCGCCCCGATGCCAGGGTGATGGGCACATCCCGGGCGGCTGGTGGAAGCGGGCACGGGGGAAGGAGAAGTCTGGGGGTTGTGTGTGTGTCCCCAAGGATTGACCCAGCAAGGCGGGAGCTGCCGGCTCCCCCGGGAGGTAGGTGCTCCCCGGGAGCGTCTGTGTACACCCCAGCCCTGCGAGCAGGCGCGGTGCACGGGCTGGGCTGTGCGGAGCAGCTGGATGCCTTCACCCCCAAGAGCTCTGCCAGCGAGGGGGAACCTTGTTATTTTACTGATAGGTAAAATATTTAAGGAGAGTCAGTGCCAAACGCAGCCCCGGGAGTCCCCACACCGCGTGGGGTGTGTTTATCCGGCACGATGCAATCCGGGGTCAAATCAGCTGCTCGGGGTCCTGGGGCTGGTACAGGCTGAGATCAGTCCGAGCTGATGAAAACTGGTTGTAGTGGCCGCCCAGCCCTGGCTCAGCACCTCGGCACTGCCTGGGGCTCTGCAGCCCCCCCAGCTGGCCCACGGCCTCTGCTCTGTGGCACCCGTTTGCCGTGGGCTCCCCCGGCGCGTGGCACGGCGTGGGCTGGCACAGGGCTCCCCCCACACCACCCGGGCGGGAGCGTGGAGGCGACGGCAGATTCCAGCGATGGGAGAGGACGCGGTGGCAGCGGAGCCGCAGAGCTGCCGGGTGAGTCACGCCCTGGCTGCTCCTATTTGCCGTCTGCCTGGGCCAGGCCTGGCAACGTAAGGAAAATTAATAACAAATACTTGGGCAACGAGGTGAGAGATGGGGCGGGCGGCGCAGGATGGCGCGGGGCTGAGCCATGGACGTGGCTGGTGGTGGTTGAAGGACACTTTTGCCGCGGCAAGTTTTGCCAGGTCCCCGCGACCCCGCAGAGGGGGACGGTGCTCTGAGGAGACGCATCGCCCGGACCAGGTCTGTGCTGGGGCACGTGTGGGTGCGTGTCCCTGCGTGAGGACCAGAGATGGTCCCCAAGGGCACGCGGGCAGGAGCGTGGCTCAGTGCTTTGGGGCACACGGGTGCTCCGATGGGGACCTCTCGCTGCTTCTTCGGTGTCACTGTATTTTCTCTCTCCTCCCAGGCTAGCTAAGGGGACTGGGGGACCATGAACTGGGGGGTGTTCGAAGGGCTCCTCAGCGGGGTCAACAAGTACTCCACAGCCTTCGGCCGCATCTGGCTCTCCCTCGTCTTCATCTTCCGCCTGTTGGTCTATGTGGTGGCGGCCGAGCGGGTCTGGAGCGACGACCACAAGGACTTTGACTGCAACACGCGGCAGCCAGGCTGCACCAACGTCTGCTACGACCACTTCTTCCCCGTCTCCCACATCCGCCTCTGGGCCCTGCAGCTCATCCTGGTGACCTGCCCATCCCTCCTGGTCATCATGCACGTGGCCTACCGGAAAGCCAAGGAGCAGAGGCACCGCTCTGCCGGCGGGGACGACCGCCGCTGCATGTACCCCAACCCCGGCAAGAAGCGGGGGGGGCTGTGGTGGACCTACCTGCTCAGCCTCGTCTTCAAGGCCGGCGTGGACGTGGTCTTCCTCTACATCTTCTACCAACTCTACAGGAACTACACACTGCCCCGGCTGGTGAAGTGCGAGCTGCCCCCCTGCCCCAACGTGGTGGACTGCTTCATCTCCCGGCCCACCGAGAAGAGCATCTTCACCCTCTTCATGGTGGTCATCACCTGCATCTGCATCGTGCTGAGCCTCATCGAGGCCACCTACCTCATTGGCAAGCGGTGCCGCGAGTGCCTCCTGGCCAGCAGCGGGGACAGCCGCCGGCACAGCCAGGACGGCGCGCTCTCCCACGCCGAGCCCACGGACACGGGCGGGCAAGTTTTCCACGGGGTGGACTACAAACCTGCCACAGCCTCCATCCCCACTAAGGCCTCCAGCCCTGGCACGCTGCCCGAGGAGGAGACACTTCCCTAGAGCTGCCCAGGGGAAAGCAGGAGCCACTCACCTGCCCTGCACCTTCGTCTCCCTCCTCCTCTTCCTCCTCCGTCCCCCCGGCACAGGGAGCGCTGGGGGTGGCAGCACCTCGGAGTGGGGCTGTGCCCGAGGCCAGCCTGCTGCTCCCATCCTCGGGAAGGCACGTTACATCGTTCTGCTGAATTTAGGATAAAACTGGGTGCTGTAGGACACGCGCAGTCCCCGAGAGCCAACAGGGACAAGCAGCTCCGTGGTGACTGTGAACCAGCAGTGGTTGGGCCCGTCCCAGCCAGGCTGGCTTAGCTGGTCCTGAGGGTATCCCTGCGATGAATAAAAATGTCTGTCCCTCAGAAGTGGTGGCCAAAGCAGTTGTTCTCCTGCTCCTCGGGCACAACGCTGCCAAGAGCGGAGTAAGGGCTGCATCACCCTTGGGAAGGCACCGCTCCCACGGGCAGCTCCGGGCTGGGTTTGGGCCGGCCGTGGTGACAAAGCACCGGCTGCAGGCTCAGACCACTGAAAATCAGAGCAGCCCCTGGAGCTGGGCATGGGCTGGCGGGTTGTTTTTGGGACGTGTGGGATGTTACAAGGTCTGAGCTGCCCAGGGAGGGGCTTGTGCTTGCACCCAGCAAGTCAACGGCAAAACTCTTGCTGCGTTCAGGCGCTGGATGCAGGCGAGCAAGGAGGACAGCTTAATTATCTCCCTGTAATCACGGGCTTTAAAAAAGTAAATAAATTCTTGATTTAATATGGGCTGCTGAGCACAGGCAGGCACACCCAGAGGTGTGAACATCTCCAGGGACCCATGGGTGACAGAGCCCTTTGCAGCTGTGGGCTGCCAGGGACAGGCTGGAGCAATTTAAATGTGTCACAAGTTTTGAAACCAGCTCGGAGGTGGTGGAGATGGTGGGGGAGAGGGATCAGCCAGGACAGATGCCCTCGAGCCCCCTGGCAACCCCTCTCCCTACCCCTCACCCTACGTAAGCCGCACCGCAGGTGTCAGGGCCATTTCAGACGGATGTGATTGTCGTTAATAACACTCATTAGCCGAGTGGGGACAAGAGCATGTGCTTGGTGCGGCAGCCACTGCGGTGAAGCGCGGGGGTGAGGATCCGGCCGGGCAGGCAGAGCCCAGTGTGGGCTGCCAGCTCTTCCTGCCCGGCCAGAGGAAAACACCTGAGCAAAACAGCTGAATAAAGGAGAGGAAAAACACCGCAACCATTGATTAAACAATAACATTAAATGGCAGAATATGATCTCGTTTATTGCTGTAATATGTCGTGTTCTGCTGTGACTCAGGCGGCACTGCAATTTCTAAGGCCATCAACGGTAACTGAGCATTAGCCAGGATGAATAATTAACAATAATTTCATGGCAAATGCACTCGTAAGTAACATTAACTTTGAACATGCAGCTTGATCTGTTACGGGTTTTGCTTTATTTAGAGGGTGCGATTATTATTTTTGCCATGAGCCCTGACAGCCCCGGCACTCTCTGTCTCTGCTGCAAAGTGACACGGGGCGAGGGGGGGGTGCTGTCACCGTGTCCTTTCAGACCAGGGCCGGTCTCGGTGGCAGGTCACTGTGGCTGCTGCCACTTCGCAGCACACCTGACCCCGAGAACCCAACCCAGTGAACCAGGTCCTACCCGAGACTCTCTCGGGGCAAAGCCGAGCTCCTTCCCGCAGCCCACCCTGGGGAACGGGCCCAGCGCCGGAGGGGGAGGCAGAGGGACGGCAGGGACCTGACCAGCTACCCCACGAGGGTGGGGATGGTGGGGGAGCCCTGGGGGGATCCCTGCCACCAGCCCGGGACCCTCTGACAGGTCCTTGTGCTGAGTTTGGAGACCTTTGGGGTAAGAGAGGCAGATGGTGAAATACAGGTGGATTTCTTATCTCTTTTTAAGAAGAGTGCTGATCTCAGCCTTCCTTCTGTCCACTCTCGTTGCTGGATTATCCACCTGAAAATTTTCTTTACTGAAGCCTTTAACATCAAAGAATATGAGTTGTTCTTTGCGTGCAAGCCATTGCCTCTGATTTAAAGAGCCAGGGCAGGGCTGTTTGTTTTCAAGCGAGGTTGGCCGCTCTCGAGCTAGGCTGTCCTTGATGAGCAAAATCCCGAGGTGTTCCCCAGCTGCAAGCGCTAAACGTGGCAGAGATGAGACCCAGAGCAACCCCCCTGCCTGCCTGCCCCGCTTCTGCACATCAAAGCGGCTGCCGGAGCTGCTGCCCATTTTGAGAGACCTGACGATCCAGTTGCCGTTTGTTGTTGAGCTGCTTTATCTCGCTCAGAACAAGCGTCGCAGCCGCTCTGCAAAGCTCCAGGTGTCTTGCACCATCCGGGCTTGGGCTCAGCAGTGTCCGACCGGACAAACGGGAGCGTTTGGCTGCTTCTTTTTGATGTGTTTCTGTGCTCTGCACCAAGGGGAGCTGAGGTTGCCCCTGTTGCTGTGGAAATGGGGGGGCTGGAGGCTGCGTCACCTCCTGGGGAGCAGAGTACTGGGTTAAGAGGCAGGACCGGTGTTGGTGGGAAAGCAAATAAACTGGGGGATGTCACAATAAAAGCTGAATTTTTCCCAGGCTTTGCACCATCATATATTTGCTTTTGGGGTGCCCAGAAGGCCCCCTGAATTTGGGGGATTTAAAACAAAACCATCACTAACTCCAGCCCAGTCAGGGATGCGGAGGGGCTCGTGTGCACAGCGGCACAGGTCGGGGGCAGCCTGTCCTTCCCAGTGGGGGCTTGTTTCTTCCCCACCTGAAAACAGCCTGTTCTTTGGGAATTGAAGAGAAACTCTGATTTACATCCAGCCTGCTGGAGCCAGCTGGCTCCCAGGCTCCTGGGACTCCCAGCGCTCACAGGGGAGGTCTCCCCGCCCTGGACGCGGCCCTGGAGCGGGACAGCAGGGATGGCCGGGATGCTGTTGGCAGCAGGAGCTACAGATAAAAGGCAGGGCTGGGTCCCGGCCCCAGCAGGCAGCTGAGTGCTGCCTCCTGTGATGCCCCTTTTAAAGACACTTTGAGTTTTTCCTGCTGGTTTGGCGGCCTCCTGCTCGGGTTTTTCCTTTATGGAGGACCCAAGGTCGGGGCACTGGAAGTCACTGGGTGTTTTTAGTGTTCACATCTGGCACTGAAGCCTTTCTCCCGTCACCCCACCGAGTTGAGGGGGGTGACAACAGGGTGACATACCCCAGGCAGGTACCCAAAACTCCTCCAAGGTCTCCCCGGTGCTGAGAGCTGCTGAGCCGTGTTGGCACCTTGTCCCTGTGCCCACGCTGGAGCAGTTGGCAGAGGGATGGTGGAGGGGGCGCAGGGACTTGCCCTTTGCTGGGACACCCAAATACCCAGCTCAGCACTGCAAAACATCAAAACACAGCGTGTTTCTGTTCCCCACCCAACTGCCTTAGGGGAAATCTTCTGCCCATGCCAAAAGGCACCTGAACTTTCTCACTGTGGCCTCTCCTGAAACTCCAGGCGAGAGGCTGCTGGGGAAACCCAGCCCCAACTCTTCACCCGGCCCTGACAGGGTCTTACGGTGGGGTGGGGCGCGGCTGCTGTCACAAGAAATCAGACCTGCCAGTGGTTCTCGACGTCTTCCCTCTCTCCGGCATTTTTCATCTCGAAAGCCACAGCCCCCAGATTCCTGCCGGAGCTCCCGCCACGCCGGCTCTCAACAGCATAGCTCAAATTCCTGATCCTGCCGATATAGGACCCTGAGAAGGCAGCTCCTGGGTGAAGGGAGGCTCCCGGCTGCTCCAGAGACCTCCCTTTGCTCTCGGCTGGGACGAGGGTGCCTGTGTCTGCCCCCTCCTCTGGGCTCACCCCACTCCGCACCCCCAGGCTCCCACAAAGGTTTGCTTTGGGTCTCTTGGGCCCCCACTCCCATGGCCTCTCCCCACCATTTCCCCAGCTGGGCAAAACCCCCCCACACTTTATTTGACCTCCTGGAGCCAAAAAGCTGCTGGGTGAGCGGCTCCTTGTCTGCCACAAGTGTGGGGAGCAAACGTCTCAAGGCAACGAGCACCCATCGAGCGCTCTTCAAATGAGTCCCCGTGGGAAGGGTGGCCCCGGCCAAGCGTTGTGTGGGGGTCCATGGGTCTGGGAGCTCCTGGGAAAATGCTGTCACGGTGTCCTCGGCCCCGGGCGATGCCAGGGAAGCCTCGGGGCAGCCAAGAGGCTGGGTAAACCGCGGGCAAGTGGAAACGCATTCCTGCCCAGGCCACGTCTGCAGAGGCGTGACGTGGGGCTGCTCCACGGGGGGAGGGCACCACGGAGGGGCTGACTCAGCTCTGGGGAAAGGAACATCCCCCTTAGGGACACATCCCGGGTCCCGCCTGTGTGGGGACCCCGCTGCCATGCCCTGCCACCCCGTCAGTGCCACTCTTTGGGAAAGGTCTCGGCCCGGCCCCGGCGCCGGCTGGGCGGTGGCTGCAGGTTGCTGTAGGTTGGAGATAGCGATGAGCTGTTGCAAAACTATTACTAAGGTAAAACCATTTAAAAAGTAGGTTATAATTGTGTAATTTGTCATTCTTAGCAACGGTTGCTGGCTGACCCATGCCTGGGGGATGGTGTAAGCCCAGTGCTGATCCCCAGCTGCCCTGGTCTCCCCCAGGGTTTGCTGCCAGGTTTGCCGTGCCCAGAGCCGCTGGCGGGGTCGGAGCATCACCTGGCAGGAGCCGCTGGTGCTGCTTGCAGAGGAATCCGTCTCCATTGATCTCACTGCAGGATTTGACCCGCCTTTATTGTTCAACCCGAGCGTGTGTGTGCATGTGCGCAGGCAAGAAGCTCTACGGGAGCTGTTTGCCAGACTCACCCAGTGACTAGGAACAGCACAAACTACCCTTCCCCTCCCCACACACGCTCAGCGCCACGGACAGGACCTGGGCACGCAGGAGGGCTGCAGGCGACACAGCCAGGACCGAGCTTCCCACTCCACAAGCTGCTGGGATCCAGCCACCTCCCTCTGGACCTTTCCCGGCTGGGCAGGTACCTCGGGCGCGCGGGGTGCTCACAGGGGTGCTGGGGACCCGCAGGTTGTGGGGGGACAGACCCCGCAGTGCTAACAGGGTGCAGGTGGGAGCTGTGTTACGGCTGGGGCTGCTGTGCCTGTGGTAGCCAAAGGTGGGGACCCCGACATCGTGCAGTGCCACGTCAGGACCCCACGGGCAGTGCTGGTGTCCCTGACCCATGGGGCTGCGCGCCTGGGGGGTGATGCTGGGGGAGGGCATGGCGTGGCACCCCGAGGAGCGGGAACGGCCACCCCAGGCCCTGCTCCTCTGTCCCACCGTCCTCCCCAGGGACCAAAAGAGGCTGAGGCCCCCCAAAAGAAAACACACAGCGCCACTCTGCTGCATTTGCACCCCAGGCAGGAACCAGGCGCTTTCGGGCCCAACACCCCGCGCCCACGCAGGGCAGGACCCGGCGGTGACACAGCGGGCTGGCATGCCGGGGGCTGGCGAGGGTGCTGGGCTTCACGGAAGGCAGATCAGCGCTGCAGGCAGAGCCGAGCACGCCTGGAGCGTTGCCCCTGCTCTGCCTGGCTGCCAGCCAGCACCAGCCGGGCCACGGGGCTCCCCGGTGCCGCACACCACAGCCCAGCACGGGGCTCGGCACGCAGCTCACCCCGCCGTGGGTCCGTGGCGCTGGGCTGAGCCGGACACGTAGGTGGGTGCTGGGTAGCGTCGCCGCCAGGGCACAGGGAGCGGGGCGTGGGGAATTGGCAGGCTGGTGAGGGAACGCTGGCCCTGGGGGCATGTTGGGGGGCTCCAGTCATCGGCACCAGCTTTTGGCTGAGGAGGGGAAAGCAGCAACTCCCCTCTTGATTTTGAAGCGAAGGGCCAGACGGGAGCGCTGCAATTGCTCCCCACCCCGGCTCGCTGCTGCGGGTTGGCCGGGGAGGAGGATCTGCTGGTTTCAGATGGGACGGTGAGTGGAGGTGTGTGGGCACGGGCAGAGGCCCTGCCCTGGCGTTGGCACATGCTGGCACAGGACCCCAGCTCAGCCCCGCTCAGCCCAGCTGCGCTTCTTGGTGCGTCCCCAGGTCAGCGGCGTGGGAGTGCGGCGGCGGCTTCGGGGCTTGTTGTGGGGTGGCCCTGGCCAGCGACGGACTCCCGGGCAGCCCCGCAGGCTCCAGGCAGTGCTCCAGGCTCTGTTCCTTCCCTGCAGCCCCGGGACGCCTCGCACAGCCCTCCCCGGACGAGGGGACCCTGGTCACCTGTGTGCCATCGTGCCCCAGCCATGCCCCGCGCCGGGCACTTCCCACCCCGCAGCCCCCGCTGAGCGGGAAGGAGCCTGAGCCTCCTCCAGGTACGTCTTGGAGGGCACCGGGTCGGCAACGGGCAGCGACTCCTTGGGAGTGGGAATGCGAGAGCACGGTGCTGAGCGACCTGAGGAGCTGGGAAGGAAGGGAAGAAATTAGCGCTTAGGGTTGAACAAAGTTTTCCATCTGACCTGAAATTGGAGCTGCCTGTGGATCCTGGGCTGTCCTGTACTCCCCGGGCGGGCTCTGCAACAGCCAGAGACAAATAATTTGTCTCAAAAGTCTTTTTCTTACACAAAACAACTCTTTTAGAAAACGCAGAAATAAAATATTTGGGCTGGTGATATGTGGGACGTGTTCCCCCTGGAAGCATTTGCCAGCCATGGTGCCACCTCCCCAGCCCCAGCCCCAACCTGCTGGGCCAGTGGCAGCTCCCGTGGGGCTACGGCAGGTTCCTTCAGCCGGAGCTGCAGACCGCAGCAGCTCTGCGGCTCTGGACCCTTCCTGCGGCCCACAGCACGTCCTCGCTGTCAGACTAATTCTTGCAAAACCGGACGAATTCTTGCCGAGGCAAAGAGGCTGCAGAAAGCCTCCTCTGAGCATTTCTGGTGCTTGGCTCTGTCCTCTGAGGGCTCGGCCCTCCCTGCTTACCCTGGGATCACAGGATGCTTTGCTCTGATCGTCACCCCCACTGCCAACCCCCCCGCTGCGCTCGCGTCAGCGGCGCCGTGTGTCACTCAAAGCAAGTCCTTAAAAGCCAACGGCGCGGGGACAGACCCAGCTCGCCGTTCTGTGAAACCCTCTGCCAGGAGAGACACCTTTACAGCCAACCGCTACTGACTCACCTCTGGGTAAAAATCACCCGGGGTTTGTAAATCCAGGCAGCAGTGAAGCTCTGGGTCGAGCTTAGCGTGCCACCCTCTTCACACCCGGGCAGCCCCAGGCTGAGCGGAGGAGCCGGTTTGGCCGGCGCGGGGCCTCGGGGCTGCCGGCGCTGTGCCGGGAGCAGGTGCCAGCCAGGCACATGGACTCTCGCTTTCAGTAGCCCCACTCTCACCCGCCTTGGGCTGCCTTGGGTGTCACCTGCGAGAGAGAAAACCAGTCCCTGGCGTGTGCCGGCATCCCAGCGCTGCAGCAGCCGCTTCCCCTTTGGCTCTCGGCGTTAGCTAAGCATGGCGGCTGGTTTAGCCCATTTTACCCACGTAGAAACTGCGGCTCAGGAAAGGCTGGGACCAGCTGGGACCACGCCTGAGATCCCCGGGGATCTCCCTGATGGGAAAGGTCCCCATCCATCCCCAAACAGTGCCAGTGCAGGGCGGGCAGGGGAGCGTGGCTGAGCTGTGTGAAACCCTGGGGAGGAAAGAGGACGAGCCTGGGGAGTGCGAAGTGGGAGCTGTGCTGGTCCGGTGCTGCACCCGTGGGGAGCCAGCTCAGCCCTGCCCCTGCCAGGGCACTTTCCCACGGGGTCCCACCGCAGTTGGGGTTCCCGCGGCCCCCCCCTCCTTCCCACTGTGACTCTGATGCCCTGGAGGCACAGGAACCAACCAGTGAGGGCTGGAAATGCTCTGCAGGGTCCCCTCCCGCCCCAAGGGACGTGCCAGCTGGCGGGGCTGGTGTCCACAAAAAGCTTTGCTTTGCTTTGCCAAGCGCCCTGCACAGCCATCCCCTCCTGATCCTGGCCTGTGCCAGGGGCTTGAGCTGCTGATTTACACCGACATGCGTGATCAGGCCGGGGGCTTGGTGGCGGGGACTTGGCCAGGTGGCTCATCCCTCTCATCAGGAGGTACAGAGAGGTTGAGTCACCCCTGACTCACCCCAAGAGTAAAGTAAAGTAAAGGCTGGGCTTTACTGTCCATGAGTGGGATGGTCCCCCCACCCCAAATGAGTGTAACATGGTGGGGGAGAGACTCTGTGAGGTCAACGATGAGATTAAGTGCAGCGAGAGAGGAGCTGCCCCGTTGCCATCTCCCATGACTCTTCACCCGCCGCTTCTGCTGCTCTTTCCCCAGGTCGGGTGACTCTGGTCTCTGCCGGCCGCCATGGATTGGAAAACACTGCAGGCGCTGCTCAGCGGGGTCAACAAGTACTCCACAGCCTTCGGGCGCATCTGGCTCTCCGTGGTCTTTGTCTTCCGTGTGCTGGTCTATGTGGTGGCAGCTGAGCGCGTGTGGGGAGACGAGCAGAAGGACTTTGACTGCAACACGCGGCAGCCGGGCTGCACCAACGTCTGCTACGACCACTTCTTCCCCATCTCCCACATCCGCCTCTGGGCCCTGCAGCTCATATTTGTCACTTGTCCTTCCCTCCTGGTCATCATGCACGTGGCCTACCGGGAGGACCGCGAGAAGAAGAACCGGGAGAAGAATGGGGAGAATTGCCCCAAGCTCTACAGCGACACGGGCAAGAAGCACGGCGGGCTGTGGTGGACCTACCTGCTCAGCCTCTTCTTCAAGCTTATCATAGAGATCCTGTTTCTCTACCTCCTCCACAAGATGTGGGACAGCTTTGACTTGCCTCGGCTGGTCAAGTGCTCCAACGTGGACCCCTGCCCCAACACTGTAGACTGCTACATCGCTCGGCCAACCGAGAAAAGAGTCTTCACCTATTTCATGGTCGGAGCCTCCTCCATCTGCATCGTCCTCACCGTCTGTGAGATCTTCTACCTCATCTTCAAGCGGGTTGTCCGGAGTACGCGGAGGTGGAAGAAGTCCATCAAGCGCTCCATCAGCTACAGCAAGACCTCCACCTGCCACTGCCACCTCAAGACAGAGGAGAAGGACAACAAGTCCCAGACGAGGTGTGTGGCAGCCCTGGGGGCCTGACTCCTGTCTGACAGGGTGCTGGGAGGGGAAAAGGGAGGGAGCAGTGTCCTGGTGTGTGCCGGGGGTGGCTGGCCCCAAAGGTGACCGCCAGTGATGCCATCACCAGACTCTCCATCCAGGACCTCGATGGCTGTAAGGGGAGGGGGACACATCCATGGGAACTCTCAGTGGCAGGTTGGGTGCCGGGCATGCCTGAGGGTGTCTGTTCTTCCCACAGAGGAGAGGAGCTGTGAGCTCGCCCGTCCCAGCCAGCTCGCCTTCCCCTTGGCCCAGCAGCTTTTCAAGCCTGCCAAGTCCCCAAACCCTCAAGAGTCGACACGTGTGAAAAATGACTAAACCCAACAAACTAAAGTCCCCCGAGAGAGGCCCATGGGTGCCCGAGCAGACGCAGGTAAGGTGAGGGCAGCCCTGGAGCTCTGCTGGATGTGCACAGCGGTGCCGCGGGGCTCGGCCATCACACCGACACACAGACACCGTGCAGGAGCGGCCGCGCTGCCCGGCCTGGCAGCGAGCCCAGCCGAGGGCTGCAGGGACGGAGCCATCGAGCTGGGAGGGCACACAGGACTGGCGGGAGGGAGCATGGGGAGGGTCCCATGTCCCAGAAGCTTCTCTTGGGTCTCTCCAGCCCTGCAGCTCCTGTGCTGGGTGTGAATCCACCAGTCGGTGCCCAGTCAAGGCTGGTGTCACCCAGCGCAGTGACAGTGCTCCTGGCTCGCTGTGCCTCGCACGGGCACAGTCCCAAGCACCTCCTTCCATTTGTAACAAGAAACCAAAGAAATGCTGGGCTCAGCACCGTGGGCAGAGCCCTCTTCATGCACCCAAAGCAGTCACGGAGGAGCAGGGCTCCCGGCTGTCACCAAGTGCTCAGTTGGCCCAGTTTGCCAGTACTGGGGCAGGAGCAGCTTTTCCCCCTTTGCTCACACGCACACGGTGCCGGTGTCCTGCCCAAGTGCCCCTGCCAGCTCTGCCGCTTCCCCCGGTGCCCCTGCACCCCCCTCGCCTCGGTCGGACGTGTCACGCACAGCACGAGCTGCAGATCCAAAAGGCCAATAAACGCCGTGTCGTTTGTAGACTCTGGGATCTGCTCCGCACGCTGTAAATCAGGGGGACTGGTAAGGGCAGAAGAAATGGATTCGCAGAGGTTCCCCAGGAGCCCGTGGCCGAGCCCTCCTGACTCCCACCCGAGCCGGGGCAGCGCGGGTTGAGCCCCAGGGCCGCCGTGCCCGGTGTCCACCCGCTCCACCTCCTCCCGGCTTGTCGCGCGTCATTAAACTTTAATTCATCAGAACTGCACGCTGGCCCCCAAGGAAATCAAGGAGGGATCAGCATCAATTATTTACTAAATCTTGATAAATATTACAATAAATAGCAATGATTTCCATTTAATCTCTCCTTAAGCAGCGCTGTGCAGAGGGTCTGCCGGCTCTCCAGCTGCTGCGTTTCCAGCTCCCCCAGCCCCACGAGCGTGTCGTGGTGAGCACTGACACAGCCAGGGATCGTGCCGCTGTGAGAAGCTGTGACGGTGGTGCCCACGCTGCTGGGAGGGTGACATGTCTCTGCGCTGGGACAAGGAGCAAGTGCTTCCAGCATGGGCTGCTCCCGTGGGCACCTCACGTCACCTGTCACCCGTGGGGCCAGCCCTGGGCACGGGGCACCCTGTGCCAGAGGAAAGATGCTCCAGGAGGTTGAAGAGCAGAAGGTGTCTGACTGGGAAGCGGCTCTGGCACCAGTGTGGGTGTGTTTTGGGACACTGGGGACCTGTGGCTGGTGTGGGGGAAGCCCGTGCTGGTCCTTCTGGTGGGCAAAGCACCATGGGAGCCGGCACATCCACGGGTGAGGGCAGCTCCCGTTCCTCTGTGGCTTTGGAGCAGCTCCTCAGAGGTGATGGTTTCCACCCATCGAGGGCTGGCGGGGCACAGAGCGTCACTGGGGACAGACACCGAGGGGGGACCACAGGCTTGGGCAGCCACAACCGGGGGTGCTGGGAGGGGGAAGCGTTATTCACAGTGGGCCGGCTGGGAGATGGGCGCTGGGCTCTGCAGCACACACAGAGCAGCACGCGGGCGTTACCTGAAGCACAACAATTATTTTATATTAAACATAACGATGCTGTTCCGGCTCTGCCCTCTGCTCGAGCCCAGCACTGCCTGTGAGGAGGAAATGCCACGTCTCGGGGTGGGAGAGGCCACAGTTCCCAGTTGTGTGTGTGGACTGGCCTAGTTTCTGGTTTCGAAAGCCCAAGCCCTTCGCACCCGGCTGGCCCCACGCAGCCCACTAAGCGGCAGGACAGCGAGTGGGGGGCACGTACAAGGGTTTTTCCTCCCCCCCGAAGCCAGCAGGACTTAAGTCTGTGCATAAAATATCAGCATCTGCCCACCCGCTGGTCCCCTCTCCTTGTCGCGGTGCCTCCACACCCCCCGCAACGCCCCGTCTGAGCCCCCCCGACAGCAAAGCTCCGCTTAAACCCTTGGGGGGGGCTCCTGGCCCCTTGGATCCCCGGCGCAGCTCGGGGGCTCGGGGCAGCGCCGGGCTCCGGTGTGGCTCCAGCACCACCCAGCGCCCGCCGCGCCGTACGGACCCGCGTGGGGACCGGCCGGAGCGGGGGGGGACGGAGCATCCCGGGGGGGGGACACCCGCGGCATCTCCCCGTCCCTCCCCGCCCCCGCCAGCCATGAGGGCACCGAAAACGCGTCGGCTTTAGGGGTCCCACCCGTGGGCAGGGTCCGTCCGCCCCGCGTGGGTCCCTCCGCCGCTCAGCGGGGGGGTCCCGGTGGCGGAGCCCCAGCCACAAGCGGGGCTACCGGGCGCGGGCGGTGCCGGCCACCGCGGGGGCGAGTGGGCAGGGACACCGGGGCTTCCCACAGCCCCCGACGGCTCCCCCCCGCCTTCCCCCCCGGGGGATCCCGGCTGTCCCGGGGGGGGTCCCGGCCGTCCCGGGGGGTCCCGGTCGGGCGATGCTCCGCGGACCCACCGCCCCCGCCCCGCCCCACCGGGGCCTCCCCCTCGGCCGGGGGCAGCGGGACGGGGCGGCCCCGCAACACCTGCGGCCCCGCGCTAAGCCCCGGCCCCCGGTTTCCTGCCCGCGCTCCTCCCCCGGCTCCCCCGGGCCCCGCACGGCCTCAACCGCCCGGCCCGGCCCGTTCGCTCACAGCCAGAGCGGCCCGAGCCCGGCGGGACCTGCCCGGCGCGGCGGAGGTGAGTGAGGGGCAGCCGGGACCCCCGACGGCTGCGGCTCCCCCGGGGACCCCGCGCTTGGGGACCCGTTCTGGGACACCCCCCCCTGCTGCTGGGCGTCCCTTTAACGGTCCAGCTGGCACCTCTGCCGGCTTAATTGGCAGAGGTTAATTAAGAGCCGGGGCTGCGGCTGCCTCTGCTCTCCCAGCCGGGCTCAGCTCCCGCGGGGGGACCCGGCAGCAGCCGGGGGTGACACTGGGACACCCCGGCAGCAGCGTCGGGGCTGCGGGAGGTGAGTGGTCTCGGGGGTCCCCAGACCAGGGAAAACCCTGGGCAAGGGGGAGGGGGCTGGGGTGCCATCGCCCCACAGCGGGGGAGCTGCTGGGGGACTGTCCCATCAGTTCGGGGTGAGCCCTGAATGGGTGTCGGGGTGGCTACTGTACCCCGGGGGTTTGTAGCCCCCCAGCACAGCCCTGCTGCTCTCTGCCCTTCGGTAAAGCCGGGGCTGGGGGAGAGGCAAACTGGGGCTGCTGCTGTGGGCCCCAGCTGTGCCCCCTCTCTGCTGTGGGGCAGCCCCAAACCAGGCGGCCAGTGAGCTGGGGGTGCTGTGGGGTGGGTGCTGCTGGGGGGAGGCAAATCCCTGCGCTGCCTCTTCTGCCCCAGCCCCATCCTTCCGCTCTGGGCAGGGGGGTGTAGAAGGAGCACACCCGGGCACAGAAATGCCGCTGGGCTCCCACCCTCGGGGTTGGGGTGCTCCTCGGTGGGTTTGCTGGGACCCTCTGCAGAGATCTGACGGCTCCCCTCCCCTCTCTGCTGGCAGAGGCACGAGGCTCCCTAAAAGATGGGTGACTGGGGTTTCCTGGAGAAACTGCTAGACCAAGTCCAGGAGCACTCAACCGTGATCGGGAAGATCTGGCTCACCGTGCTCTTCATCTTCCGCATCCTCATCCTGGGCTTGGCCGGGGAGTCGGTGTGGGGGGACGAGCAGTCGGATTTCGTGTGCAACACCAAGCAGCCGGGCTGCACCAACGTCTGCTATGACAAAGCCTTCCCCATCTCCCACATCCGCTACTGGGTGCTCCAGTTCCTCTTTGTCAGCACCCCAACCCTGATTTACCTCGGCCACGTTGTCTATCTCTCCCGGAAGGAGGAGAAGCTGAAGCAGCAGGAGAGCGAGCTGCGGGCTATCCACAGCAAGGACCCGAAGATCGAGCAGGCCCTGGCAGCCGTGGAGAAGAAGATGTCCAAGATCTACGTGACGGAGGACGGGCGGCTCAAGATCCGAGGGGCGCTGATGTGGACGTACCTCATCAGTGTGATCTGCAAGAGCATCTTTGAGGCCGGTTTCCTCGTTGGCCAGTGGTACCTGTACGGCTTCTCCATGGTGCCCCGCTACATCTGCAAGAGGGACCCCTGCCCCCACCAGGTGGACTGCTTCATCTCCCGCCCTACTGAGAAGAGCATCTTCATCATCTTCATGCTGGTGATGGGCCTGATCTCCTTAGTCCTGAACCTCCTGGAGCTCTTCCACCTCTGCTGCAAGAACCTGCTTAGCAACATCAAGAAGGTGTCGGGGCCGAGCCGGGACACCTTTGCCGACAACATGGCCCTGGGTCCCTACCCGCCCAAGCACTACCCCTTCCTGCCCATGGCCGAGAGCCACACGCCGCCCTACCAGGCCTACAACAAGCTCTCCAGCGAGCAGAACTGGGCCAACTTCCACAACGAGGAGAACCTGGCGCTGGGCAGCGGCACCAGGCCACTGTCGGACCCCTACGCCCCCAGGGCTGCTGAAACCCCCACCCCGGAGGAGAAGCTGTGCAGCCGGCCCGGGAGCTCAGCCTCCAAAAAGCAATATGTTTAGTGCCGGGCTGGCCCCGGCCGGGCCGAGGGGACCTACCTTGGTCCCTCGTGCCCGCGAAGGTGCTGGCTGTGGGCAGGCAGCTGCCTCCTGACTGGATGGGCCCCTGCCTGCCCCTGGGACGTGATGCTCAAGAGCGGGGCTGAGCGCTGCCCCGGAGCAGAGCCTCCGCTCTCTCCTGTTTTCCCCACAGACCCTGCAAGGAAGGAAACTGCAGAAAGTTCCGCGGGACGGCGTGTGTCTCACCGTGGGAAAGGGAGAAATCCCTAGAGCCGCGCAGCTGGGAACAGGCTGTCCCCGGGGCTGCGCTGGGAGGCTGCTGCCCTCGGGACCCTCAGACCCGGGGGTTTGCCCGAGCCCCCGCCGGCGTGAGAGCCGGGCCTGCGGCCGTGGGAAGCCGCTCGCCTCCAGCCTCCGCACGGAGCAGGGCTGAGCCCGGGAGGGCTGGGGGGAGCTGGGCTGGGGCAGCGCTGCCGGCCGGGTCCTGGCCACCAGCCCCATCCTGTGACTCCGGCCAAGAGCCAGCGGGGCCAGCCCAGGGTTTGCTGTGGGAGCTGCCCCTTTCCCTGGAGGACACGGGAGGGTTAAGCCAACGGCAGCTCTTAGGGCTCTGCGGTGACCCCAATAGCTGCAGGGTCACTGCTTGGGTGCCCCAGAAGTGTGAGTGTCCCCCCCGACCGCCTCCTGGCCCTGGACCCTTTCCCAAGTGGTGTGTGTGTCTCTTAAATTATTTTTAACCTGCTGGCCTGAGCACGGAGCTTTCTGCCTCACGGGTGCAGTTGTGCAGGGGATCTGGGGAGCTGTGTCCAGCCTGGGCCACGCGCCCGCCAGCCCTGTGGTTTTTGGGGAGGAATTAGCCTGGCAACTGCTGGTTTGGGGGGTTATTGGTGTTATTACTTTGCACTAGTCATCTCCTGCTGTGGGCTGAGGCACTGGGGGGGGGGGGGGGAGGAACAGAAGAACCAACTGCCCCCATGAGAGCAGTTGCCCCAACTTCCCCAGCCCACCAATGCTGTGGAAGGGGAAGGTCCTGCCGTGACTGAAGGGCTGTGGGTCCTGCGTGACCCAGGCAGGAGTGTGGGACGCAGACGTTGCTCCTCGTGCTGTTTCCTTTCCCCGCCCCGACAGACTCAGTGTTGCATCTTGTCAAATAAAGTTGGATGAATGAAAAAGGTGATGTCTGGTGTGACTGTGCTTCATGCAGCTGCCTTGGGGTGGGGAGGGGTAAGGGTTTGGGGCTGAGGGAGAGGGAAGCTGCTGCCCTGTGATGGGGCTGGGGTGAAGGGGAGCATGGGCACCCCCCGAGTGCCAGTTGTGCTGCTGGTGCCACTCACCCACAGAAAGCACAAACATCCCTGCTACAGCGTCCTGTCCCCTGGAGCCCAGCCTGGGGGCTGTCACAGGGCCAGCGTGGCGCAGGCTCTGGTGGCCCAAAGCAGAGCTCAGCCCCTCTCCTCCTGCCACTGATAAACCTGGTGGAGGCCATGGAGCTGCTCGTGGCTGCATAATAGCTGGAAATGAGCTGCAGATAAAGGCACACAATGCAGCTGGGACTGTTGTTTAGTTTTCTCTGGCCAAGTCAGCTCAGGGCAGAGCCAGCTCTCGGCCAAGGGCCTCTTCAGCGAGGGTGGGACGGCCTAAAAATACCCTGGAGAAAATGAAATATGGGTGAAACAGGGTGATATCGCTGCCATCGGCTGCTGGCGGAAGCGAAGAGGGAGGCACCCGGCTGCGCTGCCGTTGGGGCAGAGCCTGGGCTGGCAGCCAAGCCCACCCTTGGCTCCCCTCCCTGCTGGGGCTGAGGGGGGTGAAGTCCCCTCAGGTGGGGGCCTGGGGTGCACACTACCAGCACCCAGCCCTCCCCTGCACCCTCCACCAGGATGCTGGGGCAGATCCCCTCCGGAGGGACCCTGCTCCCACCGTTGCCCAGCGGGGCCCCCCCGGGGCACCCCAGTGCAATGGGGGACCACAGCCCAGCGCTCACCAGGCATCAGCAGAGCTGCAAAGCCCCACAGCTTTCTGGGGGGAGCAGCCCTGAACGCTCAGCCGGGAGGAAACACTCGTGTGAAAGGTAACGGTGCAGCCGGGCCGTGTGTTTACCCGCCGGCCGCACTCCCCCGCTCGCCTCCCCTCGCCTGGGCTGATATTTTTGTTGGCACTGGGGGAGCATCACGCTTTTCCGAACGGCCCTGCAAGGTGGAAAACAAGACGGCTGAGAATCCCCTTGCCTGGACACGGTGCCCGGCCGTGGGCGCTGCGCAAACACAGCTCCGCGTCCCGCTATTGTTCCCGTGTTGTGACAAGGTGACCCCCACGCCGCCGGGACCTGCCCGCGGCACACGCCAACAACAACAGCGAGGGGCTCACCTGCACAGTGGGGCCGGTGGTGGTGGCAGCCCCCCCAGAAGGCAAATAAAAGTTTGAAGCTGATAAGGGCACGGGTTGGCCCGGCGAAGCTCTTTGGCACAGCTTGGGGACAGATAGCGACACGCACGGCCTTTCTCACACCTCCTCGCTCCCTCCTGAGTAAACAGGCCCCTCCGGTCCCTTTCTGGGAACGGCACTCGCTGCCCCAACACCCGGCCCCATACTGTGACACTGAGCCCTGCGGTGACAGGCAGCCTGGGGGCTGCGGTGAGGGGCTCCCCATGGGCACCCCTGAGCCCAGCTCTGGGGTAACGGCCAGCGCAGCCTCGAGGACTGTACAGTCAGGGGCACCCACTGCAGCCGCCCAGCCAGGACGGCGGAGAGCCCTGGGCATGGCCATGGGGTGGGAGTGCCGTGGGGCTGTTCCCGTGGCCACTCACAGGCTGTGATGTCCGCCCTGGCATTGCCCTCGGGTTTTTGGGGTGGGAAGCTTTTGTACCCCCACCTAAGCGCCCTGTGGGGTTTATCCCAACCCCAGGCTGGTTGTACTCCCCAAGGTGCAGCCACAGACCCCCCAAACTACACCCCAGCAGGGTGCAGGCAGCGCCGTGGGGCACCTGCAGCTCCCGGAGGAAAGCAAGTGCCCAGAGGGGATGTGACGTGACCAAAGGAGCGAAAGGGAGAGAGGTGGACAGACAGACACATACCTGACCTGACTGCCAACAGCCTGAGGCTGGCCGTGCACAGGCGTGGGGTGTCTCTTGGGTGCAGGGTCAGCACCGCTGTGTCCCCTCTCTGCTGCTCACCAGTGGTTCGGGAGGATGCTGGGGGCAGGGGGGTGGCCACTTGGAGCACCCCCTGTGTGAGGAAAGGCTTTGGGGTGGTTCTGCCAGTCCTGGGACCCCAATTCCTGCTGGGGACATTGGTCTAACACCAGCCATGGGCCCCAGGAACCTGTGCCAGTGACTCTGCCCCACGGGGTCCTGCCTCCCCCGAGTTAGGACCAGTCCGTGCTGGGGTCCCCCTGCACTATCCTGCCCTGGGCCGGGGGAGAGGAGCCATGGGGGCTGCCACAGCGTGTCACGCCTGCGAGGCTCTGCCCAAGGCGCTGGCTGAGCACCAAGGAGTTTATTTTTAACCTTTCCCAGTGTACAGAAAATAGCAAGTTTCTAATTCCAACCAGCTCACAGGAAGAGCCACGGCAGGAGCGAAATCGCAGCTGAGAGGAGGAAGGGCAGAGGGCTGGGCAGGGGGATGCCAGCCAGGGCCACAGCATGGTTGCCCCATCCCGCCAGGGCCCCGTCCATGCCCAGGGCTCTGCCCACAGCATCCCAGCACCCCATTTCCCGCAGCCCCTTGGGGGAGCGGGCGCGGGCAGGAGCATCCTCCTGAGCCAGGCACAGACCCCTGACCCCCAGCACCCCGTGCCCGCAGCACCCACCATCGAGGCAACACCAAACCAGGTACAATCCTGCCCTTACCAGCACCACTGCCAACAGTGCACAATGAAGAAAAAGCAAACCCCAAGCTGCTCCCTTCCTCCCCCAGACCCGTCCTCGGCACGGGTTTATATTTAGCCCTCCACGCGCGGGCACGGCAGACAATGCGGCCCAGTGTGAGAACCGCGGGCGGGAGGAAACGCGCTCAATAGCCCCGACGACTTCCCGCATCCTGACATTGTCGCTCCCCTCCAGCCGCTTCCTCGCACGGAGGTAACGGCACCGCAGTGCCCAGCACCCCGTGCCCATCTCAGGATGGGTCCTGCCCCTGCCAGCAGCTCGGGGCATCTTCCTGGTGCAGCACCAGGAGGGCAGAACCTGCTGCCTGCACAGCCAGGGGCTTCTCCTGGCGTGGGGACATCGATGTGGGCTAAAAGCAAGAAACTGCGGTGGCCTTTGGGTGCTGGGGATGGAGGGATCAGCCCTGAGCTGTGGCTGTAAGAAGAGGCGATGCTGAGTGGGAAGGGAACATGTCCTGCTGCAGCTGTCCCCAGCCAGGGCTCGGGGCTGTGTCTCGGTGTGGGGCAGAGCTGCTCCTCTCCCACAGCACTTCAGAGAGGAGCCGGCGGGCTCGGCACGGTGGGTCTGTGCCGGGGGGCCGGGGCAGGAAGAGGCGAGTGAGATGGGGAGGCTGGGAAAGGACTTGGCCAAGCTCAGGAAAAGGGCAAAACGGGAGTCTGGGAAAACAGCCTCGGCTGGCCGGGGCAGGGGAGGGAGCCGATGTCCCCAGGGGCTGCGGGGGACGCATTGAGGGGGGACACACACACGCCATTTGCTCTCCAGTGCAGACGGGGTGAGCACCCTCCGTGTCCCGTGGCTGTGGGGACACCCCACTGTGTGCAGGTCCTGGGTGCCCCAGGGTGACTGCGCTGCTCCAGGACGGGAGACCCCCCAGCCCCCCGCACCGCTCCTCTCCTCCCCAAAGCACCGTCGCTCTGGGCCTTGCGGGGAGGGGACCGGTGGCTCTGAGTGGTGCCAGCACAGGGGCGCAGCGTCCCCAGCCCCGCGCAGCCGGTGCATCCCTGCTCTGATCTAACCGGACGTCCGCTGCGGCCGTCCAGGTGTGCCGAGCTGTGCCGAGCCATGCCGAGCGGCCGGGGGGGCTCTCACCGCCCCAGCCTGCACACCAGCTGTCCCAGTCCCCCCCCCCGAGTGAGTCGGGAGCTCACACCCCCCCCCACCGCTGCCCCGGCTTGCTCCCTGCATCCTGCCTCTGGAAACCACCTGCTCCCCTCACGAGCTGGACCCCCGGGAGCAAACCCGGCCTTGGGCAGGGCAGAGGGTCAGCCCGGGAGCTGCAGCCGTGCCAAGAGCCCAGCAGCCGGCTTGCTCCCCCCGAGCCTTGGGGCACGGCCACGACACGCCAGGCAGGGACAGGGAGCACTTCTGCAGCTGCCAGCTCTGATCCCTGCTCTGTGGCACAGCGCAGCACTGTGGGGCCTTCCCCAAAGCCCGACAAGCCCTGGGAGGATGCTCTCCCAAAAAAAAAGCCATCGGATAGGCCAGCCACGGGACTCCCTGCGCGGGGACAGGCTCCCCCGGCTCACACTGCCCCGGCCATGCTGCTGGCACAGCTCCTGGCCGCGCTCCCGCGGCAGCGCCCGGCTGTGCTGCGCTGGGAACAGCTGGATTATGGACACACCGGCCCAGACCAAGGACCTGCGCTTCAGCGGTCGCGTGCAGGCTCAGGAAGCCATAATGGTTTATTCAGCAAAGCTTCCTCTGGCTCTTCGTGAGCTACTGTGGCTGCTCTGCGCACTTGCCGGCTCCTATTCTTGTCCCGCCGGCGCTTCCCAGGCAGCACATTGTTGGGATTCAATGGGAGGAAGGGTGGGTTTACGGCACCGAGGGTTTAGGAAAAAGGCAGCCAGTGTCTGGGAAGCGGGTTTACCCCTGCCCCAGTGCCTGCGGGGAATCCACGGCCCCGCAACACCGGCGTCTGCTGTGGGGACGGACGGGAATCCCCAGACGCAGGGAAAGCAGCTGGAAACGCGGCGGGAGCAGCGAGGCAGCCGCAGCAGGAGCAGGGCAGGCGCTGCCCGGCCAGGAGCCCCCACGCAGCCACTGCCAGGCCTGAGTCCTTCCCAGCACCGCGCCCGAGCAGCCCCCCCTGACCGACACCACGGGGGCCCAGGGGAGGAAACGGGGCAGCGAGGCCCCGACAAAGCCTGATTGTGCCCGGCCGGCCCTGGGAACAGGCAGATCAATGGGTTATAAACAGCCGAGGGAGCCGCTCCGTCGCGGGGTGAACAAAGGCATCTCGGAAGACGTTTCCGAGTTGGGTCTGGCTGGTCCCAGTTGGGGGAAGGGACGGGACCGTTCCCACCCCAGTGCACAATAGGGAACAGCCATCACCCCTCCGCCAGGCTGGGAAAGCAAGAGGCCAAGGGCAGGGACTAGCCCAGGGGACAGCACCAGCTTGCCAGGGGGACCGGGGCGGTGGCCCCAGAGGTGCTGCAAACCCCAGTGCAGGAGGCAGCAGCGGGACAGGGCCAGGACAGCCTTTGCATCGCCCCCAGACTCTGCCTGCATCTTCTAACCCGGCCTCAGCCGCCCTCGCCCGCCGCGA
Organism: Strix uralensis; assembly: GCF_047716275.1. NCBI lineage: Eukaryota > Metazoa > Chordata > Aves > Strigiformes > Strigidae > Strix > Strix uralensis. The sequence continues at coordinate 7,059,351 of NC_133996.1, forward strand.
CGGCAAAGGCCTGTGAGTTCGCGGCGGTGCCGGGGCACGAGCCCGGCCGCAGGGCAGCGAGCCAGGCTGGGAGGCAAACACAGCCGGGCAGCGCTGGCAGTAAAGCTGTCAGCGGGGCAGGAGCCAGCCCCGAGGAAGCGGGACGGAGCGATGCAAAACGCTGAACCGGCTGCTGACTTCAGGGCTTCGCACCAGACACGACAGATTTATCGTCCCCGGGAAGGGAAGGCCGGGCCAGGGCAGCAGCTCAGGCACCAGGGGAAAAAACAAGCCGGGAAGCAGCGATAACCCCGGCTCCGGCCCCAGCAGAGAGCAGCGGCGGTGACCTGCTCAGGCAGCCATCGCCAGGCCTCGGTCCTGCCATGTTGGTGACACACGAGGCTGGAGGGGACACCGGCCACCCGTCCCCAGCACTCGCTGCCAGCTCAGCAGCCCAGCAGGACCCCCACCCCGTCCCCTGGGAGCCCCCCCCGGCGCTGCCACAGCCCTTCTTGTCTAGATAAGGAGGCTGAAGGGAAGCGGCTGACGTGGCCAGGGGAGCCGGGAGAGAGGCACAACCGCAGCAGGGGCTGGGATTTCAGTGCCTCCCCCTTCTCCCTGCCCGCCACCCTGCTGCCAGGCCCCGAGGGCAGTGCCCGGCCAAGGACAATGGTGACACATCTCCCATGGTAGAAGGAGCTGCTTCTCGAAAACATGGGGAGCAGAAACACGCTCTGAGCCAGGCCAGGTGCTGACGCAGAAGACACAGAGGCCCAAGGACCGACAGCAGTTTATTCCAGCTGTTCCCACACAGGGCAGAGATCTCCCCGCTCTCTACACGCCAGCCCAAAGCCACCGCCACGCTCGGAGCTGCAGGACAGAAGCAGAGCCAGGACTTCCACCTCCCCCCCGTCCCCACTCCTTGCTGCGAAGCCTGGGGATGATGCCGAGAGGGGATCCCCAGAGATCTCCACCACCGCTCAGGCTCCCGTGGGCGTGACGTCGCATGGTCGGGGTTCGCAAAGAGCCACGGGAGAGCGGGACAGCAGATCCTCCCGCTGCAGGCGGTCAGCCTGACCCCGGCCCCACGTCACTCAGGTCCAAGTTTCTTCTATCTTCACGCCATGGAAAAAACCCAACCTAACGAGACGTGGGTGGGGCCAGGCCAAGAGGGTTTCGTGGTTCAGGGGCCGGGACAGGCCGAGAGCTGATGAGTTTCAGACACACTCCACCTCCCAACGCACGGCTCCCCGCCGGCGCCGCTGCAAAGGAGCAGCTCTGGGTGCTGTGCCTGGAGCACATCCGCGGGGTGGGCGAACCCCGGAGGGCCCGGGGGGGCGCAGAGCAGCAGCGGGCACAACGTATCGCTCAGGGACGGCCCGGTGCCAGAGGGAGACTAGTGGGCGACGTGCAGGGGACAGGGGAGTCCCCAGCCCGTGCTGGGAACAGTCGCTCCAGGGCTCCGCGTCTGCCCCAACCACTTTATTAGCTCTTTTCCGGGCGGTTCCTGTTCAGCACGGCCCGAGGGGCGAACTCGAGCTTGTCCTTCAGGCTCACCACCTTGGTCAGGTCCTTGCCCGCGATCTCCTGCAGCTTGCGGTCCTCCCGCTGCTCCGAGATGCTCTTCTCCTCCTCGGCCGCGGGCGGGGGGTGGCCGCGGAGGAACCACTCCAGGTGGTAGCCCACCAGCCCCACCACGAAAGCCACCGGGAAGGTGACGTACGGGGCCTTGGAGCGCACGGCCGCCCAGAGCACGGACCACATGGCGCCGGGGGCTGCGCCTGGCGGGGGGGAAACGCGGCGGTCACAAGCCGGGCCCGGCCCCTCACACACACACACCCCCCCCCACCCCTCCGCCTTGGCGGCCGAGGCCTACGGGCGGCAGCGCCCGGGCCAGGCTCCGGCGGGCAAGGCCGCACCGGGCGGAGCGCCCCGGGGCCTCAGCACTGACCCACAGGGATCCGGGACCCGCCGGGACCCCGCCCGGGGCTCCCCCGCAGCCGCAGCCGCAGCCGCAGCCGCAGCCGGAGCGAGCCCCGGGCGGCCGCCGCTCACCTGGGCCCGGCCGCCGCCGCCGCCTCGTCCCGCCCCTTCCGGGCAGCGGGAGCGCGGGCGAGAGCGGAGCCGGCGGGGGCCGCGGGGCGGTGCTGCCCCCTGGCGGACAGCGAGGGAGCGGCGGCGCCGGAGGAGCGGCCCGGGCTGAGGCCACGGGGGGAGCCACGGGGGGAGACAACCATGGGGAGAGAACTACGGGGGGAGATCCGTGGGGGGAGACCCACGGAGAGAGCCACAGGGAGAGACTTATGGAGAGAGACTTATGGGGAGAGAGCTGCGTGGGGAGAACCACGGGGGGAGCCACGGGGGGAGACCCACGGGGAGACCTACGGCGGGAGAGCCATGGGGGGAGATCCACGGGGAGAGCCACGGGGGGAGAACCACAGGGGAGGCCACGGGGGGGACCCACGGGGGGATCCACGGAGAGAGCCACAGGAGGAGACCCACAAGGAGACTCACGGGGAGAGACCCATGGGGGGAGACCCACAGGGAGAGACCCATGGAGAGAGAGCCATGGGGAGACACCCACGGGGGAGAGACCCACGAGGAGAGACCAACAGGGACAGTCTCATAGGGGGGAAGAGAGCCACAGGGAGATCCACAGGGAAAGAGCCACGGGGAAACCCACGGGAAGAGACCTACAAGGAGAGAGACCCACGGGGAGACCTGCAGACACCCCCCAGCTACCTCACAGGGAGATCTGCTGCCCCAGGGAGACCCCTCTCCCACCCCACGACAGCCCACTCCCACCCCACGGACACCCCTCTCCCACCCCACAGACACGAAAGGGCTGTAGACAGGGGAAAGGCGAGCCCGGCGCCGGCCGCGTCCCCACGGGGAGGTGGCTGCTGGCCCGGAGTAACCAAAGTCATCTTTATTAATTGCGGCGGTTCGTTACAATAAAAAGGGAGCCACGTGTCACGGTCACTGCACGGCGCTGGCCGGGGTGGGGGCTGGGGGGCCCTTCCCAGGCACATCCCTAAATCCGGGGTGTGGGGGACAGTGGGGTGGGAAAGGGCTTTGGGTGGCTGAGTGGGCGCTGCCGTCCCGGAGGTGTTTAGCACCGACAGACCCCCTGGAGCGAGGGACCCCCAGCGAGGCGGCCCCCTGCTCGGCCCTGGCCCCCCCTGCTACATGGGGGGTGCGAGCTTGGGCCCCCCCCAGCTGCCTCTGATCCCGCCGTCCTGCCCGAGGGCCCAGGGTGAGGTTTGGCCCCAGATTTTGGGAGCTACCCGGCACCCACTGGCCCTACCTGGCGGGGGTCACTGGTGATGCTGCGTGGAGCTGCTGGCGTGGCAGGTGGGGGACGGGGATGGGGTCCTCCCCCCTTATGCCACCAAAAGGGACACTGAGGGGGGACAGGATGCTTGGAGAGGGACTGGGGATGGGGAAGATGCAGCCTCCCACCCTGCCACACTGCTATGCCCTGGAGGGGACCTTTGGGGACCCCCCACCCTGCTCCTGGGTCTGTGTTCAGCAGCATCCCAGGGTGTCCCTTGGCCCTGCAGGGCACCAGGAGCTCGGGGGGGAAGGGGTGACCCCCCAGGGTGATCTCGAGCAGCCCCGCACTCAAGGGGCAGCTGTTGGCCATGACCACGCTCCCGGCTCACCCCCCAGCACCAAGCCTGGCGTGGGGCAGAGCCACGGGGGTCCCCGGCACTGCGGGTGCCAAGGGGCTGCGGGCAGGTCTCCCCACCGCTACCCCCCTCGCTCGCACACCAGGGAAACAGCTCCCGCCGGCGGCGGGGCACGGGGGGACTGTATCCCCCATCCCCGGCTAGTGCCACACTGCAGAGGTGCTCCCAGACTCCAGGCTGGCGGGAGGGAAGGACGGACGGATGGAGGGACGGACTGATGGGGAAGGGGGGCTGAGCGGGAAGGGGAGAAGCGCGTCGCGATGCTCTGTGCGAGGGAAGCGGGGCGGCTCGCCGTGACTGGGAGTTTCTGCTGCTCTGGTCTGTCCCACCAGCCAGAACACGGCGCTGGTCACGTGTAGTTTCTGGTTTATTCCTCAGGTTATATTTATATATGTATAGAGGGGAAGGAGCCCTGGGTCCCCCATGGCCCGCGAGCCAGAGGGGCAGCGCAGGGGAGACCCTTGTCCCCACCACGTCCCAAAGCCTCATGCCGGCAGGGCCGGGGAGCGGGGCTGGGGGGGCTCTGGGTGGGCAGGGGCCGGGGGGCCCGTCCCCGCCACACGCTGGGGATTGCACTGAGTACAGAAAGGCGGAGGGGGCCTGCCTGCAGCCCCCTCCCCTCCACCAGCCCGTGGGGGCTGAGGGTCACCTCTCTTTCGGTTGGGACGCAGGCTCGGGGTGGGTGGGGGGTGCGGAAGGGCTGAGGGGGGGTGGGAAGGGGACAGAGAGCTGGGACACGGCCCCAGGGAGGGCAGAGGGAGGGAGAGCCCCGGACCCCAGGAGAGGCTGGCAGGGGCATGCGGGCGGGGGGGGCAACGGGACGGGGCAGAACCGGGCTTGCGTTCACCCGCCGTCGGATCCACGAAAGGTCTAAGATAGAAAAGAGAGAAGCTGTGAGTGGGGCCAAGAGCTGCCCCAGGGTGTCCCCGCGGCCCCCCGTCACAGTGAGCTACGGCCGCGCCGTCCAGTCCGGGTAGAAAAGCGGAGGCTGCGGTCACAGCCGGGTCTGTGCCTCGGGGATGTAGATCTCGATGCTGTCCGCGCTCTCGGTGGCCGAGCTCTGGCGGAAGGAGGCAGCTCGTTTGGCTGCCAGGAGCCGCTTGCGGGCCTCCTGCCGCTGCCGGTCCACCGAGTCCAGGGAGCGCTCCTTCACCGGGTGCACCTTGGAGCGCGGCGGCTTCTTTGGTATCGGGGGAGGCACCTTCTTCTCCTCCTGCAGAGACAACGGCGGCTTCAGGGTGGGCACAGGGCTGGGACTCCCCGGGAACGGGCGTCCCGGTGGGTGTGTGGGATGGGCAGCTCCACGCATGGTGCTGCTGTAGGTGCCAAAGCCACGGCGAGATGGCCCCACGGACCCTCCCGCCCTACACCGAGTTGCAGGGCAGGGCTGGGCGTCCCTTTGTCCGTCTGCAGGGGCATGAAGGTGCCCACAAAGCCCCTGCCCGGCCCTTTGCAGGCAGCGCTGCCCAGAAACGCCCTGTGATCCAGCTGCGAGACCGTGGAGGGGAACAGCCCCCTCTTTAGCCTTGATTTTTGCCAGCTCTGTTTTTCAAGTGTTTGCTAAAAGCAGTTACTGGCGACAGCCCGGCAGCAGCGGTTTGGGTGCAGATGTGCTTGGGGAGGGGCAGGGAGGGAGAGGTGACAGGGGGGAACAAGTGCCAGCGGCAGAGCCCTGCCCTTACCTTGGGCTCCACAATCTTCCACCCATTGGCCTTGAGCTGCTGGAGCTCTGCAAACTTCATGCTGACATCCTCGATGGAGAGCTGCAGGAGGTCCCAGAAGCCGGCCAGGTCTTGGAAGGTGGGTACGGGGAACGCGTTGGGATCCTGTGGGGACAGAGCGACAGCGTGTCATCCACATCTGCCCGCGGGACATCAGCTCTGCTGGCCACGTGGCCATCCCACCCCCACGCTGCTGGGGAGGGTCTCTGTCCAGCTCTCCCCCAGGGCATTACAAAGTCCCTTTTCCGCTGACTGAGGGTATGAGACCCCCCGACCCGTCACGCCTGAACTGGCACCCACCATGTTCTGCTGGCAGAGGCGGTAAAACTGCTGCACCTTCTGGGACATGAGGAGCTGGGCACTGCCCACAGCGCTCCGGATCTTCTCCAGGACTGGCGGGGGGAGAACAGACAGTCAGCGCTCCCGCGGGGCATGGAGCCTCTCCCCTGGGCACCGGGGACATGCACCCCCTCAGGGGGAGCAGCTCAGACCCCCCCAACCCATGTAGCACCTCCTCCCTCCTCCAGACCCCACTAGTCCCAGAGGGTTTCCTGGTGTTTCTTGCCCCCACCCAACCTCTTTAGCCTTGGCAGGGGAGATGCTCCAAGGTGGTCCCAAGGCAGGAGCACTGCAGGACCGTGGCTGTGCCCCCCCAGCTCTACAGCAGCCCCAGTCTCTCCCGACCCCACAAACCCCCCTGACTCACTCTCCTCCGGCAGGTCATAGTCCTCAGCCTCCCTCTCCATCTGCTGGCACCAACCCTCCATCTTCTCCACCTCCGCCTGCAGCAGTTTGATGAACCATTCCCCATCGCGGTGGCAGGGGGAGGCACGGCCGGAGTCGGGGAGGCTGCGGGAGCCCCGCTCCATCCAGGCGTCCCGCCGGGGCACCTCCACCGTGTCGTACTGCAGCTGGTAGTCCTCCCGGTACGCCCACTGTCCCTGCGTGTGCACCGTCTTGTACACGGCGTACTGCCGGCCGGACTCGGGCTCGGAGGAGTGCCGCTGGAACGGCCGCCCGAACTGCAGGGCTTTGTCCTCGGTGGCCACGGCCAGGCCGCTGAAGCCCTCCAGCTCCAGGTCCGCCTGCACGCCCGCCGTCACGCTGTTGGAGCGCTTGAAGCGCGCTCGCCTGCGGAGAGCGAGAGCGCGTGGGGACCCTCGCAGCTGCTGTCCCGTCCCACCCCCCACCAGGTGCCATGGCGGGCAGGGGCAGGGCGAGGGATGCCCTCAGGCAGGATGGGGCTGGGGATGCCGCTCTGGATCCCGGGGCTGCGGGGACAGCCCTGAGCAGCCACAACCCGCTGGTCCCTCATCTCCTCTGCTCTTAGCCCGTTTCCATGGCTACCGGCGCTGGACCGAGGATGGAGAGGAGCGTGCACTGGGGCTGCGTGGGCACGTTGCCGGAGCTCCCCTCCCGCGGGCCGTGCAGGTCCCGGCACACAGCGCTCCCACCTCAGCCAAAACGTCACGTTTGGCTGCAGAAAAGCCCAAAGGTTTAATCTGTGCCTGGGCCGGGCTCAAAGCCCAGCGGAGGCCTGAGCACAGGGCAGGAGCAGGGGAGCCCCCTCCCCAGGCAGCCCGGCCGCCACAGCGAGGTGTGAGGATGAAGGGAAGGTCAGATCCTGCCCCAGGTGGGGGCAGCCAGCCCGGGACGGGGATGGCGCTGAGCTCTGGGGGTCTTAGTCAGAGGAGAGAGGGAAAAGATTCTGCGGGGCAGTGGCATGTGGAGCTCAGGGAGCCCTGGGGGGACTCAATCCCCCGGTGTAGGTAGTGAGTGTGTCAGGTCTCAGCCCAGCCCGGCCACGCAGTACCTTTTGTCCTCCTCCACCTGCACCCCGATGGAGTGGAACTCCCTCTGGCTCCGGCTCTCCGTATCCGAGTCAGAGATAGCCTCAACCTGCCGAGGGGCAGAGGGAGAGCGCTGGAGGGTGGCCCCAAGACACGGCGCGGCGGCTCAGCATCACCCACACCACTCGGGCAGGCCCAGAGCCGGCTCGGAGCCCGCAGGGAGGAGCGAAGCCCACCTGGACGCCGATGGAGGGTCGCCACTTCCGCTGCCGAGCCAAGCTCCTCAGCTCCTCCCGGCCGGGGATAGCCTTGATGATGAGCGTGGAGGGCTTGGGAGCAGTGCGGGGCTGGACTGGAGGCAGGTCGAGGGCCACGGCCGTCACCTTGGAGCTCTCCAGGCTCTCGGCCGAGTTGCAGCGGGCCGCGGTGTCTTTGGACCAAGCGGGGCTGCGGGTGACCTCGGTGGGCAGGTAGGTCTCGTGGGTGGACTCGGTGCTGCTCTGCGCCGTGACGGAGATGAGGGGTTTGGCTTTGGTTCCTGGAGGGATGGGAGGTGGAGCTTTTCTGTAACTGAAGGCTGTTGTGGGAGAGGCGCAGGATGAAAAGGCACGTGAAAACACAGACACTTGCTCATTTCCCGACACGAACAAGGGGCCCCGGGGGAACGGTGCCCACCTCCTCCCGCAGCACGGGGCTCAGCTGGCTGAGATCCAGGAGGGAGCTCAGAGGGGCTGTTTGGCTGGTTTATCCCCAGAAAAGGATCAGAAACCACCCCAGACCCACGGGGGCCACACCGCTGCAGCACCCAGCAAGGGGCAGAGATGGGGACAGAGGTGGAGGGAAGGAGGGAACAGCAAATGGGGGCTGGGGGCACAGAGCAGCCCCCCGACCAGGGCTGAGCCACGAGCAGGATGCTCATGGCCTGCGCCAGGGCCGAGCTGTGAGCGGGATGCTCGTGCCCTGAGCGGGACACTCACACCCGGGGCCGGGGGCAGGAGGAGGGGCAGCAGTAGCCCTTGGCAAGTGACCAGGCAGGGAGACACAGGGGTCCCTCACGCGGCCAAGCCCCTGCCACCCCCCTGGGACTCACAAGTGCTGGGCTTCAGGATGCTGCTGGTGATGGGGGGCCCGGCAGGGGCCGACATGGAGAAGAGCGAGAGGCAGTCGTCGTCCTGGGAGCAGCCCGCCTGGATGGCCCGCAGGTAGCTGTGGCTCCGCATGCGGAAGCAGCCGGGCAGGTCCAGCGCCTCCACGGCCTGCGACTCCACCTCGCCGAAAACCGACTCGCAGACGGCCTCGAACTGGTGGTTGAGCTCGTCGTTGATCTGGGGAGAGCAGCGGGTGAGGCTGGGGGTGGTGAGCCAGGGCTGAGCGGGGCAGGAGATGCTCAGAGGAACATCCACCACCACTCCCTGCCCCAACCTGCCCGTGACGTGGGACCCTACCTGGCCAGTGGTGAAGGAGCGCCCGTAGCCCTGTCCCCGTGGGAGCATTCGCGGTGGCGTGCAGCAGCTGGGACAGTTACAGATATATGAATCAGAATAGTGCCTACTTGCAAACCTAATGAGAGACAGTGGGAATAGAAGGGATCGCACCAAAAGCAACACATTCAAGCAGAGCATTTGGAAATGCAGCCGCAGCGAAGCTCCCGCCGCCGCTGTCCCTGCTCCTAACTGCGCCAAAAGGCTGTCCTGGGGGTACAGAGCTGTCCCCCAGCACTGCGGGGCCGCCAGAGGGGTACGTGCCCGCTCCAGGCAGTGGGGTTGGGGACAAGAAGCCAGGTCATCACCCATGGGACTGGGGCACATCCCAGTCATCTCCTTTTGAACGTGCCTCTTCTCCCCAGCCTCTGCATGGGGCTGCAGCAGCAGGTCCCTCCCCAAAGCCCAGCGCATCCACATCCCCCCGGCACCCGCCACAGGGACAAGGTTCAGCTGTGAGTGAGGATGATGACAGGGAGCCCCGGCCCACAGCCCTGCTGCTGCCCACAGCGCTGTGACAGGGCCAGGAGGCAACAGCCCTTACTTGGTCCTGGCCTGGTCGGCGCTGGAGGAGCGGCGGTAGCTGTCTCGCCGCGTGGCCGCCCTGGGTGATACTTTGGCGCTGGCGTCTGAGTCGGCGCTGTCCTCATCACCCATGGCCTTGATGTAGCTGCCGCTGCGCATCCGTCGGCACGGGATCTCCCCGTCCTTGCCCACCGCTGGGTACCCGCTCCACTCGTCCTGCGGCACCTGGAGCAGGAGGCAAGTGTGGGAGAGGACACGGTGGCCGGGGTCCCACGGTCGGGATGCAGAGCTAAACCCTGCACCTGCCACATGGCACATGCCAGCCCGAGACCAGCGTGCACGCATGGCCCAACCCAGCCCGAGGCTGGTGCACGTGCTGGCACGGCTCCCCTGCCCTCCCCACAGCACCCCAGAGCTGCAGGGACAGACCCTAAATCCAGGGGAGCTGATCCCTCCTAACACCCACAGCTCCCCGTGCAGAGCCATTCCCAAAATGTGGGACACCCCGGGATGCTGCTGCACACAGACCCAGGAGCAGGGTGGGTGGTGACGTAGCAGCCATCGGTCCCGCCACACGCTGCTGACGCCAGCACCATGGGGTCCTTACCAGGCTGTGGCAGGGGGACAGTGTCCCCCCAGCTCCCTGGGGAGGGTGCTGGGGCCGGCACCCTGCCCTGATGCTTCCAGTGCTGGTGGAGAGGGGTCCCGGCCACCCCCCGCCCCTGGCCAGCGCGGCATTGCCGCTACGTGTCTCCTTCCCCCAGGAAAGGGAGAGAAGATTTAATGAGTTTTTAACTGGAAGGGGGATGACCTAGAAGGGAGCCCAGTGACGAGGCAGGCGGTGGCACCCAGTCAGGCGCAAGCAGGATAAAAGCCACGAGGAAGGAGCCAGTCTGACCCCAAATCCAGTGGGAACGGGGCAGGAGGTGGCAGATGGCGCTTTGTGCTGCCAGCGAGGGGACAGTGGGGACCGGCGCAGGACCCCAGGGGACGGCACGCAGGCAATGAGGAGACAGAGCTGAGCTGGAGCGTCCCCACGGCACCCCAGGTGCCCAGCCCCAGTTCGCCCCACGGCTTTGCTGGTCCCCGGGGCGGCAGCAGCCCCCCGCCCTGCCTGGCCCCTCACCTGCAAGTACTGGTACGCTCGGTCTTTGGCCTTTGCTTCCTGAAGCATCAAGGTCTTCTCGGTGCCGCCGGCGCTGGGGTAGGCTTCACGGGCCTGGCTGACGGTCATGGTGTGCCAGGCACTCCTCTTGAGCGTCTGGCCGTCCAGAGACATGGACATGCCAGCACAGGCCAGGCATTTTCCTTCCCCGCCGCCCTTTAGACTCTTCAAGGTCAAGTCTCTGAAGGCACTTTCGGGAGCGTCCACGCAGTACTGGGTGCCCTGGTCGGCGGCGTGCCGGCCCGACACCATGTAGCTGCTGTCGCTGTCCAGGTTGTCATCGGAGCTCCACCAGCCCATCATCTTGGACCGGTGCCGGGAGTCCACCTTGCGGTCTTTGCTCTTGCTGCGCTTGCCGTGGCGGGACTGGTGGTGGTGGTGGTGATGGTGGTGGTGGTGGTGGTGGTAGCCGTCCCCGCGGCCGTCCATCTTGGCACCGTTGTAGTCCCGCTTGGCCGGCGCCTCCAGGGAGTGGGACTTGGCGAAGAGCTTCTGGACGGAGTGGACGAGGTGGCGGATGCGGCTGGGGCTCTCGCTGCGGGGCTCGGCACCGCCGGCCCGTGGGTACTGCAGCGTGTGGAAGCCGTCGTGGTGCAGCGGCAGCTGCTTCTCGAACTGGTCCAGCAGCGTGGGGGGCAGGCGGTTGATCTTGCTGGCGGGGTGGGCGGTCGCCATGCATTCGTCGCAGGAGTCGTAGGGCTGTTGCGCGTGGTGCATCCTCGGGAAGGTGCTGCTGGCGCTGGCGGAGGGTGGCTCGCTCAGGGGCCCGCCCGGGCACTCGCTGGCCGCGCCGGGGCTCCGCACCGGGCAGTAGGGATGCTCCAGGGAACACGGCTCGCTGGGGCTGAGGAGGTACGGCGGCCGGCCCTCAGGGCCGTGCTGGATGTAGTTGGCAGGATGCTCGCAGTCCTCTGGGATGCAGCGGCAGCGGTGGCCGGAGGTGGGCTGTGCCTGGCTACGCTCCCCATGGTAGCCCTTCATGGTGTCAGCACCCACCCCGTAGCCTCGGCATCTTGCAGGGTTGTCCCTGCGGGCTCATCTGCGGGGACAGGGACAGGCATGGCGTCACGCTCCCCTCTGCACCCCACCGACAGTGAAACGTTGGGGCTGTCCCGCGGGAACCGACCGAGGGGGCTGGGAAGCTCCCAGGGCAGGATCTGGCCCCAGCTGAGCCCCTCTAAATCCCAGGTGGAGCGCCAGAAACCTGGCTCTCCATGGGGTGAGGGGGACAGGGGACGGGGGACGGGGTCACCCCTGGCTTGGCTACTTGGCGGGGGCAGCGCTACGGGGGGAGCGGGAAGGAGAAGGCAGCACCAGCAGCAACGCAGGCAGCGCCGGGCCTGCAGACGGTGAGGGAGGACACGCTGCCATCATCAGAAACTTGTTTTCTTCTCTGACACCAAATATTATGAAGTGTTTCTCCATTAGGAAAACGGTTCTGGCTGAGTTTTTCAGCCGTTGCGATTCACAGAGCCGTTAATGAGCTGCCACGGAGCGGGGGGGGGCCGCGCTCTGATGTCTCCATCCAGCCCATCCTCCCCGCGCAGCCCCGGCCGTGGCACCCGACTGTGGATGGAGCCCCACGATCGGCCGCCCCGCCGGCCCCCACGGCCCTGGCAGCCCCCAGGGACGGAGAGCCAGGGAGCGGAGATGGCCGTGCTGCAGGGGGGGGCATCCCCACGCTGGAGCAGGATGGACAGACAGGGAGCAGGACGGACAGATGGCGTCAAGCCAGGCTGAGCCCCACGGCGGCTGCCGGGACACCAGAGCTACATGCACCCGTGGAGGTTTGTCTTCCTCACGGTCACTCAAAGGCTCTGCCTTTGCTATGACTGTAAATGAGGAAATTACTTATTCTCCAGCGTATCTCGGCTAATTAACAGGCATCGTTAATGCTCTTGTTATCATATTTGGGCAGGGTGCTGTGGGCAGCCCATCTCTGGGACAGGCTAGAGGGAAAGGTGACCGTGGGACACAGGGACTGTTAGACACGTGGGGATTGGAAACGGGGGACACCGGGAGGGCTGGGGCTGCGGGGGGAGTGGGGATAGACGTGGGGAGGGGGGGACTCGCTCCCTGAGGAGCCCCCCAAGGGGCACGGGGGCGGGTGGTGACGTGTGTGGCGGCAGCGAGCAGCAGACGGGGCCGCGGCAGCGCCCGGGGAATTCATCTGCCCTAATCAGCCTCCACCACCACCTTCCTTCCCGGCTTCCAGGCTGGGTCCTGCGCCTCTCCCCCCGCCCTCACCATCACGCTCCCGCTCTAACGAGGCTCCCTAATTGCTGCGTCTTAACCGAAGGATGCTGCAGCCTCTTGCAAAAAAGAAATGCCTCTCCCCTCCCGGGAGAGCTGCTATGAGGAACAAGCACAGCAGTGTGGGAGGGGGCTGCCTCCCCTGCCCTGGCATTGAGCCGGCAATCGGCGGCAGGACGGACGGATGGATGGACAGACGGATGGATGGACAGACAGGCTCTCAGTCCCGGCTCTGCCGCCGTGGGCTGGGCTATCATCTCCTGCTTGGGGAGGGAAGCTCTCAGCTGATCCAAATATTGCTGCTGTGGCGGGAAGAAGGAGTCAAAATAGCTGAGCAGCCCGTCACCACGAGCCTGGCGAGCTTTTGTGCTCGGCAGGTGCAGGAATTAAACAAAGCCAGGCCCCGCCGCCGCGCCGGCGACGCTTCCACAGCCCCCCGCAGCCGCGGGGGCGATGGCAGAGGATGAGGACACGCCAGGGGGAAGGATGCCACGTCCCAGCCAGTGCCAGTCCACCAAAGCCACGCAGGCGCCTGTGCCCCAGCCAGGGACCAGCCGGTCCCTCCGCGGGCACCCTAGGGATGGGGAAGGTGTCGGAGCGATCCTGTGGGTTTCAGCACAGGCACCGCGGCCCGGGGTCCCCGTCCCCACGTCCCGGCGGGGATGGCCACGTGCAGAGGGCAGGAGAAGCCGCCGAGCCCGCGCCTCGCTCCCCGTCCGGGGTGGGCAGCGCAGGCAGGAGGCTGCCGCACAGGGCAGGGGCTGCCAGCCACGGCCGAGAGCCCGAGCCGTGTCCCACCAAAGGCCGCTGGTGCTGCGCGGCCGTTGGGATGGAGGGGATCTGTGCCACCAAACCAGACTCAAAAAGTGGGGGGGGAAAGCCCAGCCTGGCTGAATTTTGTGCCATTTAACACCGGGGTAATTACCACCAGTGGGAACCTACCGCCCACACAATTATGTGCTAGGATAAACTGGAAGAGCATAATTACCATTACAAATAACTCACTTCTTGCCTTTATTGCATCCAAAGCCTGGAGAAACTCCCACCGGCTATTCCCCCACTGCCACCTCCCCTCTGACGTCTGCTCCTACCGCGTCTCTCCCCTTCGCGAGGGTCGAGAGGGCCCCAGAGCCCCCGGCGCCGCGGGCCGCGCCGCAATTCAGCCTCCTGCTTCGTTTCCCATAGGGTCACTCGGCAGAGGCGGTTCTGCTTCCCGGCAGCCTCCCGGTGAGATCTCTGCCTCAGAGGCAACACCGTGCCGAGGCCCAGGGCTGCCGGGACATGGGGCAGCCGCAGCAGGAGCCTGAACTCCCCCAGGAACCCATGGGGTCCCCCCAGATTTCCTCCAGCTCCGGGATCACCGTCGGGGAGGTGACAGGACAGCAAAACCCCACCACAATGTCTGGGTCCAGCAAACCACCCTGGCAAGGGCAAAATGGGGTTTTCCAACGTTTCCAGGTCAAATCCCAAGAGCTGGGGTTGACGGCCCCACGCCCGGGGGGTCCCAGTCCCCCGCCCTTCCCACGCAGCCCCCGCCGCGGGCAGCGCGTGGCGGGGTCCCCGCCGGTGGCACTTACCGCCCGGCGCTCAGGGGGATGCTGTCCTCATGGCCCCAGCCGGCGGCAGCTCCTCCACACTGGGTGTCCCGGGGGCAGCAGGCTCTGGGGGGGAGTGACACAAGGGGGATGAAGCCCAGGGAGGAACAGCAAGGGTGTTGTTCCCCCAAACCAGCCTGACCCAACTCCCTGTGTATTTTTTCAGCAGCTCAACCTTCCCTCCTCCCTCGAGGCCACCCCGTAGGCAGCGCTGCCTGCACCAGGTTCGCACGGCCGCGGACACGTGTTTTGCCCAGCTTAGCCCCAAAACCATCCCCTGCCCCATCCTCTTATGCAATTCCCTGCCAGCGGGCGCCCGAGCCGGCCCAGCGGCTGCCTCGCCATCGACTTTGATTTGCTCCGGATCCGGCCATATGCTCCACAAAGCCTCCTCCCGCCGCCCCAGCTTTCTGGCGCGAGCAAAGGGATTTTTTCCAGCCGCCAGCCCGGCAGAGGTGCGAGCTCGGCCCGTTCTGCTTTGCAAATTAGCGCGAGGTTTTGCCAGCGCGGGTCCTGCTGGGGATCTTTATGGCTGGGGATGAAAGCAGGAGAGAACAAACACACAGCATGAACGCCCGGCACCGCACGCAAGCTGGAGCCTGGGAAAAAAAAAAAAATCAAGTGGTCTTCCCACTTAGGAGCTGAGCAAATTTGATCTACGGTCACCGGAAGAAAATAGATATGGAATAACGCCAGGTCGTTTCCACCACGCTTTTAATCTATTTACTTTTTCCCAACTCGTTGTAAGCAAGAGGATTGTGGAAAGCAAACATTTTATTTTATTGCTAATTACTCTGTTATTTTATTAGGCTGTATTAGTAAAATTTACTCAGCCTAGAAAAAAAAAGAGGGGCTTAGTAAGAGATCGCCCAATTTAGTGCATAATTCTGCTCCGAGTCATTATTTTCTTAAAAGTTGAATGAGCTGAAAGCAGCTCACCGATGGTTCATTAGTTGTGTCAGGCAGGGAAGAGTGTCATTAGGGAGAGGTTGGTCACCCCGGGAGGTAAGGGCTGGCCAGGGGAAGGGGAAGGGGAGCAGGAAGGGGAAAGGGGAGTGAGCAGGAGGCAAAGATCGCAGCAAACGTGGTCGATGCCATCAGGAAATCAAGGCCAATTACTGTTAACGAAAGCAAACCGAGCGGGCTGCAGGCGGGTGCTGCCCAGAGAGGGTTGTGAGGGGCCGGAACCAACCAGGTACTGCTGTAAATAAGGGATGAGGCAAGATTTTTAAAAAGTCATGAAGGTCAAATGCCAGCTGAAGAATGGCAAATGTGAGCGGAGCACAAAGCGTTTACCGAGGCCGCCGAGAGGGGCCGGCGGCAACGCGCTGCCCAGCACACCCCGACGGCGCCGGGCTGGGGAGGGCCCTGGCACCCCGATCCTGGGGGGGATCTCCCCTGACTCAGCCCTGCCCCGGCACCTCCCTCCTCGCCGAGCACAGGCTCTTCCCAGGCACCAAACCCCCGGTGCCGCAGGGCTCGAGGCCAGTGCTGCTGCCCGGCTCCACGCGCTGGAGGCTGAGGACAGGCCGCTCGACGGGGGGGGGGCAGGTTATTAAGTACATGATTAATTTTGGCACCAGCCCCGGCTGCCTGACAGCTCCTTCTCCAGGGCTGGGGAGAGCGAGCGTGAGAGGTGCTGCCTCTGCTGATGCAGCGGTTGGTGGGATGAAAAATCCTGCAATGCAGCACTGCTTCTTAATGAGCCATTTGTCTTTGAGTCTTCTTGACTCATTACCATGCCGGGAGAGGGATGGGAGTTGCCCCAAGTCCCCATCTGAGCAATTACTCCTGGAGCAGAGCGAGGAAATACGGCCACGACGCGCCCCAGCTGCCAGGGATCCCGGCACGGCCGCCAGCGCCGGGACTCCCCGCCGCAACCCAGGTGCCTCTGACCGCCGTTGTGGGGGGAGCGGGACCCCCCAACAGCCCAGCACCACCCGTCCAGACACCCCGATCCCCAGAGCCGATTCTGCCGGGGCAAGAGCCATGCTCCCCATGCCGGGGCCTGTGAGGGAGCCAGAGCATCCCGGAGCTGCTGGGGCAAAGCCAGCGGAGAAGGGAGCCTGGTGCTCCATCCCTGCGGAGCCTGAACGCGGATCCTGGCAGAAGAGTTGCTGCTTCAAAAGCCCTGCTGAAGCGGGGAGCAGCCGGGGCCGGCAGCCAGCACCCACAGAGTTGGCTGAGAAGGAAGGAGGTGGCACGGGGAAGGGGCATCCCCGGGCGGGTGTGGGCAGGGGTGAGCTGCCCCAAGGCACAGGCAGCACCGGCCCCTTGGCCCGCGGCGATGTCCAGACTGTCCACAGGAGCCAGGACATGGCACATGGGGGGGGCGAGTGCCAGAGGTGGGAAAAGTGGCAGGAACGGGCCCCACTGAGTGGGGAGACCACCCTAGAGGGACCCCCAGGGTGGGCAGGGCCGCAGGGACCCCAACCCACAGCACCTGGCGCAGGGTTCACGGGCGCTGCGCCGCACAGATGAGCGCCCATCACCAGTTATGCCCATGGACAGCTTCCCTCCCACGGACACACTCGACATCTGCCCGCGCTGCCTGGGGCGGGCAGCAGCCAGCACCGTCCCCCGGTGCCCCTCCAGTGCTTGGTGGAACGGGGGGGACATGCAGGTGACCCCGGGGAGCCCGACGGGATGGAGAGCTGACACGAGACCTGCAGCAAAGGGAGATGAGCAGGGGCATCCCCCCCATGCCACACTCACCCTGGGGGCTCTGCCCATGTCCCCACAGGGCACCAGTGCCCAGCAGAGCCCCAGGTGGGTGGTGGGCCCTGGGCATCCCCGTCCCCACTCTTTCCAGGTGTGTGGGGGCCATGGCAGCCCCCCCAGGCGCTGCCGGCTGGGCCAGGGCCCCTGTCCGGCAGTGGTGTCGGCTGAACCCCGTTTCCTCACGCACCCCGCAGCTGTGCCTCTCACCCTCCCCGCCCGCACGCTCCCTGGGCAGGACGGGCTGCGCTGCCCGGGCTTAAAAAGCCACTTATCTCCCCGGCCACACGCTGTAATGACTTAAGCCGGGGATCACTCCAAAGCCGCTTTGGTGAGCTCGGGGCAGCACGGCGTTCACGCTGAGCGTGGCAGCGGCGATGATCCCTGCCCATCCCCATCCCCATCGAGGCCCCAAGCTCTGACCTGCCCCCGGCGTTTCTCCACACCCTGATTTCCCCAGCACCCTCCGCTCCAACCTCAAATAACACCCATCCCAACCGGTTCCCTCTGCAACACCCTCCCGTCCCACGGCTCGTCCTGCAGCGGGGCCGCAGGGGTTTTCCAGCAGACAGGCCCTGGGAATGGCGAGGAAGTGGAGCCCTCGGTCCCTGCGTCCACAGGGATGCTCTGGGCCACCGCACCCCGTTTCCAGGCTGCATCCCACCCCCGGGGCCACTCCAGGCTGGGACAGGCACAGTGAGCCCGGGGCATGGCTCAGCCCAGCTCACCAGCGGAGGACCTGAACGGCTGCTTTAATGGATGGGCTTAATTTGCAAAGATGATGAAAACCTAAATATTTAAATACATAATTCTGCACAATGCTCTTAGCACGGGCCCAGTGCAGGGGCAGAGAGATCGGAGGTACATGGCTGGTGAGCTGGGGGCACGGCGGGGATGGGGGTCACTCTGGTGGCATCACCATCACGGTGGGCAGCATGGGCAGGGTGGGTGCTGCAGGGTGCTCTGCCATGGGGTGCTCTGCCGTGGGGTGCTCTGCCGTGGGGTGCTCCGCCGTGGGCACCGGGATTCTGCTCCTTCACCAGCCTCCGAAGCATCCCACAGGGAGATGTGGGGAAACAGGAGCACGGTCCAAGCTGGGGAGCTGCGAAGGGCAGTGGGATGGGCGCCCCTGCGGAGATTACACCACCGATATTCCTGCTACAAGAGCTTAGAGATAAAAGAGATTTACAGGATTTACCAGCAATACAAATTGAATATTTAATTTTAGCTGCAGGGGAGGAGCGGGGGCTCAGCCCCGGGGGCACATGGAGGTGTGCGGGCGGTGGGCCCAGCAGCTGCCCTGCCCCCTGGCAAGGCATTTCCAGCTCTTGGAGGGGGAAAACCAATGCCAGGGCTGTCACTGGGGGTCAGGGGGGCCAGGCAGCCCCATGCCAGTGGGACCGGGCACCCTCTGGCCAACCTGCCCCTAATCCCACCCCAGCTGAACCACGTGTGTGGCCCCAGTGCCAGGGATGCTCCAGGGGAGCTCAGGAGGGTCCCTGGCCCCTGCACATGGCTCATGGGCCAGCCCAGAGCTGACGCTTGGCTGCTGCCCACTCCGCCATGCTTCCCCCTGCCCTGAAGAGGATGTCCCCAGCAAGGCTGTCCCTGGACGAGGATGTCCCTGGATGAGGCCGTTCGCCAGCCAGGGCACAGCTTGTGCCAGGGAACGGGGCTGGAGGCGGCGGGAAGGGATGATGGAGCTGAGCACCCACTGGGATGGGGTGGAGAAACTCCAAAGGGGACGGGGCCACCCCTCACAAGGCCAGAGCAGGGGCCAGGCAGCAAGAGCCCCCCCGCCAGCCGTGGGGACAGGTCTGCCAGCTGTCCCTGAGCCCCAACATGGGGGTCCCCACGGTGCCACCGAGCCAGGCACCTGTCCCCCCTCACCACACCATGGCCGGGCGCGTTGTGCCAGCGCGGGTGCCACCGCGGGGCGGGCTGGGGGAGGACGGCAGAAGATGAATGAGGGAGCCGGGAGGCTAATGGCATTGTCTGGAAAGTAGGTCGTGTGCTGAGCAAAAAGATATTTATATCAAAGCTCGTTCCTCCGCAGAAGCTCCCGAGCCGGGCGCAGGCAGCACCACGAGCCCGTGGCTGCAGCCCCGGCACCCCGTGGTACCCCACACCCCGCAGGACCCCCTGCCCAGCCCCACACCCCACTCTGCCACCCTGGGTATCCGCAGCCCCCCAGCCGCAGCGTGGTGGCACCAGTGGGTGCCCCGGCTGCGCCGTTCATGGGGTGTCAATGCCAGAGGTGA
This sequence comes from Strix uralensis, assembly GCF_047716275.1. NCBI lineage: Eukaryota > Metazoa > Chordata > Aves > Strigiformes > Strigidae > Strix > Strix uralensis. Next base: position 7,078,531 of record NC_133996.1, read on the forward strand.
AGTTATCCCGATGGAGCGGGAGCCGCGGCAGCTCCTCGCCTTTTGCTGACCTGGCTGCAGGCGCCGGGTGACGAACGGCACCGGGATATTTTTATTTTAATGTAACCTTTGCCGAGGTGTAGTATTCCCGCAGCTGCTCCCCGGATGGGCACAGCCAGCCTGCACCAGGACGGTCATGGCGGGACCTGCCCAGCTCAGCCCCGTGCCGGCTGCGGCCCCTCTCCCTGCACCCAGCCCTGACCACGCTCCTCGCAGCCTGCCTCACCCCTGTGCTGAGCTTCAGCCAGGTCTCAGCCTTGTTGCAAACCTCATGTGCTCCAGGTCCCCTCCCTCACCTCTTCGACCTTCCCAGAAAAGCCAAGAAATCGTTTCAGTGAGCCCAGAGGGAGCCGGTGTCTGCCAGGTTTTGCCCCCTCTGGCCATGCTGCCCCAATGGCTGCAGACACGACCCAGCCAGTAGCCACACGGCCATCCAGCCCCGCTCTCCTGTCCCCATCCCCGTCCCCATGCCCATCCCACGCCTGGGCAGCCTTGGATCCAGCACGGGAGCAGGTTCATTTCCCGTAATAGCTGTGTCGGCTGAATTTACAGCCTTGCTCCAAGTTATTAATAATAATGGCCTCACTCTTAAGTAGGGCTTTTCATCTGCCTCAGAGCCCTTTCCAGAGGACGTCTGCGGCATTATCACCATTTTATTCTCGTTTCAACAGGCAGGAGAGTGAGACGGCGAAGGGACGGCCGTGCCCGCTGCCGGGCGGCCGAGCTGGGGCGTGCAGCGTACGGCCCCGTGGGGAGCCCGGCCACGAAAACCCCCGGGGAGGCCAGAACGCCCTGGCCCAGTGGGAGGTAGCCACAGTGCCCGGGCTCACGCCAGCCGTGCTGCGGTGATTTACACCCGCAGCGAGCCCGGGCCCCGCCGCGCAGATAAATCCACTTCAGGCAGCAATAAACCAGAGTCACCGCATCGGTAATCCGCAGCGCTCCCACCGCGGTGAAAAACCGAGGGGCGAGGCGCTACCGCCGCCGCTCACACCCTTGTGCCAATAAATCCCAGTCCGGTGCCAGCGGGGAAGTCTCCGGGGTGGAAATCCCCAGCAGAGCCGCAGCTGGAGGGGTGGGTGCCACCAGGCACCCATGGGAGATGCCAGCAAGGGAGACCCCCAAGGCACCAGGCTGGGGATTGCCCTGGCACGTGGGAGCAGGGACATCCCCGAGCCGCCTGCCCCGCGTCCCCCCGCCGTGCCCACCCGCCTCGGGCAGCGCCGACGGCTCCGTGCCGCGCGCCGCAGCGGGGCTCTATCGGCAGATTTATTTCCCTGTAAAAGCGCTTTGATCTGAAGTTATTTTTTGTTTACTAGCAACAAGGTATTGTAAATACATCTTTGCCGATAATTATAGAGTCTGGGCGCACACCTTAATCTCCATAAAATATCAGATGCTACAATTTGCCTGATTTAATGAGATTGGAGGCTGATAAGCCGCTGAGGTAAGCTGTAAACTTGGGGAGGGAGGAGGGAAATGATTCCAAATGTGCTAAAACGCCTTCGTCCTCCTCCTCCTCCTCGTGCCACGTGCCCAGCCCGGCGTGTGCCCAGGCCCGCAGCCCCCTGCCCGGCTCCCGCGGTGGGCCCAGGCTGCGCCGCAGCAGCTTCACGCCGGGCTGGGCATTTAGGGCAAACGGAGCTTTTTATACAATTTACCTCATTAAAACTCCAAGAGCTGAGAGCAGCACCGAGGCCTCACCGAGTCGCCGCGGGGCTGCGGGCGGGGGCTCCGCCTCGGCACGTTCTGCACCCCGTGGGCCCCGTGCCGCGCCGTGGCGGGGAGGGCAGGCAGCGGGCACCTCCGGTGCCAGGCTGGGTCGTGGGATGGTACATGTGAACGCTCCCGTGATGGCGGAGGAGGTGCAAGGACCCCATCCTGGCGGGGGGGTGCGGGGGCACCCGTGGAGGTGTGCACGCTGGCACCCCGCACTGTGCAGGGATGCAGGTGTGTCCATGCATGTCCATGCGTGTCCATGCGTGTCCATGCGTGTCCAGCCCTGCCTGGCACCACCAGCCATGCCCAGGACAAGCTGGGGCCGGGGGGGTCCATGCTGGAGGGGAGGTGGGAGGGGGCCTGGCCCGCGGGGACCTGCACACCCAACACCACCCGCCTGCGTGTGTCCTCGCCGTGTCCCTCCCCGGACATGGGGGTCTCTGTGGTCCCAGGACGGGGGTCCCCCTCCCACAGTGATGGGGGGGCCCTGCCTGGGAAGCAGAAGGCTCCTCCCGGTAACGAGCACCACGGTTACCACAGCAACCTTAAAGGCCTACAGCTGCCGCCTCGCTAACGAACCCGCGCTGGTAGCGCTCCTGGGGGACACCCAGCCCCGTCCCCCTGCCCATCACCCCGGCCTCACACCACGGCACCCTCCCCCCCGCCCGCCAGCCCCCGGCCCAGGCTGGCGCCTGGGCTCACCTGCAGCCCCCCTCCCTGCACCGAGACCCCCAAAAAGCACAGAGCCCTTGCACCAAGCGGGACGGGCACCCCCAAACCACCCCTGCTCCCGCCTGGACGGGCATGAGGAGCTGGTGGTGACCCACAAACGTCAGGCTGATGGGTTAATTAATTTCCCTCTTCCTCAGGCCGTTATCAGAATGGAAGAAGATGTCACCTGAGACTGTTAATTGGGCTAATTATTCCAGTTTCAGATTTTAAATAATTAGTTACTGTTGTCTCCAGCCTTCCACAATTTTCAGAAAAGGTCAGGTGATTCCCGGCTCCCAAAACCCGTGAGACGGGGCAGAGGGGCTGCGGCGGGGCCCCAAGCACACCGAGCCCCCCACGCCGGCAGGGGACACTGGGGACAGCACAGTCCCCGCCAGCCCCACGGTGGGAACCCGCCTCCTCGCACTGGAGGTGGGAGGAGAGGGACGTCCTCTGCCTCGACGGCAACGGAGGGAAACCAGGAGAGAGAAGGGGAGATGAGAGCGGAGAGTGAAGGATGGGGGGCTGGGAGGAGCCCCTTCTCCTTCCCTACACCGGAATGGGGACGCCTGCTTCGGGCTGAGCTCCCCCCCAAGACCGAGCCACAGTAAACCCCCCCAGCAGCGCCCGGGTCCCCCCCGGGTCCCCAGTTCCTCCTTGGTCAAGGTTAGACTCCCCAAGGGGGAAACCTCAGCCTGGCGTTTTACACGAATGCGATTTCCTGGACGGGTTTCCCGGCTGTTGGGCACGGAGAGCTGCACCGCTGGCACAGGACGCACGGGCACACGGGCAGCCCCTGCCCCGCAATGGGGCTCAGTGGCCAAGGAGATGCCTGGGGTCCCCGCAGGGACCCACCACCCCAGCCGGGGTGTTGGCAGAGGTGGGTGCCTGCCCGGGTGGCACACGCAGGACAGAGGGACAAGCAGAGCCAGCTCAGCCCCCAGCCCCATCCTCTCAAGGAACACCATGCTGCCTCACAGCCTCATCCCCCGCTATTAATAGCCTTCACTAGCCTCCTCGGGAGCCATTTGCATATTTGATTGCAACTCCGAGGCGGGGCAGGGCCCTTCAATCAACCGCTCCCGCAGCCTCATTTGCATGGTTTGACATTTTGTTCTGGGAGCGCTGACACCGGCACCGTGGTTGGGGACACGGCTCCGGGGGACGAGGGTGGGCGCAGTGTCCCCAGGCAGCAGCGTGGCCCTGGGCCCACCGCACCGGCCACCGTGCGCCCACCCGGCTGTGCCGGGCAGAGCCGCCAGCGCCTCTCTGGCTGCCCCAAACCCGGCGGGGCATGATGGAGCCCTGGTGGCCCATGTCCCCAGGCGCCCTACTCGGCCCTGCCCAGCTCTGCAGCCCGACTCGTGGTACTCCGTCCCCGTCCGACCTGCGCGGCGGGGCCAGCAGCAGGGCCAGCAGCAGCGGGCACGGCCGTGGCTTGGCCACCCGTCCCGCCAGCCCTGTCTGGAGCTGCCACACATCAAAGGCCAAGGGCAGGCCGGGATGTCCCCAAGGGACCCCCAGTCCCAGAGCGCCCATCGGCCATGCAGTGCCGAGGTGGTCAGCACTGCGGACAGCGCTGGCCACCACCACCACGGCCACTGCCACGGCCACTACGGCCACCGCTGCCACTGCAGCCATTGCCACGGCCACCACCATGGCCACTTCCATGGCTACTACAGCCACCACCATGGCCACTGCCATCACTGCAGCCACTGCCATGGCCACTGCCACAGCCACTGCCATGGCCACCACAGCCACCACCACGGCCACCAGAGCCACCACGGCCACCACCACCACCACAGCCACCACCACAGCCACAGCCGCCATGGCCACCACCGCCACCACAGCCACTGCCATGGCCACTACAGTCACCACGGCCACCGTGGCCACCGCCACCACCACCACCACCACCACGCAGCAGCCGCGCCATGGCCCCGCCGCCAGCTCCTCCAGCAGCCCGAGGCCAGGGACGCGCCAGGCGGCGGCGGGAGGATCTGGGCGGCTCCAGAGCCCCAGGCAGATGCAGCCGGGAGCCGTGTCCCGGGACGCCCTTGCTGCCCCCCCGGCTCTTGGCATGGCTTGGCAGGAAAAAACAACCCAGGGTGAGGCGTGGGATCGAGCCTGAGGATGACAGGGATTGGGAGAGGGCTCTGCTACTTCCCTCCCTCCTGCCTCAGTTTCCCCTCCAAGAAAACACACTGGAGAATACAGGTTTGTCTCATGGAGAGGCAAGGTGGTGGGGGAAAGCCCTGGAGCGGTATGGAGGGACCCGACTGCCACCGTGACTGTGCCAAGGAGCGAACTGAAGACAGGCAGGGCTCGAAGCACAGATGTCGACACCGGCTGCGCCGCTCCCCGGCAGCGGGGCCGTCTGGCAGGTGGGCAGAGCCGGGGCTCCCCAGCTCCATCCGCGGGCCAACACACAGCCACCGCCGAGGGACCCTGTCCCTCACACACAGAGCCCTGCCCTGTGCCCCACACTGCCGGGACATGCTCAGCCCGGCCACCCTGGGACTCTGCTCGCCGGAACACAACGGGCAGGCCAACAAACCCCCACCCGAGGGGGGGCTTGCACAAGGCCAGCACATCCCCCTGGCTCTGAGCACGTCCCCTGCACCCAGCCCGCTCCCTCCTTGCTCCCATCACTGGCCACGGACCCCAGTGTGGCACGGCTCGGGGACAGCCAGCGTGGCATGGCCCCGTGAGGAGCTGGGCCAGGAGCAACGGGGTCTCAGCTCCCTCACCCAACACCCGCACTGAGAGCACCGTGTCCCCAAGGGTGAGCACACCGTGTCCCCAAGGGTGAGCTCAGCTCAGGCACAGCCCGGGCTGCGACTCCCGGCGTGCGCAGCCCCAGCGCAGGCAGCCCCCAACCCCAGCCTAGGGCTGAAGGGAAAGGGAGGAAAGATCTTTGGGCTGGGAGCTCCCCATCCCAGCCCGGCAAGCTCCAAGGCTGTGCTGAGGCTTGTCTGGGCGAGGGCTGGCCGGGAGCCATACGGTGCACACCGAGACGAGAAGGCGGCTGCCGGGGAGGAGGACTCGGCCAGGAAAGGGTTAGGAGTGGCTCTGTGGGGGTGCAAGCTGCCTGGGGGGCTCCCACTCTGCCCAGGCTGGGGGGACGAGGCTGCACCGGCACCGCTGGGCACAAAGCGGGGCTCTCCGGGGAGAGGGGCTCTGCGAGGCGTGGACCCCCCTGCACCACTCCCTTCCCGCCCGCAGCCCCCACTCACCCCGCCGCTAAGCCACGAAGTTGCCCGCCTGGGCTCGGCAGGAGCCGGAGGACGGAAGCGGTGTGGCGGCTGGATTCGCTCTCTTCCTGCGAAATCCCTGCGGACTGCCCATGCCGTGGCCAGGCCGCGCAGCGAGCGGCCACCGGCCCAGCCCAAGGTGTCCCCGGGGTCACGGCCACCCACGGCCCACGGCGGTGGCCACGCTCCCAGCGCCTCGGGCCGACACCGGCACCTTCCAGGCGGCGAGAGCAGCGGTGGCGGAGCCGTCGCCCCCGCACACGCTGGGGACACACCCCCGCGCGCTCCCCGGCGCGCTCCAGCCACCCCCGCGCGCAGCCACGCACCCCCCGGGGAAAGGGGCTGCCCACGCCCGCGGCACCCGCTCGCCCACGCGCCGCCAACCCGCACGCACCGCCCCGCTGCATCGCCGCGCACGGACGGACGGACGGATGCACAGTCCTGCACGCCTGGATGGACACACGGCCCCCCACGCCTGGATGGACACAGCCCCACGTGCCTGGATGGACACACAGTCCCACCACACGGACAGACGGACACACAGCCATGCACACCTGGACAGACACAGCCCTGCATGCCCGGACGGACACACAGCCACTCACGCCTGGACAGACACACAGCACTGTTCACCCAGATGGACACAACAGCCCCCCACAGCCAGCCAGACAGACAGCCCCACGCACCGGGACAGACACACAACCCCCCACACCCAGACGGACACACAACCCCCCACACTCAGACAGACACACAGCCCCGCACGCCTGGACAGACACACGGCTGCTCCTGCCCCGCCAAAGCGCTGGGCACCCCGCACCCCCTGCCGCTCCCACCCGCAGCATCCCCACGCCCACCCCCACCCCTCTGCACCCCGCAGGCACCCACGCGCAGCCCTCGCCCCCGCACACCCACACCCCAGCACCCTCCATGGCTCCCCCGGCATGGGGTTGTCCCCAAGTCCCCCCCCACCCCGAGGGCCCGGGGGGAGCTCGGAGCAGCCGCGTGACATGTCACGACATGAAACACCGAGATGATCCCTCGGCCCGATGGCACCGACCTGGGGTCCATCAACCGCCATAGGGGTCTCGGCCCGACCCGCCGGCGGGGGACACCACCCTGGCCAAGCTGAACGGCCGCGGCAGGGACAGCCCCATCCAAGACACACAACATTTCCCCAGTAACAACCAGTTCGTCATCCCCAAACCGAGGGGCCTGGGGCCCCCAGTGCCACCGCAGCCCCTCCAGCCCCTTGGGGAGATGGGGGGTGCCTCGAGCTGAGGCTGCAGCACCGGGGACGGGACACCGGCAGGTCCCCCGCCGGGATTCGGTACCTGCAGCTTTCGCAGTCCTCCGGCTCCGAAGCGGCACCCCCACACGCCCACAGACAGGCTGTTCTCCCGCTCCGCTCTGCCCACCAAAAACTTCAGCTAATTCCCAGCCCAAACGGCTCCCGGCCCCGCTGCAGGAGAGGGCCAGGCAGGCAGCGAGGCTCCGGCCACCGCCTGCCGCCCGAAGCTGCTGGTTTAAGGCCAAACAGACCCTCGGCGGAACACCGAGCGCTGGCAACCGCGCCACAAACATCTGCTCTTCCAACGGCACCGTGATTCACAGGCTATTAATTGGGGCTTGGCAGCGCTGGGATGTGTTTGCATCCCCTGGCTTCGCTCGGAGCCACAACTCGCTGCCGACAAGGTCCGGCTGCCGGGGAAGGAGCCAAACCCAGCGACGCACCGGCCGCAGCGGAGCCGCGCCAGGACGGGCACGCAGGGCACAGTGCCCAGCTCCCACACCCGCCACCCGGCCCCGCAGGAGCAAACGCAGGAGGAGCCCCAGGAAAACGGCAGCTTGCCAAGGAGCAGCTGGCAACACCGGCACAGCACCGCTGCACCGTGCAGCACCCTGGTGCCCGCCGGCTGCCCCCGCCTTGGGTCCCACCCGGCCGCGCCTGGCAGCACCTGTGGGTGCCCGGGATGCTCCTGAGAGTGCCCGGCGTTGTGTTTCTGTAGGGTCTCCCGGCTGCCTCCGCATCCAGCGCTGAGCCACTCGCTCCCCGGGGTGCCAGCTTCGAGGGGAACCGCAGAGCAGCACCCTGCTCGGGCAGCACCAGACAAAGGCTGTGAAAAGCCTCCTCCGGCGACAGCCAAGAGAAATCTGAATTCAGAAGCTGATTAGAAACCATGTCATGGCTCCTTCCTGCTCCAGCATTTGGGGAGGAGTGAGCTGGGGGGGGACACACATGGGAAATCTGATTAGGATTGAGGGCAGGTTGTGGAGGCGCGGACACGGGAGCTGCGGGAGCACAGCTGCTCGCAGGAGGGGGCCACCGGGTGCCCGCAGCACCCCCGGCCCCGCGGAAGCCGGGAAAGTACAAATTAATTCTCCTTAATCTGATGGGCGCTTGCTCGGCTGCCACGTGCCGCTGCCGTGGCTGGCAGAGAGCAGCCCGGCCTGCCCGTGGCTCGGCCCGGACGCCCGTGGTGGTCATGCCCAATCCATTCCCCCATGGCTGATGCTGACAAGCTGCTGGGTGCTGGGCAGGGGGAGCAGAAGGGGCTCAATCCTGCCTGACGAGTGTGGGGTGCTGAGCTCAGAGCCTGGCCCCCTCCTTGGCTCCTAGGGTGGCTACCCCATGCTGCTGCTCATAGAGGGACTAGGCATCACCAGGCCACCAAGAGGGCCACCATCCTGAGGCCACTTTGGCAGCACAGGTGGCTCTCGAGGATGGCCGAGCCCCGAGGCCAAGCTGAAGGGCTCTACGCAGGGCCAGCAGCACCGGGCACCACTCTGCATGTCCCCGTCCCCTTGCCTTCCGCTGGCACCTGCTGTGTCCCGCGCCACCCGCACCGCGGGGATGTCCTCCCCCGCTGCGAGGGGGTGTCCTCCCCCACCTCCATCCACCCCAGCACTGGGATGTCCCCCAGGACACATCCAGCCGTGCACCCCCGGCCCTCCCCGCCGGTCCCCCGGCTGCCGGCACGTCTCGCCTGCTATTCTTAGCTCTCCAGCGCTGCGCTCTCCCGGCGATGGCACCGTATATTACTATTATTGCTGGCTGCCAACGTCTTGAAGCAGGCAGCCAGGATCGTGGTGGGGCTTCCACACCCCTGGTGACCTGTTATTCGGTCCCTGCCGGGCTCTGGTCTTCAACAGGCTATTTCAGGAAATCCAATTTGATGGGCAGAAGGAGCAAAAGCCACACGTTCAGCTCCTGAGCCGGATCCAGGCTCCTCGCCTCGCCGCTCAGATCCAGATTTTAGCTTCGCCCGCGATGGTAATAAGGGCCAAGAGTCACCTTTGGCTCCAGATCCAAATTTCTGGCTGGGTGGGATCCAGGGTTTCTGATCAGCTTGTCAGAGAGACACGAGCGTCTGCAAAACCTGGATCTGGAGCCCCAGCCCCCGCCGCAGCAGCACTACCTGGGCACGAGACCCCAGCGCGGGGCCCGATCCTGCCCTGGCGCACAGGGCGGACCCACGGAGCCTCACGCACCAGCGCAGCCACCAGCCTCGGGGCTCCTGCATGGGCTCTGTGTCCCGCAGGTCCCAGCGTGGCTCTGCCTCTGAGCCAGCGATGGGGAAGCTGAAGGAAGGGCCCCCCCAGGCACCCCCAGCCTGGGCTCCCCACCGCTCCCTCCCCGTGCCTTGCCCCAGCTGCTGGGGGCCAGGCCCAGCGCGAGGGCCGGGGGCTGCTCCTCCAGCCCACACCGCACAAGCCCGGGCACTTGGGAGGGAGATTTGGGCACCAAGGGCTCAGCATCAACTCGCCCAGGCTGGATGGGGACGCCCCGGTTGTGTCACCCCATTCCCCGCAGCAGGGATGCCTGGAGCCGGTCCTGGTGCCCAGGCTCAGCGGGGTAACAACGCCCAAGGCGGCCCCAAACACGGCTCACGCCTGCACCGCCCCGCGCCTAAACCCTCGCCGCCCCCAGAGCCGAGAGGGGCCCCCCCACCTCAGATGTTCCACGGTCACTTGTTCAGATTATTTTTTTCCCTCTCGGCCCTGCCGGCGTTGGAATAACGCTTCAAAAGGGCTGACGTGCCTCCTGCCAGCCTCCCCGCGTGGCCATGCCTGTCTCTCGGGGGCCGTCCCCCCGCTCCATCCCACAGCAGACGGGGTCTTCGAGGATTGGGAGCCACGGCCACACGCGGGGGGACACCGGGAGCGCGGAGGCGAGGAACCGAGAGAGATGGGAAACGACATCTGCTTCCCAAAGGAGAATCTGCGCTGCTGGCCAGATCCTGCCCCGATTTACACCAAGGGAGGCCACTGGCTCCCAGCCCGGACTCCCCCGGGGGCAGCCGGCACCCAGACACCCAGCTCTGTCCCCTCGGGGCGTCGCGCCTGGCCCGGGGAGCAGGCAGGGACCCACTGCAGGCAGCGTGGCCCTGAGCCCCACGAGGGAGGTGACACGCAGGGCTGGATGTCACGGGACGGCGAGAGACGAGCGGTCCCAGCACCAACTCGCTCTGCAGGTTTGAGGGACCAGCCTGGCTCCCCCGACACAACCCAACCAGGAAGGCGACGAGAGGAGACAGACACCCAGACCTGGGGCCCCGAAAAACTCCCCCTCTCGCCTGCGAGGCTGCGCTGTACCCCGGAGCCTGGGTGCACGGTGAGAGCCACGGCTCGGCTCAGGCTCTGCAGCAGCTCCCAGCACCCGCCGGCAGCCCAGCACCCGCACCGGCCCGGCCGGGACACGGCTCCCGCACCCAGCACCCACCCCCCCGCCTCACAGCCGGCTGAGAGGGGAGATCACCGGGCTGGGGAGGGGTCCTGGGCCTGCCCAGCCCTGGCCCGAGCTCTCTGCAGCGGGAGAGAGCCGGGATGGCCGGCGTCGCCTTTTGGGGAGAGGCTGGAGGGGCTCAGAGCTTCAAGCCCCCTCCCCAAAGCCTCACGCAGCAGGAGGTGGGGGACCCCCGCACCCCTTCTCCCGCACCGCGGGGGGATCCTGAGCGGAGCCCCGCGGGGCCGGGGAGATGCCCCCAGCCATCTTGCCAGCTTCCCCCGGCTTCCCCCCCCCCCAGCACCCGCTCGGCGGCGATGGATGGGTCCCCGGGGGGGCGACACGTCCCATCCCCCGGGGGGGGCCTGTCCTGCACGGCACCCCCCACATGCACACCCCCACACCCCCCCTCCCCCTACCGCGGGCACCGCGGATCCCCCGGGACCGGGGCCCCCCGCCCGCCCAGGACCAACCCCGACCCCCCCGCACCCCCGCACCCCCCCCCGCGCCCCCGCCCCGCCGCTCTTACCCCGCTGCCGGCTCCTACATCCTCCGGCCGCTGCCGGGCGGTTCCCTCGACGGCCCGGCCCGGCTGGTACCGGCGCGGCTCGGTTGGGCTCGGCTCGGTTGATCCCGGCTCGGTTGGTCCCGGCTCGGTTGATCCCGGCTCGGTCGGTGCCGGCGCGGCCCGGGCCGGCGCCCCACGCGTGGGAGGGAGCGCGGCGGGGGCAGCATGCGAGTGGCGGCGGCCCCGCAGTGCAGCGCGGATGGGCGCGGAGCGGCGCGGAGCGGGGCCGCGGCGCAGCCAAGACACGGCGGTGGATTTTCCCCGGGAGTCAGAGCGGGCGGCGGCGGCACAAGATGGCTCCGGTGCGGCCCTGCCGCCGCCTCCCGGCCCCCCGGGACCCCCGGCCACGTATACGGGGAGAGGGGGGGAGCGGGGGGACACGCGTGGGGCCGGGGAGCTGCCACCGGTGTGACACACTGCGCGGGACAAGGGGTACCCACCCGTGGGCATCCCCCCCTGGGGCACCCCGGGACGCGTCACCCACCCCTGCCCGTGGCCACGCTGCCCACCCAGGACAGCCCCGGGCAGGGTGCACCCCCCCGGGGTCCCAGACACCCCCCCGCTCCAGCAGACCGGGGCCCACCAGCTGCCACCCACCCGCCGAGCCCCTCGCGCCGTGTAATTTGCTAATAACGATAATTACGGTGTGCGCTGGTTAGAAAAACGCAGCGGAACAATCACCTGGTTAACGCCTCGCTGGGCGCGGTGGCGGGAGCCGCACGGCGGCACGTGCTGGCCCTGTGGCCACCTGCCACGCTGCGTGGCAGCCCCTGCCCAAAGCGTGGGGGCACGCGGCCCCGGGCAAGCGCCTGGAGCGGGGTTTTGAAGCAACCGTGTCCTGGTAGTTTGTGTCCACATCCTTAGCCAGGCCAGCCGTGTCACCGGCCACGCCACCAGCCACCCCACGGGATGGCCAGGGCTGGAGGACACGCGTTTGCCCAGGGTGGCACAGGCAGGATGCCGTGGGGAGAGTGAGGCTGGAGCTGGGCCCTGCGGCTCTGCAGAGCCACCCCCAGCTCAGAGCAGCCCCCCGGCCCCATCACCAACCCCCCCCAGCGCTGAACAGTCCCCTGGGACCCCCTGCCAGAGCCAGAGCTGGAGCTGGGGTTGCCCCCCTGGGGCTGCAGTGAGCCCCCCAAAAGCCCTGCAGCCCCGGGGGGGGGTGAGCCCCAGCTCCAGCCCTCGCCCAGCGCCGCAGCGCCCTTGTTGCCACCAGCGTGGCTGCTCCAGTCTCTACCCACCTCCCCAAGCAGTTATATAAAATGATTAAAATTTAATGCGTTTCTTCAAAAGGGGAACAACCGAGGGTGGCGGGGCCAGGACTGGGCGCAGGGCAGGGACACCCTTGGCCATGTCCCAGCTCTGCGGAGACACGGCTCACCGTGGCACGGTGTCCAGCCCATGGCTGCACGGAGCCAGAGCGCAGCGCCCGCGCCCCACGGGCACCCCGGCATCCGGGCACCCCGCACCCGGTTAACTGTGCCGTGGTCTCCCAGATTCCTCATGGAGAACCCGTCGCCCCGGGGCCTGGCCTTGCCCCACACCTTCTCCTCAATAACCCACCACCGACAGGCCCGGTGTCGCCCGGCTGCCCCAGTGCCCGGCTGCCACCCCGCACGTGTCGCGCCGGTGCTCCCCGGGGCCCCCGGGTACCCCATCTCCTCCTTCCCGGTGCCTCGCGCTTCCTTCCCACGCACGGGTGGGTTGGAGCGTGCCGGAGAGCCGCCCTGTGCTGGGGGGGCGAGAGCCCCGGTTGGGGAGGGGGGGGGCAGCGGATGCGCCCCGTCCCCCACCCTGTCCCCGTGCCCCCGCACGCCCCAGAGCCCGCGGGGCCGCGTGGTGCGGGGGAGCGGGGCTGCGGCGGCGGCAGGAACGAGCCAGGGCTGGGAAAACACCATCTTCCTCCCACGCAGCCGCCCACGGCCCTGCGCCAGCTCCGCCGCCCCCGCCGCACCGGGGCTCGCCGGGAAGGGGGGCGGCAAGCGGGGGGCTGGGGGGGCTGTGCTGAGCCCACCGCGGCCACGCACCCGTGGGCAGGGCAAGGGATGGGGTTTGGGGTGAGGGGGTGGGGGGGAACAGGGCCCAGCAGCCCCCCCAGCGCAGGATGCTGCGGGAGCGGGGCTGGGGGGCTGGGGGTGGGGGGGCCGGGGGCTGCCCTCCACTCCGCTCTGCCCCGGGGCGCGGGAGCGGCTGGTGCTGCTGCTCGGTGTGTGACACAGGCGCCCGCCGGCGAAGAGACTGGGGAAGCCTTTGGCTCGTTAATTTTTAATCCTGAGAGCAGGAGGACGCGGCGCGAGGCTCGGGCGCGCTGTGGGACGGGAGCGGCCGCGGAGCCCCAAAACAGTCCCCCCTGGGCAGCCTGGCTCAGGCCACGGGGTGTCTTTGATCATGGAGACCCCCCCGGGAGGGGACACCAAGCCCTGGGCATCCCTCCCCGTCCTGCCTCACCATGTCCCACCACGGCTCAGCCCCCCCAGCGCCTGTGAGTGCGGAGAGCAGGATGCGTGCGTGAACGGAAACGGTGGGGACACGGTGGGAGGAGGAGGGGGTGCAGGAAGCCAGAGCTCCCCCCACGCTGCTCCCCATCCCTACCCTGGCACCAGGGACCCCGTCCTGCCAGGACTGTGGCGGGGGGCAGGACCCCGGTGCCCATCTCGCTACGAGGAGGCGAAGGAGGACGCGTGGGCGCTAGGCACGGGCCCGGCGGGGGCCGGCGGGGAGAGCGGGAGGCAGCGGCCCATCTTGCGCAGGGTCCGTCCCAGGTCATGGCGGAAGCGCCGGATGGAGAAGCAGTAGACGAGGGGGTCGAGGCAGCTGTTGAGGCTGAGTAGGGCCACGCTCAGTGCGTGCAGCACGTCCAGGGTGGCAGGGGGTCCGCAGAGCGGCACGGGGGGCTGGCTGCCCACCCAGGGGGCCAGCGTGAGGTGGTAAGGGGCCACGCAGACCACGAAGACCAGCAGCATCCCCAGCACCATGGCACGCGCCTGCTGCCGGTGGGAGCCCGGCGAGGCGGCGGCGGGCACCGAGAGCGCGCGGGCAATGGAGGCGTAGGTGCCCAGCACCACCAGGAAGGCGGCGGCGAAGAAGCCCACCATGGCGTAGGCGTAGCCCCGCTGCCGCCCGTGCTGCTCGAAGCAGGCGGTGGCTCCGGCGCGGGCCGGGAAGGTCTGCTGGGCGGCCAGGGTGGGCACGGCGCAGCCCAGCCCCAGTAGCCAGGCCAGGGCACAGGCCAGCGCGGCCCCCCGGCGCCCCGTCAGCGGCAGCTCCCGCCGCGCCGCCCGCACCGCGCAGTACCGGTTGAAGCTGATGAGTGCCATGAAGGTGACGGCGCTGTAGGTGGCCAGGTAGTAGGCGGCCCCAGCCAGGCGGCAAGCAGCCTCCGAGAGCAGCCAGTCCCCCCCGGCCAGGTAATAGGGGATCCAGAGGGGCAGGGTGAGGTTGAAGAGGATATCAGCCAGCGTGAGGTTGATGAGGTAGATGCGGATGGCCTTCCTCACCTTGCCGCTCTGCAGGAAGACCAGCAAGGCCACCAGGTTGCCCGGTAGCCCCACGCACAGCACCAGGCAGTAGACAGCGGGCACCAGCACAAACTGCACCGGGTCGCTGGGCACGCACTCGCTGGGGTGCCCCCCCGGCAGCGGCCCCAGCGCCGAGCCGTTCATCCCAGCCTCCTGCAAAGACGAGGGGACAGTCAGCAGCATGGCCCTGACACAGCCCTCAGGGACAGGGAAGGGACACTGACCCCAACACCTCTCCACTGGCACCGGCGGCAGAGCCTCTCCGCGGGGATGCCATCATCTGCCAGAGCGGCTCAGCCTCCGCGGCTCCTCGGAGAGAAGAGGCTTGGGGACCCAACTCCAGCCACGTCCCCGACACCATGAGGGAGCCCAGTGGCCACGACCAGCCGCCCATGAGGGGCAGAGCCGTGGCCGGTGGCACCCAGAGGTGCTGCTGGGGGGGCTTAACACCTCTGATGCAGCCATGCGCCTGCCCCGCTCCCAGCACCCCAAATCCCCCCGCAGAGCCCACCCTTGGGGAGATCACCCACCAGCTCTGCGTGCACTGGAGGGGAGAGACCTTGGGCATGGAGAGGGGGGTACAAGCACGGGGCTGGCAGCCCCCCACATTTGCCACCCCACTCTTCGCGGGTCCTGGCCATGGCAAACCAGGTTGTGCCGCAATGGCTGTATCCCAGGGCTGCAGCGATGTCACCTCCCATCGCCGCCTGCCCACACCTCCCCGACAGCACTGAGTCACCCAGTGGGTGCTTTCCAGCACGGCAGCGCCCGACTCGGCACACGCAGCACCCAGCACCGGGCCGAGGCACAGAGGGCAGGAGCTGCCGGGGCAGGGGGGGATTCAGGGCTCATCCCGGTGGGCTTCAGTGGTTCTGTGGAGCCAGCGCAGACCCCCAAGGAGCCCCCCGCTCCCTCAATGGTCCCCTTTTCCCTTTCCCCCCCACCCCTGTTTGCGTGGGGGATGCTCCATCTCACCCACACCGAGCTGGTGACTTACCACACCGGGTTGGCTGCGTCCTCTCCGGCTGCTCCTCGCTGTCTGATCCAGCCAGGCTGGGGAAGGCTTTAAGTGCTGGGGGAGGCAGGGGCTGTCCGATTCCACCCCCCCCACCACCCCACCCCCCCCCGCCATCCTGAGCCCCGGTGGGGGTTACTGCCTGCAGGACAGCAGCTGGAGTGGGGAGAGCACCTGCGTGTGTATGTAACGGGGGATTCCCCATTGGAGCCATGCTAAGACCCCCCGCGCCGGCTGACGGGGCTGGGGGTACACGTGGGGGCCCCAGCCCCATCTAGAACCATTTCCCAGGGCCGTTTTTCCACCCACGCTGGGATGAAAGTGGCGAAGGGTCAAGTTTCTGCACCCAGCAGCTGGGGGAAAAGGGGGGTGCCCCAAAAGGGATCAAAGCTGGAATCTGCCTCCTCCCAGCTCTTTTGTTGGCTTCAAAGCTGGACTTAAGGGGAGCAGCACCCTGGGCCCCCCCCCCAGGCTCTGTGAACGTCTGACTTGCTGCTTTGCGTGGCCCTGCAGATTGTGGATGTTCCTGTGGGACACCAAAGGTGCCACCCCATGGTGGTTCACGTCCCGCTGGGGGTACAAGGATGTTGTACCCCCCTGCTCATCCCAAGATGGCCAGTCTCCTCCCACAGCCACCCCAGCTGTCTTGCTGGGAGATGCGATCTTGGGGCTCATCCTGGGTGTTGGAGGGGTCCCTGTGGGTGCTGGGCCCCACTGGAGCAAGATCCCCAAAAAGCATGCGCCTGCCCAGGCACAGGGTTTGGGGGGGGGTCATGCTATCACCCCCCTGGATGTGCAGCAAGAGGCCTGGCACATTGCTGGGTGGCTCCAGGCGGCCGGGGGGGGGGCTCCTGCCCCCACTCAGGCTCCCCCCACCGGCTGTCTGCCTTCCGCACCAGCTGCCACCCGCTCCTGCCTGTCCCCAGGCCTCTCCCCAGGCTCTGCTCCAGGGGACTGGGGCCTCCAGCCCCGCGATGTCCTCTCAGCCCCTGCGGCTCAGCGTGGGGGGAGGCAGAAATAAACAGGGGAAGCAAAACATGAAAAACAAGAGGCTTTATTCCAAAATATAAAAGCCCTCAAGAGAGCAGAACCAGCCCTAGCCCGGCGTGGCCAAACGCTGGGAAGAGCCGGACACCTTGTGCGAGTTTAGCAACGGAGCTGCCGGAGCGGCGCGGCCACCGGCCCAAGGCACCAGTCTGGGTCCCGCAGCATGGGGACAACCAGCACCAGGGTCCCCGGCAGCAGCAGGAGAGGACACAACGCGCCTCAGCGGTAAGTTACCCCGCGGGAAGCAACGTCACCCCCAAAAATACCGTAAGGGCATCGCTTCCCGCCGGCCGAGGCGTCTGTTCCCGCCTCCGGTCACTCGAACTTGGGCTTGGGGGGGTCCGCGTGCCCGCGGATGTTGAGCAGCAGGAGGAGGCCGAGGCAGAGGGTGGCCGGGGCGCACATGGCCAGGGGCTCCCGCAGCACCAGCAGCGTGTAGATGGCACCTGGGCGAGGAGCAGAGCGTGGGAACTGGGGTCCCTGCCTGAGGGTCCCCCAAAACCCCACGCGGGGCGGCGGCCGCCCGCCCGCTCTCACCGATCATGACGACGCTGAGGACGAAGTTGCTGATCTCCTGCAGGAGCTGGGGCCCGAAGGCCAGCAGCAGCCCGGCCACCACCTCCACCCAGCCCACCACCGCCAGGTACCGGCCCGGCTCCGGCACGAACCCGAACTCCGCCAGGGGAAAGACCTCAGCGAACCGCACGAACTGCGACTTCTGGGAAGGGCGGGAGGGGAGCGGAGCTGCCCTGAGCCCGGGGCTGGGGGGCACAGCCCCCCCTCGGCGGGGTCTGCTCCGCTCTGTCCTGCGCCCCAAAGGGCTCAGCCCCGCACCCCGAGGGGTTCTGGCTTGCTCACCCCAAAGGGCTCAGGCCTGCACCCCATGATCCCACCCTGCTCCCCTCCACCTCCAAGGGCTCAGCCCTGCACCCCGAGGGGCTCAGCACTCTTTCCCCCCTCAACCAAGGGCTCAGCCCTGTACCCCAGCACCCCAAAGGACTTGTCCCCTTCTCTGGAAAGGCTCAGCCCTGCTCCCCCTCCCCAAAGGGCTCAGCCCTGCACCCCGGGACCCCACCCTGCTCCCCTCCACCTCCAAGGGCTCAGCCCCTTTCCCAGAAAGGCTCAGTCCTGCACGCAAAGGGCTCATCCACCCCCCTAAAGCCTCAGCCCTGCACCCCAGGGGCTGGGTCCTGCACCCCCTGAACCAGCCCAGCCCCTCGCCCCCCCCCGCGGCCGTGCCCGCGCTCACCATGTGCCGGTGCAGGTCGGCCGAGAGCTGGTCCGAGAGCTTCACGGCGCCCGTCAGCAGGAAGAAGAGCCCGAGCAGGACGCGGAGGGCGGTGAAGGCCGCCGCCATGGCGGGGACGGGCGGGCGGGCGGGGACGGGGGCGGGACTGCGGGGCCCGGCTCAGCCAAGGCCCAGCCCAGCCCGCCCCGGGTCAGCCCAACCTGTCCGGGGTCAGCCGAGCTCTGCTCCGTCCCGGCAGGGGCAGGGACCCCCCCAGCCGTGGGGTGCTGCTGGGGCAGGGGGTGCTTAAACCTGCAGCTTCACCCCCCCCGAGGCTGTGAACCCCCCCCAAGCCAGCACCATCCTCCCACCAAACCAGAACTGGGTGAAAAAAAACGGTAGAAAAACCCCCAAAACCCCACAGTTGTGGTTTTGTGGGTGCCACGAAGGGGCTGAGCTCCACGTGAGCACCCAGAGTGCTGCCGGCTTGGGGAGGGCCGCGGTGCCCCCCCTGCCCGCAGCGGGGTCAGGCAGGGAGCTGGCAAACGCGGGACCTGCCGCAGGGATTTTCTTCTGGCGGGGGGGGCCGGGCTGGGGTGCAGGAGGGGGCTGTCGCTGTGCCCAGGCCTGTGTCACCGCCCGCACCCCGCGGCGCAGGCTGGGCTCCTGGAAAAGGTGGTGAGAGCAGCGATGTTATTGTAATTCAAGTGGAAATATTTTTTTAACGCCACTAAATCACGAAGGAGCAGGAACTGTTTCCCGGGCAGCGGGAAGCGCGACCCGGGGGGCACGGCCAGCCAGGCCCGGCTTTACGGCGGGACTATTTTTACTCCTGGCAGCCGAGGAGCCACTCACGATGATTTGGAGCTTCTCCCTGCCCCGGCGCAGGCCCAGGAACCATAAACAGCAACAGGCCAGGGCAGGCTCCAGCCCTTGTCTGGGAAAGGCCCCTGGGGGGAAAAGGAGCATAAAAAAGACCAAATGGGTCCCAAACAAGGGCTCCAGGGCCCCCCCACCCGCAGAAATCATCATCCTTCTGCTTTAAAACTCAGCAGCTCCCCCCACCATGGGGGGGGTTGGCCCCCACCCACAGGGCCGGGCCCGCTCCCTGCCAGGCCCCATTTTTGTGCAAATATTGCAAAACCACTTCCCGGCGTGTTTGCCTTTCCCAGGCCGCCAGGGCCCAGTCCAGCGCTGCCCCCCCCCCCAGTCCCCATCCTGCCCCAGGGGGTCCCACTGCCCGCACCAGCCCCAAGCCCGGCCCAGCAAAGCCCCCCCCAGCAGATAAACGCTGGCGCCCAGCTGGGACAGGACTTGGGCACAACGCACACGGTGCCTGGGGCCTGCCCTCCATCTCAGATTGGTTTTAATTAGAGCTACTTAATGAAATATTTAGTAGAAGCAGGTGCCCAACTTCACCAGCCAGAGGACAGTAACCCCCCCCCCCGGCGCGGTGCCCAGCTGTTAAGAGGAAAACCTGTGCCAGTCACTGAGCAGAAATTGGGGCTTTTTGCCATTTTCCCAACCACAGCCCTTCCAGGAAAGCAGCAAAACCGGGTTTGCTTAGAAGGAGTTGTAGGAGGTGAAGTTCAGCACCTTGAATGCTGGAATCACATTCGGGCTGGAATGCTTTCACAGGGAAAGCAGCCGATGCTGCAACAGTGGAAATTAGGACAAGTTACTGGAAAATAACAGAATTTGATGGAAAAAAAGGCTGCCTAAGCCTGCAGCAGCTGTGGAGACAAAGACACCAAAACCCAGCCCCTTGCAGCGCAGCTATTGAGGAACCACAAAACCTCTCCTGGCTGAAGCCTTTTCAGAATCCAGACAATCCCCCAAAGCACTGAAATCAAAGAGCAAAACGCCCGAGATGGTCCCGTACCCCAGCGCTTGATTGCAGGAAAGGAAGAAGCAGCAGGTAGAAGCTTTTAACACGGCACCAACCTTCCAACCTGCCCAGCCACTGCAGAGCCCCCCCCCCCCCCTCCCTCCACATCCCCCCTCCTCTCTGCTCACTGCTAGAAAATCAGGAAGTCAACAGCAGAATCGCAGCTACAGCAGCTGGGACCACCCTTACTCCATTTCCTTAACGAAACTTCCCCCGAGGGAAGTAAACAAACATTTCAACCAAAGCCAAACATATTCCTGGCTGGGATTTAAAGCACAGGCCAGCCGTGTTCCAGCCAGGCACCAATCCTGCACCACTGGCCACCCAGACACGTCTCTGGTATTTTCTATGAGTTTGCCACATTAAATCCAATTTATTTCGATCTTTCTAGCCTGTCAAGGCAGTTCCATGCCAAGTGTTTGTGACTCTTCAGGCCACTGTAGGGGAAAACCTTGTTAGCACGCAGCTGGATGAACAGAGCCTACCGCTGGCACATTTTAACACATTAAACTACTTGGTATTTGAACAGAGGATTACATTTAATAAATGAACTATGTACGCAGTACAGCTGTCCGCACTCAAATGAAGCGATACGAACCGCGGCACTGTGTGCTGCCAGAGGTAAGACCAGCACTTTCCTGGCTCGCAGAGAGCCCTAACTCTGACATCTCAGGCTCAGTTACTCCAGCCATCACCAAGAAAACTGCTGAAAACCAGCCAGGCACATGTAAACATTTAGAATTCTATGATCTAAAAATACAGCAGTACAGAGGACTCGAGATGGGGGAAGGAACGGGTGAAACTTCCAGACTTAAACTAGCTGAGGTGCAAATGTAACTTAGAAAAACCAATTCAGCTGGTCATTCAGCAAAAGCACCTCTGGCTGCAGAGGCCAGGCACAGAGCTGGCCTGAAAACCAGGGCATTTTAACTACGAGAGGAAGCCCATGGCACAACCCCAGCAGGGTGAGATCCTGTATTACGTGGTTGTTGGGGTTTCATTGGTTACGAGTGGTTAATTTTCACATGCTCAGCACAGCACGGAGCAGGATCCCTCCCACTCAGGACCTGGGCCCTTCCCCCTCCCACACTCCAGGCGCGTTCTGCATCCCCTTCCACAGCCTCACTTGTGGCAGGTTCTCAAATCCATCCCTACGTTACACTGAACGGATTGCTTACTCACTGAATACACTCTGGAATAAAACAGAAGTCATTGTAAAAAAAAAGTAAATATTTTATTTTTAAAAATCGTATGTTCCTGGCTCCTCTTCACTGCATTCAGACTCCACCTTCTTCTGCAAGTGCAAAGCACACGGTTAGCAAGAACATTAAGAACACCAGCAGAAATCACACGTGACAACAGGGAAAGGGAACCAGCACACCACAACAGGCCATGCACCCAGCAAAGGTTCTCTAGAATCAAAAATTCCCATGTCAGACTTGAGGTTAAATTAATAACATTCACTTTCACCTATTTCATACATTTCAAGGACAGGAAAGGGCTTTGTGTTTTACTACCCTAGAAACAAGAGCAGCGGTGACAAATCACACGCGATTCAACAGCTCACCCACTGAATCTCGCTGGCTTCACGTCTTACAGTTTCAGTCGTGGCACATCTAAGCTGCTACTTACCCATCACTCCTGAGTTAAGGTACTTTGCATGTTGCTCCTCACACAAGATTTTAGATAGCTGAAGTTCCCCCTTGTAGTTTTAGTGGTAAATTAGAGGGAAAATGTCATTAATTCCAGCTCTGCAAGTTAGTTCATTTCCCTAAACCACTATCTGCTCGTGCTCTTGTATGTGCTAATTTATATTCCAGGTTATTTTGGAAGTTCAGTGTTCACTAAAATATTTCAGAAAAGCAGCTTTTTAACAACTCGTAGTTGGATTAACATTTGAGAAGCAGCTGCTCTGTTGTTCCTTCCTGCTGACCATCACCCACCCCAGTCACAGAAGCCTGAATGTAGAACTGGTTATTTCTTGTCTGACCACCTATGGCATTCAGAGGACAGAGTTTATTTGATGCTGCAGGGCTGAAAAGCCTCAAACAACGCTTGTATCTTGGCTCTACAAAAGGAAGATTCGGGAGTTTTCTATAAAATAGAGATTACAAGGGCAAATTTCAGGCAGGAACTACACAATACATCACAGGGTGATGGGCTACCGAGCTCTTACAGCAGCATAAGGACATGATCTACTTACTTGTTCCTTGTTATCTTGGGCCCTCCACATACCACTGGGCATCGTGCTGGATGTGCTCATGCTCGGCTCCCAAACTGCAAAAATATTCAGAAGTTATACCCACAGTGATTTTGAAATCTCCTGTACAAACCCACGTCTAGAAAGGTATTTTTACCCACTGCTGTCAAGGTATCGAGCCCAGATGGAGCCTGGGTGCTTAACCCCACGGCTTGACAGCAGGTACCGAGTTCTACCCTACCCGTTTCGTACCCATTTCCCAATGTTCACCAATTCAAAGGTACCCAGGGACTGAACATCAAGTGTTCAGAAGCCTTTATTATTTCACCCGCTCAGAACAAGACTGGAAGGTATGCTTACTTCCCATGGATGAGCACTCCAGTTTCACTCAGCTTTCATCTTCACCTAAAGGATAACAACTGAAGTTATTATAGTAATACACAGAAAATTCTGACCATTTCAAACTAACTTAAAAATAAGGTTTTAAGATACATGGACTGATTAGTTATGAGGGGGAATTTACAAATTATTCCGAAATATTAAGTGGAAGAATAAGGGGCAGAAATAGGCTAGCCTAAACACTTGTAAAGAGATGAAGGAATATGCAGGTAGTTGACTGAAGAACTGCACCTTGTCTGAGCACAAACCGTAAATCACCAGTCTGAGTACAATGAAGTTTGATTGCAGCCAGAGGTATACTATCCCTTATGTGAAGGCATTAACAATTTTGTCAAGCTACTTCAACTATTTTACCCTAGTTTGTCTGCTGTAGTAATGCCCTTTCTTCCCCCTGGTGAAGGAGTGCAATGGCCCTGGACTCCTAGAAGTGCTTCAAAAGCCAAAGGAAGACACTAAGAGGTTAAGCACTGTCAGCCTACTGCTTTTATTCTCGGCAACAGGTTCTTCCCTTCTGAAGACCCACCCTTTTGCTGTAGCTAAGTTGAGGGCAAACTGCACTGGTCAGCAGCTAGGGACGTAGTACAAGGTTCTGTGCACACCTCTGGTCGGGAGGCAAATCACACCATGGTCAGCGTGATCTGACCAGGCAGGGCGAAGTTCAAGATTAGTCTCAAACCCACCACCTGGGTTTTATCATGGCCCTCAGGAGCAGAAGTATAGTATGCACGTTTTGTTTTCTATGCCATAGCAACAAACACCATGCATAAGGGATACTATATCTTTGTGCATCCTTTTAACACTCCAGATTCACTTCTAGCCACGCTCCTCCCAACCCTCCCCAGTTAGCTCTTCAGTACTGGTGTTCAGAAGCAACATTTATAGAGATGGGGTATTCACAGACCACTGCGGGATTGCACAGCCAAGTCCTAACATGTCAATCATTATCTAGCAGCAATGACAGAGGTGGGAGAAGGCCAATCCTCCCTTTTTGCCTTTTCCAGTAAGCAGCTATTTAAGAGCCCCACTAGCTGGTATGGAGAGAAAAAAAATCTGAAGCTAATTAGCCGATTCCAAACTTGCTAGTAGTAGTGGAAGAAGCCAAGTAATTACCCAGAACAGCATACTTTTTATGCATCCTTTCCAGCATGCTTAGCCTCATTTAACACAATGGAACGAAACACTGGCCTTCCTGATCATGTCACTGCAGCTGGCAATGATTAACAGAGACATGCAACCCCATTACTGCTCGAGTCCTAAAACTACTCACAGGCCTCAGTGTTTAGCTATGGGGAAAACTGCAAGCAAATCAACACTTTGTATGCTTAATGTTACAGTAAAGCCCCCATACACGCTATGCTGTGCTCTCTCCTGACAGCACCAGTATCTGGATCTGAGGGCCTAGCAGGTACGCATATGTATTCTGACACCACACTTCTGAGCTTCAGATAAGCTTTTGAGAAAAAGTGTATTTCACACACAGATAAAACCAAGATGAAACACAATGCAAGCACTTTAATGTCATTAATTGTACCCACTTGTTACAGACTGACTTAGAGCAGACATGTCTATTTGCTTTTAAGTTATCTACCACACCAAGTTTCATTACTGCAGACAGTCAGAGCTGGTATGAGACCCATGGTTCAGTCACAAATTGCTTGCTCCAAGAGTGTCAAAAACCTGCTAGTTCAAGTACATAGGACGAGGCAGATGAGCCAATAACCCCTCCATGACATTCCTGCAGGTCAAGTATCCAGAGCACACTGGAAAAACTAGTCAGATCTGAGCACTGGTTTAAAGATTAATAATTCAGTTTTGCTACGTGACAGTACGCATACTGCCAGCGGTTTTGCTACTGAATTCTAGTCACAGGTAAGAGTAAGCCATCACGAAAAGCCAAACTGACTTTGTGACAAGTGGTGTCACTGCTTGACTAGCTAGAGTTCGGCTACACTCACTGAGGTGTAACCAAAGACCTGTTGTCATGATCTGAAGGTGCAGCAACTGCTACTTCAAGCTTTCAATGGAACGTGAAAAAGATAGCTACAGCAGAGGGCAAGGCTGACCAGCAGATCCCCTGTTCACCAGCAAGAGTCTTGCCTGGAAGATAACACAGAAGGGTCCAAATGTGACAATAATACCAGAAACAAGTATGCAAAGCAGAACTTTGCAGAACAAGCAGGAAAACACATTACAACACCTCTGAAATAAACTGAACACCAGACAAGAGCTAGATCATGTGCTGAAACAAGGGACCTCGTAATTCAGGTTCAAGAGCTAATGCAAAAGAGCTGGAGATCAGCATGTCTGGATGTCTGGAAATGTAAGCATGTTAATCCTGAAACACTACGTTCGGTATTTCTAGTAATGAAGAGTTTAGAATTACATCCCCAAGACTGATGAAAAATGAACTTGAGCATTACACTACCAAGATGACTCTACAAGGCAGAAATACAGAATCTCATCACTGTCAATTAAAGGCAGAGGAATGTTTTATGCTTGTCAATCAAAGATTAAAATAAAGACAACTGAAATGTCCAATAAGCTCTATGAAACTACTCACGGGGATATTAATTCGAGCACTCATTTTATGTCCTCAAAACCACTCCACACCAGTCTCAAAGCTGACTGTATTAGCAAGCTTTAAGTGACTATCACGTAGTGCACACAAGGCTAGAGCAGTGATTGCTAACGCATTTCCTACCGAGCCAAGACTCTACAGAGGGATGCGCTGCAGATGGGCCATTTTGTCACTACAGGAAGGTTAAACAGTCCTTTTCTAGGCACTGATAGCACCTAGTTGACTGGTTGAGTGTAAGATCACATTCCCTCTTCCCCACAGAGCTCATCTGAGAGTATCTTCGTTACATCGGAACTAAGAAAAACCCACACAAGCCGAGTCATATATACAAAGGAATCGGGTCTGAAAATACTCATCTAAGAATCACAGTAAGTTGCTTATTGACCCTGAACAAGACAAAGCTTAAAACCGAAAACCACGCAGCTTTGATGCAAGCTTAACATACAGGTATGAAGAGTGCTGCACTGTAATTCCACAGTCAGAAGTGTGATGTCAGAATACCCACAGTATAAGATTACATAGAAAGTCACCAAGTTATATTATATTGCTTGTTACCTACCTGTACGCAGTCGGCAATGAGAATCTTGGAGCAAGCAGGAATACTACATCCGGGTCCTAATGTCCATTGCCATTTGTGGTACTACGTTCCTCACAGTTATGAACTGCAGAAATGCTGGCTAAGTGCAGTTATGTAGCAGGCCACTAGTTTTAAGTGTAAATTGCAGTCTCAAACTCCAGCAAAAACTTGCTGCCACAGTAAATGGTTGCCAAGGAGAAGCCAAGAATTTTTCTACCACAAAAATACCACAAAATCTCAAAAGCAGTTTCAGTTTCTCATCAGCTGTATAAATGATTAGTGTAATGTGTCTACACCAGAAGATTATTCTGTATTCATTTCTGAGAAAGCGTGAAGATATATATATAACGATACCAGTTTCTACATGCTGCAGTTTTTAGAGATCCAAGTGTCAAAATGGGCTCAATTTTGATAAAGCAAGCTAAATTGCAACAGCCAATGTCCTCCAAGTCCAGTACAAAAATGTGTTATGTGATGCAGACCAACCAAAAAAGGTCTGACCAATGAAGCACTTTTCTACATGTTTTTAAAGATTCAATTATATAAATCTGATTTTATGAAAAAAGTCCAAAACCTCATAGGAACAGATCAAAGGAACGTAACTTTCTCACCTCCCACATTTAGCAACTTTTATCAGATTTTAAAGTTGACATGTTTGCAAGCTTTTAAGACGCCACCTTTAAAAGGTCTTGAAAAGAAGTTGGCTAGTTAATTGTATGCCTGTTTAATACATGCAACTCAAAGCAGAACTTGTTTTAGAAATTCTGCTTATGCAGCTACAACAAAGCTAGATTTAACCAAACTTTCAGATGTTTTGAAAACTGCTAAATCTTTCAGTATATTTACTATTCATGGTTTTGCAACTCAGCTATTTTTGATACCTAGCAACAGTAGCTTACGTACAAAACAGGGGTACCAAAAGACAACCTCTGTAAGGTACAAGGACATCAGCATCCTTCACTCTTCCAAGTTACAGAACTACAAAAGAACATACTTTAGGATATGCACCAGCATCTCTTTAATAAAGAATGACATGTAATCTGAAAAATAAACTGAAAAAAATTAATTTAATGTTTACGTTCAGAATTCCCCCATCTCAGACACCTTCACCTTTTGCGGGTGTCCCACGAACACCCTCCAGAAAACATATGCATCATTTAATACTACACTTCAATAAAGCAAATTGCATCGGTACTGCTGATTTTTAAACTAAGTATCCAATACAAGTACTCCCCAAATACTTGGTCCGCAGTTTAGGAACTGCCAATTCGGAATTTCCTGAATAGCAGTTCATTGTTGTAGCAGATCAACCCCCAAGCTCTTCTGGGAAAATAAGAAGCATTCACCAAACAAGCTGAGTCACTATTTAGTGCGCTTAATATTCCAAGTCAGTGTTACCTGGTATCAGCGTTTCACAACATGCTATTTTTCATTTAAGGAGTAACAGCACTTAGAGTGAGTACTTCAAGAGGGACCATCTGCACTCTAAAATACTGCAATCTGACACTAAGCTTTTAACCGCAGAGAAAATTTAGCATAGAATTTAGAATTAGCCAATGCTTAGCACAAGGAATGGAAAGATCTTTGGAAGATTAAAGCTACTCACAGAATGCTTGGTAGTTGGGGAATCGTGTGAAGGTACAGCCAAAATAAGTTTACCTACTTTGTGCCAAGCAGGTTGATGTATCCTGCGTTAACACCAAGGTATTTTAGACTGGGAAGTCACGTTCCCAGCTTATCTGGTACAGTGTAAAATAATAAGCAAAGCAACTACCTTATCAAGGAGTCCAGAATGCTTTCAACTTCTTCTGGGGCTTAATAAAGTGAACAGCGAGCTAACGAATTCATCAAATCTTCTACAAAAGAACCTTAAAGGGAGTTTATTTGCACTGTGTAGTATTAACTATTAAACTCCAGATTCAGATACTACTTTTGATGCATTATCTCCAAACATCAATAATAAAAGAGCGATAACCATCATGCAAGCAAGCTAATTTCTGTATTTTACATACAGGTTTTTAGGATTTGCCCACCAGCTACATGATTTAAGAATAGTTCCTGCAGTCCCCATAATACAAATGATTGTATACTGAACTATGCAAATTAGTCCACTCAATTAGCATGAGGACATAAGTTAACCTTAATCACTCAAGTAACACTTCTGGTCTTTTTGCCAAGCAATTTCAGGTAAGTATACAATACGGAGCAAGGCCAGATCCTGTAATCTCAGACAGCTTAAGAGCATATAAATATCACATTAACAATCCTTTAGTTAGGAAGTCAGCCAATACAAGTCATTCTATGAATTTATTTCAAAATGACCATTGCTAGTCTTCTGCTTAAAGTCTTTAAAAGATTCCAAGCAGTAACTGCCAAGGTGGTTAAGCACTACCATCCCACCACCCATTATCCGTAGCTAAAATAGGAAATTCATTACATACTGCACTGCTTGCAGTGTAGCTTTAATTATTGTATCTTACAGCACTTGCAAGATTTCCATTTGCTTCCTTATTGCAGCACAATTAATGCTCAAAAAATCAGCACCTACTGGAAAGTTAGGCTACTATTTGACCCAATCTTAAGCTAGAGGCATTACGGGAAGAGATCTCGCTCTTCACTAAGTTCCACACCCTGGTCTCGTTTGACCTCTAACTCAAGACTCCGGGTTTACTGCGGAAGGTGTGGTATTTAGCCTCGTATGTTTAACCACGAATGGCAAGAAGAGTTACTACATTTAGTTTTCTATTTATTTGAAGCACAGTAAAAAAAAGTTGGTACACTTTGGGAATTCAGTGGCACAAGGTACACTGCCATCAAGTTAGGGACGTTATACATCAAAAAAACAGCTAAATTTGTTTTGAAACACTGCATTACATAATTAAATTGTACTCGCCCAAACAGACCACTTACAAATATTAGGTCAGTAAGTTTCTAACATCCATAAAAACGTAGCTTTCTTACTAAAATGCAAGAATTAAAAAGTTGGTGTCTAAACAAGACAGACAAAAACAAACTGGAATGAAACTACAGGTCACATCTAAAATCGGGGCTTTTTGTTTGGGCCTTCATATTCTTCTCTCCCTCTACCATATCCTGTTGGTGTTCCAGGCCCCATTCCTCTAGGACCCTGGCCACCCACAGGCCCCGCACCTCCCTGCCCAAAGCGTTCAGGACGCTATTGGAACAGAATTAACAGTTCATTATATGTAGTTGATGTCCATGTGTGTTAAGTATATATTTTTAGAAGGTTCCGTAGTCAAGGTTCGTCGATACAATCACCATTGAGCCGATCCACAGGTACCGGGAACATAGAAAGGAAAAAAGGGTAATTTAAAAATTAGTTTATTGTAATACATGCCTTGAGGTATGTTCCCACTTGATGCATTCTCATACATCTGTTACAAAGAACAGATCCTCCCTGCAGTGCTAGAAATGTAAGCATTAGTGCAGATGTGAATTAACAACTTTTCCAAATGAGCTCTAGCAATTTTCAACCAAGTTAATGCAAATAGCTTGCAAACTTCTCACCTTTAGTGCAGTAAAAGCTTAGATTACATCACTGTCATTTCCAAATAAGCCTAGCCAGAGAACGAATCTTCAGTTCACTGAAGTATGAGCTGACATTCATAAAATGTCATTGTAAACAGAATGCCTACTCACCAGTTAATGGCATGTGCTGCAATAGAGACCATGGGCTTTTCAAGATGGGGTTAAGACTACGGTCTGCTGACTAAACTGCAGAGGCCTTAGGCAGTAACCAAAACTGATTGTGAGCACTACTGGATTGCAAGAAGAAAAAAAAATGTGAAAAAAGCTAATGACCAGTGATTTTACCTAACCAACGCAATTGCTCGATCAAAAGACTTGCATTTGTTAAAATCCCACGTACTCCGGAACTGCTGCTGCATAATATGCAAAACGTGTTCAAAGAACTACAATTTATTCAGTGTTTCCAGTTAGAACTATGCACAAAGGGCTGTGTGCATCCAGTCAGTATCACCCTTCCCACCCCACCTTCATCACAAGCTCTTGGAAAATTCACAACTTCACAGCATTGAAAGGTTTCACACCAAGATGTAAAAGCTAAATTACCCTGCAATAAAGCAGAGACTTCAGGTATTTTTTACTAGTACCTCTAGTTGCATGTACTTCATTCAGTTACTGTATCAGGTGTGACCAGCGTTCAATCTACAGAACTGACAAATTATAAAGTCAAAGACAGCTTTAAACTTTCATTTCCAGCAGGTTTTCCACTACCAAGTAACAGAACAATGGTAGGTTGGTTGTTACAAAAAGTGTCTGCAACTGAAAATTCACACTTCAAGTTGCTGACTTCTGAAAGTCAGTTTCAATCCTTCCAAGAAAGGAATTTCAGAAAGATTACCTAGGTTCTTTCTGCCTAATGCATGGCAGCTTAAGCTTATCTCCAATTCTGATTAAAAGATATCAGCCCAGTAACTGTGTCAGCACTGTGTGGCAGAGATCCCCATCCTAAGAAACTCAAGGCAGTTAAACCATCTTACTGTCACACCTTTTGACCATATCACGTTTTCAAGTATTACACAAGTTCAGCATGCACCTGTACCATGGTTTTCAGGAGAAAAATGTACACAGCATTCACCACAGACTGCCTAACTGTTCACGGGAAACTTAGGAACTGCTTAATTATCAGTAGATTATATGGATACATTAAGGCCAACGGCACTGTCTACTGAATCGATGATGCTCTGCAAAGTTATCATTCCAAAGATATGGTTCCCAAAAAAAACAGAAGATACCTGACAAGCTACTATGGTAGCTCACCACATTAAGCCAGAGGCCTAAACCCACCCAAAAATCATTTAGTTCAGCTTGTGCTACAGAGCATACACCCCTTCAGGAGGGTGAAAGCACACTAATATCGCCACCTAAGTCAACATAGATTTCCATCCTACCCATTAAGCATTTCTTTAATCTACATCCATATGCTTCAGTGTGATAACACCAAGCAGGCTCAAAGCCCGTTCACACATATAGTGTGCCAAAAATAGTACAGTTTAGAAACATACCTCAGAACATGAGATATGCCGTAGCTTTAACAAACTCTACCTACATAGTCATGCCCAACACAAGAAAACAAGAACGGGCTATCATTCCTTTGTGAGACAGGAACCACAAAATGGCTACAGTCAAGGATCGCTAGAACATGCCTAAGCTAAAAAACAGCATTTCTGCTCTTGTATAGCAAACATCAGCATACAGAATAAGTGATATGCTGTTTACCATTGATTATTTAAATTAATCTGCTGCTTAAATAGACATGAGCGCAGATTTTTGAATTAACAGCATACCCATACCAACATGCATCAATCCTAACTAGGCTTGGAAGGGCGAAAAGAAATGCAATGTTACACATTGGAAAGGAGAACAAAAATCTCTTGTCAACACAGAATGTCAAATTACTGAAAAGCTACTACATTGTGTATTTTAATTATGAAATTTGTGATCCTCTACAATTTATAAAAAAAATCCTTCCAAGCCTAATAGTGACGCAGAATTTCCAAAGTCCAATAAAGTCAGAGTTAATTGCAAATATGCTTAACAGCACATTTGAGTTCACTTACAAACAATTTCCAACTGTGTAAGCTACCATAACGGTTAAGAACTAATCTAGTACTACATACTGCCACACTACTCTTCACGTTAAATACCTGACAAGAGAAGTCAGCAGTTAACAGTGAAATTCACACAACCATCCGAACACTGGTAGAGAACTCAACTCCCAACCACAACATTTCCCTTGTGCTAAACTAAAGCCACCACAGGATACGTTACCATGTCACTTCCCATCATAGAACCACTCATGGCTGCTTGGCCAACTCCTGGATTAGCTTCATAACCTATGCCGCCACCACCTCCGAGAGGTGGAAATTTCTGGGCTGCAGAAGCATAGGGATCTAAGAAAGAGAAATATATAATCATATTCTGGCAATTTCTAAGTTAACCACATGAAGTAATTAATTAAAAATTCTTTACCTCCCATGTTCATTGTGGTGGCACCACCCATTCTCATGTCTCTCTCCCTCTGCATAGAAGAAACAACTTTTAGCAGGGATAACCAACTACTGAAATCCATACCTTTCAGGAGATAAAAGCACACGTACAGCCAACTACTACCATTTCACCCACACACAGACATGGCCTTATCTAACCTAAAGGAAGCAAAACACATCAATCTTGAAAATACATTAAAAAATTTCTGAACACGACGATGTATCCAAAAAACATCATGATTTCACTTACTGGATCCATGTAACCCATTCTACTATAATTCTCTTCCCTCTGTCTTCTCATTTGTTCTTCCATCTCCCGTTGACGTATCATCATTTCCTCTTCCCGCCTGCGACGCTCCTCCTCCTGCCTGATCATCCCAAAGCAGACTGTTAAACACTAGGAGTGTAACATGCTCAACACTTATCAACATCACTTGCACATGCAATTTTAAAGGCATTGAATGATTACACTTAAGCAAAAGAAGATACTCTGTGATGCTCAAATATTCCGAGGAAAAACTTACACTGCAGTTCAATTTTTCATACACAAACTGAAGCAGCAACGGTGTTTCTTGAAATATAAAAGCTTTCATATATAAGTCATTTAAAAAACCCCAAATGTAACATTGAAAAAAATCCCACGAAAGCCAAACCCACCTCAGTTGAATTTCCTTGCGTTTCTGCATTTCCTGATTATGGAGTTCTTCCATACGTCTCAATTCTTCCTGACGTCTCATAAGGTCTGCAGAAATTAAGCTTGTCAGCCATTTCACGAACTCGTATCAGATTTAAACTCAGATTTGAATTAATCACCCTCGTCTGCAGTATGGCAGACAGTGACCTTCTGAGTGTCACTATTCTTAACAATATTGCATTTAAATTAAAAAACTACCATTTGCTCTTTTTCAAGCCTGAAATTCTCAAGGTAGCAGTAGGAAGCATGAATTTATTTGTTAAAACAGCCATACATTTAAGCTAGCCTTTAAAGCAAAAAAATGACACAAAATTCAGAGCCAATTACCTTGACGCAAGAGGTTTGCCTGATGCTCATGATAAGCATCTTCCATTTCGCTTTCAAGTTTGTCCTTGGCATCTTTCATGTTTTTTGCCACTTGCTCTCTCTGCTGTTTTTCCATTTCATCTAAAGATTTCCACCTTTGGGAATATTCAAATTCAAAACTGCCAGGCTGAGCAAAACGGGGAGGAGTCTCTCTTTCCCTGCAGAAAGGAAGATGCTCATTCAGACTGGGTAAACCTGGAAACTGAAGGTCAATGCAAGACCACAAGCTTCTACAATAGCAGAATTATCAGGGAACATCAAAGGAGCCCCGAAAATACTACCTCACAACTTGCTGTGAAAGAATGCTGGTAACAGTACAGCATTTTACATGCTTAAATAGCAACATTTAATACAATTGCCAGTTGCAAAATCCTCAAACAAGACAGGCCTTTGCCCGAGTAGGTACAGCTGCTCAAAACAACTGCGTACGGAGAGATGGATTTTTTTCAGTGCCAACTTACCCAAAGCACTATGTGTCAAAGGCAAGTAATAATCTTCACTTCATTTTCAAAATGCCTAAAGGCCAACAGCTTATGCTGTCATATCAGGGAACTGGAATCTAAGATTCAGTAATTAATGGAACAAAACTAGGGAAGTTCAAAAGCTTTCCATACATTAGCAATATAAAGTATATTAACGTTTTAGGAACACTATACTAATCTACACTCTTCTTAAAGACACTGCCTCCGAACTGTTTATAGTTTTCGATCAAAACAAGTCATTTTGAACACTTTCTCATACAAGACTGACTGGATCTCCCCCCCCACACACACACTCCCTTTTGTGATTTGGAAAAATACAACATTTCTACAACAAATGGGCTTAATATACAGATCCTAACCTGAAAGACTCCTATAGACTCTTATCTACTCTTTATGCCTTGTGGTCAGCTTCATAAGGCAAATCCATAGGCAACTAGTTTTTATTAGCCATGGAATGAGTTAAAATTTTACTTAATTTCTCATTTCATACCACA
Source organism: Strix uralensis (assembly GCF_047716275.1). Lineage (NCBI taxonomy): Eukaryota > Metazoa > Chordata > Aves > Strigiformes > Strigidae > Strix > Strix uralensis. The sequence goes on from NC_133996.1 coordinate 7,112,057, forward strand.
AACGTAAGTTCATAAATTCTCTATGGCATCATCAACATGAGATATGCTTCAAGAGAAATGACAGCTCTCAACACAATGAAGTCCAATTTTCAAAAGTTTCTCATATATCAAAAAACATGTTACTGGGCTGCTATTTTGTCTTTACTGTTTCTTTGTGATACAACATAGAAACTTGCTTCTGTAATGCTCTGTGAATATACTGAACGAATCCGTATGTTACATTATCTAAAAAGAAACTACTACCAAAAAAACAAGAACTGAAAATACCACTCAAAATTCAAAACCTGTTTCTGAAAACTTACTCGCACCTCCTTCAGAGTCAGGGACAATACTATGTACATCATTTATATATTCTTTATACCAAAAGAGAATGCCTACTTTTGATACATTGGATTCTTCTGAGCAAGCTTTTCTGGAAGACCATCTTCATCATCCAGTTGTTCCAATGGTTCCACAATAACTGGCCTAGGAGTGCTGAATAAAAAAATACTCATTTTACTTTCCCATAATTAGCATTCTGAAAAACTACAAGCTGACAACTTTTTATTCAGCTTGAAACTAAAAATCCTAAGCTGCAAAATACTTACGTTGTCAACAAAAACACTCCTTCGGTACACCGTTCAAAAGCTTTTCTTGCAGCTGGCTTTGATGCAAACTCAACAATGCCTTTTCCTGTTGATCTACCTCGATCATCTACAATCACAACAGCTCTTTCCACCGGACCAAACTGGGAAAAAGCTTCCTCCAGCAACTCGTTGGACACATAGGGTGAAAGATTACGCACTGAAAGAGCAGCAGCATGTGTGGCAAACCGAACACGAAGCTGTCGACCCCTCATGGGGGTATCATCCAGTTCTGCCTTCGCAATTTCTGCAAGGGCTCTAGATTCCTGAAGAAAGTTTAAGATCCAGTTTTAGAAAACCATGCTGTGTATTACTATTTCGCGAGAATTAAACGAACGAACGCACAGTACGAAAGCCTACCAATTTAATGAATCCAAAGCCTTTCCCCTTGTTGATAAAAACCTCTCCTGGCTCCCCATATTTGGCGAACAGTCTTTTAAAGTCTTCGTCTGTTATATCAGCAGGCAAATTCCCAACAAACAAGCGGCAACGCTGAGTATAGGTCTTCTCCCCAGGCCGCCTCAGAAGAGAGAGGTTTGCTTTAAATCCCTACAAAGAAGCAGACCAGTTCGAGCCATCACTGCGTGCAGCCCCCGCTGCCTGCACCGCCAAGCTGCGGCCTCCTCCCGCCAGGAAGCCCAGCGCGCCTCCGGGCCGCCGCGAGCGAATACAAACCCATGCTGCCACAGACCCCTCAGGCTGCAGTCGGGAGCTGCCTAGGCACCTAGGGAACACGCACATTATGTTTAGGCGTCCCCGCAGGCCGGCTCCGCTCGCCACCGCCCCCCCCTCCGCTCGCCCTCTCCCGGGCCCCCCGCGCCCGCGCTCCTCCCCTCAAGATGGCGGCGAGGGCGCGCGGAACTGCCGTTCCCGGCCGCAGCCGCCGCCATCTTGTGGCTCGGGGAAGTGGCGGGTGGGGGGGAGACGCCATGACTCACCTCGTCCGAGAGCTTCTCGCCGCCGCCGCCGCCGGCCGAGCCCTGCTGCGAGGAGAGGCTCTGCTGTCCCTGGTGTTGCTGCCCGCGGCCGCGCGGCTCTCCGCCCGGCCCGCCGCGGTGCCCCGGTCCGCCCTTGTGCGGCCCGCCGGGCCCTTGCTGGGGGCCGCCCGGTCCCTTGGGCCCGCCGCCGGGCGATTGTCCTTGTCCTTTCTTAGGGCCGCCGGCTGGGGTGGGGCTGGGGCTCGGCTTGGGCTGCGGCTGGCCCCCCGGGCCGGAGGGAGCCGAGGAGGGCGCCGACACCGGGGTCTGCTGCTGCGGCGGCTGCCCCGCGGGCAGCGCGGACGGCGGAGGCGCTCCCGGGCCGGCCTGGCTGCCGGCAGGTCCCGCCGTGGTGGCGCCGGCTGAAGAAGACGAAGAAGGCGGAGCAGAGGTCGACGCGGGCGGCTTCGGCGGTTCGGGCTTCGGGCCTCCGCCCGGCGGGCCGCCCGGGCCCTGCGGGCCGCCCCCCATCGGGCCGCGGTTCTGGCCCATGCCCATGCCGGGCGGCGGAGAGCGGAAATCGTGGTTGGGGCCGCCGCGGCCACCGCCGCCGCCGCGCCGGTGGAAGCCGCCTCCACCGCCGCCACGGCTACGGAACCGATCCCGCGACATGGTGGTGGTGGAGGGAGGAGAAGGAGAGGTGCTCCGGCCGCGACTGCTGCTCCTCAGAGCCCGCTGCTCAAAATGGCGGCGAGCTGAACGGCCTCGCCGCCGCCTTTGTCCGCCCCTAATATAGTTTCCCCGCCCCCGGAAACCACCCTCTCCTCCCCGTTAGCCATCCACCGGCCTCGGCGGCGATGAGCGATAGGTGGAGTCACCAATAGCATGTCCCCATTCCGCTAACTCTTTGAGCTCATTGGTAAGGACCCTGCCCTCTGCCGATTGGCTCATTTGACCGCCGACGCTGGCACGGGATGATCCGTTAACCTCCTGCGTGCTGATTGGACAGTTTGATCGGCGGGAGGCGAAGTCCCGACAGAAGCTCGGCTTGCGATTGGCTACCTGGGGAGTCAGTCGAGTGGGAGTCCGCCGGCCGGCCGCCGGCCTTACGGCACCCCGGCTGAGCAGCCAAAGGCGTCAGCTGGAAAAATTTCAAATAATTCTATTTTCAAATAAATATGGTTGGCTGCTTTTAGTACGGCCGGCAGCCCTTCGCTTCTACTTTGAAAGCAAATATAAAAAAATTCCCCTTTATTCATGGAAGGCGGCAGTGGAAGGCCGGCTCCGCCGGGGGGGGGGGTCACTTCCACCCCGTTTCCTCTGGACAGGGACGCGCCAGCGCTGAGCTCCCCCCGAGAGCTGCCATCCACAGTCCGCGAAGGGTAACGGCTCCCTCCACCTCCTCGCCTGACAAGAAAGTGGATGTCAGTCCCCCAAAATGTAAAACAGTGAACTCTCAGCAGAAAAATAAAGCAGCTGTAAAAATTCATAGCACTTATGGTCACTATATGCCACATTCTAATACAGAAAACAGGCCGAAAGTCCTTTTCCATCTATTTAATGTCACTGGTTTCAGTGGTGTTGCTCTGGAGACATGCTACCATCAGAACAACCTGACACGTTTGTGCTTTCCTTCGTGAGGGTTTCAACCCACTATGCTCCCAAGCTCCTGCTGATGTTTCACATTCAGTTCCGGGTCTGAAGATCCAAACCCCATGTGAAACCCAAGCGAAAGCCACGTTTGTTTTATTTGCACAGACACTGTAACTGTTGCATTGGTATGATAAAATATTATCAGTCAATCTCATAAATATTTGTGAAGCCCTGGGCAGTCAAAGGCTGACTTCATTCTTAACAAATTTAATTTCCCTGTGGCTTTACATTTTTAAAATAAAAATCTGCTATAGATGGATCTTTTCCCCAAATCAGTATTGTACTGGCCGTAAGACTTCAACCACTTCTAAGTGCAGGAGAATGGAAGCCCCAAGATGTTTTGAAATGGATGTCAGCCCCTCTCTGCGAGCAGTAAATGTTTCCACCACGAGGTGTCTCAGAGGTTAAAGCGCTGGAAGAAGAAATTTGGGACGGAGACCTACTGCACACAAACAACTGGCATCGCCTCCCTGTCACACCTGGTTATGTCTGTTCAGGAAGCAACAAAAAATATTGAGTGTAAAAGGGTTGTTTTCGCCTTTGTTGTGTCCTAAGTATAAGTGAACTGTACTTTAGGGAGCTATTAATTTTTAGCCTCCTTCGAAAGAAATAAAGAATGTAATTCTCCCAGTCCTGCAAAAATCTGTACAATTTAACCAAAGTATACAAAGTAGCTTTGAATTTCGATGTTATCTAGTAGAAGCCAGGACATGATTCCATGGTTTGTAACTGCAATATGAGTATTTATCCTGGGCTTGAAATCAAAGAAACATCAATGTTGCTATGAGGACTTGAAATAAAAATGACCTCTGGTAACAATCACCTATTCTGTAAATAGTCACACTAGGCAGCTGCTGTTCTCATACAAAAACAAACACTGAGGAAGAAAGCTTGAGATGTTCTCCCCAGTATGTTCCACTGTAAATAAACGTTGTGCCTGAGACAGGAAACTCTGTGACAACTGCAATAACATCGGAAGCAGCTCTGTAGTACTTCTCCATACTTCATACTGATCTGGTTATCGGGATGGTTAGTGCATAGAGACATTAGTTGAGTTTAATAGGGGCTGCTGGGAGAAGCAAAAAAGGAGGAAGAACTCAAGACCCTTCCCTCTCCCCAAAAATTAATATCTACTTAAAAGATAACACTGGTGTTACTACTTCTGAAGATTTTTCATACTCTACAACTGATCTACAAAAGTGAATTAAGCCATGGTAAAATGCGGTCCATGACTGAAGAGAGAAAAAGACCTGTAGAAGGCCTTAGAGGAATATTTGAAAGAAGGAATCCGGCTGATGCTGAGTGTCTGAAGTTACGAATGTCTCAGCTGCCATGGAGCGCAGGGTAATCTTCAGGTAAGAAAGGCATGGATCTCAGCAGGTGGCTGATTTAGATAATTTTTCCCTAAACCATTTCCTCCTCCTATAAACATAAACAAAAGACTGACAAGAAGAAATCTGCATTATCTCTATATTATTAATTGCAGATTGCAGGAGGAAAGAGCGGCATGTGTCCAACCTGCTAATTAAGAATAATTACCCCATGAGGTTCTGTAAGTGTCCCATGTACAAACAGTAAAATTGCATGAATCACAGCAACGTGTACCACTGCTAAAGAAGCAATTAAACGCTGTAAGGAGATGCAGTGTCTGCATTCCCCGGGCATTTTTGACCTAGAGGGAAACAGTTTAATGGCTGTTTGCACAAATTCAAGTATGTCACAGAACTAGAGATGCTCAGGAATTTTAAAAATCAGGAAGCAAAAGGAGGAGCGGACAGGGAGATCAGAGCAGTGAGGCACCCCGAAGGTGCAGCCTAGCATCCTTACCCTGCTGCAGGCTCTTCTAGTCCAGTCTGTGGTGCGCTGGGATAAACCTCTCTGCAAGAGGAGGTTTCATTATTCTAGGGCTCAGCACGGTTTCAAGAATAACAGAGTCACCTTTTATAGAATAAAGAAGGAAGTAAAATGCCTACAGCAATATGTGGTACATAAAGCCGAGAGGCAGGGTGAAAGGAGTGGCTAATAGCTGCTCCCTCAGCAACTTTCCTGTGGCACTTGGTGAGGAGAGTTCTCTCCCTTCTGCACTGTTTTCACTCCCTTCTTGAACACAGATTAAATCTGCTCTCCAAGAGGTTTTTCCTGTATACCATGACAAATATGCCTGTAGGCCATTTTTTAAGCCAGATGAGTGAAAGCAATGCAGGGCCAGATACGAGATTACACTGATAGTCAAGCAAATGCAGAGATTGAAAGAAGGGAAGGAGGGGTTGATTGTTGCAGAGGACACCCAGTTGGGTGGGAGTGTTGATCGGCTCGAGGGTAGGGAGGCTCTGCAGAGAGACCTGGCCAGGCTGGAGCGATGGGCTAAGGCCAACTGGAGGAGTTTCAATAAGGCCAAATGCCAGGTGCTGCGCTTGGGCCACGACAACCCCCAGCAGCGCTACAGGCTTGGGGAGGAGTGGCTGGAGAGCTGTCAGTCAGAGAGGGACCTGGGGGGAATTGATAATGAGCCAGCAGTGTGCCCAGGTGGCCAAGAAGGCCAATGGCATCCTGACACCAGAAGTTCACAGTTCTGATGGAGACTTGTTCTCTCAACCTGAGAGGGTTAAAGTTCAGGATTTTCCATTTCTAATTTCTCTGAACTAAATTAAGTTACTGAAATGTCTTAAGTAGGAGTAGTTTTGAGTCCTCTGTCAAAATCCAATCTAGCATCAAAGTCACGTAAAGAGAGAAACAAGGTCTTCTGTGAAAGAAACATTCAGCAGACCAGTAAGGAAGAGCAACAGGAAACTTCCCTGGTCTATCCCCTCTTTTCCCTCTCCCTCTTCTCCCTCCCCTTTCCATGATGGGCAAGGAAAGTCACAGGGGGCATCTCGAGCCTTACTTTGCACTGCTTAGCAGATCCAAGAACACTGCTTTAGTCCTCAGTGTTTTTTCTGACAGTGCTTTGTGTTCTAGTGTTTATAAAGGAGGGCTTGGTTGGTGAGACGGGATGGCTAAGACAAGCACTGGGCCTGAAAAAGGAACTGGTGGAATCGTTGAAACCAAGAAGGAAACGTTACACACTGCTATTATAACCTGAAAAGTGCAATCATTCATACTCATGTAGTTCCCGCTGCTGCTGTATCTGACCATCTCATTAACATGTTCAACTTCATACCCCAGTTTAAAAACAGAACTCTGAGGTCGGGAAGTCCCGTAACTTGTCCAAGATCACACAATCCACAGAAAGGCAAGAAGAGGAATCTGGTGCCTTGAGCAGTGGAACAACCGGCCTTTCCCTCCCCTGGCTGCCTGTTTTCTCCTCTCCCAGCAGTAGCTGTGTTCTGCCAGTGGGCAGAGCGATGCACACACTGTGCATGTCTGCTGAAGGCACACTCGAGCGTGCTGCGTCTGTCTTCCAAGAGGCTCTGAGAGCCCTCTGCTTCCAATGAAGTCAACTGGAGTTAAGGACGCTCACTGGCTTGCAGAAGCACTCAACAGTTGTACCACAAAGCCATCAATCTATACATTTCCTTGAGCTGTGGAGAGAAACAAGATATGCATAACTGAACTTTACCTGCTTCCATTTCTTCTATTAAGATAATTTAAAATTTCGTCACTGACAATAAATGTGACAAGAATGGGAAGTAGCTGTTAGAGAGAATCCTGTTCTTCAGTCTTACAGATGGGACAAGTGCTCAATAGAAAATGGATACATCAGCTCTGAAAAAATACCAGCAGTTCTGAACTGCAGTTCTGGTTAATGTTTGGCTATGCAAGGAATGTAAGTGGGGCAGAAGAAGTGAGCACACTCACAATGCTGTATTTCATCAGACTGCCATGAATTTCTTAAAAATTTAAAGACTGGCAATGTCTTCTCTGTGTATTTTTTTTAATCCACTGTTGTTTCCAAAACATAAACTCACACAAAAGGGGAAACATTGGGAACATACAGGAGATAACCATAAGAAAATTAGAAAATAACTTTTCATAACATGAAAATGATAGAAGTATTCAAATAAACAGTTTTATTCTGCATTTGGAAAAAGTGATGTAGTCACAGCATGAAATTCAGGATGATGTTAAAAAGCTGCAACCAGAGTCTGTAAGTGGGCACTCCTGTGTAACTTACTATAAAAAAATCAGGAGGAGGTCTCCAAACAGAAATGGCCAAACAACTCCACAGATTATTCATGTCACTCTTCAGTAACTTTCAGAAGACAGAGATAAAACTAATACCGCTGTAGCATCAGGCAGTCAACAGACTTCCCAGAGGATTATAAATCTGACAATGATGCCTATCCCAGGCAAAATTTGTGACCTTGAGCACACTCAGATTTTGCAAAAGTCTAACAGTTCACATTTTTTTAAAAAAAAAACTGGCTTTGGCATCTTATTATGGCAAATACCACTCTCTACACATCATGGTATCACAATGCCTAGCAGAGCTTGCAAGCAGTCTGAAACAATTTGAGCTCTTACTAATCTCACCCTATTTTACTCTGGGTGCTCAGAAATGACAGCTTGTTGCCAACACTAACTCTTCCACTACTGATCAAAGAAGCACAGAGCTGTGTCACAGGAAGGAAGTTTACCTGTGGTGGGAGTTTAGATTTTCAGCAAGGAGAAGAGCAGGTGAAAAAACAAAAGCAAAGACACAAAAGCAAAGAGAAAATTCATATTTCCATGTCTTGTGCCTTGACACAAGAATCTGCTATGAGCCGGGTACAAAACTGCTGTTACTATAAACTGGATCTCCATCAGAAAAACTTGCCAATAAATCTATACTGGTAGCACAAGCAAGGTGTGAATACAGTTCACTACATTATATACGTTAACCAGAAAACAGTTAATGACCATGTAAGAATACCTACTGCAACAAAGATGAGTTTTCTGCTTGCTCTCTACGCTAACCTCCGCCCGCAACCTGCTGTGGACTGGGCACATCAATGTCTTCACGATGTATCTAGCTGATGGTCTATAGTGAGCTAAGAAACCTAGTTCTCTTCTCCCTCTGAGTTTTGTGCTCCTGCCATAGACTTTTTCACAATACAGAAAATAAGCTTCAAAAGTACTGCAAGAAACGGTGACTTTGTGGATGGCATACTGACAATTTTTAAGGCTACAGCTAAAAAAGATTGAGAGTCACTGATGCAGAGTAGCATCAGCTGTTTATAACACAGAATTGGGTGTAAATCTAGATACCACATTTGCACATGTTGGTCACTATCTGTTTAAATATTTCATGATCTATGCAATTAACTTCCATCATCACTGTTGACTCTGTGATTTTAGAAATCCAGTGTACTTATTATTATCTGTGTTCCGGGCTTATTTTTGCATTTCCACAGGGTTGCACAGTGACAATGAATGAAAACAATTTCTTTTGTATTTATAACCAGATCCACTTTGGGGATCTGAGAACTGCCATATTTGGTGTGCAAAAACTGATGTCTGGCGTGTTTGGAAACAAAAGCCTGTGTTATTTAGACTTAAAAAGAAGATGCAGAATAGATTTATAATTATTGTAATTAGAATAAAAGCGTGATTGCACTGAACTTAAATCCTGGTCCAAATTTCATACACACCCACAAATCCATCCAAATAGAAATTAACTTCATAATTAATACTGGATCATTCCCATTACAAAACGACACTATTAATTATTGATGATGCTTGTATTTCTTTCTAGCTGTTTACATCTTTTCACCCTCCAGTTCATGGAGCGCTGTGGATAATGCAGCGTGTATAAATCAAATCCCCCAGAAGATGTGTGACTATTCCACTCGCGTCCTGCCTGAACGCAGGAAGACCTGCTCCTGGATGTTCTTATCAAGCAAAATACAGAGGGACATTTGTTTGCAGGAGCAGAGCTAGAATATTCTCTTTAGAGTTCAGCTTCCTCCTTTCATCCCACCCACCACCAGACACTTCCTGACATTTCTCCTGCAGGCAGAGCAAGGCAACTGCCTTTTTTTTTTTTTTTCCTCTCTCTCCTTTTGCAATGGCTGCTCCTTCAGTATTCTGTGGGTGGTGGGGGATGGGGATGTTATCTCAACAGCAAACACAGCCCAGCAAGTCTGGGACGTGAGGGGGAGTTTCAGAATGAAAATAGGCCCTGCCAGCCCTTCAGCGTTTGTGTATCTATGACTAAGCACGCTGAATGCGTCGCTTTTTAAAACTTGGCTTTTCAATTTCCTTATCTTTGTTGTTTCCAAGCCTCCTGTTCCCCTTTGTCCTCCCAGCCCCGGGGACCTCGCAGAGGCAGGGCCCTGACATCACCAGGGCCACGGAAATGCAAATCCCGCCCAGCGAGCCAGCCCCATGTGCTGGGGGACAAAGCCAGAGCAGCTCCAGAGCTGGGAGACAAACTCACCTCACTGCCTGTCCCCCCAGTCTGCTCAGGCGCCAAGAGGAGACTTCACTAGCAATTGTTTCTCCATGGAAATATTCACTGGTTTTGCTTATGTCATTATAGCCCTGTCTTGGAAGTGTCTGTGGTTTGGGGTCACCTAAAATGAAGAGGTTTCAGCAATTCTGTCCATCTCCAGGACAGAAAAGGCTGCCGGCTGCTCATCTCCTCGAGCTGTCACTACTGCTCCACTGGAGAGGTGCCTCTAGGTTCAAGGGACCAGTAAGAAGAGTAGGAGATAAAGCTGCCAGTTTGTCTCGCCTAGACCAGACTCAACCTCAGTCCCCAACAGAGCCTCCTCTGGGCTTTAAACAGTCTTTGTGCACCCAGGCCAGATGTGTTGAGGACTGGGATTCAGGGGGGCTGTACCTCCTGCTCCCATCAGCACTGCCTAGCGCACCTCTCCATACTGACGCAGAACTGGCCTCTCGTCACATCCAGTCTCAGTTTGCCACAATGATGGGGACAAAAAAAGCACCCCAAGCACCACATTTCAACTCCAAGCCTTCTTTTTCTTCCTCTCTCACGTTCCCTCAGTTCTCCAAGTTCTGTTTCCTCAGTTCTCTCATCACTGTCCCTGTTCTCAGGCCACATGGCGCTGTGCTGGTTCCATCCTTGGTGTCACACCCCAAGTGAACCAGCACGCTGCTCTTAACAAGTCTCTTGCCTGTTGTCTGGACTAGATGCTTGTCCTTGTGTCATGGTGTCCACTGGAGGCCAAACGCCATCCTGGCAAAAGGTGTGATTTGCAGAGGGATTGAGGACAACCTGAAAGAATCTCTGGATTTTGCTCAGGAAACTCCACTGGCAATAGCACAATGTTACTGGCACAAAGTACAGCTACGCTGGCCTAAGCTAGGCTGGGTCAACCTTTCCCAATGCAGTATCTTGGAAGTCAGAAGAAATAATGCTTTGCTAACTCCCAAGTCCCATATTTTTATACAGTACATCCTACACTGTTCTTCTGAGCCTCCCCTTGGGCCCCGGCTGTGGGTACAACATACGCAACAGCCATGTTTCTCAGCCCACTTTACACAGCCTGTCCTATTCGGATGCTCACTGGAAAGGAAACAAGATTATTCGTCGTTATTAATCTGTGTTTGGCCTGAAATGCGCAGCAGTACTGTAAGCACCTGCAACTGCAATTCTCTGAAGAGAGCCTGAGCTGGAACAGAGGCAGGAGTGGCTAGATCTCAGTATGCACGGTTGGCAGGTTTTCTGGGTGATCTATATTCAGCTGTGCATGCCCATGGGTATGTGGAAAGATCATTCATCCAGTTCATTGAACTGCAGCCTGCATGTGAAAGGAATTCCATGGTTTCTTTTTTAAATGTCACTGTTTTAAAGACGAATAGTCTCACGCAGAATTGTGCAGCAGATTATAATATAGGCACTCCAGGGGTAAATTAAAAAGCAATTCAAAAACAATACTGTGGAACAATCTTATCTTTTCCCTGCCTTATCCAGACATTTATCTAGGTCTGTTCTGCAAGAGTCATAACCACATTATCTACATGTTATACAGTGTCTTTTTTAGCCACATTAGTACATATACAGTTCATTTAGAGTCAAAAGTAAGTCAGGTCTGAACAAGATGGAAAACATTCTGCTCTAGTTCAAATGCCCTATTCAGAAAACAGGCTGAGAGATGTCTACAGAACACATCAGGGTTGATCTAGTTTTAAATGGTCCACGCTTACTGTCACCCTCTCATCTGTCCATAGTATCAGTTTAAGCAAACCTTCCACCAGGCACAGATTTCAACAGCATATGGCTGTATTATGATCTATTTTAATGACAGGATCTATTTCTACCAAAATATTTTGCTTAGTGGTCTGAAAGCATTTTCAGATGCATGTTGAAAGTTCAAGTATTTCCATCAACTCCCTAATTTACTTATTAGAACCATGCAATGAAATAAAGATGTTCGTTCCCATTAGCATGCTTGAACAAGTCATATAAAATTTTCATTTTACAAAATATTATGGAAATTTACAATGTAGCCCCAAGAAGTTATAACAGTTTTGTCAAGTCTTGTGACATTACTGGAAGTCTCATGGTATTTGAGGTTATTCTGAATGCCAGAGCATTTGGAGCTGTGATTACATGAAAATATAGGTTTAATTAAACCAAACAAACAACTCCCCCCCCCCCCCCCCCCACTTTCTAAACTTAAGCCTGAAAATGTGAAAGCAGTGCACTATAATGCCCCAGACACCAGAGGTCAAAAAGAAAAAGCAAGTTTGTTATCCTTAAGATCTTAATTCATAAACCAACCTCATCTTTTAAGGTCTTCCTCCTGACTTCTGAATACTTGGATTTCTCAACATTGTAACTAATTGTTTAGGTAATTTATAAATATTTATATTCTAAGAGGGTTATTGCCTCTTTTTTCTCTCTCTCTGTATTTTCTGCCTTCCTAGAAAATCCCGTCCAGAAATACGTGCATTTTCAGTGTTCAGATGATCTGTACATGTACAGCACATCTGTGCTGGTACAGACACTCTTTTGGGAAATCTGCGTGTGCACAGCAGCCTTTTATGCACAACATCCACATGTGCTACCATCTCCTCAGGGCACTAGTGGATGTGTCTGAGGGAACCTGGACATGTGGCAGCCCTGTATTTGGAATATATTCGAATTTCTAGCTATTCAGAAAACAGTACCAATATAAATATTAAGTCAGATTAACATCTTTTATTGTTACTATATTTTGTGCCCGTTAAAAATATTAAAATATTCATTCTTTTCATCTGTAGCTAAGGATAAAAGTACTTTTTGAATAATTATTAAATTTCACATCCAGCTCACAGTTTACATATAACATCTTTTGTAATAAAAAAATCTCGATTCTTTAAGAAATTTCAAAAAATAACTCATCAGCTTGAATTATTTTATACTTGAGGATGAGGATTAATGTATAAGTAAAAAGCATTATTCATAATTTATTAAATTACTACATTAATTATTTCACTGTCCTTGGAATGCAGTCATTTCTAAAGAGAGACCTGACAGGATTTCCTAAATTAATCCCAGTATTATTTATCTAGCATTTTAGGCCAGATGAAGGACAGTGTTTATATAATGATCCCTTCATTCACCATTGAAATGCAGCTGCTGCTTAATACCACCCTTTAATTGTGCAAATCAGATAAAGCTAGGAAGTGGAGATTTCTCTTTAAGACAAAGTTTTAATTAGCAGTTAGATTATTTAAGTAGTAAGGAGAAGGAGACACATTGTTCTTATCAACTGCTTGTGGGTGCTGGTAATGTTTGACATTGTTCACAATAAAAAAGGCAACGATCTGTATCTTACACATAGTTTCAAATTCGTTCTTAATAAGCCTATGTCTGGCTAACATTTTGAGTGTCTTAATTATCGGAAAGCATGAAAATGACAGGCAATATTACAAAGATTTAAATATTTAGGTTTTAACCTTGAAAGGTTACACTGATTTCTGCAACCCTATTTCAGGTATTTCAGGTTAAACAGATATGCAAATCTTCATGGGATTAAGTCCTCAGAGACTGTAGAAACAGCCCTTATATGAACTTTTGATCAACACCATATGAGGAAAAATGTGGTCAAATATAAACCACCCATTCCAACATTAAAAAACATGGCTGTTTTACAGTTCTACCAACAAATGTTAAATTAACTAAAAAATTACATAATGGTTCATTCATGAGTGATACAGCAGTGGCACAACAAACAAAAACCAGATCGGTTTATATTCTCAGGCTGATTCCAACAAGGGGAACAAACAGAATGTCCTGCAAATACTCCACACTGTCTTCAAAGCCACTCTGCAGTAGATTCAGCACAGGGAGGAAGTGCTTCTAGACTCCATGGCAGTCCAAAATTGAAAGTGAACAGACTTGGGCTGAAAACCTTTCATTGCTTTGGGTTTGGAACACAATGGCTTTGTTAAATTATGGTTCGTACTGTGCTGAACATCCTGTTGAATAAACAAATACATACCCTCTCCAATAGGACGGCCACCAGTCCAACGTGTCAACTTCTGGAGCGGTCCTGAAGGGAAATCACCACAGTCCTGGTCTACCCTGCACCCCTGGATCCGTCCTCCAGGGCAGCCTCACCACTGGTGCTGGGTACGAGGCGGGGTGTCCTGGGGATGAGCAGGGTGCTGGGGAGCACAGTGGGAGCACACAAGGTGGGTGCCGCGGCCTGGCAGCACTGAGGCGGGAGCACCATGTCATGGCCAGACACGCCAGAGAGCCCCAGCCTGGCGGAGCGTGAGGTGAGACGAGGTGCGGCCAGCCCAGGGTGCCACAGCAGGTCACCGCCGCCAGCCACCACCACAGACCAGGCCTGGTGGCCATGACATGAGGTCACAGGCCCTGCAGCCACCATGGGGCCACTCGAGGCCCACCAGGGCCTGACACGTCCCAGGACGAGCTTCGCACCTCCTGCCCTGAGCCCGCCTGGGGGTGCCTGAGCTGGGCCGCCCCCGGCCCCAGCCCCCCCCCCCCCCGGCCTCTGCCGCTCTGGAGGAGCCACCCAGGCTGGCCCTGAGGTGGCCGCACCGCGCCTGCGCGGGGGGGCCCGGGAGGCGGGGACGCGCGGCCGTGCGCAGGCGCGCGGCGCATGCGCGCTGGGGCCCCGCGCTGGGCTTGTCGTTGCAGCTTTAAGAGGGCTCGCGGCCTGGCGGGTCCGACCCCCCCCCGCCGCCCTGAGGGAGCCGCCGGGCCCCCGCGCCAGCCCCCTCCTGCCGCAGCACGGCGCGGGGCCGGCCCCGGCACCCCGCGGACCCTCCCCCCGGCGCCCCCCGAAGGGGGGGGAAGGCTGAGAGGGAGTGACCCCCGGCCCCTCGCCCCGGGCTGGGGCAGCTGAGGGGGGGGCGCAACATGGCGGAGGCCAAGGAGGAGGGGCCCGGCCCCCGCGCCAGGGTGAGTGGGGGGCGCGAGGGGAGGTCAAAGGGGAGGGGTCAGGGGGCGGGGTCAGGGCGGGAGGGGGCCGGGGCGGCCGCGGCCGGGGCGACCGGACATCGCCGAGCGCCGCCGGGATGCAGCGTGCGAGGCGCGGCGGGTCCCGCCGCTGTCCAGGGCCCTGACAGGCGGTCCCGCCGGGCTGGGGGGCCAGCAGCCTCCCCAGGCGGCGAGCGGCCGGGCCCAGGCCATCCCCGGGCCGGGCGTCGCGGCAGCCCGCTCGCTCCAGGCCGGCGAGCAGTGCTGTCCCCTCTGGCCTTCGAGCCACGCTGCCTCTCAAGGTTTCTTTAGTTCTTGCTTAGTTCTCCTTAAGGAGAGTGTCCAGGTATCGTTTTCGTAAGCATCTTAGCATCACTTAAACTTACAGCTCCCTAGGATCCATCATCACCGCCAGTCTCCTTGTTTAAAACACAATGTTCTTGCTGCTCTTTTAAAACTGATTTCAATTGTCCATGTCAAACCACGGAGAGTCAAGATGGCAGTTTCATCCAGTTCTCAGGTACTCAGGCTGTAGCCATTGTGTGAGTGCCATTAGCCATGCTGATCCTGAGACTTGGTCCTTCATTGTCACAGCTCAGTCTGTAAGTACCCTGGGCATACTCATCCACTTGAAGAAATACTTCGGCTTTTACACACATGGAGGGTTCTTTGTGGCTCACACCTTGCAGCCTGTGAAGTAACTGAGGGAGAATAACTTTTTAAGCGGTCCTCAAAATAATCTTGCAACAAGACAAGTCCTCTTTCCTGCATGCATGTAACTTTTGATGGAAAGCTTTCTAATAGAGATGAGGTTAAGTCACATTTGTAGTTGTGTGGAAGAGCCCATAGTCTATTGCAAGACTGAGCTGTCTAGTTCCCTTTTCCCAAAGATGAAGAAGTTTTCCCATTCTCCAGCCTTGAGAAAGACAAGAACACTAGCTCAAGTTTTCCATTCCTACATGTGAGAGAAGTTTAATTTGCTGAATTTATTCCAGGGAACATGAAACGTGTGATTGTGATGAAACTAACCGTTGCTAAGCAGAACAGTTGACCTTCCAGGGTCTAATGGGAGGAGTTGCCCAGACATTGTTTGTCTACTCTGCAGTTATGGAAATGAACATCACTGAATTGTCTCAGAGCCATGTCTTTCAGAGACTTCCACTTATTTATGAGCAAACAACTTAGGAAGTTGTTATGAGACTTCCATCTATTTATGAAACAACGACTTAAGAAATCTTAAATTAAACTTCATTCCCAGTAACGGAAATGTTTGCGGACATAAGAAGATACTTCTACAGCATGAGGGCAGTCAAGCATTGGAACAGGTTGCTCAGAGAGCAACCTCTATCCTGGTGTCTAGTGGTTTCTTCTCTTCATGCTCATTGCCTTGATAGGCTCAGTTTATCTGTTGAGTTACCTGGTATTACCAGCAGAAAAAAGAAGATTGCCTTTTTTCTTCTCAAGCCTGCCAATTATCTGCTAAAGAATAATGAAAAAGTATCATCGAGTTAATATCATCTTCATTGGTCTCAGGAAAAATAATTTCTCTATCAGTTGGTTAATTATCCACTAGGTGGTAAGTCCAGAAGTCTCCATCAATTATTGTTCCACATGTCCCTGTGCATTATGGAAAGCCTCCCCTGCTATTGGTGTTGACAACATTCTCTGCTCCTTCAGAAGCAGAGAACTTGTTTGGCAAAATTTGAGGATGATCCAGGAAAGTGGAATTGCCCCCAGGCAAGTGAGTAAGGAAAGAGGAAACACAATTTGCCAATCTAGCTTGAAGGAAAATAGCTTCCTGGTCCCAAGTCTGACAGTGAGGTGAATCTTAATTGTGCCAGAAAGGCTCCTGTGAGATTTTAAGAATAAATAGTAGCTCCAGTGTGCTGCATTCTATCAGTTTGCAGTCTTCAGAGTCTGAGGGGTGAATTTCCTCAGGTCCCCTCCCCATCCCAAAATCAGTTTATGCACCAAGATGTTCTTGAGGAACATGGGGAGAAGTGAATGTCTCCTGGCTGCTCAAATGACTGATGGAACCTGGGAAGAATGAGCTTAGCATACTGTAAATACAGCACACTTCTATATCTTCCATTAAAGCCATAATTAATGAGGTCTTGGAAGACCCGTGTATCCCATTTCTCTTCCCCATAGTGGTCCAGTTCCTGTTCTACAAGAGGTCCTGATGAGGGGCTCCTCCAAATCCTGTGCCTAAGGAATAATGAGCATTCCTTATAAAAAAAATTATTTTCCTTCATATGGAAAAAATCAAGACTAATTTAATAATTTCTTCAGAGAGGAACTTAGCAAGTGCTGGTGTATTCAGAATGGTTATTTTCAATATTAAAATCTTTTGCAAATATTATTATTCCAGAAACATATATACTGAAACTGGCATTTTGCAAAACCCATTGATAAGCAGGTGCCATCTTTTAGCTGAATCCACAATAATGAGCAACAAACTAAAAAAGATAGTTTTTGCCAGTGTAGGACTGACATAGAAGTTAGTCTAATTTTGATTTTTAATAGTATCTGGAAAGTCTTTATGGCTAAATTGTTATTTTACAGAAGGTTAATTTCTGCCCAAAGGCAAAACTTGTATTTTCTAAGGAAAATATATCAACATATTTAACTTTTCCTACTTATTAAATAACATCAAGATTAACCTAAAAAGTGTCTGCTTGTATGTTTTTTTTATTTAGTTTATAAAAATATTTGAGGCAACTCAACTTTAACTTGTATATATAATATTGTCTTGAACAGTTTATATTTTGAATAGAATGATCATTTATTTATGACAATACTCTGTCGACCCATTGAACTAGACAGGACAGTTTGGGCTGTACAGTGCTAACTACTGAAATTTGACACTTGGTCTCTTGGAAATTAATTTGGTGTGAATAGGTGAACACCTGGGTGTCTACATCAATACAACAGCTGTTTGCAAAAGATTTTTAATTTTGCATGGCTTTAATTAAAATTTGAAGGCGATCATCTCATTTAGAAAGTTTTGTTACTGAACTACTCTTGAGTGGTACAAAGACGATGAAAACGTTTCTCTGCAAAGGCTTGTGCACCTCACAAAGGATGCTTTGATGTCATAATCTTTGAATTCACCTTCTAAAAATAAACATAATGGATCTCAGTCTTTTTACATTAGGACTTTTCACATTGTATAAAATACAGAAAAGTTAAGTAAGCTCTTTTTGCACACCTCAAGGTCCCTTGCATGATTAGGACAGTGGGAATTAATTCTGAAATCATTCCCAATGTTCTTGAAGAGGTTATCTCAACTTTTCTCTCACTTAATGACTGCTGTATCCCATCATTCCTTCCAGACATTTCAATTCACGTTGGCCTTGCCCTAAACAAGTCCTGTAGCAAGTTTTATGTAGTGAATTTTCTTCAGGGTTTTCTGTCAGTGACTGACTGTTCGGATGATTTCCATCATCCATTTTATAAGTGTCATAACAGCATAAAAGCAGTGCTCTTGTACCTCACTCCTGCTTTTGCTCATAACACTTATTCTCTGTGATCATCTAAACTCTTCAAAATAAGGCTTCTCCGGCAAAGAATATTTCATCAAGAGCACGTTAGCAGAATGGTGCGTGCTCTCAGTGTCTTATCATCTTAGCTTGTGTTCTGCCTTATGTTCTTTAATAGAAAAGAATTGTGTTTCCGCTGGGGCAAAAGAGGGAGGTGGGTAGAGTACACCCGCAAGGTTGAGGTTTTTAATTAGTTGCCCAGTGGAAACATGAAAAAGAGCATGAGCAAGAGTCAATCTGGGAAAATAACTTGAGGATAAAATGAACTCTGTTATTGGAAAGGTCCAGCAGAGTGTTCCATGAATGCTGTAGGTGTGAGGCCGTGATAAACTAATCCTTGCACGTTGCTGATCCCAGGAGCAGTTACTTTATTTCTAGAAGCTCATACCAGTCTGAAGTAAAAGCCCTATGACAGCTGAGTTTGAAGGAGATTGAAATCTGCCATCACGAGCTGCTCTTGAACCTTATCAGGGAAAGGGAGACGGATTTAAATGTTGAGCAGGCTGCAGATTGGTGCTGCCCTCATGACCTAGAGTAGATGACCCGTATTGCCCGACTCTTTGACTCTCTGGAAGTCCTACTCAGAAATTTCAAGGGAAATAAAAAGTTTAAGAGACTGTAACTTTGCTTTACCAATCTGGTACTGATCCAAAATTTACATGATATATTCTGTCCTTTCTGTAAATACTGATTGAAAAATAATGGTGATGTATATAGTATTGGTTACCATATTTGCTATATGCTTTAGATATATCTGTTTAATTTTAAAAGTAGCTTGAAGTATTATAGGACTTACATATACATTAAGTAGTTTTAAAGGGTGTTGTGTCTAACACCTTTGAAGTTTTTAGTAAAAAATGTACAATAATCAATTATAACCAAAGTTTATTACATCAGATTTTTGGTAACAAAACCAAAACTTAAAATTTTACATTTGGTCCTTTTCCCTTCTGATAGCTGGTCCAGATTTAGAAAAGTATTTGAAGTCTTCTAAGAGCTTGGAGAAGTTTAGTATCAAAAATCTGAGTCTTGGTCCTGAGTTAGCTAAGTACTTGGATCTGAGAGGCATCAGGATTAGAAGTTACTTAAGACCCACTCTTTATGTCTTAGACTTCTGCTGTCCACAGTGGTGGTCAGAAAGCACAAACTGCCCCGGTGGGTGGCACAGGAGAGCACAAAGTGCAAGAGTCCTGGGCTCTTCTGAACCAACAAACCCTGCAAAGTCACCTTTGTGTGTCAGGCTGCTGTGCCTGTGCTGAAACAGTCTTTGCAGACTGTCGTATTGTAGGTGAGAAATACAGGACAAGTAGTTGTGAGAGGAGGTTCTTGGTTTTTCTTTCTTAGCAGTGTAAAGGAGAGCGTAGAAATAAATTTTTCCATTTGCTATCTTTATGCTATAAGCTGTACCCACAAAATAGTTATCTGTCTGGTCTCGCCCAGGTTCTCTGGACTGAGTGTAAGAGATGGGAATCTCTGAAAGGTCATCTGCCCAGTCCCAGGGCAGGATGAATTGCTGCTGCAGGAGCCTCTTCATTTCCATTGGAAAGAGAGGAAACCTGAATCACTCGCCTAATAAACTAATGCTTAGTTGTCTAAATTTGGGTGAGAAGAACCTGAGACAGAATTAGCACGACTGTATAGAGTTATTCTTACAAGAGATATTTTGGAGTACTTGCTTTCTTTTATTTTTTGAATAACTTATTTGTGTAGTTTTTTGAATCTTGATATTTGTTAAAACAGTCTAAGAGGTGGAAAGATTTCATCTTTATTGAATGGTGTTATTTGCTCAAGAAAGCTTTTATGAAATAGAGTTCAGTTAATGCAGACTGTGACAGGTCCTTATTATGTTTAATATTGCCTGGTATAATGCTCTGTGAAAAAATTACACTTTTTTGTGTCTTTTGGCAAAATTTCTGTTATCTTGAAACTTACTAAATTGATTGGTTAAATATGTTTTAAGAAAGTTTAACTGGGGGGAGGATGCCTGTGTAAGGGAAGCTTCACCTCTGTCACTTCTTTGCAGGCAGAAGAATCAAGCAGACATGGGTCAGTATTTTCTACTGTCTCGCTGTGGTAGTTGTTCAAGTCCTTGCAGGCGTTTTGTGCAGAGTCGTGTTTGTTCATGTAACAGGGCAGTTCTCGAGCGCTCCATGAAGCAATCACAGGAGCTTTGCTGAGAGCTCTGATCACATAGTACTAGTGTTTCTTCTGCCTGTTTTTACAGGTGTTCAGGCATTTCATTCTGAAGAGCCTTGGATACTTGTAATAATATCCGCAAAAAAGGTGGAACATACAACTAAGCTGCCTATTCTAAGAACCACTTCATAGCAAAAGAAAAAGTAGAAGCTAACCAGGGCAACAGTTACAAATGGGACTGGAATTGTAGCTGCCTGGTAGAGAGAAATACCAGTTTTTATAGGAACAGGGGAGGGGAAAATCATAGAACTGTACAGGAATGTGCAAGAGAAGTGGAACAGGCAAAAAGGAAGCCTGAGTTAGGAAGGTACTTTGAAAAATAAAGTAGATCACATGGTTGCTTTTTTCTCTTTAAGGACAGAAATACTGAAATAGAGAGAACTGAATATACATACAGGCTCTCCAGTTTTCACCACCAATTGTTGTTGTTGGCACCGAACTCTTACGAGAAGGGAAAAGACTTGCAGTACCTAATGGTAGATGAGATGATTCACCAGTGTGGGCCTATTAACATATAAACCATTCTGTGAAGGAGGGCTGATAATCCCTGCTGTGTTTATCAACAAGCAGAAGGTGCTACATTTGTAAATTTTCCTCATTTGCATGCAAAGCCATCTTGCAGGCTTCTTATTTGAGGACAAATTATAATGAAAAGCAGACGACTTATGTTTTATACATGTTTCACTTTCTTGAAATTTACAGAGGGTTTTTTTTTTTTTTCCGCTATTAGTAACATAACTAGTAGCAAGCAATTACTAACATGGTTAATTATCCTCTTGGGGGAGACATTGAGTAGAGACATCCTTCCAAGGTTACAGTACTGGTCCTCCACCCCAGACTGTTATCCCTCATTGCTTCTTAGTTGCATGATGTGCACAGGCTTTCCCTTAAAAGACACGGTGATGGCTTTCTCTTAATGAGCTACTCAGCTTCTGAGTTAAGTGGAATTAAGGGGATCGCGAGATTTGCAGAACATAATCTCTTAATAGCTATACTTTTGAAAGCTTTGGCCAAAAGTATACATTTGTAATCTGGAAAGTGCTGTCTTTCTTGTGGGATGCTAAAATATGTAACTGAACTGAAATATTTGGTTTGGAATAATTGCTTGCTGAGTATCACAGCAGAAACATATGTTGTTATGACATGGACCCTGATTTCGGTGATTTTTACATCCATGTAACTTCGGTTTAGTTTTTCTGATTTATGCTGTGAGAAATCAGAATTTCCCTAATTTCAGTTCACAGATTTAATGTAACCAAAATCCCAGTGTCAACGGTTGTTTGTGGTGTCTTAACCAACAATAGGAAGGTTCAGCGCATAGCCAGGGGTGAGGCTTTGAGGGGAGAAGTTCTTTGTTTTTAAAAGAAAGCCTTTATTGTGGATGTCTTGGTTTGTTTGCTTGATGTGTGTTTTGTGTCTGTGCGTTTCTTAATTTGCAAAGCCCACACGTCTAGCAGGCTTCAGATCAGCACATCAAACTAGTGTCTGCAAAAACTGTTGCAAGGTGAAGTCTTCCCATGTGGAGCTGCTTCCTTCTCAAATCCGTGTTTTTGTGGGCAGATGGGAGAAGGACTCGGATCACCTCTGGTTTTTGTAGGTATAGATTAAAACCAGCAATCATTCAGAAAAAGTAAGGCATGTTGAAACTTTCTGTGTGCGTGACAGACTCATTTACTTGGCCCCATATAGGTTGGTAACAGCATGCAGCTTGCGTGTGCATGTTTGGTGGATACGGAGACCGTAGGTCGGCAGAGGCTTTGTTTGGAATTGGCCTGTGAATATTCAGAAAACTCAGAAATGTCATAAAAAGCTGGGGACAGAAAAGGGCAATACCGCTCCCCATGATTTCTGGTGAATCATTCAGAATTTGGAAAACGCACGAATGCAACGGTAGCTACACATGCCTGAGTCTTTCCTGAAACTTAAAAATGGGAGATGCATAAGTGAGATGCCAGGTAAAACCCTGTTTCTTGAACAGAAAGGTAGGGAGCCACCAGAAACTGAAAAATGCCTGCCTTTGTCTTTTTAGTGTATAGGCGATTGTTTGGGATTTGCCTTTAAAAATACCCATCATAGTATCCATTTAATTACCCTCAGACTCCATTAAAATTACTCATTTGACGTCTCGGGCATGGCGCAGATGCCCAGGGAAGCCTCAAGGACACACCTCGCAAAATCAGCTTTCCCTCTCCCCACCGCGGCTCCGAGCCCCTTCTCCCTGCGAATGGCCCCGCGCGGCCCCCAGCCGCCAGCGGCGGGGTCCGGGGTGCCAGGGCGGGCGTTGGCCGGGGAGCCAGCCCGGGTGGCCGGTGGCCGGTGGCCGTGGCGGGCGGCTGTCCGGCCCGGGGCGGCTAGGGGGCTCTGCAGGCCCGGCACCACGCGCCGAGCTCTATGGCTCGCCTGACCCCGCCGGGTTCTCTTCCTGCCGCAGCCGTTCTTTTCCTGTAGCAGGTATCTGCAGCAGGCTGGCTCTTTGTTACCCTCTGCTCTTCCCTCCCCAGGTGCTCCGCAGGTAGGAATCCGCAGCCCTGGCTGCGTTTCGGGGGGAAGCAGCTCCGCGAGAGCCGCGCTGGTTAATCCTGCCCGTGCTGCGGAGTTTTCCCGTGGCAGAGCAGCAGCGCGGCTGGCTGCCTGCCTGGCATCCCTTCCAGGGATGTCATGTGTAAAAGGTCAGGGGATGCTTCCTGAGCTCGCCGCACCTGGTTCCAGAAGAGCAATTACAATTCAGTTCCTTTCTTTTTTTACAATGGGGTCTTCCTTATCGGTTTAATGAATTCGGAAGTGGGGGGTTATGCTGTGTGTATAGGCACAGGGAAACTGTACGGACAAGAAAGTGAGAATCCTCTCTGACTATCTTTAATTGCAGTTTTCTTAACATCTGCTTCCTTTCCACAGTTTGCTTATAGGTGCAGTAAAACCTAGGCTCAAACTTCAAAAGGCTTGTTAGAAAGTGCCTGTGTATGTAAAGTTGTACGTTGTTTTATTTTTTTAAAGAAATTCCCTATTTTGCATACAAAGCAAGGCTGTAGCCATAGGCAGCTTCTCTCTTTATCCTGCACAAAAATAACCTATTAGTTGTTTGATTTACAGATGCTATGGCAACTTTGAACGCTGTTAAAAGTATTGAACAGGCTTTTAGTTATTTCAGATGAGCACACTGTATTAAAGTGTAAACAGTGCCCTTCTGTCACCTGCTCCAAGCAAAGATGGGCTAGTGCTGAGGATGGAACACTGTTCCCCTAGAGTCTAATATAGGATTATAAAAAAATAGTGACATACCTAGTGGAATTATTTTTTTTTTTAATAAAAGCAATACTGTCTTTACGTATAGAGTAGTTAATTTAAAGCAAAACACATCACTTCTGGGAATACCTAATTGTTTTGTTGCCATTTCTGTATTCTTGTTTTATTTATTTATTTATTACAACCTGAGTAGGCAGAGCATTGCTTTGTATACAATGCTAGCTAATGAGACAGTCACTAAGAAAGATATATCCTAAAACATTTAATTTTGCTAATATCAAACTGTTCTGTCTTAAACTCTTAGGGAATGTTCACTACTTAAAAGTATCATTATGTTGTTCTCTGGCAAAATATTAGCCAAAGTGATTGAATGAAGGTGCTCTAAAATATGATATTCTTGAGTTTTGTTTTACAACTGCAAGTGTGTTTTGAGGACTGTGTTGAGGCGTTGAAGCCGAGGCTATTCCAACAGAAAACTTTCTGTTCCTCATACTTTCCATTCTGTAGTTATCTAGGACTTAATCTGGGATATTCAGGTGCCTCTTCTTAGATCTGTCAAAAAATGACCCATAGGAAATGCTCAGTCTGTTTCATGTTTGCCTCTAGAGTACTTTTGTTCCGCTAATCACCAAATCTTTAAAAATGTGAGCAGAAGAAATAAAGGGAATTAAGAGTGATGACAGCTAATCAAAGGAGGAAGTATAAGGACTGGCGAGAGAGGGAATTGCCTTGCAGAAATGGAATGGAATAATACAGAAATAGTAAGTTGGGCATTATTACTTTCCTGTATAATACAAGAGCATGATCCAGTGAAAGTCAACTGACACGACTGATTAAGGTGATGTATTTTTATGTAACTATTGATGTACAAAATTTCCTCCTGAAACAGCATTAAACAAGATTGTAATAGGATTCAGGAAGGGAGTAGACGTGGATATACTTGCGAGAATACCCCCGCTAATTCAGAAGAAAGTTATGCGAGCCCTCATTTCAGTACATAGTCCAGTTATAGACTGTTATGGAATGAGTAATTTATTGGGGATATATATATATCTTTATGTGTATGTTGGTACATATGTATCCACACACACAAGCATACAAACACTTCTCCTGGTTTCCTCTCTTTGGATTTACACCATGTGGGAGTTCTGATGCTGTTCACCATCAGAAACTAGATGGTGGCTTAGGTAAAACTGCTTGTATTATCAGTTGCTGAAGTTCCTGTTTTATTATAAATAGTTCCAATGGAAGCTTTTGACCACAGACACAGATCTTCCTCTGTACCCTAAAACCTTTTAAAGGAAGAAAATATTCAAGATGATCTCTTATCTTGATAGCATCACAAAAGAAAGAGAAAAGAAGATTTTTTTCCTAGGATGACCTTGTGATTGGGAACTATCTTGGATCACATCCAGGTAGATTGTAAATGTTTTCCAACTTGTCCAAAATATTTATGGTAGTCCCTAATGTGCTGTTGCAGGTGGCCCCTTGTGCTGACTTGCATGTTGTCATTTCTTTGAATGAAACAGTTAGAGAGGTCCAGACTGCAGAATGTATTCTTTTCCTAATAACAGCATTTCTGTCACCTATTATTAAAAGATTTGTTATCTCCAGAGGAGGAGGAACACCTAGGGTTTGGATGTGTAAGGTAGTAAGGATTGTGATAGAACTTAGAATACTTTCCCATAGGTACTCTGGATCTCAAAAGAGTTGAAGAACTACTTTGATATAAACCTACTCTGAGAAAAAGATGATTTAATGCTTCATCTCAGCTGAAAACTTCTCTCACCCTACATTTTTGAGAAGAAGGAACATTACTGACAGGAAGCAAGAAAAGGATCAGGGAAGGTCAGCATAGAGAAAAAGACCTAGGCTATCATTTTTGCCTCCCAAGCCTTCATATTCTGATGTTATCAAATGGCAACAAGTTCCTTTTTCTGTTCTTCTATAAAAACAGTACACCACCGCTATCCGTGTCCTCAGCATCTGGTATTAGCACTAAGTATAGCCAATATTTTTGGGGATTAATTTTACACTAGTGTAAACTTAGTTGACTATGAGTGGGCTTCTAGATCAGCATTAAACTTGCATCTCTGGAGACACTCCTTGGATATCATTATAGCAGTAACAACTCAGGTCTTGCAAACCTTCCTGGAAGGTCTTTCCTTGCTCTTTTTTCGTCTAGACAATTACAACGAAGAGACTTGCATCAGCCTTGTGAAACAGTGTAACTTTAAAAAAAAATTTTGGTTCTGTATTTCACTTTTCCAGCCTCAACTATCTGCTCAGAGAAGCTGGAAAGTTTTGGTGCAGTATCAAATTGTCTTGATATTCACAAGGCTGGACAGGTCCTCACTATTCCGTGTGTTGCCAGATTAAGCTGAAGGCGCTAACTTGCCTCTGTAGACCTGCAAGTGATATTGCAAAGAGACTGACGGACTTTTTACCATCGAGGAACCCCGGGACAGTATGTTGTCATCTTTTCCCAGAGCTCGTTGCTACTAAATTGATAGTTCCCATCACAGTCCTGTGGACTATCGGATTTATTAACTAAATGACTTGAGTTAAATGAAATTAGAGATCATCCCTTTGCTATCAAATCCCATTACTTTCCTTAAGATGGCTTAAGAATTGAAGTGTGAGCAGGATCTACCAGAAAAGAAAGCGTAGAGCTGGAGAGGTAGAGAAAGGAGAGATAACTTAAGTGAATTGCTGTTACCTTTTAGGCAGAAAGGAAGGATGCTAGTTAAGTTGGGTGTTCAAAAGGAAACTTCAGTTACGCTGAGTGCGTGTACTTCTTCAGACAGCAGTGAAACATGCCTTCAGCTTTAACATCTGTCAGCGAATGTTTCATGTGAACAGATGTTTTGTGCAGCACTCAGAGTCGTCATCTGGTTCTTTGGTTATGCTCGTACTGACACGCATTGTCTCGTTACTCTTAGGAAGTTAAGCATTACATGTCACTGTTCCTGGAAAGGGGACATTCCCTGTTAGAGAGATGAAACCTTTGGATCTCTGCAGCCCATGTCAGTGGCAGCTGTGTATGCTGCTGGTTTTCTGTCTATAACATTCAGAGGCAATTAAGGCTCGTAGAGCATCAAAGGGGGCAGAGTCTATGATCTTGACCTGGTACAAGTATCTCATGTAGAAGCGAAAATTTTGACCTTCCCTTCCCTCTCTCCTCCACCTTCTCTGGGAAGCAACGCTAATTCTAAATTTTCATTGTGTGCTTTTTCTGTGTACCTCTGAACTTGTTAGGGTAAATGCAACTTCTCAGTAATGCCGCGGTCTAAATTCTTAGAACTTTGCCTGGGGCAGGAAAGGAAGGAGGAGGAATTGTGATCCTTCTTGTTGGTTTTGGTTTTGATCAGATACTTTTTAGCAAAGTACATGGCAGCTGACCGAGATAATGATATAGTGCTTTCCTTTTTACAGTTTGAAGATAAATCTGATGCGGTATTTGATATTACAGAAAAATGTAAGTATTTTTATTTATTTATATAAGGCCATAGTTTCACAAAACATTTCTTAAAAGTAACATTGTTGCTGAAAAAGACTATCTTGCCCTTCTCCTAGCCCTTGCTACTCATTCCCTCCCTGCATTGCCTTCTCCAAAGTGTTACAAATTAGATGAACTGGAGTTAATGTTGTTTGTTTCTTTGGTTAGTTTTTCTCAGTTTAGTTTCTGCTTCATTGTGTGGTGAGTGCAACAGAACTGTTTCTTATGTCAGCAATGTTTTATTGCTAATGTTGGCCCAAGAAGGCTTAGAGTATTCAAGGAATTGCAGCATCAGACAGATTAGCAAAGGACACATGCTTGTCCTTTGTTACACGCAAAGTTGGTGAATTTTCTGACTGTTTTTTTTTTTTTTTTCTCCCTAGGTGGTGAAATTCTGGATGCAGAAATGTCTGAGGACACTGACCACAACTTAGCACCTGCCCTCGACAGCATATCTTACGGAATACAGAATCGAACAGGATCTGAAAACTCACTGCTGGATGATGATGATGATGATTATTTTCTGAACTCTGGGGATCTTGCAGGCATACCCGTTGTTGGAAGTGACAACGAAGATGATCAAAATTTCACTCCAAAAGACACTCTTTCTTCAGTGATTCATGATGAAGACCATCTGGAAGAGGACAAGAGAGTTACAGAACATGAATTGGACAGTGAAAAAGAAGTTCAGATTCAGAATGCAATCCAAAAGGATCTCACTTCACCATTTGAGCAGGGCCCTGTATTTAAATCAATTCGAAAAGATTTTAGCATAACAAGAGATAATGGCAAAGAGACTTTTTCAGCAAAGGACAAGAATAGAGAAGGACATTTTCAAGAACGTGAAAAACGGTTGGAAAAAATCCCTAAAGATATGGATTCTAGATTGAAAAGCAGTTTTCTTGACAAAGCAGGTAACTGTTGACATCGTAGACCTGGCTACCCAGCAAAGAGGAAGAAAGAACTAGACAGAAATTAGCAATAGGGCTAGTTAGTAAAAGCATCATCTTGTTGAAGAGAACATGCAGAGCTGTATGTAGGGAAGCATTTTATAAAGAACCCTGAAATACAATGAACTCTGTATTAGGACTAGGATTTGCAGGGCCTGGCAGCATTGGGGCGTCTCATCTTCCACAGCTTGTTTCAAAGCCTCGCCATAGCCCCTGTTGTTGTGGTTTACTAAACCAAGCTGGGTGACAATTCCAGCTTCCTTTTGGTTTTTCTCACTGTTTTTTGTAGACCTTGGAACTCCTTAAAAGAAAAAATGATAATTAGGTTAGGTTGATGACCAGGAAAGATTTTTTTGAGCAAAGTACTGATGCTTTATTAATGTATATGTATTTAAAACAGTATGCATTTGGTAGTAGCATCACTGAAAGGCTTGCTAGAAATCTATTGGTGTCTGCAGGAAGTAAGCCAGAGAGTAACTTGAGATCTTCTTTTCCTGGGAGACTGCTCTCCTTCTTCCTCAGATACTTGTGTCTTGGACTTTGTCCAGCCAACATAGAGAGAACCAAAGATGCTTGTAATCCATTTCTCATTTCAGGGAGCCTGGCAGTCACCAGTAGTCTTGCTGCCCACACACTTGTTTTTGACTTCCCAAGCTCTGAGAGTTGCAGTAGAACAGTGAATGAAGGAGTTAAGAATGACCAGACCGCATGGAAAGAGGGTTGGCCAACAAGTGAGAGCCTCCTGGCTACTTGTTCAGATTCACAGCTTAAAGTTCCGATATTTAAACTTTGCATGTTTAGTAACAGCATCTTAAAATCAGTGCTTCCAGGTTGCACAAAGGACAGAGAAGCAATACAGATGTTTTAAAATAAAGAAGAGTTAAAGATGTGTCTTTTACCTTCAGGTAGAAATCAAGTGAAGAATGTTTCTGTGCAAAAGACATATTTCAGAAAATTGTAAATACCTGCAGTTATAAGACTGTGGCTGAAAGCTGTGCAGCCTCCGGTAATCAGTAATTGAAACAGCAATAGTAAATGCTCATAGGCAGCATCCAGTATCCGGGCAAATCCAGAATTTTTAAAAGATACATGCTAAAAAAGCATAAGCTACTGTTTCCTCAGAAGGGGGGGAAAGGCAAAAGACCAGAACAGCAAAGGATGAAAATTGTTGCTCTGAAAAATATTTTCTGACTTAAATGTGGAAACACGGGAGAGTTCAGAACCCACTGGGGTGCGGAAAATTCTGAATGAACAATTGGCCTCAGAATTTTACAACTATTTTGCTGGAATGGGAAAATAATGACCCAGTAGAATAATCAAAAAATGTCAGTTGTCTTTGAGGATTACCGTCTTATTTGCAGGGAGGAGAAAGGGAGTAGTTTAATACTTCTGAGGTGCTGTCAGACTATGGGGTTGGGGATCAGTATGAGACTCTAGATAGTTTTAAAGGTAAATGCATTGGAATCTGTATTCATTTATATTTAATGTATATGTTTTCCTCAGTTCATAATCAAGTAGAAGAAACATTACGGACGCAGTTAGCGCCACAAACTCCAGAAACTAACTTCAGGGTAAGCTATAGATCTTTCAAACACTTTTGCAAGTGCAGCAATATACTGGAATAATTCAAAATACGTATTTTGTATTTGAGTGTAAATTTGAGTATCAAGAAAACTGATCTTCTGACTCTTAGACATCTTTGCTACTTAAACAGTGCATATAATTTTGTAAAATTTTGCTGACCCTCTCTTTGGATTGAGGATTCTTTTGCTAGCCATTTTCATGTTCAGCATGGTCTGACTGACTGGTGAGCCGAATCTAGACCTGGATGCATCCATCTGACCTGCTGCCTTTTTTCCAGATGAGACAGGGAACAGCAGTATCAACAGGAGACACTGCCCAAACATCCGAATGCCCCTGCTGACAACCAACCTGGAGAGCTGGGTGGCTTCTGCTTTGTCTAGAGGAGTGAAAAGGATTGGGGGTGGGATGGCAGAGGGTGCTGCAGGGAGGTGGAGGCAGCAGCTGCTGCCCATCATTTCTCCCACCTTCCAGTGGCAGGACCCATTTCTCTTGGTCTGCAACAGAAACTCCCCTTGGCAGCAGCCCAGCTCCTAATGGCAGATGCAGGAGGGTGAATTCTTTTTCATATTATTGTTTCAGGAGTCTAGCTACCTATTTTCTAGTAAGGAATCTATTGGACAAGAACTGGGGAATTCCTTTGCACCAAATATTAGAATTAAGGAGGAGCCTTTGGATGACGAATATGATAAAGCTATGGCCCCACAGCAGGGACTATTAGACAAAATTAAAGATGAACCTGATAATTCTGAGGTAAGTTTCCCATTGCATTTCTCATTTTGGTCTGACAGCTGACCGCATAAGCTGGACATAAATTCAGCAATTTATTTGGTTTGTTGACCGAAATTTAACATGAAGAACATAGTGTAGTAGAAGGAATTTTCCCTCTTATACTACCATGAAACCTAAACCCCCAACTTTTTGATGTCATGTTACCACGTCACTGAACATGTTTTGCTTTTCAGTTAGAGACAAAGCAAACTTTCATTATTAAATCTGTGGCAATATAGACACTTAATCTCAACTCAGTCTCACTAGGAAATAAAATTTAAATCGTGTTTTACTGAATACTTTGTGAGTAGTCACAGTTAGAGATGTGTAGTTGAAAGTGCTATTCCTGCTACTTCCCTCTTAAAGGTTATCTTTGCGAGCACAGTGGTTCGTTGTTTGTTCTTGTTTTAAATTAACACTTAGAGGTCTAACCTTAGCAAAATATTTAAATACGTACGTGTCAGTGAAGTCAATTTTAGCATGTGTTTAAGTGACTTTCTCATTTGAGACTGACATTTTTAAATGACAATAAAAGTTCAATAATTACAAAATGGGGAAAGTCTGACCTATGGATTGAGCGGTGCTGGGGCAAGGATTGCTGAGCTCTGACTGGTCTCTTTGCCACTGGTTTGCCGTGTGACACCAGGAAAATGATCTGTGTTGCAATTCCTGTCTCTTCACTGCTAACATTTGGGTTACGTGCCGAACTTTACATGCAGTTAAAGGTGTGTAGAGCTTCCCAAAGTGATTCATCCCACTTGCATCAACACTAGAGTGCTGGTGCTCCTGTCCAGGCATTAGTTTTTCTAGTATCATTCTGTGTACTTCTGCTATACCTCCTTTCCTCTCTGGGCCTGTCTTCCCAACATTTTTTCTTCTTTTCCCATAATACTCTTGGCTTAATAAAATAAAGAAGTAAATTAGGTATTTAAAATCATTCAGATTTCACTGCCCTTCTGATTTGTTCAGTGTCTGTGAGATTGTTTGGTTTTGTTTTACCTTAAGCGTATATAATGTCAAACCATGTGTAGGTTAGTTAAATCTGTTTACACTTTTGTCCTCCCAAGATGGCATCGCTGTGTTGATTTGTGTGGAATGCGATGCAAGATGTCTGTGGTTATCAAAGATCATACTAAAAGCAAAAGTGAAGACTTGAAGAATTTAAATATCAAATATCGTATTGTTCAAAATATTAATTTCTGGAGTAAAATCCTGTAATTATCAACTCTGCCTGATACTGTAAGAGTATGAGAACTGATGAAGGTTCATTTTGTTTTGCTTTAGATTGGAATTAATGTAGTTTTTTCAGTTTTTTTCATGCATCCTGAAAGATAACAGCATTTCTTGCTGTAGCTGATAGTTGGAGCTGAAGGTTCTTGGCTTTCAACACTGTTGACACTGCTGTGAAACTATGCTTGATCATGCACGGTTGATGTCAGGATTTGCCTCCATTTCTCTTACTAGTATTGACTAAGGATAAAACTGCAGTTAAAATGCTTAAAAAACTGTATTTCTGAAAATATGTAATATTTTAAAAAATGCTGCTTTAAAACCCGTCACCATGACACGCACATCCGCAGTGTAAAAGCTTCTCCTACTTGAGATTTGAACGTTTCCGTCTGATAGTTCACGTGATGAACCAATACTGTTGCTTGTTCTCCTGGGCAACCTGTTGAGAAATAGTTTGATTGTCCTAGTATAGAAACTTGTAATTTTCCCACAGGAGCAAGAGAAGTGTTAAATTTTAGCATGTATTATGTGAATGTTAGTGTGTGATTTTAGGAGATGGCTTAAGCTGAGGGGGCAGTTCACTGCCGCTGAGATGCGAGCGCTTAATTTTGCTCAGTGATTTTTGAATTGGCTTACCTTGCAGCCAGACAGCAACTGTGAATTTAGCTCAGTCATAACATGACATCATGCCCTCCCTACTCTCAAATGACTGTAAGTAGGTTAAATCTTATCATCTCTCTAGTTCCAAGAGATTATGCTTTTCAGCCTATTAAGATTTACATGTGGAGAGTTACAAGCTGCTTTATGGTTCAGATTTCTAGGGAGAGCACAGGCAGGAAGCATGGTGTCAAAGTATGAATAGCTGCTGTGGAGTAAGCTAGTAATTTATAGGATGTCAGCTATTCCACAAGCGACTGTCTGTAGGGATTTTCTCGTCCTGTAGAAAGTGTGAGGTTATTCCCGTCTCACTGAAGCCAAGTCTGAGCAGGGGCTGTGGTGGTCTGGCTCCAGTGGTGCCAGCTTTGGTCTGCTGCAAAGCTTCACCTTAGGCTTCTCCAGGGTACTTAAGTCATGGTTAAGTACAGAATGCTTCTCACCATCTAGGTCCCAGTCTGTATTTCATTATTATCCTCTATGAATGTGAAGATAAAGCTTGTTTCACAGAGCAGGGACAAGGACTGCAAAGCACATCTAGATGGAAAGTGTGAGTGGAAAGCAGAGATTTCTCTTAAACTTTGTCTGGCTGAATTCTGAGGTGTCTTGGAGTACAGATGGGAAGGGGAACGCACCAGGCGGCCAGGTTCGCTCTGAACCTCCGAGCAGGTTCTGTGTGTGGTGTTCATACAGCAACATCTGTAAGCCTGGCCTTCGGAGCAGGCTGAGGAGTCTCACTCTTCCTTAAGATTCAATACAGCATGATGAAAGAATGGAAATCATGTAACCTGTTATTACATGTGTGTATTTGTTCTTCTTTTCCTTTCCCTTTGTTTTAGGAGTACGGCCAACAGCCAAAAACTCAGGAAGGGGAGCTGAAAATCAGTGCTGTATTTTCAGTCAGTGGCAGTCCTCTTGGTAAGGAATAGGCAAGACTACCTTTGTTTAAATCTGTAAAATATATCACCTTTGCAAATAGTCTTGCAGATTATTCTGCATTTCATTTGCTATGTTTGATCCCAGTAGGAATAAAACCAGTTTGTTTTAGAGACAATGAAATTTAGAGATTGAAAAATAATTGTATTTTTGAGGCAAAGGAAAATTAAATGTGAAAGGGATGTTAAAAGTGCATTTTCAGTCTTAAGAGAAGTTGAAACAATCTACTCTGCAGAATACCAGCACAGGGCATGTATTTATGGCAAGTTCATCCGCTATTTAATTCTCCCTTAGACCCTGGCAACCCAGATGAAGTCATAAGCTTAGTGCTTGCCCCCTGCACACAAATGAATTATGTGTAATACATATATAACAGTTGCTCTATGTTTTCTCTGTGTTCTTGGGTTTTTTTTAGCTCCACAGCTGTCATCAGGTTTCCAGCCTGCTGTGGCATCCTCTGGCATGAGTAAAATGCTTCCTTCAGTTCCAACCACAGCTGTTCGGGTTTCCTGTTCTGGCTGTAAAAAAATCCTGCAGAAGGGGCAAACTGCATACCAGAGGAAAGGCTCTACCCAGCTCTTCTGCTCCACACTGTGCCTCACTGGATACACTGTTCCAGCTTCTCGCCCACCAGCTTCTACCAAGAAAACCTGCTCAAGCTGCTCAAAGTAGGACAGTGTTTTAATTTGTTCTAGTAATAATTGATATTCAAGCAGATAATGAAGGGCTTCAGTTCTCTTTTTACACAACACGCGGTTTCTATAATGTCTGCTTCTGTTACGCTTCCCTTCAAAAAATCGTGGCTGATACTGGTACTTGTTAATTGGTCTGTCCACTTTCAGTTCCATTTCATTAGCTGGATTTCACATACACGGAGATTTAGAAGCCTCTGTTGTGAAATGTGCATCTTGTCTTCTGTGATTTAATTGAGGCAAATATGAAAAACTGTATTTCAAAATTTCCTGCCATTTAAAAATGTCATTGCACTCTCAAAACCACTAACAAGAGTACATTTTCAAAAAATATTTTATGTATTATTCCTTCTAGATGAAAACAGATTTATTGAATCCCTAAAATTAAATAAAATATGGATAAATTAATATATTCGAGGCAGGATGTTTCCTTAGATTCCAAAAATATTTAAACTTTCCCGTAGGGCTCCAGTTGGTGAGCTTAGATTTCTGTACGTCCTAGCTCTTCAAAATATGTCACTGCTGCTTTCATAAGATGCAGAGAGATTAAATTTATTAAGATTTGAGTTTTTTAGGTAGTTGGGGTTTCAGCACCCAGATCAGTTATTTTCTACCTAGGCCTAGAGTGGAAGGGTGAGGTTTGCTTTTGTGAGCCCACTTGGAAAAAATTCTTTGGAAAAGATCTGCATTTTCCACAGTCCTGTTGGAAACACAGGCCTGAATCTTCAGCTCTAAACAACATTTGAATTATTAAGATTTTGTTTTCATTTGTATTATTATGTCCAAAGTAGGAAAAGGAAACCTTTGTGGCTGGCTCTTTAAGATGTCGTATTACTATAACATTAACTTGAGGCAAATAAATAACTTTGCAGACTGCTTGTGCTATAGTCTGTTTATGGAGAGAATTATTCATATGTATTATTTTTAGTTTTGAAAGTTATTTTGCAAAAGGAATGCTGCTTTGTTCATCATTTCTTCAACAACAAATTTATTACTTTCAGTTTTACAAGGTCAACTGAACTTAAACTTGAGACTTCAATTAATTATTCTTTTCACTTGCTGTCTCAGTGTGGAAAGACCTTGTAATAAAGTTCAGCAGTCTTGGCTGTAATTTGTACTTATTCTGTTGAAAAATGGTTTACCTCTGACAAGTGAGAAGGAGGCATCCTTCCAACCAAGAAAATGATACAAATATTTCCTCCTAGTTTTTTGACTTAAGGGCTTTGAAACTTTTCTGTCAGTGACTGTTATAAAAGAGAAGAAATAAGGAGAAAGTTCAGTTTGTTAAATCCAGCAACAAATAAACAAAACTATAGATGGGAGAGATGGAGAGTTACAATAGCAGTCAGACCGTTTTGGACTGAAGTACATGGTGATTAGAATTTGTGACCTTTTGTTTTTCCCTTTTTTTCCCCTACCCCATCATGATTGGTATTTTCATTATTAAAGGGAATTATTCCACATACCCTGCTTTCTAATTTTTTTTAAGTAAAGACTGTGCAAAATAGTTATCTTCTCTCAGTTCCTTTTGAAAAGATTTAATGATACAACTTGATATGTTTATAGGCCACTCCTAAGTCCGCATACAAAATGTTTCACAAAATATCTACTTGAGAACTGTACAGTTCCTAACTATTTTCCTAATAGGAAAAGAAAGATGAAGCCAGGTACTTAGATCAGCAGAAAGAAAAGCTTTAAATTAAATTAATCCATCCTCTTCTAGAGAATATTTAGTCTGCAGAAAAAGAAGGGAAAGCAAGTTGACAAGATAATTTTTTATCTCTTTGTTTGTTTGTTTTTCTTTTTTCCATAGAGACATTCTAAATCCAAAGGATGTAATCACTGCCCAGTTCGACAATACAAACTCCAGTAAGGATTTCTGCAGCCAGTCTTGTCTTTCTACATATGAACTGAAAAGGAAACCTGTTGTTACTATTCATACTAACAGCATTTCAACCAAGTGCAGCATGTGCCAGAAGAATGCAGTGGTAATTACAAACTTCTTTTTCATTTGAATTTCCTTTAGATCAGGACAACTTGCCATCCCAGAGATGAACATAGGTATTCTTTCTATCCTTGTTATATATTCTTTCTTTTCTTCCAGATTAGACACGAAGTGAATTACCAGAACGTTGTACACAAGCTCTGCAGCGATGCCTGCTTCTCCAAGTTCCGCTCGGCTAACAACTTGACCATGAACTGCTGTGAGAATTGTGGAGGCTACTGCTACAGTGGCTCTGGCCAATGCCACATGCTTCAAATAGAGGGACAGTCAAAAAAGTTCTGCAGTCCAACATGTGTGACAGCGTACAAGCAGGTAGGTTTTGACAGAATATTAAGAATGGGTCTTTGATTAGATTTTGGGTGTTTTAAGAAACACCCAATCTATTAGCTGATTTCAGATACTGTCTTGGTCTAAGTTAACTGCATTTGCCATTTGCTGCTTAATCTTTGCCCAGACACGTTGCTGTGCTCCCCCTTACTGCTGATCTGGACACCAGGGCGTTCCAGCGTGAGAGGAGGCACACTGGGAGCACTCAGCAGCAGGCTGCTGGGACGTTTTTCAGCCTTTGAGATGCTCCCTGTTTGAGTATTCTCTATTAAATTGTAGCATTTGAATTAAGTGGAGAGGAAAAGTAATAATTAGTTGATAATTTTGATTTTCATATTTAAATTTTTAATATTTTAATTTTGATTATAATGGAGCCTCTTAAAGAGCTGAGCAGTTGAGAGAACCTTAATTTATTATAATAGCTCAATTATTTTTGACTGACTTATTTTAATGCAATTACTTCAGGAAAAATTGCCCGCTGATAAGATAGTGTAAGTTCATTTTGTGACGTGACTCTGCTGTCCCATTATTCAGGTCACTTAGGCCAAGAAAGGCCTAATGAATTAAAAAAATCTGGTTGAAGTATTTCATCCAGAAAATTACCTACAACATTAGTTGTCCTCTGAAACAAATTTAGAAATTAAATTAAATAAGCTGGAAAGGCGAAGGATTTCATGCTGCTTTTGCATCTCACATCAAAACCCCATATATGTTAGTCTTCCTGAAAATACAGTACATTCAGAGCTTATAAGGTTAAGTCTAACCTATTTTTTATTGATTTTTAAACAGCATTCAACTCAGTTGTCAGATACATTCTGATAGTTTCTGGGGTTTTGTGGGTGTTTTTAAATCCTTAAAAACATATACTCTATTCTGTCCTTCTGTGAAGATCTGGAATAGCTGTTGATAGAAAAAAGTGCCTTTTTAAGGCTGTCATAATGAAATGATCTGGTGCACTAGCTCTCAAAGGTTTTTCCAAACTTAAAAACCTTTCATTGTTGTAAACACAGAAAATGTGTCTATGAAAGGTAGGCTCCTTTTTGTATCTCTTTTTAAAAGTAGTCTGTAAACCATAGATTGAAAACTGTGATTATTACTAGGAGATATCTCTTCCCCATTTTGCTGCCAAATACATCTTCAGGGAACCTGCTTCTCTGTGTTTCTTGTTTTTTCATCTGTTAAATGAGAATATTGCTTACATACATAGCTGATGTATTAAAAATCATAAGCAAAATGTTACTTCTCAGCAAGAATGTCGAAGTTGTCTGATACAAGGTGCTCGATACGTGCTCTTACAACACGTAGTGTTGTTTGCACTTGGAGGCCTTCTCCCTGACAGCCTGGCTACTGTTTAAACTGGCCTGCAAAGGCAGCGCTTACCCTGAATGAGAGAGAGCCCAAGGCTCAGGTGGTCAAACTGTGAATATAGCAGGCGCTCTGGAGAACTCAAATAAGTATATCTGCATCATAAATAATAAGCTGTAAAATAAGTGCTGTTTCAACTGCACTGGCAGTCACTTTTGTAAACATTTTATATGTTAGCAATTAATTTCTAGGTTAATAAAAATACTAAGTTTCAAATGAATGACCCATTTCCATTTTTCCACAGAAAGCAGCTAAAATTACACCTTGCACACTGTGTAAATCTTTGAGAACTTCGGCTGAGATGATAGAGAGCGCAAATAACTTGGGAAAAACTGAAATGTTTTGCTCTGTTAACTGCTTGTCAGCGTATAGAGTAAAAATGGTTACTTCTGCAGGTAAGTTTATCCTTTTACTTCTTTAGAAGCATAATTTCATGTAGCTTGTATCCTAGCTTAATTGAAAGTTGAAAGTTAAAGCTGATATCCTTTTTTGGGAAATTGGGAAATGGCTTTTTTTTTTTTTTTTTTTTTAAAGGGAGATACTGAGATGGAAATATAAAGACTTTCTACCATAGATAAACCTATTGGTGACAGTACAGCCATTTCAGCTTTGTTTTTAGAGAGCTTAAACGTGATAATAAACCTTAATCTATTTTCTGCTCTTGCAAGTGCAGCTGGTGGGTTTCCCAGCTAGACAAATGCACTTCTGTGGACATACACCATGCCACTGCTGTGACTGTTCTGCCCCTTGTTCTCCAGGGTGATTAGCTTAGTTACCTCTGCCTAATGTTGCATTGAGCTAGGCAAACATATTCTCAGCTATTTTTCTTGCAAAATAGAAAAATGCTTACTGACATCCTAGGGATACTGGGAGATTAATTAAAGGATCTGGCAAGCAACAGGCACCGCAGCTGCAGTGTCTGCTTCTGAATCTGTAGAAACTTCGTCTTGGGCTTCTGTGTGTACCTTGGCTTGTCATTCACATTCTCTGGTTTTGTATGCACAGTGCAAAATTATCTGCAATACGACTTGATGTTGCATAAATCACTTTTTCTTCTCTGTTTCACCCTCAGGTGTTCAAGTTCAGTGCAACAGCTGTAAAACTTCATCAAACCCTCAGTATCACTTGGCTATGTCAGATGGGAGCATACGCAATTTTTGCAGCTACAGTTGTGTAGTAGCTTTTCAGGTGTGGCACCTAGGATTTCTTCTTAGCTGAATTAACAGAATCATAAATTGATGGTGTAAATGTCTGGGATGTTGGGTAAAATACGTCATACTGTAAAATAAAGTCTATTCCTCGATTTGCTTTCCTGCAGAATTTGTTCAACAAGCCTGCAGGAATGAACTCCTCAGTAGTTCCTCTGTCGCAAGGTCAAGTCATTGTAAGCATTCCCTCGGGGGCGACAGTATCGGCGGGCAGCACCACCTCGACGGTGTCCCCCAGCACCGTGAGCAGCTCAGCTGCAGCTGGTCTACAGAGGCTGGCTGCCCAGTCCCAGCAAGTCACTTTTGCCCGCCCTGTTGTAAAACTCAGGTGTCAGCACTGTAACAGATGGTTTGCAACCAAACCAGAACTGCTTGACTACAAGGTAATCAAGATTAGGGCTTTTGAACCTTGTATTTCTCAACAGAAACCCAGCAAATTGTAGCTTATATGCAGTGGTCTGTCAGTATTGCTCTGTTGCTTATTATGACCTGCTATGGAAGAATTTGGAACTGATTTTGGTATCATTTAACCGTTATGGATATTAATACTGATATTAGTTCTTTGATCTTAAAAGCAGAAAAAAACCCTCCAAAAAACCCAAACTCTATGATTGCCTGGCTAGGTAAGCATGTTCCCGATTCTTGGTCCCAGCAATGATTAATTTAACTCCAGGACAAAGCACATCGATGAGGGCTTTCTACTGAAAATTGTGCTGTGTTATAAAGCTAAATGGGGAGACTTAACTGCTAGTGCTGTCTGTTGTTGATTTCGAAGGGTATAAATACGCTTCTGAGTTTGGATTAACAGTTAAAATGTATTATCTGGGATGTGAAACATTGAAACCAAAACATTCTGGCCATGTTGCAGGGTAAAATGTTCCAGTTCTGTGGGAAGACCTGCTGTGATGAATATAAGAAGAGGAGCAGTGTAATGGCAATGTGTGAATACTGCAAAATTGAGAAAATTATCAAGGAGATGGTGCGATTCTCAGGCGTAGATAAACCATTCTGTAGTGAAGGTAAGAAAGAGCAAGACTGTCTCAGACAAATCAAGTCAGAAGTGTTTTGCCAAAATTATTGGTGATACAAAGAGAAATCTAATCTTTTTAGGTTAGGAAACTGGTTTTTAGGTTTAGAAACACAGAACTTTGTTCACACTTTACATTTTAATGATATATTTCAACAAATTATTACAGACATAACTAAATACAAGAACTAGAAGTGCTGAGCAAATGTCATTTTGATACTGAAGTTTGGGTTTTTTGCTGTTTTCTTTTAGGTTGTAAGCTGCTCTATAAACATGACTTGGCTAAGCGCTGGGGAAACCACTGTAAAATGTGCAGTTACTGTTTACAGACTTCCCCCAAACTGGTCCAGCATCACTTTGGGGGGAAAATGGAGGAATTTTGCTCAGAGGAGTGCATGTCTAAATTCACAGTTTTGTTTTACCAGGTAAGCCATATTCTGACATAACATCCTCTAGAGTATTAACGTGTTAGCAAAAGAACCTTTGTACATTAGGAGCTGAGTGAACTGCCTGTAGCTGACTTCTGTGTCCATGCAATATATTGCATATATGTGAGGGATGAGTAAATCCTTCTTAAGTTTTGAGTACCAGTTTTCTGTGTAGCGAAAACCTAATATGGGTTG
Organism: Strix uralensis; assembly: GCF_047716275.1. Classification (NCBI taxonomy): domain Eukaryota; kingdom Metazoa; phylum Chordata; class Aves; order Strigiformes; family Strigidae; genus Strix; species Strix uralensis. The sequence goes on from NC_133996.1 coordinate 7,152,422, forward strand.
TGGGAAGACAGACACTGAACATTCTGCTGCTTTGTGTTACGCTGCAACAATGATGCACCCGTAGAGATTTCTTTATATTTGCTGAGCAGGGTGCAAAGAGGTTTTTGTACACGTATTCTTTGTTGCTGTTTACAAGTGTGTTTAATTTCTCCCTCACTCTGTTTTCCTAGATGGCAAAGTGTGATGGTTGTAAGAGACAAGGTAAACTCAGTGAGTCCATGAAATGGCAAGGGGAGATCAAGCATTTTTGCAATCTGCTTTGTATTCTGTTGTTCTGTAATCAGCAATGTGTTTCTGACCCTCCACCCCCAAACAACACAGGTAAAACAGGCTGGGAGTAGTATTGCCTTTTGGTGTGCATGACAGTGATACTAACATTTATTTGGAAAATCGATTCAGTGAACTTTTTAACATCTATCTTCTACTGGGGGGCTTGCCCATTGCTATTGAACAGGCTCAGCTTTAGATCTCTCTCTTACTTCAGATGATTTCAAACTTCTGCAGGTATGAAATGAGATTGCTGCATATACCAAACCTAGATTGTGATTTTAAAGAAGATGAGACAAAGGCACTTGCTTTTCAATCACTTTCATAAAACAAAGGCCTATTTTATTGGGGTAAAATGTACTGATATCTACTGAAGACATGTTAAATACCTAGCTTGTCTCCTGTACTTGATAACACACAGCCAGATACGGTAGAACGTTAATGTTCATTTAACAAAAAAAGATCAAGTGGTGAAATTAGTAGACTTAATGGTTCTAAATGCAGACTTCCATATATGCACTTAAAATAGCCAGTTCTGCATAGTCTGTAGGCATCTGAAGAAGTTACTATTTCTCTGTCTTTAAGCGTTGATTCTTGAAGTATCAATGCCAAGGTTAATGTGTGCTGTAGCTGTTTCCTTGCTCGTTATTTTAGCAGATGGAATGGGAAGGAGGGTGGGAATGAAGCCCACGGGAATAGGAACTGTGAGTTTCTGTAGGGAATGAAATGCAAAGGGAAGAAAGGAAGACAGGCCCCCAAAGACAGGAAGAAGAGAAACAAAGGCTAGAAATAGCACTGATCCTAAAGAGGGGCGTAATCTCCCACTGAGTGGTGGTGACTGCAACTGTAAGGTACCCAACAAGCAATGAAGAATATTAACTAAAAGTTTATAGTGTGCACCAGGCCATATTCAACTCTTCAGCTTTGTGCACATCTGCTGCTTACATTGGTGGGAGCCGTTTTCCCTGATTAAGAGTAACATATAAGTAAGTTTGTACTTTCAGACTGTAACTATACAATGTGACATTCCTGGTCTTGTCAGTGCATTTGGCTGTTAGTAAGGATAGCAAAATGTGTGGTGGGCCTGCTTCTCCAGAAGGGTGCCTGCAGCTTCAGCTGAGGCAAGTGCAACGCCTTTGCAAAACTGGTCTCCAGGCATCTGACGTGGGGGCTGCCAGGATAGTGGAGTGCTTCAGGACAGTATTTTTTTGATGAAATGCGGTAACTCATGGGATGGTGCTTTCAAATGGAAAGAAGCTAAGAATTCCCCTCACTGTGAGAGCCTCATAAGATTCACCTCGTTCATTAATTGTCAGGGTCTCCTGTACTGCGTGTGTTTGGTACCGAGCGCACTGAGGCATCCACTCCTCTTGTCTCCTGGGTGCTGCTGTAATACACATACTGTTACAAAGAGAAAGCTGCCTTCACACTATGGTGAACTTCTGAAGTGTTTCAGTGACTGGGAAACAGCTTAGGTTTGCTTGTGGAACCAGCTCCTATTTAAACTGAAACGCTGCAGTTGGACACCTACATTCCCTTCTCATACAGCAGGCTTTTTCATTTGGAGATGAGTCTGGAGGGTGGGTGTTGTTTCAGAAATGCAGTTTTATAAATTATTTTCTTGCTTATTTTAGTTTTCTTCTGTTCACTCTGTCCAGCAAACCTTTCTATGGCACCAGCTTCCTCATCAGGCCCTTCTTCTTTGAGAAAGGACTCAACCCCTGTCATAGCAAATGTGGTGTCCCTTGCAAGCACCCCTGCTGCCCAGCCTACGGTTAACTCCAACAATGTTTTACAGGGTAAGACTGCTGAATATGATGCCTGTATTTTTAAATCTCTGTTCCTGAACACTTATATTTGTTCTGGAATCTTTTCCACTGAGGACAACAGCCACTCCTTCATTATCCTTCACATCAGTGCAGATGGTTAGTTTTGTCCTTCCTTTACCTAGGTATAAATAATGATTTAAACCTATGTACATACACCAGGGAATGAGGTTGGATGGGAATTCCTTTTTCTTGACCTTGGCAGAGTATGGACTATGGTCCTTGATGATAAGTACACAGGCTATTGTATGTTTTTTCTTCACAGGTGCAGTCCCTACTGTGACAGCAAAAATAATAGGAGATGTAAGTTTTACAAGAGACTTTTTTTCTCACTTTTGGCCAGATTGTATCAATAACAAGTAAAGTATCCAAGAATTTTGCACTGTCATTTTGTAATCGCTTTTCCTGGTTGTGATTGGGATTTAAAACTCATCGAGCTTGCAGATACTTTTTTAAAAATGGATAGAACTTGTATGGTATAAAAGTCTTTTTGTGTCCACTGACAGATTGATAAGATGTTTCAAGACAAAGCTTCTCAAATTGTAGCTCTTGAGATGGCTGTAGTTCTCAAGCAATTCATGGGTGGCTCCTGTACTTGAGGCTACGTTCTGTGCCCAGAAGTGGGATGTGATGTCTGTAGGGCTAGCATGGGAGGAAGGGGACCAGCGTGGGCTGCTGGGGCTGCCATGACCCAGCTCTTGGCTTTCCTACTCCCTGGTAGTGTGGTAGCGGAGCTGTGGGGAACCATTGTCACCACTTATCTGTGAATAACTCCTAGAGTTCCTGTTCTTGAGCTCTTTGAGGGATGTGGTATGTACATCTTGCAACTCTCTTAAAATAGGTTCTGGAATAGGCTCTTAGGTTCTGGAAGACTGACACCCTTGCTTTTAGCTGAAGTGTCATTTATGGATTAGAGTATGAATTCTCCTTAATGAAATAGATCCTGTTATTTGAATGAATGACTGAGAATTAGAGTTAGCAGGACCTGAAATTATTATGAGCACGAAGTCAGTCTGTGTGTAATCAGGAAGTTATACTGATACTGCCAGCATTTGTGTTCATTTTTCACTTTTATTTCTTTTTGGTGGTTTCACATCAAGTTTTTTGGGCATCTGTATCAGCCAGACTTTTCAGTCGTCAACAGCATCTTAACACAACTCCTCTTTATATCTTTGCCATCAGTAAGATTCCAAGGTCAAAAGTTTATAGAGGTTATTTGACTACAGAAACCAAACATTCTTGCAGATTTGTTCACTGCACTGTTAACAGGGAAAAAAAGCCTATTGTTTGATTAAAATAAATTGAGGTGAAGACCAGAATGCACCAACTACATTAGCAAGCTGGTTTTGCAATAGTTTTTAAATGACCATTTTTATCAGCAAGGAGTGTTGTGAATTGTTCAACCTCCCATAGTAGAGAACAAATACTGATCTTACGATATCCTTCCAACCAATACTGACTGTGCCCCATTTCTATTTTTCCACACAGGCAAGTACTCAGACAGATGCCCTAAAGCTACCACCATCGCAACCACCTAGGCTTCTAAAAAACAAAGCATTGTTGTGCAAGCCAATCACACAGACTAAGGCCACCTCATGCAAACCTCACACACAAAACAAAGAATGCCAGACAGGTATGTATCTAATCTCCTACCCGTTTTATAAAAGTCTCTATTGCAGTTGAGAAAGTAATGCATGATTTATGAAACAGAATATTTTTTAATATATTTTAAAACCTTAAATAGTTTTCAGATTGTTGTATGGTATTTTCCAAGTAGCAGTTTGCCTTACGTATGTAAAATATTTGTGCTATTCTTTGAAATCCATAGAGCTTCATGTGTGATGAATCTTGAGATTTGCTTTAACTCATCTTTAGCATTCTGCAATCATCTTAACTATGGGGGATGAAGTGCAATGGTTAAGTGACATGGAAAAGGCTGTGGAGGGAACTTGCTTTCCTGAGGACAGAATTTGTGAGTTCTTAGGTCTCACAGCTCAAGCCACAAGAGCAGGCTTATTTTAAGTGCATGATTTTTCAAAGATTATTTCAACTCTCACTTTTAGTTATTAGATACAGGTCCTAAGAACCTCTGAAAATTGAGTCCCTGTTTCTAAGATCATTTCACTAGATGCATGTTTGCTCTAAGCTCCCTCTGTGGGAGGACTGTGGGGAAACAGAAGCACCTTCAAAAGCTATTACATAGTCCAGATTGCCATTGAGGAAGTGCTTTTTTCATCATTGTTACTATAGAAGGAGTTTGGGGTATCTAGCCCTTCTTCTTGAGGAAGAAATTAAGTGAGAAGATTGTAGTTGTTTTTTTTAATGATACCTTCTTATGGTCTTGTAGTTAGTTGTGAGATAATTGCAGTAACACGCCATTTTATTGGATGCAGACGTTAGTATTTAATACTTATTTCCACTCTCTTCCCTTCCAGCATTCATGTATGTAGTCCCGGTGCTGTTTCTTTTCAAACTGTAGTATTAGTACTTGTTACAACAATGTTAAAGTGAAAGATGACTCTGAACCAAGGCGTGGTACTGCACACACTGAGTTACAAGCAGAAGTCCAAACAATTATCGTGGACACTCTGGAGTGTACTGGATAGTCATGTGGTTAAACAATCTTTGTTTTGTTCTATTTTTGGTATAACAGAAGAAGTAGTAGTTCCACCGCAGATCGTTGTGGTACCCGTTCCTGTACCGGTGTTTGTGCCAGTGCCCCTTCACCTCTACACTCAGTACACACCAGTTCCGCTTGGGATGCCAGTACCTGTAAGTTACACTTTGGTTCACGAGGGAAGTGGTGTACAATCTGATTCTGAACAGGACACAGCACAGTGTCACTGGGGTTTGTGACTAGTCATGCAAGTGGTGTTTGGAGTCCTTGAAGCCATTTCTTTCCTTGTTGCATCATGTTTGGTTAAGCATCATCGCACAAAACTACCAATTTGTAGAGTTATTGCAGAAATGAAACAAGTTGTCCAGTCTGGAGTTATTTTGAAGTTAAATTCAGTAGTCCTAAAATATATGTAAAAATAAGCGAATCTCCCTTGTGTATTTGCTGGTTCCCTTCACCCCCAAACATGCTCTGACATTTTCCATGTGTTCCATAGGTACCCGTGCCCATGCTCTTCCCAACTACCCTGGAAAACGCTGATAAGATCATTGAAACTATTCAGGATATCAGGGAAAAGGTTCCCACAAATCCATTTGAAGCTGATCTCCTTCAGATGGCAGAAATGATTGCAGAAGATGAGGAGAAAGAAAAAACACACTCTCATGGTGGTATGTGGTATTTTTAAAAAGGAAACTAAATGCAGTGAGGTGAAGGTCCTCTCATCATGGAAAATAGGTAGAGAAATAGATGTAGGGCCTATACTGGCTGCTTCCCCGTGTGCGTGCCAAGTTAAGTGGTCCTGTTGTCTTACAACATTTATTATCCACAGTGAAAGTGTTCATGCAGGTAAAGTGCCAACCTAGCCAGGACTATAATGCTTATATCATGTCTTAGCAATTTTGATTAGTTATTCTTTTAAAATGAGGAGCCCTTCTGGGAATTCAGCTAAACTGTGTATTTGGAGATAATTCTGCCTCTGTGTACAATATTCTATTCTTTATTTTGAAAACATATTTTCTTCTAAGACTAACCCGGTGTTCCTCCATAGTTCCCATCTCAGGTGCTGGTTATAGTTGTACCTTTCTGAAGCTTTTGTAATGTCAGAGGTTTATCAGTCCACATTCAGTAGAGCTATCTTAGCATAGAACCCACGTTAGATACTGAGCACTGACAGTGGCTTAAATGTCTTTGCATTCCCTTTCCCTGATCCTAGGTGATGATTTGACTTTTGTTGACAGTAACAGATTACTAGAGGTAGTAATCTCCAGATCAGTACACCATGCATTAGGAGAAGTCAAAATCAAGAAGACAGAGCAGCTGCTTTACAAGAATATTTTCCTATCAGGCTTTTTATGTTGGATTCTTGGAGGGTGATGCAAGTTAAGAGTGTGTTGGATAGTAATTGTTCCATGTAATAAAAGTGGAACAAGCTGAAAAGAAATGAACAAAATATCTTACTTGTCTACAGATGACTCAAAAACAAACACGGAGGGATGGAAACGTTTGGAAAAGCAAACGTGGATTAGTTCTGCGTTTCTGTTTCTGCCATAATGGCATGACCAAGGTAGAAAGCTGTTAGGAGAACTGTAGTGGAGAAGACGCATCGTGTGTGTTAGTGTTATGACCTAATACGTAGTTTTTTGGTGTTCAGAGTATTTTCTGTTAGTTAAGTAAGCTGTCAGTCATTTGTTAGATACAGATTTCCTTCTTTTTCTAAAGGTTCTCAAACATCTGAGCATGAGCTCTTCCTGGACCCCAAGATATTTGAGAAAGGTCAGTTAGATTTTTTTTTTTTTTGCAAGTGAATTTTGATCCTGATGTATCTTTTCTTGCAAACTTCTCTCTTTGTCTGCCCTTTCCTATAGCACACGGTATATCTGATCACTCTCGTTACAGACCAAGGTAGCACTTACAGTGGAGATCTAGAATCAGAAGCAGTGTCCACTCCCCACAGCTGGGAGGATGAGTTAAATCACTATGCCTTACGATCAAATGCCCTGCCAGAACCAGATCCAGAACTAAAGCAGTTCTCCAAAGGTGATGTGGAACAGGACCTGGAGGCAGATTTTCCATCAGGTCGGTATAATGTGAAGAAAAATGCACTGTTGTATAAAAGTACACAAAATTTTCTGAGTAAGCATTGTACCAGCAGCCTGCTTATGAAGGGTTTGTGTTTTCATGTAGCAAAACTGGATATTTAAAGCTGCAATAATACATCAGCTCTACTAAAAATTACTATGTTACAAATATTACTGGTATCTTTAAAGACACCGTTCTACAAAAGCCCTGACAGGAGTAGCAGGTAGCTTTGACTCCTTTGAATTTATTACTTCTGTGTCCCCAGGTATAACCCACTGTTTGGGGGGTGCTTTTTTCCTCTTCTGAGAATTTACTTTCTTTTTACAGAAGGTACATAGATTGTCTAATTATTCAAAGGTGAAGCCTTATTTGAATGTGCAGGTGTGATTGCAAACTGTAAGGTATTCCACAGTATCTAAGTGACACTTCTACCTGGGCTGGTAAATCATATAATTAAACTCTTAATGGTGTTGATTTGACTTCAGACTCATTTGACCCTCTCAGTAAAGGACTGGGTTTGCATTCACGTTCACGAGCAAGACGGAGACACAGAGATGGCTTCCCACAGCCAAAAAGACGGGTAAGAAAGGACTCCTGGAACACAAGTTCCTCGCATTTGAAGTAATAACATTATGTGCATGCTTTTTCTCAGAAGTAAAAAAATACTGCTCCAGGGTGAAAATGAGAATTCCGTTTAACTATGCTGTATATTTTTTCCTGTTCTGCTATATAAGATAAGATTTTCTTTCTTTCCGCTCCACAACTAGGTAGAATAAATGCTCTTTTTAGTGCAGAACAGTTTTTAGATGTGTATCATTTCAAAAAAACTCCAAAAGAGTTATCTTTTCAGTAGTGTCATAATGTACAGGAGGAAAGAATACATTTTTGCTTGTGTAGCTAGAGAGGAATATATTTCTGTGCATATTTATCAGAGTGAGAATTACTGTATTTTATTGCACCTTTTCTGTAAAATGGGGTTAGTATTTGTTCACATACTAAAAATACATATATATCCACTCAGACTTGTCATGAGAGTAGAATTTTGTTACATGTCCGCATAATGGCCTTTTTATGTGAGATCAAGTTAAGCATCCATAGATGAAGAGCTTATTAAATGTTCCTTTGTTTTGATTTGTTTGTTTGCCTGTAGGGACGGAAGAAGTCTGTAGTTTCTGTAGAGCCCCGGAATCTGATGCAGGGCTCCTACCCAGGGTGCTCTGTTTCTGGGATGACGCTAAAGTATATGTATGGGGTAAATGCCTGGAAAAACTGGGTCCAATGGAAGAATGCACAGGAGGAACCAGGGGACCTGAAGTTTTCAGGTAATTTTTTCTCTCTCGGTGGAAACAGAAATAATTAGTTGAAGAGCACTTGGTGTGATACGTTGTTCAAATAAAAATTAGGATTAGATATCACTGAGTTTTAAAAGATCTGTGAGTGGAGAAAGGATTTTATGGAATACTGTCTTGCATCTTTTCATGGTTTTAAAAATCGTAGCTATTACATTCTTAATTGATCTGTTACCTATTAAAACAGGCTCTAAAATACCAGATTTCTTTTCAACATTAGAAATGTTAGTCTTTTAACCTTCACTTTGTGTACATTTGTGTGTAGTAATTCTTCATTTGCATGCAGTGGCAGGGCCTTTACTGAGCTATTATCAGGCCATAATTCTAAGTTGACAACACTGTCTTGGCCCCATCCTTTTCATCTGTATCTGACACACTCAAAAAGTATTTGTTTGTCAGCATAACTGTTTGCTGTTAAAAAAAAAAAAGCATGCTATGACATAAAAATCTTAACACCTTATTTCTAGGCTTCACAGCTGGAAAGAAACCTTCCAAAAGTCTACCCATTCAGTGCTGCACCCTGCCTGAAACTAACTTTAAAGGGCATGAATTGTTTCTTATGTCTCACTAGGCTGATAGATAATAATGACAATATAAATGTCATTTTAGTTTGTTTTTCTAGTTATGGAATTTTTTTTTTTTACAAAAGCACAGCAGTCCTGGGTTTTGGCAGTGTGTTAACTCCCCTTTTCCCTGGTCTCAAATCTCTTACATGCTTGCACTGAGAGTTTTGTGGACAATGTTTCAGAGTCAAGCAGAGAATTTAAGTTAGGAATATAACTGAGCTTTCTGGGCATGGTGGGGAAGAGAGCAAACTGTATTAAATACTTCTGCAATCTAAAGAACTAAGCATGGCAGGGCTTAGGTAAGAAAGATTGCAAAGGGAAAAATTCTAGTTAGAATGAGATCTGCTTTTTCCTCTTATTTGGAATTTTTACTGTCATTACATGAGAACAGCTGTTTTTTGTTTCCCAGAAGAAGAGTAATCACATGAGTTACTGTGTTTTCTTCTTGTGGCTAAGGAAGCAAATATTACAGTCAGCTCCAGGAAACTGTGTGCACCCACACCCCTCCCAGAAAGGTTCCCTGCTTAGTCCCAGGCAGGCACTTTTGTAAGCTGTGGAGCAGCCAACCCTGGTAATTTCACTGCAGATTCTTTGACGGATCCGTCCCCTGGTTGCTCTGCTTCCCTTTCTGAATCCCGTGCATGTCCTGTTAAGCTCCATTCCTCCTCCCTTTAAGGGGTTGAATATGCTGCACTCAACTCATGTCCAGAGCTATTAGGAAATTCTCAAGACCTTTCTCTCACTCAGGATTCCCCTGAGTCCAGCCACAGAGGTGAAACCTATTTATCAGCCCTACGCTGAGTACATGCAGCTGTTGCCACGCCGCATCTTTGGGTTCAGCACACTCCCTAACGTTTAGGTGTCTTAGCTTTAAATACCTGCAGCCTTACTACTCAGTTGCAGCATTTGTACTCATTGCACATGCAGGTGGTTTCTTTTTTATTGGCCAAATCCTCATTTAATTGTTAGCCAACAGATAGGAAATAGTTCACAAGTTTAGTCATACAGGGTACTTCATGTATGAGGTACAAGATTTAATAGTTCTGCCCATGTGAAATAATAAGGAACAGGTGAAGATTTAATCTGTCGAATTAAGTTAATTTTTCTCATAATTTTTTTGGCCACAGTTCGTCCTGTGAAACTCAAGGAGGACATTCTCTCATGCACTTTTGCTGAGCTGAGTTTTGGCTTGTGCCAGTTTATTCAAGAGGTGCGGAGACCAAATGGAGAAAAATACGATCCTGACAGCATCTTATACTTGTGCCTTGGAATTCAGCAGGTAACTTGGAAAATTAGGGTACTGCTGAGAATGTACGAAACTTGCTCTGGTTATTTATGCTTTATATCCATAGTACCATGCAGCTGCTTGTTTTTGTAGAGGAGGCAAGAATGTGTCTTTTTTTCTGCTTTATTCTTAGCCTGTGTTAATCCCGTATTTGACTAATTTGTCTGGACCTTTTTATGACCAGAGTGAACAGACTTCTTCTGTACCTGGGAGGAGTGTGGTGTGGAGGACTAGGTGTTTCTGCCTAGGCACACATCTTTGGGTTTGGTTCCTTTTTGATCCTTTCTCATGTATAGGAAAGATTTGCTCCTCAGAAATATTTGCTTTATGATGGAATGTTTTAGATGTAAACTAGTTGGAGAACGCTCTCCTAATATACACGTTTACATGGAAGAGGTTACCCAGCAAAGACTGAGCTCCTTCAGCGGCTAGACAGATACCTGTTGTGTTGGCAATATTTACAGAAAAAATACGATGGGAATAATTGCATTGAAATTAATGAATGCTAAGAGTAATTTAATTAAGTCCTTGCTACCTGCCTTGAAACAGTTGCAGTACAAACCTAGTATAATGTTAACTTCTGTTTAATACAGAAGTTCTGTGTATTTCTGTTAGAGGCTTTTTTTTTTTTGACTAGCCTGCTTGTTCCTTTCCTTAAACAGTCATTTGAAGATAAGGAATCAAAAGCTACTTCCAATGTAAAACCTATCGTTTGACTAGGCATGGAATTATCTTAATTTTTTTTCCTGGCTATGCTTGAAAAAATTGCAGAAAGAGTTAAAATTCAAAGTGCCATTGATAAGCTCTAGGAGTATCAGCAATTTCTGAGTGTTCCAGTTTTGACTCATTGATACACACTCCTGGCTTGTAGAAGACATTTTTTAACTGCAGCTTGACAAGAGTTGAGGGGACTTTTACCTTGATACTATAAGTCAAACTGTTTCAGCAGCCTAGCACTGGGCCTATATCTATTATCAGGAGGTATTAGCATGTGAAGTTCTTTTCAACAGGAAAATATTCAGTAACTCTTCTGGTTTTTATAGGCGTATAAATTTAGCAAGAATATTTAACACTTAGAGGATGATGATTTTTCAGAAAACAGCTCTAGAGCTTGGAATATTAACAATAATTCTTGCCTAGATCTCTCATTTCATACTGGGGAGGTCCCAGTCTCTGCAGAAAATTTGATTTGATACCTTACTGAAGATTTCGACAAAGTGTTTTGGACCATAAGACACTGGGACATAAGAAAGAAAAATAATCTGATGTCCTGTATCTTCTCTGCAATGTTACATAATCACAAACTGTATGTCTTCCTTTTTTTCTCTCGTAGTACCTGTTTGAGAATGGTAGAATAGATAACATTTTTACCGAGCCCTATTCCAGGTTTATGATTGAACTTACAAAACTTTTGAAAATCTGGGAACCTACAATTCTTCCAAATGGTAGGACAATTATTTTGTTTTGTGTAGCTGCATGACAAAGCTGTATTATAAATTAATATTTTCTCAGTGCCATGAAGAAGAATGTGATCTGAGGCATTCACGTTAGTCTCCTCTTTCTCCACCATGTAATTGTTTGTGGTAGACTAGCATCATGGATTTTATGTCTGTCTCTACCAGTTATGGATTACACTTAAATACATCTTTGCCTCTGATCAATCTCTCAGCTCCTTTGAAAGAAAGGCTGCCCATTCCGGTAGTCCAGTTCTTCTCTTCCCTCAAGTTGTAGCTACTCTTTTTTGAATACAGGTAGCCAGAATTGTTTACAGTATTTGAGATGAGTTACTGCAAATACCACGTACAGTTGCACTGGTAGTTCCCTATTAGTACTGGAAATATTCTTTCTGATAAATCCGAGGATCACATTAGCAAGTCATTGGAATCTTGTCTCGACTCCTCAATTCCAAGTTGTTCTCACCTCAGTCACTTCCAAATTAAGAGCTCCCAAATTCTGCAGATATTTTTAATTGGTCTTCAAGTACGATCATGCAGTTTTTAAAGCTGGACATTAGCTGGATTAGTACATAAGATCTTTTTCAGAGTATCAGCAAAACCTGAGTGATGTTGGCAACTCCATACATGTATCCACAACTGGCTTTTCATTTAGAAAATGAACTTTTTATTTAATACAGAAATAATCCAATTATTTATAGGCTGCTGCATACAGTGATTTGTTTTTTTCTCTTACAAGTCCCCATATCTCCTTTTCCTAACTGACTTACGACAATCACAATGGGCTGTTTGTATATAAAGATGGTACATTTTAAACTCATGCTCCATGTCTTAGGAATTATACATTTTTGCATTAGGCTGACTTTGGTTTAGCACAGTGAAATTAGAACTCAGTGAGATTCTGCTGCTGTCTGCAATCTGCCTTTATATCCTTCTCTCCGTTCTTCAGGTATTGGAAGATCATGCTGTTCCTCAGCTTGGTTCCCCATGCTCCCTCTTACGTTCTGCATGCAGTCTTCTGCGTTTTATTGGAATTACAATTGCTTATGATAGGTCTGAATTCGATCTGACACGCGGTTCCTTAATATAGAAGGTTAACTGAAAGAGGACTTCTATGTATCTCTGGCAAAATCTGCCTACCTAATTTTACTCATTTCTGCCTTCCCATCCTGCTCACGTAGGATGTTTTCATCGCTTTGGGAAAATTCTGAAAATCTGCTAGATTAGACACGGGCTATAAAAGCCGATCATTTGTAACTGAATATGGGGACAGCCCTAAAATTGCATAAATAACTCTCTTCTTTTTTTCTTTGCCCATTGTTTCTAGGTTATATGTTCTCAAGAATTGAAGAAGAACACTTGTGGGAATGTAAACAGCTGGGTGCATATTCCCCTATTGTTTTATTGAACACACTTCTATTCTTCAACACCAAATACTTCCAACTAAAGAATGTCAGTGAGCACCTGAAACTATCCTTTGCCCATGTTATGAGACGCACCCGAACGCTGAAGTATAATACTAAGATGACATATTTACGTTTTTTCCCGCCCTTTCAAAAACAAGACGTAGAATCAGGTGAGTGCTTTCCAATCATCTGAATTTTAGCAATTATATTTGTATTGTCTACTCCTTTTTTTAAAAAAGACTGGGGAGAAAAATGTGTTGTGCAGTAAGGAGAGCTGTGAATATGCTGTTAACCTGTACATTTTCAAGATTTTTTCACTCTAGTAAGGTTTAAAGAAATTCTGCATGAGCCCAGGTGTCCAGTAAAAGCTTACAAAAGAGGTGCCACACATTTGGTTGCAAATTTGTTTAATAGCTTTTATAACATCCTGGGCTTCATAACGCTTTATTAACTACTGCATGAGTTAAAGGCCTTTTCTGAAGTCCTTTCTCAGGACGTCATATTCTTGAGGTCCAGACCCTTGTCATGCCCTTCTAATTGCCAGATTTATCCTAGGTCTGCGCGGTGACCAAACAAGGCAGCGCCAACGGAGAGGAGCAGTTCAGATGAAGCTAGGGGCTTGCGCATGAGCAGGGACTATCCTCTGGACCTCAGAGGCAAAGACAGACAGCTTTTTGTTCGCAGTTGTTTTTTGGTATTTGTAAAAGGGAAGTCTTTGATCCTATTGGCTTCTTCAGTTAATAGTTCCAGTGTGTTACATGAATTCTGCTTTATTAAGAAAAATGATATCCTCCGTATTTTTCTGCTAGTTACTAGTTCTTGTTGATTTTCTGGCAGAGGAGTAGGCTGTGGGCAGCCTGTAGCATATGCAATCTGTTGCCCCTCCAGCAGGTCAAACCGGTTGACTTGCTTGTGGCAGATAATCAGGTCAAGTAGATGCACAGTCCCATCACTGAGCGCTAGGCTCAGTGACTAAGGCTTATCCTCGAAGGCGCTGTTTTTCACTGAGCTTCTGTGATGCTGTTTTTGTGTATCCAGATAAATTATCTGTAGGCAAAAGGAAACGCAGCGAAGATGAGGAGATTTCAACAGCAGTGGAAATGGCTGAAAATACGGATAATCCCCTGCGATGTCCAGTCCGACTTTATGAATTCTACTTATCAAAATGGTAAGTGACAAAACTTGATCTTTGATCTGTATGTAGATTAGAACAGGCATTTGGGCAAGGATCCCCTTCAGACCTTTTGCCCCAGTGCTGTGGGCTCCTGTCTCCAGTTCCTGGTCCCTCGGTGTGAACGGAACTGTGCTGACAGGGCTTCCAGCACCAGCACTGCTCTTAGACTCAGCACATAGGAAGGATTTGGTACTGGTGTTGAGTCGAGAGGAGAGAGGGAGAGAGATGTATTCTTTCAGTGCCTGTTTACACATCCATGGGGTGTAAGTGTAAACAGGGGGCGTAACTGCAGTGACCGTGATGTTCTCATCTCCCTTAATTCCCAGACAGGATCCTTCTTTTGAGAAGGTTTTAACTAATACCCTGACATCATGTTCCTTGTGAGAGAGGGTAGGAAAAGTGTGAATTAAGTAAAACTGGTGGTAGCTTTTGCCTGCTGAAATGTGAGATGAACTGGTATTTAGGAGTTAGAAAAGAGACTATATAGCAGAGACATACACATAAATCATTTTGTCTCTCCTGTTTCTATATAAACTTTAGTTAGATCATTGAGCAGGTGGAATATGATGTTCTTCTCTCTTCAAAGAAAATACCCATGCAAAATGGAACAGCATCTCATTAGTGTCAGCTAAAACTTAAATAAATCACCCTTAAAAATGCAGCTACTGAGCTTACTACAAATAGTCCCATTACTTAGGCGCAGGCATGCCTAGCAGCTGTCCCGACTCCGGCTCCCTCTTCTTCCTTCCTTGTCTTCGCTTGCAGATTGTTAGAAGCTTTTAGCTGTCCTTGGGCTGGGAAGGTATTTTCATTCTCCTCATCATATATCATAGCCGAGTCCCTGCAGTGGTGCAAGCAGCAGTAAAAATTCACTTTGCTGTTTTAATGTGAATATTCCAAAGCCAGGTAGGAGGGCTCCTTGCTCTAGAGGGCTTTGTCTCTTCCTGCCAGAGCCTGAAAGCTGCCTCGGAGTCAGACGGTCAGTCTTTCAAGCAGATGGGCTTTTACCATTCTGCCCCACGAGCAGGCAAGCTAGGGTTTAGTCTGGCTAGCTCTCGAACATTCCCTGTGCCAGAGTGCACAGCAATTCTGGAATACTCGAACCAGTTTCATTCAGAGACTGAATGCCAGATGCATCTAGCAATCGTACCAAGGTGCTAGTACCACTAATTGGATGAACTATGATTGAAGAA
Source organism: Strix uralensis (assembly GCF_047716275.1). Taxonomy (NCBI): domain Eukaryota; kingdom Metazoa; phylum Chordata; class Aves; order Strigiformes; family Strigidae; genus Strix; species Strix uralensis. The sequence goes on from NC_133996.1 coordinate 7,167,638, forward strand.
CATCTGTGAAGAAGTCTCTCCAATTTTCTTTGTTTCTTTATAAGTAACTAAGTGACCTGGAAACAACTTAACTGTTCCCTAAGTTGAAGGGGGGAAACCAAGTCACTAACAAAAAGATTTTCATTATGCTGTTCAAATCACAGCGTTGTCGTCTCAACGTAACTTTCATTTTCTTTGCTGTTTCTCCTTCCCGTTTTATGAGAAGGACTCTTAACGCTGCCTTCCGATAATGTGCTCTTCCTTTCTTTACGTTGACAGTTCCGAAAGCGTGAAGCAGAGGAGTGATGTATTTTACCTTCAACCCGAGCGCTCCTGTGTACCCAATAGCCCCATGTGGTATTCCACATTGCCAATAGACCCAGGAACCTTGGACATCATGTTAACACGTATTCTTATGGTGAGGGAGGTACACGAAGAACTTGCCAAAGTCAAATCAGAGGACTCTGATATCGAGTTATCAGACTAACTGAAGTGGGGTATTTTCCTTTGAATACACATCAGAAGCACCAAACTGTGAATACGTCCAGCCTTTGGAAAATGTGTATCAAATAAGCCAAGATAATGTCACCTACAGGCGTATTTTGAACCACAGTGGATGTACAAACTGGAACTGGAAGGAAGCAAGCTGTGTAAGCTGCAAAAACCAACGTCCTGTGGCACCGATAAATCCTCTGAACAAATTCAAGATGAACTAACCTATTTGAGTGGTGCATAAATCCTTTATCTGTTTAGGATTTTTAAAAGTTGTGAGATATTTTTAAGGAAAATGGTTGTGTAAAATCTTACCATAACAATGTTGGGCATGGAGAGCTAGACTGTGGCTCACGTGGCTTCTCAGCCTGATGGCTGGCAGTCCCTGCTGCCAAAGAACACGTGGAGATCCTAGAGCTCTTCACGAGGACAGGAGAGGAAGTGGTGATACTTAGACAGACACCTTCCGTTATAAATACACGTACACATACGCTTTTATAATTTTCTTGAAACTGGGATCAAATGTTAGGAAGGCAGAACCGCTGGCATGTCTGCCAGGGGAGCTGTCTGAATGGACGACTGTCTGGCTGCTGTTAAATGGTCACACGATGCCAGAATCTAGCTCTCGGTCCAGGCTAGTACCAGCTCTAGCTCCGTTCTGTCTTCAACGTGGAAGAGGTGCTGTAGGTCAAACTTCAGAGCGATCATGTTACGGGACGAACATTTCTGGGGTATGTACAGGAGAGTGACTGTCCTGGGGTATGTGCAGAAAATCCCTTACCTAGCCCAGTAGCTCTGCAGTCTGTCAATATAATCTAGCAAATACTGTGGTGCGCGGAAATTTTTTTTCCCTTAAGGCAGCTTTCCTTTCTCCTCTTTCCCTACTCCTGTGTTTTTGGTTATTTTATAAGGCAAATCTGGAGGGCCTTGTCATTTCAAAAGAAAGATACATGCACTCTTTCCACCTTTGCAACGCGTGCAGTGTTGTACAAAGGATGCAGTATTACTTTTGACAACAGAACTGTGGTATAAAATTACCATGTGTGTTTTTTTCCCACCCCACCCAAAGAGTTTTAGTCATAGTGCTGGAAATCGAAAGAGATTTTTTTAAGGCTTGGCTGTTACTGCGTCTTTTTGAAGAGAAAAGCTCCCACATTGTGTTTAGAGGACAGGACATTATCAGATACTGTCTGTATCTCCGTTTTCTCAAGCTATAGATGTGTGTTTCTGATGACCAGTGGTCACAAATTCATTGGAAACCCAAACTATTTTTAAAGAAGAGAATTGTATGGTTTTTATCTAGCTCTGGTCAGTTATCCATCTTCTGTAACAGGGGTCTGATATTTGATCTTGTCACTAAAATTTCAAGAGGTGAAAATCAACAGCCTTGAATTATTTCCTTTTTTTTGTTTTGTTTGTTTTTGTTTTTTAATTATTTTTTTAGCAGTAACAAAGGTAATTTAACAAAAATAAAATCAGAAAGTAGTCTATTGACGTTGTGTACTCAGTAGTCCTGTCCCTGCCTGTAACAGATTTCACTGATGTATTTTTTAATACAGAAAACTATGTGAAAAGTAAACCTGCCCCTGATTCTGTCTGATCAAAGCCCATCTGTGTCTGTCATTTCTGGTCCAAGATACTGCTTTCTCCTTGTCCTGGCCCGGCACTCCCGGGGGAGATGTTTCGGCCGTAGCACATCCCCTGCCAGTGCCCTCCCCAGGCACTTGGAGGCTCAGGGATGCTCCTGCGGGCTGATTTCTTGTTCTGTGAACACTGACCTGTCCCTCCCTGTAGTTATGTTAAGTAGTGAAATAGTAGGCATGGTATTTTGGCTTGGGATGGTTGATAGAACGTTTCAGGGAAAAGAAAATCATTCTGGAAAGATGAGTGTGTAAAAGAAGTCCGAGCTGTGCCTGTGGCACACGGGTGTGCCCAGAACCTCGATGTCAGTAGGGGAGGGGAAGGGTCCAGGAATTCCCGTGTTTCCTGGGCAGCCCCTGCCAGAGCGTGGCTGTGGGGGGCTGCAGCAGGCTGCCTCTGCCCCCTGCCTCTGCCCACTGCCTCTGCCCGCTGCCTCCTTCCCGGGCCGCCCCCAGGGAACGGGCAAGGCAGCAGCTAGGACAGGCTGTTGGGAGGGCAGGCTTCCATCGGGTGGGGATTGTCTGAAAAATAACACCACGTCTGACTTTAATAGACATTAACAGAAATATTCCCATAGAATAAAGTAGCATATTTGTACCTTAGGAGAAACATACTCATCTTTCTTTCTCTGAAGACCCTCAGTCTGTCTTGTCTGTGAACACTTCCACATACGTTAATTGTTTCCAGGTACTTGGAATGAAAGCTATCTGCCTTTCGTATTCTCTCAGCAAGGAAAGTTCAATCACTTCAAGCTTGACTGGCTGAAAGCAAAGTTGTTAAACATTGTGCTCACTCCTTTCACTTAGTGTCTCAGAGATGAGAAGGGTTTCGGTGCAGTTTGATGATACAGTTAGCGGAGCAAATCGTTATAGTTTCAACTTCTCTGGTCAGATACCTTCTGCTTGGAGGCCCTTTGGCAACTGTGTGCATTGTCCGGGGTGTGCCTGGGCCATCTTTGCCTCTCGAGGCATTTCTGGTCAGCCCAGCTAAAGTTCACACTGACTTACAAGATGGATTACCTTGAAGGATTAAAATATATTTATAGATTATACACGTAGGATCAAAATTCTGAACGCGTAGACAAAGTTGTTTATAATAAACATTTCTGACTCATTTGCTGACCGTGCCACAATGTTTATTGCTTGAAATAATTCTTTTAAGGAGAAAAGCCGTGCTGTAGTCTCAGTGTGGACAGAGAAACGACAAAGATGAGTGTGAGAGAGAAAAATAGAAGATGATGCTTCCTGCTAACAGGGTGTCTATGGCTGTGCTGTCCTGCTGCCAGGCAGATGGTTTTGAACTCCCCGTTCAGCGTGCGGGGCCGGTGGCATGGCTCTGCCGTCCGGGTTGAGAGCTTGGAAGTGAGTGCGTTGCGTTGGTTGTTACCGAGTGCATTCACAGCTCTGGCTGCTTACACAAGTCTTTGGATTTTGCAGAGATTTTTGTTTAAAATGCTTCTGGAATGTGGCTGTTACATCCGTGGCGCCGGCAGTTTCCTGGCAGTTCTCGCTGCGGGAGGTGCCCGGTGTGAACCTGCTGCTCTCTCCTGGCTTTGGTTGACTAATGAAGGAAACTGGGGGCACGTTGAATGCCACAGAATTAGGTGCAGAAAGAAGTTAAATTATCTTACGAATTATTCTGCCAACTACTGATCTAAAAGAAACCCCTGGATTTCTCTGGCAGTAGTCTCCAGCTGAGTGATGGCTCCTCAGAGACTTGAAATAAAACGGCAGCAAAGTCACTCATTTCATGTTTCCCCAGGGTGTGCTCCCACAACAGCGAGGCTCCACCGGTGCCGTTTTAGTGCCAGGGTCACAGGAGTGACTCTGAACGTGCAATAAAGTCTTTGGGGTTTGGTAACAATAACTCTTCTTAGTCCCTTGAGCAATACTTTCACTGTTGCCTTAAAAAAAAAAGAAAACAGAACAAATGCTCGTGTATAAAACCCTTACGGTGCTCTTCTCAAACCACTGGCACCGTGCTTGCTAGGTTGGAGTTTTGCTTCCATCAGCACGACAGGTTCCCCCCCTCTTTTTCTTTCTCGTGTCATCCATTTTAAACACTCCTAACAGAGCAGAGGCAAAATTAAGATTTGCTGTCTTCTATTAACTAGCTGCTCATCTGCAGTATGTCCCCTGTAGCATCATCAGCCTTACAGGATTTAAAGAAATAACAGGTTTTGAGCAGTTGAGCTACTGAGCAGTTACTGGTCCTTTCTTTTGCAAGAGAAGCTGTCCAGCTCTGAGGACAGTGTTTTGTACCTGAGTACGAGCACCAAAACCGTGTAAAAATCATGGACCATCGCTGAGGAGAAAGTCTAGAAGGAGTTTTAGGAGCAATGGAGATGGGTGGGAGCGTACTCTGCCTCTTCGAGTTGCAGGTCTTGCCTCACTGAGGGTTGGAATGAGTGGAGCCGGCGTGAGCCACCACTTTTCATCTCATCCTTGGCATTTGAAATGGCAAGACTAGTCCTGCACAGTCACCTCTCTTGTCCCGCTGTGCTCAGCTGCTTGAGAGAAACCTCTTTCACCCAGCGTGACGGCTGCAGATTGGTCGGGCAGGTAGGACTAACGCTGCTTTTGTACCTTCCCCGGGAGGAAATGGCTGGCTTTAATGGTGGGGGGTAGAGTGTTTTTGCACAATATTATTCCATTTGTTAAAAAGTTGACTCCAGCCCCTTCTTAGAAGTTGGATTTTTTAAACCAAGGGGGGAATTACTCATTTAGTCTGACCACTGCCATGAACAGATCCCCTCTAACTTCACCCCGTGGCTCCCTTGCCAAGCCCATAGCACCTGGCTGAGCTCTAAGACCTTGGAATTTTATCTTCAGTTTCCTCCCTTTGCCATTTCCAAGAAGCATTTGATAACTTCTGCGTTGTGCTTTATGAGGAAACTATTTTGGACGTGCCAGAAAGAGGGAGCAGTAACGGAGCGAGTGGTGGTGGAGGAGCCGGTGCAGGGTGCTGGGAAGGTGCTTTGGGCAAGTAGGTGACTGACTACATGGCAAGAAACTGATATTTAAGTGTCTAGGTTTCATCATTTTATATTCAAAGCTTCTCAACTGGATGCTATTAAGAAAAATTAGTGAATGTGGGTGTGGGTCATAGATGGGACCAACTTAGAACCTGAATTTAAAAGCGTTTCAGTTCCTGCACTGAGCATCTGCACCAAAAGCCGTAACAGCTTTTTTATTTTTCAGTTTTCAGCGATAGGTGCTGCTGCCATGGAGGTCATTAGTGCTCAGCCGATGGCACCAGTGCTAGCTCTGGTCCGGGGAGTGCTGCACGGTTGTAGAATGGGGTTTAGAGTCTTAAAGGCTCAAAGGAACTCAGATGTCTTGGATTCTTCTAGCCACAGAACTTAAATTTCCATTGGACATAACATTCACTAAGCTAATGGGTTTTCAGCAGAGAGATGGTTTTTATATTAAATAAATAAACCCGGAAATATCGTAGATGGACCTGCTTGGAGGGAACTGATTACAATTAAACAGTCAAGCTAAAGAAAGCATCGAACACCAAATCTCCAAACGCAGCCCGAGTGCACAATTTTCACTAAACCCAAACGCGGTCCCACTTCCCGCGGTTCGGACTTTCGGCCGCAGGCTGCAAGAGCCACGCGAGCTGTGGCTGGGCTAATTTTGTGGTTCGTAATTGACTATTCGATAGGCCAAGGAACAGCATGCCTAGGGTCTTAGGTCTACGAGTCTGGGACTTTTTATTCTCTTTTCTACATACTTATAACACAAAAGGCCAGACCAATTTGAAAAGGTCCTTCCGACCTGCCAGGAGCCAGGCTTCTTCCTTTAAGAGAAGGGTGTGGGTGACAACTCTTGACTCTCTCCCCCGTTAAGCCACTGACTCATTATCCAGCCCAGGATCCAGCATACACGTCACGTCACTACTGTTGTATCGATGAAGCCTCATGTTTCGTCCCTTGCCAGTCTGTACCTCGGTTGTACCCATCTGTAAATTGGCCAGACTTTCCTACCTCGTTTGGGCATTATGAGACTAAATTCTGTAGGATGCTTTGCAGCCCCGTGATGAAAGGTGCTATATGACTGCAAAGCGTTACTTCAAAAGATTTAAATAGGTCACCAGTGCATCATAACCTATATTAAAAAGACTTTTTCTTATATGAGAATTTATAGAGTTCAATGTATGGTATTAATAAGTGAATTATTGAGACCCCAAAAATAGTTTTTGTTTGAATCGTATCTGTATTCTGGAAAAGTGATTAAAAACCTTTAACCTTAATAAAAGAGTACATCCTCATTTCCTGTATGACGTTGGAATCTAAGTTTAAAAGCAGAATCTCACAGATTTTAAGGGGCGGGGGGGTTACTTGTTCTAAGCCAGCATTTAAACAGCAGCTTAATACCTTCACAGCAAGGCTTGGTCTTCCCCACGCAGCTGTAGAGCAGCTCACACGGAGTTTGGCTCTTTGAAGCCCCTGGGACCAGCAGCCACCGGCTCAATCACCAGCAGGGTTTGTTACCCGCACCCCTGCCCCAAACCCAACACAGGGGAACCGGGGGCTGCACGAGCGGTGCCCGACGCCCTCAGCGAGCAGGAGAGTCCTCGGGACCACTCCTCACCTTTGCTCTGTCCCCTGAAAGGCCAGAATCGCCCAAGAGCCACATGGACGCGCGAACACCGTCGCTGCCCTCAGCCCCCGGCCACACAGCGCTGGCTCTGGCTCCCAGCAAGGGCAGGGGCAGGCTCACGCGTTTCTGAGGGAGGCCCCTAAGGCTGCTCCGTGTTAGGAGCCACTGGCGCTTTACTCAGCGCAGTTTTTAAGACCCTGATCATGCAGCTGGTTTACACTTATTTTGAACCGTGCTGGCGCACCCAGAGCCAGGCCAGTGCCTGTGCAGGCAGCGTAGCCTGGGTGTTTGAAGAGACTGCTGAGAAAACAGATACGGGCAGTCACAAGCAAAATAAAAAAAAAAAAAAAAATCACACAAATGCTGATTAAATGTTCCCAGCAGCTTGAGAATGAGTAGCCAAAATTTTGCACACCCTGGTCCAGCCATGATCAGCAGCAAGCATCATGGAGGGAGCGTCCGGGGGAGCAAGGGAAAGTCTGGGTTTTAATGGCAGGTTGTTAATAATAATGATAATAATAATGATAACAACAATAATAATTATAATAATATGCAGCTGACACTTTCATACCATCATTTGGGGCAAGCTGGGCTTGCACAGAGATAACTGGTGCTCAGGAGACGGGGAAATTGGGACTATGATTAAGAACAGTGGCGTGTGAAGTGCAGAAGCAGTAAATACTGTGTCTGCTTGTTGACTAACGCTGTCGCTTAATGCATTTATTTTAGGTAATTAATTATAGGAAGTATAGTAAAGCCCAGCTGATTGCCAGGGAGAGCCTTGTTCACCCCCACCTGGGACACGGTGCGGGACACGTGCCATGTGTCAGTCCCGGAATTAAACAGTTTAAACCAACCTCTCTACAGCCTTGCCAGCGCCTCAGCTTTTCAGGGGGAGAGAGTGCAAGGCTGAAAAAAACTGCAGGTTTGGGTCTGTTCTGGACCACTGCGAATCCCAAGGTGCTGGGGGGTACCTGGGCCTCAGTCACACACCAACCACCACGACACCCCCGCCTGCAAACCACCTTTATTGGTGTCAATGCACTCATGGCTCAAGCGGATCCACAGATCTTAAGAGGGCGGCCAAGTGGCCTGGGGGGGTCTGCGGGGGCTTCCCAGCGCCCGCCACGCTGCCCAGCAGAAACCTTGGGCTCAGGCACCTCCTTGGCTTCACTTGGGTTTGTCACCAGGTTTGTCCTGCCCCTTGAACAGCTTGGCACCGGCTGCTGCACCGAGCGGCCCCAGGGTAGATGTCAGCCCAATTTTGGCACCAAGAGAGAAACCTGCAGCTCCTGCAAAGACAGAAAGAGGCGTGATGTGCCGAGAGCACCGAGGCTGAGGGACCGAGCACGGACAGAGCGAGCCAGGGACTTCTGGGCAGCGATAGCCAAGGACCTGCCAGCTGAACATGAGCCAGCAGTGTGCCCAGGTGGCCAAGAAGGCCAATGGCATCCTGGCTTGTATCAGCACTAGCGTGGTCAGCAGGGACAGGGAAGGGATCTGACCCCTGTGCTCGGCACTGGTGAGGCCGCCCCTCGGTGAGTGGGTTCAGTTTTGGGCCCCTCACTCCAAAAAGGCCATTGAATGACTCGAGCGTGTCCAGAGAAGGGCAACGGAGCTGATGCAGGGTCTGGAGCACAGGTCTGATGGGGAGCAGCTGAGGGAACTGGGGGGGTTTAGTCTGGAGAAGAGGAGGCTGAGGGGAGACCTCATGGCCCTCTGCAACTCCCTGAAAGGAGGGTGCAGAGAGGGGGGATGAGTCTCTTGAGCCAAGGAACCAGCGCCAGGACAAGAGGGAATGGCCTCAAGCTGCGCCAGGGCAGGGTCAGACTGGCTCTTAGGAAGGATTTCTTTGCAGAAGGGGTTGTTGGGCGTTGGAATGGGCTGCCCAGGGCAGGGGGGGAGTCCCCATCCCTGGAGGGGTTGAAGAGTCGGGTTGACCCAGCGCTGAGGGATCTGGTGGAGTTGGGAACGGTCAGGGTGAGGTTCATGGTTGGACGGGAGGAGCTTCAAGGGCTTTTCCAACCCAGATGATTCTGTGACCTCTTTGGGGAGCTGGCCCAGGCGCAGGCTCTGCCCCCGGAGCACACCCGGCCCCTTTCTGCCACCCCTGGCTCCAGCCAACGCTGCCGACCAGCGCAGGTATGTTCTTGCCAGAAGAGCAGACCCCTGCCTGCGCTCCCCCGCCGGCCTCAGCCTTGGTGCCCTCCTGCAGCACGTCTGGACTCTTCCTGCCGCATCGTGGATTTACCCCTTTCCCCCCAGTTTTGGGTGGCTCAGAGCAGTGACGGCCAAAGGGCTGGTCTGGCCCCACGGCGAGCCGAGCCTGCGGCCCCCTGCAACCCTGCGGGGAGGACCCCGGCAGCTCAGCCCCCCCGTGCTCCCCACTCACCGACGGACTGCAGCACGGCCACGGCGCTGCCGGCGGGCACCGCTCCGCTGTTGGCAATGGCAACTGCCGACATCATCTTGGCGGCCACGGACCCCGCGGCGATGCCAGCTGCCGTGAACCCCAGTGCCCAGATGCCCGCCGGGATGCCAACGAGGGCCACTCCTGCGGGCAGGCCACCACGGTGTTAGTGGGTGTCTCTGTGACCCACATCCGCCCCCACCCTGCCACCAGCCTGCTCGGTCCGGCCTCCCGGCAAGGACAGAGGTGTCAGAGCGGGGAGAGGGGGCTGCGGGGTGCAGGGACGGGGACCCCCCATCCTCGGGGAGGAGAGGGAGCGGGAGAGAAGAGAGGAGGCATGCAGGGCTGCAGCAGCGGTGCAGACAGACTTCCAGGCACAGGCCAGCGCTGTTTCCCCCCTGGCAGCAGCACCCAAGTCTCCCCGGGCCACCTCAGCCCCCCCCAGCTCCCCCCCCACTCCCAGCCTGGGCAGGGCACTGGGCAGCGAACCCCAGCGCTGCCCACCCAACGCCGGCCCCTCACCTACTCCCACCGCGGCTCCGAGGGTGGCTCCTTTGACTTTATTCTTCATCGCTAAGAAGAAAAGAAGCGGGCGGGCAGGAAAGCTTCGCTCGGGGGGGCCGAGCGCCCTGTGCCGGCTCACCCGGCCGCCACCCCCCCCTTCAGCTGCCCCCGGCCCCTGCAGCCCCCCGGGAAGCGGCCAACCCCCCCCCCGGGCCGGGAGGAGAGGGGAGAAGGGGCGTACCCCGGGGTGCCCACCGCCCTACCCGCCCTCCTGCCCGTCCTCCTGCCCGCCGACCCGGAAGGGTGTCGGTGTCTGTCGGAGCCGCTGCCGGGGCCGCCCCGTCCCTCCCGTCCCCGCCCCGGGGCCGCCCCGTTCGGCGCATCACGACCCGGCGGAGGAGGCGGAGATCTGCGTCGGGGCGTCTTTATTTGGCCGGGGGCGGGGGGGTGGAGATACAGCGGGGAGCGGGGAAAAGGAGAGATGCAGGGGGTCCCAATGGGGGTCCGGGAGGGGTCGCGGCGGTGGGACCAGATGGGGACCACGGTCAGACATCAGTTGGGGTCCGGGGCGTCCCCCTACAACCCCCCGATGAGAGCCCCCGTGGCTGACAGGGCAGCCGTCACAGCGTTGGGGACTCCTGCTGCCCCTGAGGAAGAGGAGGAGAAATCAGTCCGAGCCCCCCCAGCCCAGCCCCAGCCCCGGCTTGGGGCCCCCACTGCTCCCCACTGCCTGGGGGAGCACCCTGAGGAGGCTCAGCCCCCCCCAGACCTCACCTCCCTGCAGCCAGGCCAGCACAGCCGCCTCGGGCACCCCAGGACGGGTGGGACCCCCGGGGTCCCCGCTCCCGGGGCCACCCTAGGCCATCACCAACGGTGCTGGTACCACCCAGGGAGGCCAAAACAGGGGGTGCGCTGCCATGACCCCCCCGGGCACCCTGCGGCAGCGAGTTGGGAGCACTCACCGAGCGATTGGGCTATGGCCACCAGGCTCCCGGCGGCCACCTGCCCGCCGTTGGCCAAGGCAGTGAGAGACATCATCTTGGCGGCCACGGATCCAGCTGCGATTCCCGCTGAGGTGAAGCCCAGAGCCCACAGGCCTGCTGGCACCACAACCACAGAGACTCCTGCGTCGGAGAGAGCAGTGGTGACGCTCCCGCGGGCGCACGCGTGTCCCCAGGCGGCAAAACCCTCAGCCCCGGGGTGCTCCTCAGCCACACACATCCCCCAGCCCAAAATGGGGGGTAGATGGGGGCAAAGCGGGTGGGGCAGGGTCCTGGGGCCAAACCTCCCCAGCCAGGGTGTCAGCAGGGTCCTGTTCTTGGGCTTCCTGGGGCAGGCTGAGGGGTAGCATTTTGGGGAGGGGGCAGCACCCCCTGAGAGGCGTCTGTGTGTGCAGAGCAGCAGCATGAAGCCCCGGGAAGGTGATTTATTTCTGTGCAGCATCAGCCATCCCCGCGTCCACCAGCAACTTACCGATCCCTGCGGTCGCCCCGATGACAGAGCCAACAAAATCTGTAACAAAAGATCGAGGGTGGGCGGTCAGCAGGGCTGAAGGCCAAGGTGAGCTGCTGCCCTGGCTCTGGGCAGCACTGTGAGGGGCTCCTCCATCCCCCGCCCGCACCCCCCGCCCCTCCCGCCCGCCGGAGCAGTGTGTGCCCCTTCCCGGGAGCACCCTGACACCTCACACCACCGGGACAGCCGCTTGCACCTCCAAACTGCCGGCGAGGCAAGTCCTTGCCCCCTGGCCCCCTCCCATGAGAGCCCCTCACTCCAGAGCCCCCCTGTGCCTTCTCTCAAAAGCAGAGGGGGGGTTTGATGTGCCCCGTGTCCCCCCGCTCTGTCCCGCTGTGGGGCCCAGGCCCCGTGAGCTTACCCATGGTGGCTGGCCTTGGGGGGGGCAGCCGCTGGACGGAGGGGTGCGATGGGTCCCGCCTAAGCCTGGTCCTTCAGGGAGCAAGAACAAGAGTTTATTCCTAGGGCAGCCAGCAGGGCCTCACTCTCCTGCCTGGGCACCCGCAGCCACCCCCCTCCCACCCCATCCTGTGCCCCAAGAGCCCCCGGCCACCCCCCAAGAGCCCCCGGCCACCCCACAACAACAGAGACCCCCCCCCCAGATGCCGCGTTTCTTCCCAGCCCAGAGCTCCCCGGCCGCTCCACCAGCCCAGCAGGGCGAGCAGCCCCCCCCGGTTTATCCCACCCCTCAGAAAAGGGATCCTGTCCCCAAACACCCTGTGCCACCAACCTGCCTGTTTGTTGCCGAGCTCTGGCTGTGCTGCGCACAAGCACCTCAGGTGACGTCAGGACAGCGAATTTCCAAGAAACGGCTCCGCTCGGTTTCGTTTCCCCGAATGCTCGGTCAGTCTGACTCCGCTGCGGGGCTGTGGCCTCCCCATCCCCTGGGGTCCGACCCCCGGGGGTTGCCCCCCACGGAGAGCTCTCTCCCCCCACCCCGGACCCCCTCGCAGGGACGTGGGTGCCGGGGTTGCGGTGGGGAGGCGGGGGGAGGCTCCTCACGCCTCTGCCGCCGTCGGGGCTTTACGGGGCGTTTCCTGAGCAGGTTTGGGGCCGGTGAAGCTCCACGGTTTTTGACGAGGACTATGGACCATCTGGGCAGCACCGAGATTCCCACTGGCCAGCAGTGGAGGTGCAGCCCCTCCGGCTGCCTCCCCGGCCCCCCAGCAGCCTCAAAAACCAGCCAAAGCCCCATTTTATAAACCCCCTTCCCACTCCGCACCCCGAGCCCGCTCAGGGCAGGATGCAGCCCCCCCCCTGGGGTTGGAGCAGGTGCTGTAGCTCATGCGCCGCTGCAGCTGGTTGAAGGGGACCAAATCCAGTTGCAAGTTGATCTGGTTCCTTTTTACCAGCCCCAGGGACGCACCGTGTCTCCAGAGGTGCCGCCTGGGCCGGTGCTGCTGGTGGTGGTGGGTCCCGGTGTGGGGGTCCCAGCCCAAAAATACATACTTCTTAACATTCCATAATGCCAGCCGACTCCATATGGGCATATGAAGAAGTATGTAGGGTTGGGAGGGAGAGGTGGGTGACGTGGGGCTGGGCACAGGGGGGGGCACGGGGCCACCCGCCGCTCCAGGCAGTGGGACCCTGGGAGGAGCTGGTGGCCGGGGTGAAGCCCAAGGCTGGACAGGGGCTGGGGGGGGCTCCTCCGGCCCACCCCCGGATCTGGCCTCAGGACGTGGCCAAGGCTCAGCACTTTGGGCAGTGGGGGACCGTGGGGGGCTGCAGCTCCGAGGAGATGGGGCCGTGGCCAAGCGCCGTGTCCTGTGAGCCCGCACGGGCCAGCACGGATGGCAGAGGGGGGTGCCTGCACTCGGAGATGCTTCCGCAGGGGGGGTGTCTCCCATCGGCCCCGGCTCTTGGGAGGGGTCCCCACCGCTGCAGCTGCACCCCCCCAGCACCCGGCACTGCCCCAGCACCCTGCAGCACCCCCCTGCACCCCCACACCGCCCTGTCCCCCTCCCTGCTGCAGCCCGGGAGCCGGAGCAGTGGGGGCACAACTGGGGCCAGCGCTGGAGTGGGGGACCCACCTCCCACACCCCTCCCCCCCCACCCGGCTACTTTGCAAGGCCGGGAGAAGGACGCAGGGGTCCGGGCCCTCCCCACCCCCTCCCCACACCGCAGCTCTGGGCAGGGGAGGCCGAAGATGCCTTTGCCCACGGGAGGGGCGTTCAGCCGAGATCTCTGGGGTTTGGGACCATAACGGGGTCGCGGGGGGCTCCCCAGCCCCGGCACAGCGTGGCCAGGACAGGGCAACTGAGGGGGCGAGTGTCACCACAGCCCGCCCGTGCCTTGACCCCGGTGACCTTCCTACCCCTGAACTGGTGGCTGGAGCGGTGCGACGGCGGGTGCAGGGAGCCGTCCCCGGGGGGAGCGAGGGGTGCGCGGGGGGCCGGGCCGCGGGCAGGAGGGACACGGGGCTGGCCAGGCCCGGTGCGGCCGTGACTCAGCGCAGGGAGCTGTGGCCACACGCGCTGCAGCTCTCTGCAAGGAGCCGGTGGGTGCCAAGTACACGCTCACCGCGCCGGCCACGCTCGCGGTACCCATAGGCAGTAGAGATGAGGTTCGGTGGCCCCCAGAGCCACCAGCCATCGCCACAGGGTGCAGGGCTGATGCCAGCATGGCCACGGTCCCCCCAGAATGCTCCACCAGCACCCCAGGACCTCCCACATGGCTGGTCCCCAGGGACACAGCACTGGGGACCCCAGAGACGCGGCTCCCAGGACCCAAGTCCCCAGCCTGGCAGCAGCGGTGGGGCAGAGCGTGTCTGGCTGGACCAGCACCCCCCTGTCCCCCCGAAAAGCAGACTGAGCGGGTGTCCCGAGGCCGAAGGCTGCAGCAATGCGCCCGCTTAACCCTTCAGGCTCTGCCAGCCCTGCAGCGCAGCGGGATGCTGCCGCACAGTTTTGCTGTAGGGGTGCAGGGGATCCCAGGGACCGGCGGGGATGTGGGGGTGCAGTGGGAGCCGAAAGCCAGTGGCTGCAGCCACCCCGAACCCCCAGAGCCAGGGCACAGGGTCAGGGCTCTCCCATCGCAGCCCAGTTCAGCTCCAGCCACCCCGGCTGACCTTGGGCAGCCTCCCAGGACTGTGGTGCTAGAGGTACCCCAGCCCGGGGGGGCCTCCCAGCCCCAGTCCATGGCTAGGTCCTGCAGCCCTCGGCCGGGCTCTCCCAGTGACCTTGGAGGGCTGCACCCATCACCGCGGGATGCTTGCCGCGTCCAGGGCGCCCCGTCTCCCCCAGCCCAAGGCCACCCCTGCCCGCTCCCACCACCCCTCCTCGCCCCTGCCCTGCCCCGCGGCCTGTCTCTGTCCCACGGACCTCTCTGTGCCCAGATGTTCCTGGTCATCAGCACAAGCCCCTCTGCAGCCCTGGGGGTGCCCTGACCACCGCAGGCACCCCCGAGCCCTCCCCAGCCCCAGCACTGCCCTTGACAGCTGCAGACACATCCCCGAGCCAAAGCCCTCCGGGGAGCTCTGCCCTGGGGCAGCCCCTCTCCCATGGTTCCTCCGTGCTCCCCACACCAGCCAGGAGCCACCAATCTGGGCAGCCCCCAGGTCCCCCACCTGCCCCAAGAGCAGTTCATTGCCCTGGGCAGGGTGGCTTGTGGGCACCAGGGGCAAATGGCCTTTCAGCGGGGAGGTGGAGGAGCCGGGGGGGCTGCGGGGTCAGCCGTGGTGGCACCCACACGTTTGCACTGCACCCAACAGCCCCAGCCTGGCTATAAAAGGAAGCATCTTTTTTCCCCGCTCCCCCCAGCGCCGCGTGCCCGGCCGTGCTCTGCAGCCGCTGCCTCACAGGGGCCTTTCCAAGTTTTACTATTCAGAGCTGCCCCCCCCCGCAACCAGCTCCCCCCGGTTCATCCATCCCCAGCAAACCCACTGCAGCAGCCGCTGGGCGCCTTCAAAAATAATACCAAGAGGCCCAGCGAGGAGGAGGGAGGTGGGTGTGCAGGGACTGCTGGTGTAAGGTGCTTGGGGGGTCACCCCGGCCCCGTCCTGCCGCCCCTTTGCCCATGGATATTGCCCGTTTTGGGGCTGTGGGCACGTGGCCCGTGGAGCCCTGGTGCACCCGGCCGTGGCGGTGGGTGCTTCCCCCTGTCCCCTTCCAAAATACGATGCTGAGGTGCCCAGGAGTTGGGTTTCCCTTCCCACCCCATCCTACCAGCGTGGGGTGTCCCCTCTTTGCATGGCTGAGGGCACCCCAGCTCCCTGGGGAGGGGATGACCAGCCCTGCTGCAGGGGAGCACCTGCAGGCAGACGGGTGGACCCAAGCACCCCCCACCCACGACCCCCCTGCAGCCGGGACCTGCCGGGGGTGCCCCGTTGCCCCCAAAACCCCACAGAGGGTTCGCTCCTGCCCCCGTTCCTCCACCTCCACTCAGGCTGGCCCAAAGGAGCGGGGGGCCACGGTGACCCCCCATCCCCGGGGGCTGGCCCCCCCCACGCCTGCCCACGCCAAGCCGCTGCCGGGAGCCAAGCATGGGGCTGCGAGCGGCAGCAGCATCCCCAGCCCGAGCGGGGCTCGGCAAGCCAGGCTGGCTGAAGGTTAAACGCTGGCGGTGGGGAAAGCCCCACTGCCCCCCGCAGCCCCCGCACCTCCTGCCCCGCATGGCCACTTACGGTCCTGGAGGTGACACCGGCCGGATGCGGGCTCGGCTGGCGGCAGCGGGCTGCGGGGACACCCGGCACGAGCACGACGACGCTTCCCCACTCGCCTTGACTTTGCCACAGGACTCCTCCGGCTCGTCCGCAGGAGCTTGCAGCATCCTCCAGTTCAGCGGGAGAAGTTCCTCGCCAGGGAGGGAGGGAGGGAGGGATTTAAGGCAGACCCTGCCTGGGATGCGGACGCCTCCGGGTGCAGGTGAAGACCCTCTGCTCGCTGGGCACCCGGCAGCCCCCTCCTCGCACTCCCCATCCCCGGCTCGCCGTGTGCCCAGCTCCGGGGATGCTGCGTGAGTGATCTCTGCTGAGAAATCCTCTCTCTCCTGGACGAGGCAGCCAGGGCTGCCAGCGGCACGCAGCCTCACACCCACCTCTGCCCCCCACCACCTGCCCTGCATCCTCCGGCTGCCCGGCGGGGGTCCCAGCGCAGCGCCATGGGGAGGGTCAGATGAATTACTGGGCCCACCATGAGCCCGGGGCAGCTCGGAGGGCAAAGCGGAGCCCATGGGGTGCTCAGGAGGGTAAAACCTGTCACCACAGCAGCCACAGGGGCTCCCCTGGGCTGGGGGGGACCCCACGGGGATGGGGATCCTCGGGCTGCCCCAGACCACCCACTCAGGGTGTCCCCAATGCTCAGGGTGTCCCCCACCCCCACGGGGGTGGGTGTTGTAGCATCAGGAGTGGCAAAGCCCAGGGGTATGGGGGCTGCCGTGCCCACCCCGGGCTCCCGCCGGTCCTACCTCTGCCTGCGGAGAGCTGGCGGGGCGAGGGGGACCCCCCGCTCGGGGCTGCGGCGCAGGCAGGGCGCCGGGAGACACCTTATTGTGGTTCCCAAAGGGAAAAGCCAGAAAAAGCAGCGCGGCGTCCCTCCCGCGGCGGTCCCGGCGGGTCCCTGCCTGCCACGACGCCCTCCCCACCCCGGGTGCGCTCTGTTTGCCTGCTATTTTTGGCAGCCTCCTAAGAGCTTCTCTCAGGCTATTAATAATGAGAGTGCGAAATTCGTTTGGCCTCTCCTATATAAGGAAAGGTAGAGGCTTAGAGGCAGCTAAATATACTGGCGCGTGCAGGAGCAAGCGGGGAGGCTTTGGCACCGCGTGTGGAAAAGAGATTGTTTGAACAATGGAAAGACGGACTCACTCGGCGGCGCACGGGGCCCGCGCGGATCGACGGACGGATGGAGGGATGGACGGACGGATGGAGGGATGGATGGAGGGTGACGGTACCCACGAGCCAGACCCGCAGCACCCGCGTCGCACCCCAGTGCCGCACAGGGCCCTGCTCCAGCAGGACGGCAGCGGGAGGTGCCTGCAGCAGGGAGGCCGTGCTCGCCCCAAAACACCGACCCGACAGCGACCAAACGCTCCTGCCCCGGCTTTGCCACCCCAGCACGGCCCTGGGGGCAGCTCCCGCGGGTGCTGGCAGTTGCCACAGTGTCCCCAGAAGCCACCAGCACCCCTGTGGTGCCCTTTGCTGGCAGGGGCTGCCCGCAGCCGTCACCACGGGGATGCTGAAGGGACACACCGTCACCGGTCACCCCGCGGCCGCAGGGGCCCCGGCCGAGGTGTGGGAGCTCCCGCCAGTGCGGCCGCCGAGGCCGGGGAGAGCCCGGCTGGAAGAGGTAAAGCGGCAGCAATTCAGGGAATCCTAATGACAGGAAGGCGCTGGGGAGCGGTGCCAAATCCACATGGTCGGAGCAAGGACAGCGCAAGCAGAAAGGGGTGAGAACATGTGTGGAGAGAAAAAACCCTGCTCCCTCCAAGGCTCCAGCAAGAGCCTTTTTCTTTTTTAACTCCTCCCAGCCCCGGGTGCTGCTTAGGGAGGGACAAGGGGAGCCGGGGAGCTCGGGGTTGTATCTGTGGCTACGCTGAGCTCCCTGGCTCGATCCCTGGCAGCACCGCAGTGCCAGGGGCCGCATCCATGTACCCCCTTCCCTCAGGAGCCCCGGGGCTTCCCCGAGGTGCTGAGCCACCGAAATGCCAGGGCAGGGGTGGGCAGAGTCCTTGAGCTGCTCTGCCCATCCCTGCCCTCCCTCGGCCGGGCAGGGAGCTCCTGCCACGCACAGCCCCCTGCCTCAGTTTCTCAAGCTGTAAAACTGCAACAAAACCCATTTCTTCTGAGATTTCTCTCAAATAATGAGCCTGGGGTTGCTCTGAGGCTCTAGACCAGCCGCAGACCCCCTCGGGGGAGGTGACGCAGCTGTAGGCGGGAGCAGCCGTTTGCCCTCGGGGCGCTGAGAAATTCCATCTCTCTGGCCGTGCTGCCCTGGGGCTGGTGCAAGCTTTCCTCCCCCCCCCAGAAGCTGAACCCCAAGAGTCCGCAGCTGGGGGACACGGGGCTCCCTTGCCCACAGCCACCACCTCCATCCCGCGCCACGAGCGAGCACTTGCTGGGTTTCCTCCCGCACCTCTGTGAGGAGCCAGCAAACGTTAAGCGCCGAGCAGAGGGAAAGGGCAGCCCTTGGGAGAGCTTCCCACCCGGACAGCAAGGGAACAGAAGGGAAAAACCAGCAGAGCTGGCTGCCACAAAGCAGAGAGCACGAACACAGGGGGCAGGGACCCAGCTGAGCACCAGCGGCAGAGGGGTGGCAGGCAGGAGCCTTCTGCAGCTTCGGATTTCCAAGTTTCTGTTGGGGGACAGTGGGGATACACCTGCCCTGATGCCAGGCAGAGCTGTGCTGCAGCCGCGGGAGCTCTTCGATGCCTGGAGAGGGGTGGGGCGGTTTTATTTTGAAGGCAGCTCCTGCCGCGCTCGTGGGCAGAGGCGGTGGGCTGGGGAGCCCAAGGGATTGGGCTTTTCAGGTCCTTCAGTGACACTGAGCAGGGTGAACTCCAGCACAACCCCGGGCCACGCGAGAGGTGCAGGGACAGAAGGGCAGCTCTGAAGGTGAGTCTCCTCCCTGCTCTGAAAAATCCATGTCTGGTGGTGCTGCCGGGTCCCTTCTGGCTGCCGTGGTGCTAAAGCACGTACCCTACAGCAGCCAGCCCCAGCGACAGGCTTCATCTCCTCCAGGGACTCCACTAATTAATAACTGTTCCTCTGCTGCATTAGGAGGTACTGTTATCCCAGGTGTGGGTGCAGCTTGAGCCCCGACGCTGCTGCTATTTCACTTTCCAGTGAAATCAAGCAGGAAGAGCCCTGGGGGGGTGGGGGACTCCATACCTGGTCAGCAGAGCCGGGGCAAGAGCCCTTGGGGGCTGAAAGCCGACTTTGAGTGGCAGAAGCTCACTGTGGTTGTGCTAAAGCAGGGGCAGATGAACAAACCAGGGGTCAACACGCAAGCGTGGGGCTGTAGAATGAGGCCTGGCCTCTCCTGCTCGCTGCGCAGAGGCTGCTGCACCGGCCGCAGAGCAAGGAGGGGACGTGGCTGGGTGTCAGGAGAGCTCTCGGCACTGCCGGGAGCTGCGCTGGCACCAGACCCCCACCGCACCCCACGGCGGCTGGAGCAGAGGCAGCGCCGCGTCCCGCAGCGCCTGCTGAGCCCCCACTGCCCGGCACCGGGCGAGGGAGGACTTCCCCTTCTTCCACAAAGAGCACAGCGGGCTTAGGAACCGTCCCGCAGCTGAGCCTGGAGAAAGAAGCAAGCTGAGCAGCAGCAAAACATCTTCCCTGTTTATTTGCAAGAAACATTTTGTTTAAAAAATTACTTTTAGTCTTGATCCAAGTAACACTGCAATCAACAAACATTGTTAAACCAAAGTTCAGAGAGCTTGGGCAGCCCCCGCTACACAGAAGAACGAAGAAAAGATTTAACAGCAAACTATTTTAAAAGTAGAACGCAACATTTGCCTGAAACATCTCAACCAGTGTTTGAAATCTGTTAAAGAAGAAACCAAAAATCAAGTGAAGCTGATGGTTCATCCAACAGATGTCTCAGCTTTTAACTTCCACACATGGGTAACTTGTAGCCAGTGCCTCTAATTGTGGAATCATAATGCATAGCAATGCAGAAACCTTCCCGAGCAAGGTCAGCCCTGGTGCTCGGGTAACAAACCAGCAGCGGTATCAGTGACGCCACGGGGGAGGAGGAGGAGGAGGAGAGGGTGGCAAGGGATTTCAAAATAACGCGTCGGCTCTACCCGCACACCGCGGGAGAGCTCTGCGTTAACGGGGCGCTAAAGCAGACGGGCCGTCCCGTCCCCTGGGGCAGAGGGTCCTGTGCTGGGCCAAAAGTTTCTGCCTTCAGCCTCGGAGGGTCTCCTCGCCTCCATCGGCTTCACAGGCCCTCGTGTTCCCGCGCGGGCAGCCGTGCGCAGGCGAGGGCTCAGCGGCACCAAGGGTTAACGCGGGGAGCGGGGAAGAGGCTGCGCAGGCAGGGAATACTAATGGGAGGCACAAGTCCAACGGGAGCTTGCGCTGTGCTCTGCCACAAACCTGCGCTCCGCGACGACAAACGAGCGAGGAAGCCGCCCTGACCGAGCCGCTGGGCGCGGAGGCCACGCCACAGCCCACCGCAAAATCCAGCCTGGGCAGCGCGCCTCAGCCCGAATCTTTGTTACCCCACAGCGAAATGTAAGGATGAAGAAAACAACCTCGGCTAAACGAAGGTGTTGGTGGTAACAGTTGCACAGATTTTAATTCCCTCTTCCCTAACAAGGAGCCAGGCCTGCCCTGAAGCACGCTCTGCAGCTGCCGTGAGCGGTAACGGGCCTCTGCAGCGACAACCTGATGGCTGAGCCCCCACACCCAGCCCCCATCCGCTGCCGGGGGGTCCCCCGGGAAGGGCAGGAGCAAAAGGCTCAAAAAGCACAAGCCACAAGAACCAGAACCAGCCAGAGTCCAACAGCTCTCCCCCAACAGCACAAACCGCTTCCAGGCACAGGCCCAGGACCACACTGGATCGATCCTTGCGGCTTCAAAACCTCATTCCCTCGTAGCCTGTTCTTCTTGCACCCAAACGCATCGAGGGTGGTGTCACCCCAGAGTTAAGCATCCGGCCGTGGTACAGCTGGGCTGGGCCGTGCCCCTCAGGGAGCATCGTGGTGTCAGCCCTCCCTGCGTGTGGTCCCCGGCGGGCTCGGAGGGAAGGAGCCGTGGTGACGGGAGGGGGAAGCCTGGCTGGGAGCACCAGTGAGACAGAAGCCGGAGGGTGGCCCGTGCCGTGACGCAGGCGAGCAAGAGGCAAACCCCGTGTGGGAGGGCAGGAGGGCAACGCCTCGGTACAAGAGAGCAGCTGGTGCCTGAGGAAGACAGCTGAATGCCCAGAAAAATAAACTTAGCAGCAGCCATGACTACATTCAGCGAGGGAACATTCCCTCGCATTCAATAGTGTTTAATCTTCATCTAGCTCAACACAAATCAGTAGTGCAGCAATATAAATACAACCGAGGAGGTTAAAGCCTTTTGGCTTTCATAGCTCAAAAAAAAAAAAAAAAAAGCCAATGAAACAAGTTTCCAGTTTTTAAATTAAACACAAAGAAAGGCAATAAACTGCCCACCCATCCACAGAGGAGCAGCAGCATCCTTTGTGCCAGCAAGAGGCTGGTTTCTGCCCGAGGCCAGGGGTGCAACTTGTGAGAGGAGCTGAGGGAGCGGGTGTGGGCCAGGACCCTGCACCCCTCCCGGAGCCCGGGCGGCAGAGCCCCATGGCTGGCACCCACCACGCGATGCCCTGGGCACCGAGTTCCCTCTCCCACTGGCCAAAGGACTCCACGCCTGTGCTCCACGCCGCGTCAAGCAGCACACAGGGTTCTGCGGCCCCAGCACCGTGAGGCCACTAAGCCACCAGCCAGAGGGAGCAGCCAGCTGCTGGGAACCAGAGATACCAGCCCCTGTTTGCCTGGGTTGTGCAAATTTTAAGGGAAAAGAAAAAAAAAAAAACCCCGAACCACAGTATATAGCGCTTTGTAACTGAGATATGGTTAATGTCCAGACTCACGGACGGCTTGGCGACCCACAGAAGGTGCTAGGGCTACTGAACATCATCTCACAGCTTTGGAATTAATTAAGCCAGATGTTAGACACGGGTACCAAAGGTGGGTGTCGCCGCCCGGCCCTGGTACCCAGCAGGAGAGCTCACTGCAGGAGGGGGGCTCCTAGCCCAGCCCCTTACCACAGACAGGTCAGCTTTTCACATCTGAACAGGCACCGTGTCCTCAACGCTCCCAAGTGAGAAAAGCCTGCCAGTGATTTAGGACAGCTACAAAACCCTCTCCTACCTGCAAGCTGATGGAGTGTGACCAGAGTGTTCAGATTCCCCCTCCTCTACACTCCAAAAGCAGCCAAGTGCATGTGAAAGGACAAGTCTAAATTAAAATAGTGCTTAAACCATTAGGGAAGGTGGGAGTGAAAGAGAAGAAAGCTGTTTGACAGCACAAGTAGCCCGTGGTAGGCTACTGGAGCCTGAAGGGAGCTCAGAGCACAGCTCAAAGCACAGCTTGAAGCACAGCCTTGACCTTCCTCCTCTGAGGAGCTCCCAAGGGAAGTGAGCTGGAAGTCCACGGGCGTTTCCTCCGCTGCAGTCTGAGGTGGGCTGGGAGGGTCCTGCACATTCACAGTCGCTCCGAGTGGTTCTGTCCTGCCGCTCTCCAGATGCCAGCTCTGTCTTTTCTGATGCTTCGCCCAGGGTTCACAGTTGCCTTCTCCTCCCTTCGATCTCCCTTGAAGTTCAAATTCAAGTACAACCAGTTTTAACTGAATGAAAAGAAACCCACAAAACCAAAGTTATTTTCTGTGAAACAAGTTAGCAGCGTTGTCCTAATCAAACTGGCCTCCAAAGGCCTGTGTAGGATAGGGACGGGAGTGGCCTTTCCCAGGGAGCTCCAGCAAAGGCCGCCTGAGGGGAGCTATAGGATTTCCTCCCTCTGGTTCTTGGGTTTGAGCATCACTTGACCATTGCGCAAGGAGCCGTTCTGGCTGCGGAGCAGTTTCCCTTTTTCACGGTCAGGCCACGTGAAGATGGCTTCATCGCTGTCCAGTTCAGACTCCGAGTGCATCAGGCTAGTGTTGAGGACCTGGGCTTTCTGTCTGCTGCCTTTGAAGGAGAGAGATTCCCAAGTTAAAAACACTTAATACTGGTCAACCACCTCACCTTACTCCACTCCCTCTTTAAATCTCCTTTCCCTACCACATCAGAGGGGCACCCTAATCAGACTTCCCTACTTATTCCTCCAAATGCTGAAGCCAAAGTGATCCTGTTTCAGATACTCTGGCAGGACAGATCACAACGACGCTTCAAGATAGTGCAAAGCACAACGAACAGGTAGGAAAGCAAATTCCGTTACCAGAAGGGACTGGGAGTATACACAGGAGCTTTGTCTCCCTGACCTTGCTCGGGGCATTGCCTAGAAAGCTCTCTGAGGGCCAAGGGCTGTAGTAAAGAGAATATGCAGGTGTGAGAGGGAAGATCGCTGTGTTCTTACTACCCTCCCTACTCTCATCTCTGCTCCTCTTGCCTGCAAGGGAAGAGAGATAAATTAGCAGGCTGAATTTAGATTAATGCATGAGGACGGGAGAGAGACATTTACTGATATTGTCAGCATAGGAAATATTTTAATTTAGCTTTTCCTTAATGGAGAAATGCAACATTTCCTCTGTTAGCAGAATGCTCCCTGGACATACCTAGCAGGGAAAAAGACTTTAGTCAGCAGCCAGCCTCGGAAGAAGCAAGATGAGTTCAGTTACCAGAGAGCAAATGGTTGAGGCACATTTGCTACAGACTGCAGAACAATGAGCTCTTTATTTAACAGTGGGGCTCCTCTGCGCGAGGTGACAGATGGTCAGATTAAAGCAGAGTTGGGTGCTGAGGGAGGAAAACACACCCGCTTTTTCTTCAAGGGTGTCTGTATTTGTGCAGTTGGGACAACCCGGTTTTCAGAGGCACTGTCTGATCAGCTGTCGCTGCAACGCCCTCCGACGCTGCTGTCGGGCACCGCTCATTTCGCTGGAACACCGTTAAATGGGATACTACTAGGACGAGCAGTTATTTTCCACTAGCAAACAAGGATCAGGGACTATTTTCCACACACAGTTAAAATAATCCCTCCTCTAAACAAAACCAGGACGCGCATTCTTATTTGAAACACATCTTCTGGCAGCTGAGGTGCTCCCCAGTGCTCAGAGGGGCTGTGCTTTGCACACACCCTCCCACGTTTCCCTCCTGGCCTGGCCAGTCAGGCAGCTCGGTTCAGGTATCAGATACAATCACAGCAAAAATGCTCCAGCCTGAAATAACTCAATGATCTTTGCAAAGCACCTGACAAGCCCTCTCTAGGACAGCAATGCGGACAGGAAAATGCTGGCTAAGAACACTGAAGACAAACGATCACCTTTCTGGGATGGGCCAATGGGCCTGTAGCCACACGGAGCACTGAGGACTTTATGGGTCTCCCTCCTAAGATAAGCATCTGCATCCTGGAAAGCTTAGAGGATGAGCTAAAATATGAAACATTCAGAGTCTGATGCTCACAAGGGCAAGAATGAATAAACTTATGAACAAGTCTTGTGGGGTGGGAGAGTAGGGGGCAGAAATAAACAACTCTCCAGTCCATGAGTGTTTTCAGGTTGCTTTCAGGTGTCCCTTTGCGTAGTAGCCAAAGTCGATCAGTTCAGTGAAATGCTCAGTGACACTGAATTCATGTTTTGCTGTAGAGCATGGCCAAGGAATTACATATCAGCAAGAAGCAAACTACCAGAACCCAGTGGAAAACTTTAGAGCAAGAGAAGTTATAGTCAAGACCCAGTTTTGGGTTTCCTAGATGAGGCTGGTCTGCACAGTTACGTGCATCCACTTACTACTTCAGTGACACGAAGTGGAGACATCAGGACCAGGCCAGTTTCAGCCCCGATTTCTAAAACAAAGAGTCACATAACTTGACTAAATACCCTCTATACCGATCTGAAACAAGCTCTTAGATCTTCTGAGACTTGTCTGTCAGTGCCTAACATCACGTTTGTTTCACTCTGTGATTTTAAGTCCGCTGAGGAAGAGTGTTCTTAGTCAGCATTCTGGAAACGTTTTATGCAAAGCATGTTTTACCTGCTTT
Organism: Strix uralensis; assembly: GCF_047716275.1. Taxonomy (NCBI): domain Eukaryota; kingdom Metazoa; phylum Chordata; class Aves; order Strigiformes; family Strigidae; genus Strix; species Strix uralensis. The sequence continues at coordinate 7,192,427 of NC_133996.1, forward strand.
GGGATTTGGTTTTAACTCCAGGCTTTCTTGATCCGTTGCATCCAAAATCTTGTATTTGCTTTTTCTTTTGGACTTTCCTTTTCGTCTAAAGGGGAAGAAAAGGAATTAAGAGGCAGGCCATTTCTTAAAAAGCTGCAGGAAAAAACAACTCTGATCTTCAAAAGCTAGAGTACTTGCTTATTTCAGATTATGTTCGTATCACAAAGGAAAACATTGAAAACTTTGCTTTAGTTGCACATTTACAGGCTAATCCAAATCTTACTTCTTAACTGAACCCAGAGTTCTAGGGCTTCAATGTTTCACTTGAAACACTGACAAAAACTAACATCCCAGGGCTAAGCATCGCCTGCTGGGGCGATGGGTTTGAACCTTTCACTTCCTAAGGCAGCTACTTGGCTCTGAAGCACTGATACAGTGGGGGTTACAGCCTCAGTCCCACCTCTTGCAACAGCAGATCACCATCCAGGATAAGATTCCAAAGGCAACCACAATGACGAAAGATGCAATGATCACATACAGCACACTCCACTCTGAAAGCAAAACACCCCAGAGATAAAGACGTTTTGGCACCTCATACAGTTGACAGTGTGCGCTTTAGATGACTGTTCTTGGGAAAGGAAAAGAAGGGCCTGACCCTTTGCAGAATTAGAGGCTAGTGTCCATCCCTGACAGCACCACTAACTCACCCATGGAAGCCAGAGGCTTGAGATCCAGTGTGCACACTCGCTGCACAAGGGCATTTTTCAATGTGTGCTGATTTATAAAATCTGCTTTCCTGCAGCAGGAAAGCCTCTGTAGGGGCACGAGAGAAAAGAGGCGTGATTTATACACTAAGAACAGACTCAACTCTTAGGGAGTGTTTGCTGAGGGGGTCTGAAGAGGAGCCGCTTCCCTATCAAGTCTCACCTGCCTAGAAGGTAACACGTAGTGAGACCAGGGCAGGGACTATCTCCTCGTGTGAGCATCAGGTCAGAGGTACTGGGAGAAAGCAGGTACCTGTTACTGCCCACCCCGGGTTTCAAACACCGTTTTCTTTCCAAAGACGAACAACCCCAAGGAGGTGGCACGTACCACAGTTGCTTTCGCCGTCCCCCATCTGCACCCTGACGAAGTTCTCCATCCAGAACGGGTCACAGACACAACGCTTGGTGAAGGAGTCGCAGCGTCCGTGCTCAGAGCAGTTCAGCTGACAGGCTAGGGACCAAAACCAGCAAGGTGAACTAAATGACTCGCACATGAGGCAAAAATGGGACAGTAGAGTTCAATTCGTCCAACCCCCGTAGGCTCCAACGTGAAGCCAGTCACTCTGTAGTTCACCCACAGCTGTACCCGTAAGCAGTAGGAAGTGCAAATGTAAGCACCTAGGCCTCATGCCAAACTGGAAAGCCTCACTTCACTAACAACGTAACACACACAACATGCTAAGAAAACGTTGCCTAGTCAATCATGATTTTGATATAAAAGTTACGGAATTTGTATATTTGTTAAGTAAACGTTTTTAAATAAGGTTTGACTTTCAAATTCAAACCTGGACTGTGAGACAGACAAGAAACAAATAGATCCTTTAAAGGGACCAAACAGAACTGAAGAGTGGCTTCTGAAGGCCACAAAATCGGGAAATCGTGAAAATAACGACATAATTCTAGTTTAAAATATGTAACTGATCAGCAAACGATCCTCACAGGATGGAGCTCTTAAAAGAATCACATTGCTAATGTAAAGTTGTAAAAAAAAAAAAAATAGAAGGGAAACATTTCCTTCAGAGTGATGTATGTGCTGCAGAGGAAATGAGTATGTTCACAGCTACTGAGATCTGTAGTTTTATTGTTTTCAGTATGACACTCGTGTCATTGGCTGTATTCCATTAACACCACATTTTAGTTTTATAAGTATCAATCTGCTTTTGATTTTGTGAATTCTTATCTTCCCAGCCACAAGTAACCATTTATATGAACAACGAGCAGACAGAATCAGCTGGTAAATAACTGATTCATGCATACTCTGACTCATTTTTCTGTTTCCCATTTACTAACACATGAAAGCTACTGGGGCGAGTGTGTGTGCGCGCACACAGGTGTTTTTAGCACACACGAAGGTCCTTATTCTGCAGGCACCTGAGAAGAAGGGAAAAGAGTACCACAGCTTGTACCACAGCGACTCTTACTTACTGACTGTGTTAATTTCCAGCGCCCGGAAGATGAGGAAGTCCGACTGTTGTTTCCGTAGTTCGTTTTTTAGCGTCCAGGCTACCTCTCGCCCTTTGAATATTTGATGGGGAGGCTGGTTCTGTACAAAAAACACCATCTTCGTGCTGCAAGTCAGACAAAAAATGTTATCTGCTGCTTCTCCAAACACCAGGTAGAGAGCCATTCTCCCCAGGTTGTCATTAGAGGGACTTACTCAGAATCTCAAATTTATTTGAAGACTTCTGGCTCCATTTTGAAAAAGCAATAATGGTAGACCTGGGCATACAGCAGAAACCCCTTCGGGACGTGTGGCCCATTGTAATTTCAAAGCTAGGACTGGACTGCTCCTGAGTTTGCTAATGCTTTGCTACCAAGCACATCTTGGCATGTTCACGCTAAGCACGCAAATCCCCAGACTTTAGGATCCCACCATTTTCATCATCTCCCTCCCTCACTGTGGGATCCTTAGACCTTACTACACATGGAACTTGGGGGCTCATTCAACGGCTCAGCACAGAGCTCCAACATCAGAGAAGACAGTGAAGGTTTACAGTCTTCTGCAAAACTTAGTTTGAATGCGCAAAGCGTTACAGCCAGAAAAAGCACAGGTGAGGAGTATACTGTATTCTGCATCTTTTATCGCACTAACTTTATGACAGAAGAACTGGCTCTTCCAGGCTTGCTAGCTTTGCAGAACCCTGCATGTCCTTCACACTCACAAAAGGATGCATGGATGTTTCAGATTTATTATCACCAGTGAGCCTATGAGTCAACAGGATATTAGTGAAGCCTTCAGAGTACGTGAAAAAAACAGCAGCTGGGGGAAAAAGATCTTTTTTAAACAGCACAAGTTACTTTGATAGTTGAGGCAAAAATGGGATCTTAAAGCCATCTGTCAGAAAATAATCTCTGCTCTTTTATAACACTTCCCACTCTTTTGTCTACTTAATAAACATATAAACAGATGAAGCATTAATTACAAGAATCCCTTACTTGCCTTACTCAGTGAAAAACAGTGGCAACCGGCCTGCTCACGGCAGAGATAGAAAGGTAACATTACCACAAAGTGCTGGCTCTTCTGTTCTGAGCTCTTCAGGTTTGCACAGACAATGAATTCTGATTTTACTGCTACAGCAGGCAACGTGGACACGAAGGAATCGATACATTACTGAACTCAGGAAAGTGTAAAGTATAACTGCAGATTTATTGCGGACTTGCTGCATGACTTTAAGCACATCCCTTAAATCTTTTTCAGTGCTTTATCTACCTTAAAACTCCTCCACTTCTAGTAAAAATTAAGTGCAATATTGCACTTATTTCAACAGATTACCACTCTGCCTGTGATAAGCTTGTTGCCATGCCACTCACATGCATGTTCAGGCATCCTCAAACACACCTACAGTAATGAGGGACTGTTGTTAGCACAGAGCTATGTGCAGCTGTTGCTGTGACAACACTACAGCACCAGTTGCTGAAGCTTTTTGCAGAACAGTGAATTTCCCAGAGCAGCCGTTTGTACAGAGGTGGAGAGCTGAACTCAATCAGGTACTTTGATGCCCAAGCAGTGTGGCCAGGATCCAGCTGGGCTGAACCATCCCTTGTAGGACTTGCTGGTCACTGCACTGGAGCTGAGCAACACTGTTCAGGCAGACAACATGAGCCTGGCCTGCAGCCCTGCCTGTAAGCAAACTCCCACTTGTTTAGAAGAGGCCAGCTGTAGTTTATTGTAAGCTAAATACCAGTCAAACCCAAGTTTTCCTTATCTCTTCACACAAAAATTATACTGGCTTTCAACATTTTATTTTACGTTAAACCGAAGCAGTTGTGCAGGCAATAAAGCTAATGTAAAACTACAAAGTTGGCATGCAGGACCACTGCACATCTCTGGTGTGGCATCAGTGTTTCACCAAACTACTCCTGTACCGAGCCCCATTAATTCTCCAGTTATAAACCACAGCTGAAGAACATCCTTCAGATAATCTTCACAATTTTCAAAACCAAGTAAGATTAGTTCTGATTTTACAGATTGGGGGAGGGGCAAAGACAGCAGCAGCAAACAGCTTTTGAGGCCAATCCACCATCTCCAGAGAAGAAAGATACCCAAGCCCTGCCTGCCAACCCACCTTCGCTGACCTGAGCAAGCAGGAATATCAATTTTAAGCAACAACTGCACACATTCCGATTGTCCAGTCTGCTTCCCAAAACAGCCCTCAGTTTACTAAACCCTCAAGCAATCCCCCTTCCACATACACTCACAGCCAAGCCCTACCTCTGCTCAGTGTACGGCTGGATCTTCTGCACAGTAATGTCCGAGTCGAGGACCCCCAGCAGAACGCCGATTTGTCGGATGAACATACCCTTCTGCCTCTCAGTCAGCTGGCTGACATTGACATCCAGAATTATCTCCACAAGGTTATTTTTTCTAGGATCTAGTGAGAATGTGGGTAATACAGATCTTTAGAACTTCTTTCTAACAGACTGGGTACAAGTCAGGTTTCTAGTATCTTTTCAGAATGTTTCTGCTTTAAACACAGCATCTCAGTGCAGGAAGGGATACAAGTCTATGACTTTCACAAGTAATGGCAAGCGGTAAGAGTCAGCCCCCAAGAACCACATGAAAATACAACCACATCCCCCCAGATTTTCAACTTTTACAGTTTTGAGCTGGACTAGACTACACATTTTAATCTCACTACACTGTATCCAGACAGAGGGCTTGTTAGTGCAGTGCAGGCAAATGTGGGACAGCACAAAACCCAGCCTCACCGGGTTTGACTTCCACTGTGGTCCTTTCCACATCACTCTCTCCTTTGGCATCTGTTACTCTGAGGTGGAATGTGTAGGTCCCTTCTACCAGATTGGACAGGAGGAGGACAGGATGGTGGTCTGAATTATTTAAGACTTCCTGGAAGGCAGAGAAAAATAAGTATCAGGAAACAAAGGATCAAACTAGCAGGACTTATCATCATACTTAAGGATATCACTACAGGGTAATGGGTGCAACAACGAGCTTTCCATTTCCTCAGGAGCTGTAAACGCTTCCTTTCACTGACTTTTGTGATGCTGCAGACTGCCATTTAAAAAAGAAACCTCACCCCAGCTGCAGGGCTCCCCTCGTCCCGGGTCCACAAGTAGCTGACAATTCCTTTATCATCAGAGGACTTCGATCCATCCAACTCGGCTGTATTTGTGGGCAAGGTGATGACAACATTACCAGCAATCTTTGCAACTGGTGGCTTGTTTATCTCTAAGGAAACAGAAAGAAAGCAGATGGAAAAAAAATCTACTGCATTAGATGCCCTGTAACCCAGAAATCGCTATCTAACCCTGGGGGGAAGAGAAGGGAAATTATGTACTGCAGGATTCAGCTGAAGGCACTGTTCCTCCAGAAAAGGGTAAATCCCTGGCTTAGAGAAGGCCATTTCAGTGCTTTCCACATTATTTTTCAGCCCTTCCTTCCTGTTACTGTGCCTCGGAACACAGGTTTTGCTGAACTGCTCAGAGACAACCTGTGTCTCAGGCAGCCCTGCTCACGGCTGGACATACCTTCTTTGACAATGACGTTGACCGAGCTTTGGCTCTGCAAGTTCCTCTCATCTTTAACTGTCAGAGTAAACTCGTATGTCCCAACTTGAAGGCCTGTTACAGTGGCAGTGCTGCTGTTGGCATTCTCCAGCTTGACACCGTCTGGGCCCCTAACCAAAGCACAGGAGGATCAGTTCAAACTTTGCACAGACCACAGGAGCCAGCCTCACACCAAACGGGAGGCTCAAGCTCAAGCAGAGTTTATGGGGTACAAACAGACAGTGGCCCAGAAATACAGAGGCCGTGACAAAAAACAAAATTGTTTTCTCCAGTTACAGCAATAAAATCAAAAGAGTAAGTGCAGCATTCAGAACAGAAAGCATAATTTCTGGTGGTTTAGTGTTTTCGTTATTTTTAAACTAGGGGAGCACTGATAACAGCATTTAAATAGGGTGTAAAAAAAGTGGTACTTTCAGCAAAATCAGCTCGTGAACTGCACAATAAGCCATTTCATTAAGAAAAGGTAGAGAGCAAAAATAGTTCATTCGTTTATAAGAGCTTTGCACAGACCTTGCATTAGCAAACAGAAAAAGCTACTGCAAGTTGCTCATAGGCTTTTTCCTGAATTCCCTAAAGCACTTCAGGGAATTCAGAGTCTGAAGGGAAGCATGACGATGAGAAGAGCACGGCCTCAGTCAAACATACTGCAAAAGCATCAAGTTCGAAGACCCTGCGGCTGTTTGATTACAAGAGTCAGTCAGCCAGACCACACGACACTGCTGCGAATCGAACATGGCTGCTCTCCTTGACAAGCCACAACCATGCTGAGAACAGGAATCAGGCCTCGGGAGGAAGGCAAAGCTATTTCTGCAGCTCTTCCAATTAAACATAAATCCTTGTCTCATTCTAGTCACTGGTGAAGCTTGTCAGGCCCAGTGTGACCAGGATTTAACACAAGGAAGATATGTGGAAGTGTGTCTTGTTTGAAATGAAAGACCCAAATACTTGCACAAGAACAGTCTGGAAGATGATACACACCGTGTTTTCTCCCAAAGAAAGGAGACTATCTTCTGGTCATCTGAGCTCTTGCTGCCATCTAGAGTGGTGCTGTCCACAGGAAGAGTCAATTCCTTATCTGGGCCAGCGTCCGCCTTTGGGGGCTTATTGTTCTCTGGAAAAGGATGCAATATTATTTTTCATACACATGCCATAAAAGGTGGAGCTTAAAACCCCAGCACTCAGAATCTTCTCTGTGATCCCCAGTATATTTCTTGCCCACTACCTCAACCTTGTATTCGGAGAAAGTGAGGTTAAAAGCAGTTAAGAGTTCAGATCAGTGCTTCATTCGCACATCTGCAATAAAATGAGAATGAAATCTTGGAGTTCTGACTTTTGCTCTCATTCTTCAAGTACCACTCCATTTTTCCTGCTCCTGTCCAGGACCTAGCACTGTGGGCAGGGACAGCTGCTTGGAAATACAATCCTGTTGTTGTGGTGGGATAATGTCAATTAGACTTTGCTGTGTAAAATAAGAGAATGGCCTAGAAAGGCAATATGCCTAGAAACTCTTACTCATTTATCAGTAATACACCAGTCTAGGAGGGTCCTAAATTAGGGCAGCTTTTCTGCAAGCAGCACAAAGCTATCACAGGACCTAGACTATGCTGAGAGATTGCTGCTTGCCTCTAACCCCTGGACTGGAAGTGGCAAAAGCAGCTCAAGGCAGCTTACCTGGCTGGACGATCACAGTGACCTCTGCAGTGGATTGGTGCCCAGCAGAGTCAGTCACTATTAGCTGGTAAGTGTAATCACCTTCTTGCATCGCAGAGAGCTGTAAGACTGGTGTCCTCACCCCCTTTGAGAAAACATATTCATGTATTAAAAAGAATCCTCACACAGATGATGACAGACCAGGGGACTCTGCAACTATTGTTAGCAGAGTCTAGGGGCTTCTTACTAACTCCCGCTATGGCCCAGAAGTCTGTGCCACTTCAGCATGCAAGGCTCACAGCTAAATTCATGCACAGCAACAAGGACACTGTTGTGGAACATAACAAGAGTAATGCCATACAGGTGTTCCAACCTCTAAGACTCAACTCAAGCAAAACCTCTGGGGAGCCCTGTGCAAATCATACACCTTGTGAACCTGATTCATGGACGTTCTTATTCCATAAATTTGACAGTAGTAATAATCTTCAAAAGAAAAATGATGACATGGAAACAAGTTCCAGCTTTTACTGTTTAGGACTGAGGAGTGTCTGGCCAGTATCGGCGGAGTTTAGACTCCAAGGTTCAACCCAAAAGATCCAGTCCCTTGTGTTTGCCCAGCTAAGGAAATGCATGACCACAATGGGTGTCCTGTGCATCTAAATACCATCCTGACTGATAGCTCCTAAAAGAGCACACAGTCTGGCTTCCACACCTGCTGAGAGCACTTAAGCATCCCTATTATACTGCCATTGATTTAGCCATCACTGATGTTCTGAGAAGTCAGCAACTGAGCAGAGAAAGAGCAACTTCCCTAGCAGCCACAAAGGTTAAAGTGAGATACGTGGGTGTGATCACGCTGTGCCGAGACCTGTTGTGTGGGACATCAGAATCCAAAGCCAACAAGTTACCGTCTCTCTCAATCCTCCATTCTTCAGCAGTATTTAAAACTGCATTGCTCAAGAAAGGAAACAGGCTGCCCATGAAAACCTGTGGCTAGATTGGTGCACCAGTTCTGCCACTAAGACAATACCAGCTTCATGTGGATTTAAAGTCCATATTTAATCATCAGATGCTGGCTCTGTAGGATTATGAGAAACATCTGCTAACGGTCAATTAAAAATAGTTTGTTATAGAAAAAAAGCCAGCTAGTGAGTAACCCAGGTTGAGTACCAGAGACCTGCACTGACCTGCATCTCCATCACTTTCCCTTTGCTGTTAGGGCTGAGCAGCCACTCGTAGCTGACAATGCTGTGATCATCGGTGCTCTGATTCCCGTAGAGGGTGATGGAGTTCTGAGGCAGGGTGATCACTTGGTTTGGGCCCGCATTTGCCACTGGAGGATAATCCACGGCTTTGTTCACAGTCAAGTTTGCAGTGGTAGAGTTGCTGGCACCATCCGAGTCCACTACTGTTAGACTGAAGAGGGGGGGAAAAAAAAGTGAAAGCAGTCATGATTATCAGAGCTGAATACAAAACACTGGCTGGAGTTAACTGAAAAAGAAGAGTTAGAAACTTAAGACACTTTTAAGGACAGGATAGTAATTTTTTTCAGAAGTGAAAAAAACCTATGGTTTGAGGCAACTGTGCTTTCTCTGGATAGAAACTTCCCCCAAATGCCCAATTATCAGCCTCAAAGTGATGCAAGAAATTCAACAGCCACATCCATCTCTCACTGGAAATCTACCAACTAGTTCCAAGACAAAACTGTACTAGTGAAAGATCATCAGCTTTCGTGACGGAAAAGACCTCCCTGAGCACGACACTGCCTCCTGCCAGGAGACGTTCGTTAACGCGGACACAGAAGTTCATTACCAATCCACAAGTGGCCTGACCACAGTACGTGGCCTCAGGTACCACAAACCAGAACTGCTTTTTGCTGAATCGAGGTCTGAACATCGATCTGATTCGTTCATATACCAACTGCCTAAGAGGAAAACAGTGTTCAGTTACAGGTACTCAGGTTTATTTTATTTTAAACAGATCTGCTGATGCAGTGCATGGACATCACACCAAAATACAGACCAAGGGAAAATCACAGAGCAAACGTTAAAGTAAAATCAGCTACATCTATTACTCAGGTACAGGCGTAAAACCATTAGGCTTCATTCACTTATATGAGACACGTTGCATTTAAAAACTGGATTTAAAGACTGCATTTCTTCCTAAGCCTTTACCCAAACAGTTTAGTTTTGACATTTCAAGAGACCTTTTGTAGCACTGGCAGACCATTCTGCTATCACCTTAAACCAGTGCTGCAACTTAAGAATAAGAAGTAGCTGGATAGCTTATCTCTTCTGAAGGGAAAAGCTGTGAAACTACCTGAAAGTGCAGGAGTGGAGAGAGAGAGTACATCACAGAATAGAGTTCTCTCCCTCTTGGTTTTTCTGTAGTTTTTTTTTTAAACCAGACTAATGCTTCAGGAATCTCATACATTTTACTCATAAGGGATGAGAACTGATTGACTCTTCTAGGTATAACCTACCTGAAGGTGTAATTCCCGGGTACCAGGTTGGTCAGTGTCAATATGGCAGTATCACTAGAAACCTTTTCCTCCCGCAAAGGACCCTTCAGTTCTTCCCAGTGATAGCTGACAATTTTATCATCATCAGTGCTTTCTGTTTCAATTACGGAAGAAAATGCACATACAAGGAGTTGGAAAATGCAGCTTCACAAACCCCAGATGTTCAGTGCACTATTTCAGTCCCGGGCTTAGAGGGCAAAGGCATTTTTGGTCCAAGCCCTGAGGTCTCTGCTATGCTCAGATACCCAGCTGTACGCTCTCCTCTACCCTGTTTCACAGGTATACTCAAACACCCTTAATCCCAGGTTTGTACATGTGCTGGCAGCAGACAAAAAAACCCCAAACCAAAACACTAACAAAATAATATTAGTTGGGGGTAAGACAACCTGAATGTATTTGAAGAAACTCCTGAAAAGCTCTAGTGCAGGCCAGGATCAGTAACAGTGGTGTTTGTTAGCTAACTAATATGTTTGAACCTTAACGGAAGAGGCCAATAATTTTGACTGACAGTAATTTTCTTTACTCTAAGCAGTCACCTCTAGAGCTTTTCCTTTTTTAGGCGACTGGCTTAGGCCAGTGCCCTTCAAAAGGGAAGATGGAAGAGGTGCTGTCATGGGCATATTCCCCTCTCCTGGCAAGAGAGGCTGAGTCTTTTTGCTGAAATGTGTTTGATAGTGTCACAGCCAGCTCCTCTTCAACTTTATCCCAAGGGCCAGCCCCAAACCAAACACACAGAAACCAGGCTTGTTAGACCACTGCATTTAAAACTGCAGGTACTCACGGCTGCCGTCAATAACAGTTGAAATGGTTGGCAGTGAAATCTCCTGGAACTGCGGGGACACGATGGCAACAGGAGGCTGATTCACCCGAGGCTCTGCAACAATAACCGAGCTGTTACAATGACATCTACAGGCAGATCACGATAAAAAGCCCTGGCCAAGGAACTCTGCAAAACGACTCTGCCTGTGTGCGCCAGGAGTAGCAGGGTACATATTACACGTCCTCTTCCCTCTCCCCAGCCCTGTCTACCCGCCAAGTCCTGCAGTCAGCGAGTCCAGGAGGAGTCCAAAGTGTGGAGTTGCTGTGCCACAGAGCTCCAAGACAGCCACTGATCCGACTGACTGCAGAGAGCTGCACAATCAACGACAGCGACTCGTGCTTTCAGCAAGTTATACACCAATTCGGGGAAACAGTGCTAACAAAGGGATTTAAAAAAGCAAGGAGGTGAACTGCCACCACACTAGTCCTCTGGAAATGGCTGCACTGCAGCAGTTCTCCCATACTGGGTCAAGCATTCAAGCACAGACCCTTCTAACAGGGCAGCACCTAAAGCTTCTTGCCAAAGTTTGGCTGCTGGTCTGAAAAATGAACGATTTTGATGCACGCTGCCAGCTGCAGATTCACTGCTTATAAGGAAATGATCAGCAACAGCATCCAGAAGGCCAGCCACACACTCTTGCTAATTTAGGGAGTGCAAGAGCACTTCTTTGCCCACAAAGGTTGTACAAAAAGTCTTGCTGAAGTGTGCAAAATAAAGGTTTTTTTGCATAAAGGGAGATGCAGAACCTGTGGTTGCCTCTTTACAGAGGCCATATAAAAGTGAGACCTGGTGAGACAGTCAGCACAAGCTACTGTATCTACACCAGCTCATCTGCAAACCACGTCTTACAGTAAGGAATGAGATTTGACTTAACCTGCCTGTGGTTGGGAATGACATTCTTTACTGGACAGGGAAGAAAAGAACCTCCAAGGGAGCTTCAAAGCTCTGGCTTCCCTTCATTTTTTGCTCCTGCTGCTCTAAGCTTTTTACCAGGTTACAGCTAGTTTTTATTGAAGCAGTGGCCTTCCAGGGTGAGGCACTTGCTGAGCGCTTTTGTATTAGTATTGCAGCTCTTTTTTTGAGTGGTCGGCCTGTGTGCAGTGCAGCAGAAATAGCTATGTGTATTAGTAATAGTTTCACATCTCAGGATATGACTTAATACACATACGTATATACCGAGTTCACAGCACAATGGATTTTCACTACGTTAAACCAGAGTCCACTCAAATAAGCAAAACACCAGGATACAGGTATCAGGGTTTGTCAGAGTCAGATGAACTTAAGAAAAGATACAATTCCACCAACTCACTCGGATTCACTGTTACATTCACGTAACCCTCTCCACGTGCATTTTCCCCATCAACGACGACTTTGAATTCGTACAGACCAACAGTAAGCTGGAAGCAAACACAGAAGATAATTTACATTCAGGATGGTGGCACCCTGTCAGGAGCCATTAGAAGGTCAAGTTACCAGGCTTTGGCACAGTAGCACAGTGGCAGCATAAAACACAGGCAATTAGCTTCAACCTGCAAAGCATGGTTTCCACACCAAAATGGTATTACGTATCTTTTAGTTTACAATGGCTATGCAGAAATTTCTTTCTGTCACAGGTGCCACAGGATTGTCAGTCAAGCTTTATTTTCTAGCAACAACAGGCAAATAGAAGAGAGATAACAGAGATTAGTTCAGGTTGTCTGGCCACAGGAACCTGTACTAGCAGATTGCATTTGAGATGAGAAAGGCTGCACATAAGAGAAGAAAATCTCTTCTTGTGTGTTTTTACAAAGGAAAGTATTTCTTCTCTTCTAGGTGACATGAGTCAGGCTGTCAGCCCTTCATCATTCACTGCTGAACCCAGATGAGGGTGAAGGACTAGGTGCTGGACAGCAGTCACGGCACCCAAAAGGCTGAAACCCTGACAGAGATAGACACGCTCCTTTCGAAGGGCTTTTCCCTGCATGGTATCGTGACTACAGACCGTAGTTTTCCGAGTGCAGCAGAATCCAAGATGCTCAAAGGACTGTCTTATAAATACAGAACTGTATATTCACCCAATATTTAAAGCCATTTCCTTGTTAAGAATGCCCATGTGCAGAAACAGGCAATCCTTTCACTGTTAGAGCTTGTCTGAAAGATCTAACCTGTAGCATGCTACAAGGTACTCCACAGCACTCGTTAATGGAATCAGAAAGTCCATTTTTCAGTGGGTAGTACAAGGCTTCAGACCCAAACAGACCACCACACTGTTTCAGTAGCAGAAATATTCACAACCCTTTGTTAATGTTAAATTGTGCCATTTGTATGGATTGACACGCTGCTTGTAGGCAGCTTTTAGATCCTGAAATCAATTTCTTCTTTCCCTCATGCCAGATCAATCTCCTTTTTATAAGAGACTTAGAAGAGGGCTTGCAGTCAAGTGTTGGCTGGCTGCCCATCATGCAATTTCCTATTCTCCCTGAAATCACATACAAGTCTTTCCTGGCTGCCAGGGTCCCCATCTTCTCCACCTGACATTTAACACAACAGGATTCAAAGCAGCAAAAGCTTTACCTTAGATAACTTAAGGGTCTGGGAGTGCTTCCCTTCCATTTCTCCACTGTAGTCTTTTGGATGAGTAATCAATTCCCACTCATAGGAATAAGTGGTTCCTAAAAAAAAAAAAAAAGGTCCAGACATTTGTTTTTAAAAGACATGCTAAAGAAAAGCAAAGAATTAAACATTTAAACATTTACAAATTTACAAGGCACATTCTGCTGCACTATGGAGAAATGAGACAGCTTGGAGTTCGGGCTGCAGCTTTTTGGGAATATACCCAGGAAAAGAGACAATCTGTGCTTCTAAACACATTTACTCTGGAGCCAAACCCCATCTTTCAGCCTCTAAGGCATTAAAGAGCTTGGGAACAATCACAGCTCCAGAATAATAAGAGAGAAAATCTTATTGTGCCCTCAAATCCTGCAGAGACAGCATAAGGCCAGTTTTTGAACAGGAATGCATCTATCCCTGTTGCTGCACAACACGTAACATCTTGCCTCTCCTCTGCAGTCTCCCACCGCCAACGGGGACAGAGCTATAGATCAGAACTTTATAAATACCTGTGAACAATTTGCATGATGAAATGAGGAGTGTATAGAAACGTGCTCCTCAGCATGTCAACCCCCCGAGTCAGATTTCAATCTCCCAAATGAGAGATCACTTGCTAAAACAGATTGTCACCTATCAGCAAGTATCATGAATAGATGCTGAAGATCCACTGCTTCCTCACATACCACTTGGAGAATGTCATCTCCCAAATCTAATCACTCTGTAGCACTTTCAATGTTTTTTTTGAGTCTTGCTATTTTCTGTGAGAGGCAGCATGAGGTAATAGCACAGAATGAGGAATTTCTACAGGAAACTGTTCTCTGACAGGACACATTTTCAAGATGGTCCTTATTTAATATCAGATATAATCCCTGTTTGCCATTTCACCGTCACAAGCCCTTAGCAGAATTCCCAGGGAAGCCTTACGGGGTGGTGGTTCAGGAAGCACAAACGCATTCAGCTGAACTTCATTCTTTGGCAGGGTCACTTCGACGCTGTCTCCAGCGGAAACTACCAGCTCCTTCATAACTGAGAGGGAGAAACACAGAATTGAAAGAGGAACAGGAAAAAAAAATTAAATACGTACATAAAAACCACCTTGGTTTCAGAGTCGGTGGAATACAAACCAGCTACAAATGGCTGTATTTTGTAAACATCCCGTCACTCAATATAGCTCCCGTTTCAGGTTTCGCTCTCATTGTTAATGCAAATGCACTAATGGGGTTTTACAATTTTAAGACAAGCCCAAAATGACTCAGTCATCTCTCTCTTTGCAGACACTGTGCAGCTCCTGCTCCTTTTCCAAAGAGCTGAAACGTGACCCTCGGGCCCTGTACAGGGGGATCTATTCACCAGGTCCAGCAGGACGGGAAGGGTTTTACCTGACAGGTTTTCGGCAGAGAACCCAGCTGCAGTCTCATGGCACAGCAAGACAAACACTTGCTACTTACCAAACTGCAATTCCACATCTTCACAAATATATGAAGAATCCACGGTATTTCTTTTTTGAAAAACTGCTTGGGGGCTAGGAGATTTTTTTTTTTTTAAACTGAATATGAAAACTCAAAATACAAACCTGTTCCTTTTATTTATATTTTCTCTTTAACCCCTTAAGAATTTTCTTGCCATTCCGTTCCAAGTAAACTGACAGGTAGTTTGTTTTTAAAGACTACAGGGTCAAGACTTGAAAACTGTGACTTGTTATTAGCATTAACATAACCAGAAAGTTGACTGCATTTCTCAGCCTCCTCATCCTCCTCTTCCCTTCCCATTTATTTTTGTGTTTTTATTATTGGGCCTTGGAATTACACACGGAAAACAAGAATTAAAGTCGGTTTACCCTAATTTGACCCTGTCAAAGACAATGTTATAGAGTTATGCACAAAAAATCCAAGTTAAAGAAGATAGGGAAAAAGTCAGTAAACATTTAGCCCTTCTTCCATCTGTTCATGAGCTACTGGAATTAACCAGTTAACTAAAAGAAAACAAATTCATCAAATTCTTTTCTTTCCCTCTCAATTACTCCAGGTCTTGGGATATCATAACTCCATCAGTCTTTCAGCTGCAAACAGTTCCAAGGCAAAAAGAAATTTGATCTCATTAGGAAAAAAACCCAAAAACCAAACAAACAGACCAAAAAAAACCCCAAAACTCTGCTTGGAAAAACTACCCTTCACGTCATCTTTGTATTATTTAGCAAAATAAGGAGGCTGTGGCTATGTTACTTTTCCAACACAAGCCACTGAAGATGTTTAAAATATATTTTCCAGTTTTAGCTGGGGTAAACCCTTAAAAAGAATACTAACTTGTTAGCACAAGCATCCAATGAGCTTCCTGCCAAAAACGTCTTTGGATGCAGCGTTTCCTTTACACTTTCCATTTGTTCCCTTGTAAGGGAAAGGAACCCTAAATTCAAAAGAAACTCCGCTGTGAATACTTCAGCAAACTGGATTAACTGAATTCTGAGATATCACACAACCAGTATACACCACTCACTGTACGTGCCCGTCCTCAGAGGGTGAGCTAATGGCCTGGGCGAGTTAATCGAGCTGTCCAAAGTGCATTTTGGCTTGTATACATTTTCAAGAGTTTGTTTTAAGAAATACCAGTGTGAACAGAAACATCATTTTGCTGCAAAGCATGGGCTAACAGCCAAGTACACTGTTCCCCATGGCTGAACCGTGCACAGACGTTTCAGGGACAGAGAGAAAAGTATCAGTTACACCCCATTTTGAGCAGACATTAAGGTTTCTGCTCAACTTGATAGACAGCAGTGTGTCAAGACTCCTGACAGAATGCTTCACGGGACTATGTCTTGCACCACATCTCAACTTCCACTTTGGGAATTAAGATATCACCATTACTTTCAAGCTGTTCTTGGAAATAGATCCAATGGTTATGTGCAGATTTATGATGCCAAAGTCCCAAGCTCAGACCTCGTGAATCAATGAGGTCCAACTGACACCTGCGCTTTTTCAAAGGTAAGAATTTCTGAAATTATCTCATATTTTTCAACACTGCTATGGTTTGTCACCAAAACCTGACTAGATGATATTTGCTGGGGTGTTTTCTGCCCGTTCTCACCTGGTGTGGTGGCAGTAGTGCTTGGTGACACAGCAGGGCTGGTCTGGATCGTAGGAATGCTGCCATTTGTGGGAACTCCACTTGGCACAGAAGTAGCTGTCTGCATCTTCGTTGGGCTTTTTGCCAGCATGGGGCTGACGGTGGGCAACACGTCTGAGGAGTGAGGATGGACCAAAGCATCATCTGGCTGCCCAGGCTTCTCGGTCTTCCCTGTGGCTGTCAAGCCCTGTGCTACAGGACTGGAGAACGTAGCCAACACCGACGGTTCTGGTGCGGATGTTCCTGGGTGGATCTGTAAAGGAAAAAGTTGTCTTAGTTTGACCTAAACCCTGAACGTCAGGTTTTTTTTGCTGTGTTTAAGTTGCGCTTCACCTCCTCTAGTTAGGGAGGCTGAAAAGTCCCTGGTTTGTTTTTCGCAGAAGCAGGATGTTTTACTGCTTCCTCCTCTCTTCTGAATTGTTTCTCAAACAATTGTTTTTCAAACTGGCAACGTGTCACGAGTGGGGTCCCCCAGGGATCAATATTGGGCCTGACACTGTTTAATATCTTCACAAGTGATCTGGATGATGGGATCAAGTGCACCCTGATGAAGTTGGCTGATGATACCAAACTGAATGGGGAAGTGGACACTCCAGAAGAGAGAGCCACCCACAGGCTGGAAAAGTGGGCTAACAAGAACCTTTTAAGTTCAACAAGGACAAGTGCAAGGTCTTGCACCTGGGAAAACATAATCCAGGAGTGCAGCACAGGCTGGGATCTACCCAGCAGCTCTGTGAAAGGAACCTGGGGGTCCTAGTGGACAAGCAGCTCAGTACAAGCAATCAGTGTGCTGCAGTGGCAAAGCAAGCCAACGGGGTGCTGGGCTGCACCAACAAGGGCATCACCAGCAGAGCTAAAGAAGTCATGATCCCCCTCTACTCAGCACTTGTCAGGCCACTCCTGGAATACTGTGCCCAGTTTTGGTCCCCACTATACAAAAAAGCTGTGGCCAGGCTGGAGAGGGCCCAAGTGGGGTCAGAAAGATGATCAAAGGGCTGGGCAGCCATGGGAGGAAAGGCTGAGAGAGCTGGGTTTGTTCAGCCTTAAGAAGAGAAGGCTTAGGGGAGACCTTATCACCATGTGCCAGTATTTAAAGCGGGGGCTACAAAGAAGATGGAGAATCCCTTTTTACAAAGAGTCCCATGGAAAAGATGAGGGGTCATATGTACAAGTTACTCCTGGGGACATTCTGATTGGACACAAGAAGAAAATTTTTCACAAGGAGAACCATCAGCTGTTGGAATAATCTCCCCAGGGAAGTGTTGGATTCCCCAACATTGGGCACTTTGAAGATTCAGCTGGACAGGGGGCTGGGCCAGCTTGTTTAGACCCTGCTTTTGCCAAGAAAGCTTGGACCAGATGATCCTTGAGGTCATTCCAACCTGGTGTTCTACGATTCTGTGATTCTCCATGTTCTTCCTCCACAGCAGGTAGGGCATTTCTAGCTCAGCTGAACACCAGTTAAGACCACAGATTTAACTACAGCACCTTAAGTACCATGGCTGCTGATGTGGCAAACGTGACAGAAGATCTAGGTTCAAAATTGCAGTGAGTGGAGCTAAAAGAATGGAAAGGTGGGATAAGACAGAAGCAAAAAACAGGGACCAGGAACTGGGGTTCATTTGGGCCATTTATTTTGGCTATGTATTCCTTTTTCTAAAGCTGTGCAGTTGGCAAGCACAAAGCAGGAGGATTGCAATGGCATTTTTATGTAATAATCGAATCATTGCAGCAAGAGGAAATTTATTTCAGAATCACTCTTCAAAGCAAGGTGACCTGACACAAGCAGTTCCCTGCGTGCATGCCACAGGAGATGCTGCTGGGGCAGGGAGCCGAGCTTGCGGGCAGAAAGTTTGCTCACATCCATACAGGATGAGCCACTTTATTGAAAATAATCAAAGTGGCAGGAACAATTTCCTTTCTTTCATCAGAAAATTCCTTTTACAGTACCTAGCCCCATTCCAGTTCTTCGCCTGCCAGGCAATACTCCTGACAATTTACCTTCCACCATGAAGTACATGTGTGTAGCACATTTTGTTGAGCTAACTATTTTGAGAGCATCTGCTAAATATTTAAAATGGAGCAATTTACCATCTTCAACTTGGGAAGCGTTTGGGCGCGGAATTGCCCACCACAACTCCCCACTAGAGGAGCTGATCAAAAGCTCGTATCGGAGGAAATATTCTCAAGCTTTTACACCATGCTGTTGGCGTTCAGTCCAGGAAACACGAACTGGAAAAACGCTCCAGACCACGGTGGGCAACATCCTGGTCAGTAAATAGGCTGGGTTTCAGAAAACACTAAACGCCAGTTGTAAAAATAAAGGCGTGCTGCACGTACTAACAGCCAGCCAAGCCAAGAGTAGCAATGAAGGCACTGAAGGCTTCTCTGCAAGGTTTTTTTTCAGTCTTGGGCAAATCATTGCCTCTCCCCCTATCTCAGCTAACTCTCCCTCAGTCTTAGAATTTAAAACATCTCAACTCAACTGTGTGTTTGATTAACATCTGAGTTTATTGACCAACAGACCAAACACTGTTAGTGTTGCAGACATAAGCTGTTTTTCTCTATTTGCTTACTTGTTGATGGGCTTCCTTTACCTCTGACAAAACTATGGATTCTTTGAAACAAAGGTGTAGGCAAAATCTGGCATACTGCTCTGCGCTGCTCTTCGTCACAGCCCCAGGACAGCTGCCTGCCCCAAGCAGTGCCACCTTACACCCACTAATAACTCTGGTCACTGCAGGACACTGACTGCCTTTTACCAACTATGCGAAGAAGATGAAGTTAGAAATGCTGGCATGACAGGAGGGGAACAGCCAGGCAGGAACTCAGCCACCTGAGACAGACTCTTTAGGAAAGGCAGAGGAGCAGAAAGCCTCTGTGACTTCATACCACTATGGGAAAGCATTCCTTGCTTAGCAAGAATCAACTCAGAAGAAAGAAAAGCTGTCACAAACATGCAGAAGACCAGCATCCGCCCGCTGCGCACGGCAGCTGAGTCTCCACTTTCCTTGGTAATATTTTCAGTGAGCCAGATGCTTCCTTGACTCACTTTTTAATGCCTAAAAAAACCCCACAGCTTTACAGTTAAGAGAGATCTTCTTCCTTCCAGAAGACTTCAGGATGAATTGACAGCCAAATGTCTGCAGAGATCTTGAATGAGATAAGCCTTGCCTGGGGCAACATAACAGTCAAAAATGCCTCTCATGCTTGCAAGCTGAGACATTTCTTATCTTTACTCCATAACCCCGAATTCTTTAAAGCAAAGAACAGAGATTTCATTCTTGGGGATAAACGAGGAGGAGACTAGAAGTTTGCCAGCTGTCCCATCTTATTAGCTTAGAAAATAGAGAAGTGGCATACTGGCCTGAGTGAACGTAGGAGTGTCAGACACTTTTGATTCCAACCCCTAGCTGCCTTTGGCCTCGGACAAGTGACCTGGTCTCCCTGTCTGAGTGTTCTACGTCTGTAGGATGGAACTAGAGCAGGTATGTTCATCAGAATCCACACTGAACCTAAGTTACTTGAAAAAAAAAAAACCAACCCTGTGTTCTGGAATTCTATTTTTTAATTTAAATAGGCCTTACTTTGCTAAGCCTGGTTTGAATTTACAAAATAGGTTCTTTTCAGCTTCGATTGTGTCCTTAGTTGTTTGCACTAGGTGCCATGTCTGTGAAAACCCTTAAGACACAAAAATGTGGGTAATGTCACAAACCACTACAGAGTTAGTGCTGGCTGTGGAGAGACCCTCCCTCCTTCCTCATAGGGTAAGAAGTGCCCAGCACTAGCAGGAAGCACGACAGCAAGAGTCCAACACTGGGCTTGGGAGGGGCAAGGGTAGCCAGAACTGGGAGTGCAGGAATGAGCTCCTGGCTCTGTTGTAACAACTCCACTTTAAAGGCTGCAGGCTTTTCCAGTCTGCTGCAGAGCTGCTGCAGTGCTGCAGCAGTTCTTCTCTTCAGCAGTGCTGCGCTTAAATACTTCTCCCAGTTGGCTATTAAATGCACTGCTATATTTTAAAATTGACAAGTATTTCTTCAACGAGGCAGGAAAAAAATGGTGCCTGGAAAATGTCACTCACTAATGGAAAAGCACAAATTTCTCTTCCTTAGTTAAGGGCTGATGAGCAGCGTGCACTGTGGTTTATCCTGGTACACTCTCCTTCACCCACCTCTGGTTCCACAGCATGGATACAGTAAAACCAGAAATTAATGCTAGCTGCACATGAGCGAGTGACACTGCAGATGGCTATGGAGCTATCAGAACTGCAAGAGGAAAATTAAAACTCAGCGAGGCAACGCCTTCCTAAAACTGTCACTTACCTTCTCCCTGAGTCTCTAGGAGCAAAGGAAAAGATTTGCCTTCACACACTCAATGCTCATCAACAGAAGAGGAGACTACGCACATTAATTTCTTTCTCCCCTTTTAGAGAGGAGTTAAGAGCCACTTTGACCTCAGATGTCCTTTCCCACTTCAGATGTTTGATGCTCCCAGGTACGAGCTGCTTTGCACGCAGGAATGATCCAGTATTCTCCCACCTTACAGCCCACCTGCCCAACCTCCTTAAAGAACAGTATGAAACACCCAGCACTCACCTGCTGAAGCTGTGTGCTCCATGTACTGCACCAAATCTAGCCCAGGTGAAATTCTACTGATTCCAGCATGTGTGTAACTTTTACTTATTTTGGCCCAAAACCAACCTAACTTGGAAAACTCCCTGCTTTAGCATCTCCCTCCTGCAAAGGCTGGCCATGCCCCAAGTACACAGCCCTGAATGTTATATCCTTGGCCTAAATTAAGCTGCGCTCAGATCAGAAATGCAAGGACAGCTGCATAGCTTGCCTTATATTTTGCAGGTGAAAGTTGGATGGTTCAATAATCAAGGAATTAGCCCAGGGCTGGGTAGAACCAGCTTCAGCTCAACACTCCTATTAAGGCAGATTTTTTAATTCTTTCTCCTCCTCAACAACTCTATCCTAAACCTCAAAAATGTGACTGCCAGGAATTCCACCACAGCCAATACATTTTAGTAAGACGTTTTTATTTTGATGAACCTGCATTTTGTCAAGAGATACAGACTTTACTAGCAAAAAAAAACCAGTAAGGAGAAGAAAAACCTTTCCTCAGCACACATCCAACAGTGCACCCTAATGACAACAGGAGTGCTTCCTAAAGATGGGAAAATAGCCTAGATACTCAGCAATATTCAGAAGCTGATTTATCCATGTAATTTAATATTTGCAACCAGTTTACTCCACAGGCACTGAACAGTAATAGTATGACAACTCAGAATGCAGCACCGCAAACTGAACTAGCAGGGAGGTACAGCAACTATTACCCAAGAGCAAGAGAAGACATTTAAGACCGGCTGTGAAGAAGCGTCCCCAGACGTTGCATGCATAACAACTGAGAGAACGGGGTCGCTGTGTAAATCTCAAATATTAGGAAGAGGAAAGAACAAGCAGGGTGGAAGTGCTGCAATACTGCAGGGGAGAGAGAAAGCTGAGATCTTAAGTCAGCCCTGAATGCTGTGGGGTTCTGGAAAATCAAACATTTGTAAAGTTTTAGTGTATGATTTCACACGCCACCCGGGCTGCCCTGGAGCTCTCGGCAGTGTCCCTTGGCTGCTCTCCACATCCTGCTCTGCAGGGTGGTGGCTCAGACCAGTCACAGCCCTACCTGGAACCAAGAGTTTAATACAAGGGAGAGAAACAAATTCAGTCAAGTTTCCAGAACAAGAACATAACTACAGGAAAAGGCATTAGGCTTCAACGGTGCCAAATGCTAGAAACATGCAGAAGTCATTTAAGGAACAGCTTCACAAAGTAGAATTCTTTCTATTTCACCACCACGAGTGCATAGACTTTTTTGTATGATAAGGCTCAAAAAACTATTTTTGGATTTAAAAATATAATTTAACAATTCACATGTGTCAATTTCTCTTTAAGACTAACATCTAGATTTACCAGCTTAACACTGTACGTGTTTGGAGTAGAGACTAAACTGCTTTCATTCAACCAATGCCAAAGTAAGCTTTTGTGGATTTGAGAAAGTGACACAGTCTTCAAAAACAGAACAAAAAGTTGGCATTAAGATGCCAACTCAAGCAAGCAGGCTGGCACAAAAAGTACACTGGAAACTCTACGCATGAGTCTGTAAAGTAACATATTTAACTGCCTCAATTCAGCACTCAAACAGCTTATTTTATTTTGTGGATCTAAAAAGGTACTTTCACAGGTAACAGTTTTCAACTTCCAGGCACTTCCCACTGACATCCCATCTCACCTTTCCTTCTCATCTGGCCAGTACGCTGTGTACTGTGCACAGGTAAGCATTATCGTGACCTTCATCTCCTCTCACCTCCCCAAAGACAGTTTATCCCAGCTAGAAAGAGGGGGAGAAACCCCCTGCCCCCCAAAAAACAAACAAAAACCCCAACCCTCGGCCTTGCCTTGTTGACAGGAGGCTGAAAGCAGGCATCCAGAAAGGTATCCTATTACTTCAGCAGTTTTAAGTCAAAGTCGACACAAAGCAAGGTTGAGCAGGAGGGTGACGGCTGTCCCAGGCAGCCCCGTTTCAGCCCCAGCCATCACACTTACCTGTGACAAGCCAACACCGTCTGCGTCACTGGACCTGTTCACATTATTGCTTTTAGGAGGGAACTGGCTTTTGGTTTTCTGCTCTCTTGGATTCTGTCCACTTTTCAGCGAGTCCTTCTTTTGATTTGGGTGGCCTTCAGGAACAGGCCTGTCTGCCACTAAGCGCCTCAGGACTTGATCCTTCAAGCGCTCTGCTTCGCTTCGGCTGCTTCTAGATTTGCTGTCTGATGCTCCGGCTGCAGCCTCGCCGCTGGGGCTCGCTGCTATATCCCTTTTCAGGGGTTCCACCCTGTTACCTGCCAAGCTCCACGTCTGGAATGACCTCCGCAGTCTTTTTTTCCTCTGGACAGGGATGCCCCAGTCCAACCACTTGTGAAACCAGGTCTTCGCGTCACCTTCCATCTGAAACTTTAAGTGCTCTGTGCTTTTCGATTTCTTTAAAAACACCAAGACAGAGTCAGAAAAGCCAGTCCTGTTTGCCTGACACACGCCAGGCATAGTGCAGTTCACCTGGATGCACATATTTTCCAAGAACCAAAAAGCATCACAGGTGGGGCTCTGGCAGCAAGCAGTGTGACAGGACCGGAGTGTATGAAATCCTTCCAGAAGCTGCATATGGTGATCTTCCCACGATCTCAAACGGCCACCAAACAGGATTTTCCCTGGCTCACATTTAGATCTGTTCCAGTTTGCATCTGGGAAAGGGGAGGGAAGACAAATAAAAACAATTCTCAATCCTTGAAAGCAGTGGGCAACAGATCCTCATCACTACTGTCAAGATGAATTCCGGGCACGGGAGTAATGTGGGAGAGAGGGGACAGACAGTAAAATGGGGGTTTCTCAGAATCCACACCTGGCCTCAGTACCCAGTACCTACACGAGATTTTAAACAGCAATCTGCACCTCCTACCAAAGGGACCACCACGCTTTCTGACAGTAATGGAGCTCAAGCCATCTGAACCTAGGATCCCGAGTGCAGGTGCTTCCTCTGAGCAGTAAACAGCACTGCTCCTCTGCCCGTAGGTGTTGGCCTTGAAGGAGAACTCTGGAAACAGTGACACTGGCTTGGTTTATAGCACCACAGCATTTTTTCCTCTTCCATGATGATTTTTGAGGTCAGTCACTTATTTTGACTGAAATTGTTCCACTTGGAGAAGTTGTTACATCTTTTAGAACAGGTCTGCAAGGCCTGTCCTCACCACCCACTCCACTGTAGTGCTTTCTGTAACAGAAATTATGTCAAACTTTTTTTTTTTTTTAAGTCAAGGTGCTTCAGATCTCAGATCAGTGGTAAAGTAGCAACTGCTTTGCATATGGAGGTTCTTTTTTTTTTTCCTTAACATGAAAAATTAGAGTGCTTGCAGGGATCAATGGATTAAAGGCTTCCAAAATTCAGAGCTCTGCAGATTAAGGACTCCCTAAAAATAGACTAATGACCTATGAGACTGTTACACTGTGCTGTGTTCAGCATCCAAGGGATAATAGGTCACTAGAAGATTACTTTACAAACTCTGTCACTGGACCCTGAGTAGTGCAGCTGGAGAATATGCTCCAGGTCTGGCTCCCTCCCTGCCTGTCAACACTTGTGTACACACACACACTCCAAAGTTAGAGACACAAGTAACAAATGGAAGAATAACACCACTGCTGTGAATTTGAAGGAGATCTTAGCTGTTCAGACTCAGTTTAGCCTAAAAAATGGAAAAAAAAAAAAAAATCACTGTTAAAGGTGAAGCACTGTCCCTAATATATCCTGTGCAAAAGAGAAATGTGCTGCTTCCCACATCCCAAAAATCCCTCCTCCTCCTTGACCCGTGCTCATCGACCTCTCCTCAGGTGTCAGCCCTGGCTCACACATACCACTCAAATTAAGGCTTGATACAGAACCCAGTGAAATTCAGCAGCAACTTTCTAGCAACAGGCTTAGAACTGGGGCACAAACAGAATGGCACATATTTAAGAGAGAAGTGTTCCCAGGGCAGATATCCCTTGTGAAAAATCACTGCATAACACAAGTATTATATTTAGCCATCTAAAATGTAGAACCTGAATCCCCGTAAGCATCTCCTAGGTATGCCAGAGTCAGGACTTAGCCCAGATGACACACCACTACCATGCTGAGAGCATTCTGCTTCTCTTTTAACCCACTGCTAAACCAAGATGCAGAGATACGAATTATATTTTGGCCAGATTTCGTTTCCAGAACTCTACTAATGTCCACCTAGGACACGTTTATTTGAAATTAGCCAATATGGTTTCTGAATTGCTGTATACAGATAGCTTAAAACTCAGTTAACTCTCAGGAACAACAGAAGTGAACGGGCAACTCGCAACACGCCAGCCCAGCATTCTGGACGTTCATTTTCCACAGAACCACACTGATTTTCATCTAAGCAAGTCCTACGGACTTTGGGAGGCATCACACATTCAGACAACTCTAAGTGCCATGGCAGGAAGCGGAGTGCCTCAGTCTACACTTGCGTTTCATCTCTGGAAAGATTTTTTGCCAGGAAAATCCACCTGGCCTGTTCACAAAACACTTCCTTCCTGAGAGTGCTGCAGGAACACGCTACGGGCCAAACGAATTGCTGTGACGAGAAGCCACATGTTGCCATTCGTAGCTTTGCAAATGGGGACCTCCACGGAGTTTGGTGCAGCACCTGCACCAGCTGCGAGCACCAGCAGTTGCTAACTCCCGCTTACTAAGAGCTGCCTTCCAGTCCCTCCCTGTTCCTCGTGCTGGACCCTACGCACACACCGCAGTCACAGACAGGAGCTCGCAGGCTGGGTCGGACCAGGAGACCAGTAAATCGGTCACTGACGGCGTCAATGCCAGCAGCTTCAGAAAAAAGCATGAGAAACCCATCAGCGGGAACGTCCCTGAGGACGAGCTCCCTCCTAAGCCCCAGCAGCCTACCCAGCCTGGCACGACACAAATCACAAGACGCCTGCACAGTGGGTGTGCTTAGTCACTTCTTAATATTGTTTTTGTCATTTTTTTCTTCCCTAGAATATCAGTACAAAAAACGCTGCTCTTCTCAGGAACTGGGGAGTTCCTGTCCCGGCAGTGCAGCTCACAGCTTTGCTGAGCAGCAGGGGAATGGAACGGACAAGAACAGTTTCTATTAATAAGTTCAGGTTCACAGACTTGCTCAGGCAGTTAATCGCTCCTGATATCAAATTAATGATTAAAGGCTTGACTCTATAGACTTTTTTAAAACCTATCACATGTAACCAATTATGTCAACATAGTTCCTCTTGCGTAACTCCGCATGACCACGTTATTTTCTAGGCAGCCATAATTCCTCCTCAGTTCAACAAACTGCTGCCTAAGCGACACAAACAAGACTAAAAGAACAAAAGCTCTACAGTGGAAAAAGTGTCCACATGAGGATAACTAGGTCACATACAATTATTTCCACACACTCATCAGCCTTCATGGTTTTAACTCTCCCGAGCAGACCAGCCCTCAAACACAGCAACACTGTCCTGCACACCCTCTAAGAGTGACACAGGATTAGCAGCTCTAGCTCTAGACTTCTAAGATATTACTAAAGACAGGAAACGCCACGCAGGAAGCCCAGTCTACAAGGAAACACGCGATCCACCTGACGCACCATCTGAACACACAGCGCTGAGAACCCTTTGCTAGGACCAGGAGTACAAATATGTCTTTCCAGGTTCTAAATTAGCTGATTAAGGTCACACAGCTCATTAGCTTAATCAAATCTGTCACTTGGTGAGTGTCCAGGAAACAAGAGAGATGCTGCTGCAGCAGCCTAGAGAACATGTCCACGTAACCGAGAAACAAAGCAAAACAATCCCCTTTTCAAATCTTGCTGCCATTAAGGCGTAGCAACCTTCCTGCAAAATAAAAGCTGTGGCAGCTGTCACACGGGTTGATATATATATCGAGGTCACTGCTGCCTCGAACCTATAATTCACTGCAACTTGAACAAAGAGGAGAAAAAAAGGCACATAAACTTTCTTAAATGGGATCTGGTGAATGCTACATGCACTCATGGGAAAAATACCATCTCTTGGTGAAGATGTGGCCTCAAAACACTCACAGGAACTTAACAAGTCTCTCTGAAAAGTCAGAATCTAAACTTTCTAAAAAAAAAAACAAACCCACAAACAAAACCCACACAATCCATTATGTGAAAACTTCCATACAAGCCACTAACTTGGTTATTTACTTGAGCAGGAGGTTGGTTACTTAAGTTTGAACAGGAAATAGAAAAACAAACATAACAATTGCCTGTAGGCAAATACAGAATATTGACATACTGCATTTGAGGAGAATGTTTGAGGGCTAAAAAAAAATGTTCCTGCCTTCCCAATTTGCTGAGTATTCCTTAGATGAAATTATTTTCCACATTATCACTTGTTCCTTTTGCAAAAGGAAAAAAAAAAAAAGATTCTCAGCTGCGAGAAAGCTCTCTATGAGATACAGGCAAGTGCCAGCACTGCGTGTGAAGGGGCACAGCAGTGGGACAGACAGACGCCCTGCTGCTGACCACCCGGTTACTCAAACTAGCAGTTGGTTACCAGAGCACTACAGTGTGATAAGAAGGGACCCCCTCATGCCCCACATCTACCTTTTTGACAGCTCATTTAGTAACTATTAAGGGTGACGGTTTGTTTTTTTAAACCACTACAACGTCTAGCAGCAAATAATTTCACTTTCCTCTCAGAATATTTTAATCAAGTAAGAGGGATAAATATCATAAAAAATATAGACACGGTCCCACAGAGAACAGAAGAATCACCTGCTGAGGAGCACAAGGCACACAGGCAAGCACACAGGTAGAACAACTGCAGACTTCTCAGCTCCCTTGCAGGTTTTCCCAGGCAGTATCGTGACAGAAATCGGGCGCTGATGCTGAACTTGGCTTCCAACCTCTTCTCCATGGCCTTTGAGGGCAGCAGCAGGGTCTAGAAACATATAGAATATGAAACACAAAACATCCACAGGCAATTGGTATGTTCTCGCACAGATCCAGCTGACATTATGAAAAGCATGGAGCATTTGTGGAGGAAAAGGAACGTCTTATCTTATCTGCTGTGACTTAGTCCAGCTGCTGCTAAGTAACTATCAATACACGACAGTAACAGGAAACCTGTAGTAGCAACATCTCCAGTGTTGAACAGCCGTGGGTCGCCACGACGGCCTTTCCCATCACCCTTGTGATTTCCTCCTCCAGACCCCACCACTTCCAGTGGCAAAGTATCTAATATCACAGTCTACTGGATTCCAAAGGCATATTTTGGAAATTTCACTTTTCCAACATGCCACAGCAAACGGACGTGAGCATAACACAGGCACTGATAAACCCAGCACATCTGCCCGGCGATGTCATCACTTGTGTGTTGGTGTTGGCTGGTACCAGCCAGAAACAAAGAGAAACAAGAATACAACAACGCTGAGGGACACGGAGCTAAAAACCTGGTTTGCCCCATATCTTGCTGCGGTGGACAGAAATCACAAAAGTATTGATGCTTCTCAGCTTTTCTAATGGCGAAAGGTCTTTTACAGCTTCATATGTTACCGAAATCTAAATTAGCACTAGGTGATGTGACACAAAACCATTAATTATTTCACAGGTAATAAGCATTATCTATTGTCAAAGAGTCATGAAGCACCATTAGGCACAAGGAGTTAAACCGACCACTTCTGAAGCATCAAAAGGGAATATTGTCACAGATCTGACTATCAGCGCGCTGCCTGGACGCTCGTCGTTTGTTAAACTTCGGGGGAATCTCAAAAAACCACCCGGCAGCGAAGAGCGCGAGCACCGAAAGGGACACGGGAGGAAAAGTTCCCGAGGGGGGATGTAAAACCCCTGTTCAGCCAACAGGTCTCTAAGGGAACTTTCCGCGCCCCCCCGCCCCTCCGCGGAGGCTCCGCTCCGCCAGCCCCGCGCTCCCACGCCGGCTCGGCCCACGCTGCCCGCGCGGGCTCGGGGCCGGGCCGCAGGCACCGACCAGCCGGGCTCGGCCCGCACCCGCCGGGCTGCGGGACACGCCGAGGGCGGAGGCCGCGGCACGGAGCCGCCCGCAGCCTGTCGGTGCCCCCGGGGCCGGGCCAGGGCCCCGCCGGGCCGGGCCGGGCGGGCGGCGGGCACGTACCAGGGACGCATGGCCAGGCGAGCTCGGCGGCTCCTCGGCGGCCTCAAGCGGGCGGCGGGGCTGGGCCAGGCCTCCAGCGCGGCGGGCCGGGGGGCAGCGCGGCCTCCTGCCCCGCGGCCATGGCGGCAGCGGCGGGCGCCCCCTCACCCGGAAGCTGAACCGCCGCCTCCCCGGAACCGGGAGCAGCTTTGCGGGCACCGTCCGGGCAGGGCCGAGGCTGACGGCGCCGGCGGCCCCGGGTCACACCGGGGCGGGGCGGGGCGGTGCCGCCCCCGCCGCTGCCGGCGAGCCCAGGAGGCCGCGCAGCCACAGGTGATTTGCCCACAGGCCGCGCGGAGGCGGTGGCTTCAGGGACCGCCCAACAAGGCGGCAGGCGGTTGGCCGGCGGCGCGCCCGCGGCGCGCGGATTGGCTGAGAGGCGGCACGGAACCGGCGCTGAGGGGCCCCGGCGGCGCCGGTTTTACTCCCCGTCCGTAAACCGACGGAGCTGGCCATGGCCTCGGCCTCCGGAGACGGAAACGCGACGCTGAAGAGGTGCCTCGGCGTGCTCAGAGACGCGAGAAACGACAGCGAGCAGTTCGCAGCCCTGCTCCTGGTGAGGAACCGCTGCCGGCCGGCGCCCTGGGCGCCATCGCCTCAGGAACGGGCAGGGGGGAGGCGAAACCCGCCGCCCGAGCGGCCTTGGCAGCCGTGCTCGGCGTTGGCGAGGTGCTTCGATGCCTTGGTGTTCCCCTCAGCAAAGCGGAGCGAGCCTGGCCTTGGCTTGGCTGTGCTGAGGGTTAGTCAGCGTTGCCACACTCTGGTAAAGCTCTAGCGCCCAACTCAGGGGGTACTCCTCTGTACTAATGCAAGTTGTTTAGGCTTTTTATTTGCCTCTTCAATCCTGTAAATTTAGCAGAGGCCCTTGCTATGCTGTGCGCTCACCCCTGGTTTGCCTCACAGGTGACCAAAGCAGTCAGAGCTGGGGAAGTAGACGCTAAGACCCGTCGCCAGATCTTTGACGCAATTGGATTCACGTTTCCGAATCGCCTGCTTGCCTCCCGGCAGCCCCCGGCGGGCTGCCCCGAGCACACCTTCCGGGCACTGGGCCTCACTCTCTTGGCATGTTTCTGCACCGATCCCGAGTTAGCTGGGCACTCCCAGATCCTGAACAAAATCCCAACCTTCAATGATGTCCTGGTTTCCCCCTGCCATCCAGACAGCACGTCCATGATCGATGATGTATATCAGTGCCTGAGCGCTGTCCTGGCCACTGCCAGGGGCCCCAGAGAGTTGGTGACCAAGGGGACGGTGTCTGCCCTGTGCCAGGCCTACGTGAATTGCAGTTACGGCTCTGACCGTGCCTTGACGCTGCTCTTGGGGCTGTTGGCCGTAGCAGAGGTGAAGTGCTGGCAGAGAGACGCTCCACACCTCCTGGCCGTGCTGAGCAAGCTCTCCGATGATTTTCTCAAGAGCGAGGACATAACCAAATTTGAGCTGTGTGAGGTTCTGCCTCACTTCGTTCCCCTGTCGCCACCTCTCTCGCAGGACTCTCAGGGCTCCGAGTGCCTCCGTAGGCTTTACAAAGGGCTGGCTAACGTCTTGGCCAGTAAACTCAGCCAGTCACAGCGGGACCCTGCTCTGAAGCTTGCTGCCTGCCTCGTGCAGGCCTGCGGGTCAGAGTGGATCCCAGCAGGGAGTGCTGGAAGCAAGTTCCTGGCCTTGCTGGTGAACTTGGCTTGTGTGGAGGTCCGCCTGACCCTCGAGGAGCCAGATCCCTTGGAGGTGGAGGGGAAAAAAGAAGTGGTAACAGCCTGCTATGTCCTTATTGAGATGGGGATCCAGGAGTGCCTGAGAGAAGAAAAACCACTGCTAGAAGAGGTGCAGAAAATGCAGCTGATGAGGATCATGGAGGAGGCATTTGGAGCTGTAATATTCTACCTGAGACAGGTAATGCAGAGCTTTCGAGCAAAAAGCATGTTTTGGGGGGTTTCTCTGGGAGGCTCAGCAGCTCGTGGCCATAGCTGTGTAGAGCAAAACGAGCATCCTGGCCCACTGTGGTTTTCCTACCTGCAGTAGCTCGATAGAACAGAGGCCCTAACGTGTCATTTTCTGTCTGCTTTCTTCTTCGTGCAGGTTAAAGAGGAGGAGCTACAAGATCCTTTCATATTTGCTTCTGTTCGAGTCCTTGGAGCCTGGATGGCAGAAGAGACATCCTCCCTCAAGCAGGAAATCTGTGAGCTCTTGCCTTTCCTTGTTCGTTATGCCAAGAAGCTTTTCAAAGAGGGCAGCCCAGCTGCAAGTCTTCCCCAGCCAGAGCTGGTCAGCACCGAGGGCTCTGGCTTACCCCCGGATGCTCTGAGGTGAGTGTTTTAAGCCCAGAGTCAATCCATTTTAGCACAAACCTGCTCAAATCTTTCTCTATTTTCTGTTCTCCCTGCAGTGCCAATTCTGTTGCTCTTTTCCCCCCCCAGTTGGATGTGAACACAGGGCTTAGACCCATTCTACATCACGTTCTCAATTTCTTTCCAGGTTTCTGCTGCCTGGCTTTTGCCATTTAACAGCAGAGGACAGGCCCCGGGACATCCTCATCTCAGAAGGGGCACCAGCACTGCTGTGCGAGTACTTCCTGCATCAGTGGGAGGTGCTGACCTCCAAGCCTGGGTCTCTGGCTCCGCTGACAAGCCCTGAAATGAGTCTACAGACCACGTGTGGGATTTTCCTTAACCTGGTCGTGACTGCGCCGGACCTCATCAGGTGACAGCAGGAGCTTGTTTTAAGATTGTCAGTGGGAAGAAAGAGGGTGCGCTGTGAAATGAGGTTGCAGGATCTTTCGAGACACTGCGCTGGGAAAGGGATGTCTCTTTTTCAACATCAGTTACTTTTTTGGTGCTGCATTTAACCTTGATGTTTTCAGGTGCTTCTGGTTCTGTTCAGGAAATGTGTCTCAGCATTCGCTTTCCCTCTAGGCGAGACAAAACCTTTTCCTCCTTGATGGATGTGTTGCTGAAGTCTCTTCCGCTTCTGCTGCCCCAGAAGGATCACCTGGTTCTAGCAGCCAACGTTGCCACTCTGGGCCTGATGATGGCCAGGATCCTTGCAAGTTCAGCAGGTAAGAGGAGTTCCCACTGGCAGAGCTGCGCGTTGCTCCGCGTGGGCAGAGACCAGGGTCAGGGTGGTTGGGAAATACAAGGGAAACAGCTCCAGTTTCCGCCATGGGAAAAGTGCCACGACCAAAAACCTGGAGGAGCAAGGAATATGCAAAAAATTCAGCAGGCCGAGGGGCTGGGATTGAGGGATTTCTAGGGCGGGAGGATGGTTTTGTGCTCTCGCTGGAAGCCCTGCTCAGGCAGAGCTGCCGAAGGGTCCCTCCCTCGGCCGAGCGAGCTCTGGATCGAGTCATTTCCTTTTTCTTCCAGTTCTTCAGGGCACACAGTCTGCCAAGGAGTTTTTTGGAGCCGCCCTTCGCTTCCTATCCCAGGCCCACACCGCCCAAGCAGAGCCCGGCGGCGGCTGGGCCGTGGCCGTGTCACCAGCCTACGCCAGCGCCTGGGCGGACGTGGGCGAGCTCTGGTTCCTGGGGATGCAGGCGCTGGCCGGCTGCGTGCCGCTGCTGCCCTGGCTGCCGCAGGCCCTGCTGCAGGCGCGCTGGCTGCAAGGCCTCTCCCAGTTACTGACGCGCGTTGCTCCGGCCTCGCTGGATTTTGAACTGGTCGCCGCTTTCCAGGGCGTGTTGGTAGAGCTGGCCAGAGCCAGCGCGTCGTGCCGGGCTGCGATCCTGGCGCACCACGGCCGGGAGTGGGCCAACCTGTACGGGATGGCAGCGCTGGAACAGTGTCTGTCCGAGCCCTGAGGAGCCGGCAGGAAACAAAGCCCCGCACGAGACCTGGTCAACATTTCTCACGTGCCCTTTGGTGGCGGATGGGGACAAAAACCATTTAACTGGCCACGCTTTATAAAGTGGGTGACGCAGCGGAGCTCAGCAGGATTGGCACTATCCACAACCCGACGTGCAGAACTGTCACTGCCTCGGAACGTTTCAACATGCGCCTGCTTGACCTTCTGTCAGTATTTCTTCTTAAAAACAGGCTGTTTTATTATTAAAGACGTTTTTTGTTGCTTTATTTTTCAAACTTCTGCAGTGTTGGGATTTATTTCTGCCCGGGGCCCTGAGAGCTTGCCTGCATAACACGCTCCCCAATTTTTGTCACCGTAAGCCCTTCAGGATGTCACCTTATTTCATGTCAGAGGCCTGCACGTGTTAGTAAAGTAACTTGGCACTCCACGTAGAAGCCTGAAAAAGGCAGGGACAGAAAAAGCTTTAATATTTACCAATAACAGTGAGAATAACTCTGTAACTTGGCACGGACCCGTCCCCTCCTGCTGTGAGGATGCACAAAGGCCCTTTTCCTGTGCGGCAGGACGACCCCCCTGCTCACACCCACCCCTGGTACCATCATCCCAAGGTCATGCCCAGGAAACCTTCGCAGCACCACTCGCTGTTGAGCGTCCTGCCCTGCCAAACGCCAGCACAAGGCCTGGCCAAGGCGGGGTCTGTGTCTGCTGAGGCTCCCGCCCGCTGCAGGGACGGGATGTACAGGGGGAGTTTTCCCTTCTTGTGAGACAAAGGGTTCGACCTGCAAAGGCCTGGGAGAGAAAAAAAAGATTTAAAGCTGCTGGGAACAGATTGTGAAAGCAGAAATGAGTGAATTGCACCTCGCCAGCTCCCTGCTGACCAAGAAGTAGTTTGCCTTACGGGAGAGAAAGGAGTAAACCACTTGTACCGCTGGCCTGGCAGCCAGGGCTGCCCGCTCTCGGGTACCCTCTGAGTCGAGCTTAAACCCCCCCTGAAAGAGCAGCCGGGGCCGGGTGGTGGCTCGGTGCTGGGCTGAGGGAGGGCGGCTGCGGCCGGGCCGGCGGGTTTTCCACCAGGTGTCAGCCGAGGAGCAAGTTGGAAGCAGCAGCCTCGGCGGGTCCGGAGCAAAGCGCCGAGCCCGGCTGCTCTCCAAACCCACGCTGAGGGGGCTGTGGACTCGTCCCACGGTGAGAAAATCGAGCGAGGAGCTGCCCCCAAAGCAGGGCTGAGTCTGGGCACGTTCCGGCTTTAGACCGTATTTTTAGCTCGCTGCTTTGTGAACGCAAACGCTTCGCACAAGCCGGGAGGAGGCGCCTGCTATTGCTCAGGAAAAGTATCGTTCTGATCCTTCCAGCTCAGTCCTGAGAAGTTAATGCAAGTTGCAACAAAGGTAGGTGCTACCAGAAGAAAGCGATGCAAGCCAAACAGGCAAATGAGCCTCCTGGCCTTGGAAAAGAGCATAACTCTGAGCGTGGGCTGGGAGAGCCTCCCCGTCCTGCCAAGAACAGCTCATCCCTGCACCATGGGGAAAGAGCAGTGCGTTGGGAGAGTCAGAAACGCAGGTCAGATTGTCAGAAAAAACCCTCCAAACCCTCACGTGCTTTACCTTCAACTCTTCCCAGTCCCATATGCTTCTGGTCAAAGGGTGTAGGCTCTTCCCATTAATGAAAGGCTGTCGTTAGTGCTAATGAGAGATAGCTGCCTGTCTCAGGAGGAGGGTGCTCTCCTCTCTCCCCAGTTTTGCACCAGTTAGCAGCGCTGGCTTGGCCGTCGTCCATCCCCACGGGCTAGGAGCTCCCACAACACCTGACTGCAGATCCAGTCTGGACCTGCAGGACCCATCCAAGAGCCATCCGAGACCCGGAGGCTTTTGGCTGCTGGTCGTTAATTCCCAGGCAAACCTGGGAGCAAACAGAGAGTCCGGGGAAGCCCTACAGATTATCCTTCACCACGTCCTGGGGCGGTGGGGTTTGGCCACCAGCAGGTGCCTGGAGAGGAGCACCCATCCCTCACCCTCACGCTCTTCAGTGGAATGTCCCCTCGGGTGTGTGAAGGCCCATCCGTGCCTTGGCAGAGACCCTGAGGGCTTGTCGTACGCTCGTTCCTTTGTGTAACACCAAACACCCTCCTCATGGCTGCCTGAGAGCTGCCAGGAGACGGGCTGAGACACCAGCCTTGCCCTGGGGTGTTACCAGGCTGAATGCCAGAGGAGATGATGCCTTGTGTAGATGACGGAGCTGCTGGAGCAATCTCACTGCTCTCTCGTCCCAGGACACCATTTCCCAAACACGTTCTCGGAAGGAGCACCCCGAAAAGGCTGGTTTCCCTCCCCGAGCCCCCGGGGCTCTGTCACAGGGAGCACAGCGCGTTGAGGCGGGGAGAGCGCAGGACCTGGGGGAGGCCTCCTGCCACGTGGGCTTCTCCGTGGGCTCCGCTTGTGCTGGTCTGCGGGTCCCGGCGTGCCCGGGGTGGCTCAGCCCAGCATGAGGGAGATGGTGCCCCAGCAGCCTGGCCCAAAGCCTTCGAGGCTGCGGGGTGACTCCTTGGCCACCCCGAGCTTTAAAAGCCCAACCGCAGGTTCTGCCACCGGCAACTGGCATCTGCGGGCATCGATCGTCTTGTGCCGGAGGGGTGGATGATGCCATCACCCAACGTCTGCCACAGCGCTTTGGGATCCCAGCATGGAGTGGGACTGCAGCCAGCAACACCCAGAGCAAACGGTGCTTTACCTCCCAGTGCATCCTCGACACCAGGGCGAGCTCTCCAGGAACGAGTCGATCGTTCACCGTGGCTTGGACAAGACGGATAAGGCCCCAGAGGAGCAGATGCACATTCTGTTTCGCTTTGACAGCTTAAATGTCCTAATGCCATTGCAAACCCGACTGTGCCATACGTTACCTTACGGTGTTTATTCATATCGCCCCAAAAGCACTGGTGATAAAATTAAATATTTCATAAGGTTGTTATTTGGCTGCTGCGCTGCAGGAACCAAGCACAACCCCCTCCCACAAACCTCTTGCCGCGGGATGCAGCAGGGGTGGTGGGGCCTGAGCAGCGAGGGGGGGCTGCCCTGCTCCCCACCCACCCCTCAACGGGATCCCCATCCTTCTCCCCAAAGCTCTGCCCGCTCTCCAGCCCCACAGCAAGGAGCTTCCTTCCCCACCTGGATTCCCAGGGAGGGGATGTGGGAAATGATAGGAGCAGCCTGCATTTTTCTGAGGGGTCAATGGGAGTCAGGCTTCTGGGGAAAAACCAGTTCATCTTTGGCTTGGGCTGGGAGCCGTGCTCAGTACTTTTGTTTCCATGCTCCTCCTGCCCTGCTTGGCAGGGGTTTTTTTCGCTGCTGACCCTCAAAAGCAGAGGCTGCTGCCTCAAGCCCCTCATGCTCCTGGAAGAGCCAACATACACATTGATCTTCCTGGGAAGGAGTGCTCAGACCTTTGTTACAAAACCAGTTTTTCAGAGATTTCTGGCTTGGGTACAAATGCAACAAGTGGTCCCTGGGGTGGAGCCGTGGCCCACAGCACCAGCG
The DNA here is from genome assembly GCF_047716275.1 of Strix uralensis. Lineage (NCBI taxonomy): Eukaryota > Metazoa > Chordata > Aves > Strigiformes > Strigidae > Strix > Strix uralensis. The sequence goes on from NC_133996.1 coordinate 7,228,996, forward strand.
AACGCTCCCCATAGCTGGGCGGTGAGGGGGCAGGTCTCATGTTGAGGACCTCAGCACCATCATGTCTTTCTGTTAGCAAACATGAAGGATGTTTGGCAGAGCAAAACACGAGCACCTCTGGATGCGCACGCGGTCCTTAAACTGGGAGGCTAAAGAGCAGGTAGTGGAGAGCTGTGTTTGAGCGCCTTGTCTTCAGATGAGCCCCCAGCAATTGCTCTGGCTGTGCTGAACCAGTAACAGCACCAGGCAGCTGCTGGGACAGCGTGTGTGCAGCACCCAGTGTGACAGCCCTTGGCCCTGCCTGGGACTGCAGGACAGCAGGTTAAAAGATTAATTGTTCGTCGTCATCACTGGTGGCTTAACGGCTGCCCCATGGGAGGCCCGTGGGTTTAGTTTGCCCTCCTCACCGGGAGGGCAAAAATGCTCCTAGCAAAGCTGTCCAGAGGGGATGGGGCAGCGAGGGACTCGGGCAGGTCTCAGGCGTCTTGCCAGGACTGTCTGGGTGCTCGCAGGGCTCTGAGCGAGTTGCTGGGCAGGACCTGAGGGCTGGGAAGGTGCTGCTCGTGCTCCCGGCGGAGAGGGTGCCAGGGTGGAGGACTGGGGGCTGCACAAAGCCCAGGGGAGAGGAACGGTCAGAGCACGGACACACACAGCCCTCGCTCTTGTCTGCTGCCGGGTCCCTTGTCTCCTTCCTGGGCACCGCTGGGCTGGGGGGGATGAGCCCCCCACCCCTGGCAGCCCCACTGGGCTTGGCCTGCCCCAGCCCCCTGCCCCTGCCCGCCGCACTGCCACGGCGTGTTCGGTGGCAGCGGGGCAGCTTTGCCTTTTGTTTTTCCTTCCCTTTGTCTGTCAGTGTTGCAGATTTCCTCTGCTCTGTCTCATTTTTGGGTGGAAACATTATTTCCCTCCGAGCTGCTGCCGCTGAGCATCCATGGTCCCGCACACAGGCTGGGCCCTTCCCACCCGGATTTTGCACAGTTTCACCTCTTTCAGATGAATAAAGACTCGACATTTTACGGACTAGACGAGCAAGGGATGTTAAGAATGAACTGGAACATAACTGCAAAATACAGCATGTCCAATCCAATTTTTCCTAGCAAATGAAATGGATCTGGTGGAAAATAAATACAGAACTTTCAGGAGCAGCATCCTTGAACAGTATTTGAGGGGGATGAAGAGATTTGAATAGATCAGCCCTTTACACCTCTGCACATCCCTCCTCCCTCCCCTAAATGCCATCTTTAATAGAAATAAATTAGAATAAATGATCAGCCCTTGCCTCCTAAAGACAGGTGGCAGGGTAATATTAAAAGAAATGAATAAAAATTCATTTAATGAGCATTGTTAATTAAACCTGGAAATCAAAGAGGTCTGAGTTGTGGGAATTCAGAGGAAAAATGAAAATGAAGGGAGCTGTAGCTCGGGGCAGGAAGAGTGGAATTAAATTAAATGCAACGTGGGGTTGTGTTTGTTAATGTCGCTCACACATCACGGTGTGTTGCAGCTGGGGGTAAAGGGGTTGTTCTCCGCTCGCACACAAATTACACGCTGCCACCAGTGGAAACTCCTGCGCGGCCACGGGCAGCTCCCGGCGGGTGGCACGGTGAGACCGCGGGGACCCCGCGGGGACACGGCGCCCCCCCCGCCCCGGAGGCCGGCCACGGCGTTGGGGGGGGGGGGGGGGGGGGCAACCGTGTGCGAGTGCACGCGTGTGTCCGTGGGTGTCCGGGCGCCGCGGGTGTGTGTCGGGGTGTGCGTGTGCCTGCGCTGCTGCGCGGGGGCATCACCGCCCCGGTGTGGGAGTGGGCGGCCGCGTTACCGGTGGGGTGGGGGGGTCAATGGGGATCGCTCCGTGCCGCTGGCAGGGCCTCCGCGCCCTCCCCGAGCCCCGCCGGGCCGCCCCGTCCGTGCCCGGTGCCCGGTGCCGTGGGCCCGCTTCGCCCTGCCCCGGAGGGAGGGTCCAAACAGGGGGAGGGATGGAGAGGAGGCAGGAGGGACGGCGGAGGGAGGGATGGAGCAGGGAGGGATGGCGGAGGGCGGGGAGGCAGGCACGCTGCTGCCGTTGCTCCCCGGTTTCCCCTGGCTCTGTCTCGCCCGTTCTCCCGCCCGTCCCCTCGGGCAGGGTCCCAGGCCCGGAGCACCCCCAGACACTCCTCTCTCTCCCCAGGCCCGGGGTCCCCGTTCCCCGTCGGGGAGGAGGGGGAAGAGCCCCGAGGGGGGAGCCCCGGGCTCTCCCGGTAGGACCGGCCCCGGGCCCCGCTCCGGCGGCCGTCGGGCGGAGGTTGCAGCAGCCGCCGGGGCCCCCGTTTCCTGCTCGGGTTAATAAAGTCAAACCGTCGAGCACCAGCGCGCTCCCGCAGCCCGCCCGCACCCCCGGGCCCTCCCAGCCCTCGGGGCTCGGTCCCCGGGGCGCTCCCCGACGGGGCTCTCAGGCGGCGCGGCCCGGGGCGGGGGGAGCCGGGGGTGGCACCGGGGAGGGGTGGGGGGGGGTCTGCGGCACCGTGCGACACGGGAGCGGGGCCGCCCGACGGCGCGGGGAGCGGCACCGGCCGCGCTCCCGGGGGCGACCCTCGCCCCTCGCCCCCCGCCTCCCGCCGTCGGGAGCCGTCGGGGCCCCGCGGGAACGGGCGGCGCGTCCCCGGCCCCTCGCTCTGACGCGCGCTCCCGGCGCGGCGGGCGCGCCCCCGCCGCTATAACTGCCGTGCATGGAGTCGGGGCCGGCGCAGAGGAGCGGGCGGGCGATGGGAGACGCCGCTCCGGCGGGATAGAGGGGGGGTGGGGGGGGCGGGGGGGGGGGGGGCGGAGACGGGGGCACCCCCGGGGCCCGGCCCGCCCGGGGCTCGCCGCGGGCCCGCACAGATGCTGGTGCACAGCTACCCGGGCATGGTGAGTGCGGGGGGGGGGGACGGGACGGGGGTTTTGGGGGGCCGGGGGGCCGCGCCCGTCTCACCGCCGCTGTCTCCGCCGCCGCAGGACCGCGCCGAGGGGCTGCCCGGGGCACCGGCCGGGGCCCGTCTGCCGCAGCTGCCCGCGCTCAACCAGGCGCCCTACGGCTCGGCCCCGCCGCTCTGCCACACGCCCGCCGCCGACTTCCAGCCGCCCTACTTCCCGCCGCCGTACCCGCAGCCGCCGCTGCCCTACCCGCAGGGCCAGGAGCCCGGTTACCCGCATCTGGGGGACCCGTACGCGGCGCTCAGCCCCCTGCACCAGCACCAGCAGCCGGGCTGGCCCCCCCAGCGCGGCCGGCAGGACGAGGCGGGGCTGCTCTCGCAGACCCACCGCGCCCTGGGGCTCGACCCCCGCCGCGAGTACCCGACCGTGCCCCGACTGCTCCACGGGCTGCCCGACGGCGGACACGGCCTCGCCGACGGCCCGCTGGGCCTCCACGGCCTCGGCCACCACGGCATCGAGGACATCCAGGTACCGGGGGGCTGAGGGAGGCCGGGCGCGGCACGGCGGGGACCGATCCCGCCGCCGTCTGTGCGCTCGGAGTCGGGGGGCGGGGGGGGTGTCCCCGGCTGGGACGTGTCGGGCCCCGCGGCGTCCGTTCCCCCGGGCAAGGAGGGCCGTAGAGCCCGGTTACCGGGGCTCGTCCGTGAGCGAACGATCCTTCCTGGGCCGGGGGCAGCGGGTGGATCGGGCCGCCGCCGCTCTGTCCCCACGGCCCGAGCGGCCGGGGCCCGTTGGCACCGGGAGCCGCCGGCTGACGGCTCTTGCTTCGGTGCTTTCAGGCCGTGGACGACGGCGGGATGAACCTGCTCGATCAGTCCGTGATCAAGAAAGGTAAGAGCGCGGCGGCACCGCGGGACGCGGCACCGGGCCGGGCTCCGCGCCCCGCTCCCGCCCTCGGGGCTCCCCCCCCCACGCGTCGGGTTCCCCCCCTCCTCCGCGACAGCCGCCCCGTGGGGACGCTCCCCTCCCGTCGGGAAGGGCTCGCTGCTGTCCCCGGCGAGGCCGAAACGAAAGCGGCGGGTCCCGGCGGGCCAGCGCGGCCGTTCGCCCCCGGCCCGCTGGGCTCCCTCGGGCGGTACCGAGGCCGCCGCTCCTTCCCGGTACCGGGGACCGAGGGGCCCCGACGGGCGGACTCGGCTATCGGGGAGCCCCGGGGGTTCACCCCGCCGGCGGCCGCGGATGGTTTGCGTGGGAAGCCCCAGGGATGCCCCGGCGGGGCTCGGCGGCAGCTCCCCCAGCGCTCCCGGTCCCGCCGCCCCGGGCAGGAGCCCTGCGCCCGGCGGCGGGGGGGAGGCAGCCCAGAGCTCGGACGGGACGAGCGCTGGGCTACGGCGGAGCGCGGCCGTCCAGCGGGGCTCGTACCGGGGGAGAAGGACGCGTTTAACGAGGGCGAGGAGCTGGCGCCGCCGTAGGAACCGGTGCTGCCCGTCCCCGCGGCCGGGAGCGTCCCGCAGAGCCCCGGGCGGCCGCCCCCATCCCGCCGCTGCGGATCGTCCTGTCCCGCCCCGCCTCGGCAGCCATCCGGGCCTGCGGGGACGCCCCGTTGGCGGCTCCATAAGCGGGGTTTGGCTCCGGGGCACCGGGGCCCGGGGCCGCTCCCTCCCGGGGCCGGGAAGCGGAGCTGCGGGCAGGGACCCCGCACGGCTCCCGGTGCCTCCCGCCGCCTCTCCTAATTTACTGCCGGTTCTCCCCCACCTGCTAAACATCCCCCCTGCTTCCAGACAAAACCCCGTGGTGAAAACAGTTCAACTCCGTACAATATTTTTTTTCTAATAAAAACTTCACTGGGGCATTGCCGGGAGCGGGGGGGACGTGAGCGATCCCTACGGCTGCTCGCGGCCGTAACTCCGGGGCCATGTTCGAGCGCTGCTCTTGGCTTCTCCCCGCGATTTTTTACAAAAATAGGGAGGTGGAAAGGACGTGTTTAATGCTGCTCCGTGGCACGGTCTCCAACACGGGCGGGCAAACGAAACGGCGGCCGCCCGTGCGGGCTCGGCGCGGGGGTAACGCGGGCAGGGCCGGTGCCCGCAGCCCAGCGGGGTTAGGGCTAGGATTAGGGCTAGGGTTAGGATTAGGGCTAGGGTTAGGGTGAAACGCCCGGGGGCAAGGTGGGGCTGGCTCCGGCCGGCCCGGCCCGGGCAAAACGCCGATGAAACCGGGAGGTTTTAGGTCGTCGGCTGCGTCCGGGGCTGCAGCGAGTCCGGTCCCGGTCCCGGTCGCGGGCCGACGTTTCCCGTGACCCGGCCGCAGCCGAGCCCCCGGTAACTGCCCAGCCCCGATAATCCGGGAAAAATATCCCGATCGTGCGGCTCTTCCCCCGCCGACCCCGGTCGTTACACGGGGGGAGCAGTTCTCGGCGCGTTACAGCCCCTTTTCCAGGAAAATTGTTACGCGAAGAACGCAGCTTCGTTACACGCGGCGTTTCAGTGGAGCATTAGTGACGGTAATTTTTTTTAAGCTTTAATTAGAACACACGAGAGGCGTTTCATTAAATAACCTTGCATGGGGAGCGGCTGCAACAAGCTGCGGGGTGCTGGTCGGGCAGGAGCGCCGGCCCCGCGTTTGCTGGTTTGTGTGTGCCAGCAGCGCTCGAGGTGCCTTCAGAAACCTCCAGCAGCGAGAATATTTGTCTGAAAGTTCGGTTGAAGTTCTAGGGGTTTGGTTTTGGTTTGGTTTTTTTGGTTTGTTGGGGTTTTTTGGTTTTGTTTTTGTTTTGGTTTGGTTTTTTTTCCCCACTTCTTTTTTTCAAAACCCGCCATTACTTAGAAATTTTCGCCTCCCGTCGGGAGGATTTGTTGTTGTTTAGTGCCAGATTTGTGTCTGGAGACTCACTTTCGGACAAAAAAAAAAAAAAAAAAAAGGAAAGAAAAAAGGAAATAACCCTGGCTGAAAAGCGGGGCCCGTGGGTGCAGGTCGTCCGCAGCCCCTGTGCCCGCGGCCACTTGCTCTTCCCGCTCCCGTTCTCTCGTTTTTTCCCCGCTGCGTTTGCAATAAAGACGCGAAGTGTATTTTGGGGAACAATCGGGTTTCGAGGGTGATGTGCTGCCACGGGGTCCCCGGCTCCGCTCGGCAGCTCGAAGCCCCGAGTTTGCTGGAGCAGCTGAGAAATCGATAAATCCAAAGTGTGTGGTTGCGGGGGGGGGACGCGGGCGGCCCCCCAGAGGGGCCGGGGGAGCGGCGGCGCGGCCGGGGCGGGGGCACCGGGGGCCGCATCCTGCCCCGCTGCCCGGGACCCCGCTCGCCCCTATTTCGGTGGCCGCGCTCCCCCTTCTCTGTCCTGGAAACGACGCCCCAAATCCAGCGAATGGGGCTCATAAACAAGCTGGGGGGTTATGGAAGCTGCAGTCGGGGAAGGGGGGGGGGCCCGAATCCCGCCGGTCCCCCCCGCGGGGACCGGGACAGGCCCCGGGAAGCAGCCGGGAGCGGCGGCTGGTGCTGTGCGGGTCCCCGAAATTACCGTTTGGTCCGTTGCCCTCCGCTCGAACCGGGCGAATGAATTCCCTTGCAGTCCGCTTATTTAATTTTATTTTTAAAAAAATATATAATACGGAGCGGTTCTTACTTCGCCGGCTCTGCCTGCTTTGAGCTGAGCCCCAGGCGAAGCCCCGGACCCCGCGGTCGGAATGAATTGCACCCTCGGAAAACAACAACAAAAAAAATAATTTCACATATGAGAGAGATCCCGCGCGGTTTCCAGGCGGGGGGGGTGCGGAGGGGCAGCGGGGGGTTCTCGGGGCGCCTCGCCCCGTGGGGAGCGGGGGGAAACGTTAAAAAGCGGAGTTTGGCCATAAATCGCGCAGAGATCTCAAATACTGCACCGGGGATGATTAATCCTTGAATTCCTGACGGTATGGCCCTCGGACAGAAACCTGATCTGGATCTGTGCATGTGAAAACAGATAAATCTCACCTTAATTAGTTGCCGAGATACTGTTGTCCTGGTTCAACAAAATATTAATCACCTGCCCCGAATGTCTAAAGCCACCTTTTACCTCCTCTACTTGGAGGCGCTTTTAATTCAACCCGAGCGCAGGGGCTCCCAGTCAAAACCAGTACGAAACGGGAGGGAAGCGCCCGCAGCCCCCGGCGCTGCCCCCCCGCAGCCTGTCACCCCCCGCGCCCCCGCGGGGGGCTCCGGGACCCGTCCCGATGGCGGGGGGGGCTGGCATTACGGGGGTCCCCCCCTCTGCCCGGTGGTGCCGGGGTGGCCCTGGCTGCGTGTTCGCTTTTCCCCCCTTTTTCTCCTTAAACCGATTTCAGCGGTTTCGCGGTTAACGGCGTTTCAGGGGATTTTTGTGACGGTGGGGGGCTGAGGCGCGCTGGTGCCCCCCGGGTGTGTTTTTCCGACCCCCCTTTTCCTGCAGGTGACCTCGAATTTAGGAATTTAGGAAGCGGCGGAGGGAGAGTAGAAAGTGGGCGGGGGGGGGGCCCTATCGCTTCAGCAAGGGCTCGGGGGAACGGCCCCGGGGTCCCCGTCCCGCCGCCCCGGTGGTGGCTGCGCGGGTCCCGCATCGCGGCGGGGGGGGCGCCGGGTCCCGCCGGGCGGGGGGGGGCGACACACACAGCACCGGGAGGCAGATCCGGGCTGAAAACAGGCGCCCAAACCTCCATTTCCACCATTTCTCCCGGGTCTGGCTCCGGTTCGTTATTCCCGTGGCCCGTCCGAGGGCTGGAGGTGTTGAGGGGCCGGGGGGGCCGGTTCGGCGCGGGGGGGGGGGGGGCGGGGGGCTGTGTGTAGGGCCAGGATCTCACTTGGAGCGCGGGGAGCTGCGAACGGCACTGAAAAACCCAGGACGAGCTTCCCCCGTCTTGGCGTGACAAATAGGGGCTACGTTTAGCTTGGGACTGAAATGGCTCAAATCTTGGATTTAAAAGCAAAGCTTTTACGAGTATCTTTTGTTATGCCCCTTTGTTCGCTCTCCCTCTTGTTCAAAAGTATTTCAGAAATGGTTTTCTGTGTCTTTTTGTTGTTGTTTTACACGTTTGGGTTGTTGTTGGTTTTGTTTTGGCTTTTTTTTTTTTCCTTTTTCCTCCCAAGCACTTATATAAGACCAGGAAGATATTTGACTTGAAAACAGTAAAAGTAACTCTGAAAAACTTTAGTCCGAGGCTCTGGCTGCTGCAGGCTACAGCAGCTACAGGCATTTTCTGCTCTGTTCACCTGCTGCCCGGGTGTTCAGGTGCCTGGGACAGCTACTCGCAGCCGGGCATGAGACCCCCAGACAAAGGGCAGCCGGTGCTGCGGGTCCTTCCCTCGGCTGGGCGAGGAGAGGGCGATTTTCTGTTTATGAAATCAAGCGTTAGGCCACTGCGCTGGGTAGCAAAAAATCCTGCAGCTTGGACGGAAAATCAGGAGGTGGTTTGATTGCTTTGACATCCTTTCAGGATCAGCGGAAAGCTTCTGATAGAGCCTTTTTATAACAAATCAAAACACAAATCTCTTTCCCCGGCACCTGGAGCTGGGGGCACGCCGGGGTGCAGGAGCAGCCCGGGGGGTCCTGCTGGCAGTGGGCTGGGACGAGCCGCAGGGGCCTGCGCACCCCGCTCGCGGGCAAGTGTTTTGGCTGCAGGATTTTACAACCCCGAGTACCGACGGAGTACAGGCGGAGCAGGGTGTAGCTGGCACCGAGGCGCGCGCGGCCCACGGGTGCTGCGTGGCTGGCGGGGACTGGACTCGCCTGGCTTCGCGTCGAGGCAGCAGGATTCGGCCACTGCGTTCTCCCTCGGGTTTGTGACTTGTTTAACTTCCCGTCGGAGGCTTTTCGGCTGCTCCGGAGCGGCAGGGCTAGCGTTTCTGCTCAGGAATGTGGACCTGTTTGGCTGGATGCTGGACAGACAGATGGAAAGCTGTGCCTCAGAGCGCTCCGAGCCCACATTTAGAAATATTGCAAGAAGTAGCTGTCACTACTAAAGAATGCAGCAGAGGAGGGAGATTAAGACCGAGATCCTTAGATCCACTCGCCACCGCACGCGAGCTCCAGGTTTTGAAGCAAAACCTCCCCGTGGGCTTCGCGTGCGGGGCTGCTGGCGGGACCAGGGTGCTGGCGTGGCGGCCGCGGTGCCATTTCTCCTTTGTTTCAGTGCAGAGAGGAATTGAGCTGTAAGAAATGCCGCGTGAAGCCAGATGTGGCAGGAGAAAAAAAAAAAATCCTGAAAGAACGGTAGATTAGATAAACATCATTTCCTGTGACGAGCCAGGTAATAAATGAGGTCATCCTGTAAAACACCTGGGGCTGCGAAGACACGGCTTTTATAAGACTGTCCGCGGCTGGGGGCGGCGGGGCTTGGACTCGGGGCAGACGCAGGGTGCTGAGCTCGGCTGGCGGAGCCCTCCCGCCTTCCTGCAGTTTCTCTGCTGCAATAGTTTGCCTGAGTGGGAAAAGGGGCTCACCTGGGACAAGCCGGGTCTTGACTGGAGGCTTTGCTGCCTTAGCGCCGCTCACAAAGGCTTTAAAGTTTAGACAAGCCCTCGCACACCCCACGAGATACAGCCTTCATCAAAACACAGTCACACCTCCCGATCCGGGCGCTTCTCCCTCGCGCACACATGTGTGCGTGGCAGAACACCTACTAATCAAACAGTGAAACTTAAAAGAAAGTTTTTACTCTGAACTGCATCCAGATCACCATTCCTCCATTAAAATTATATTTTTAATGTCCCATAATTGCACCAGGATAAAACCAGGTGTGTGTTCATGTGAGATAACACACACGGGTACCGGGGAAGGCGCTGGGCTTTGTCTCAACCTCCCCGGTGCCTCCCAGGCATGTGTTATCTCCAAGTTTCATGTACCTTGTCACGACTTACTGTTTAATTAGATGTTTTTAAATGAATTTTTTTCTTTGTTAGAAGTAAAGAGCAGTTCTTAAAGGGTAGGTTCAGAAAAGCCAGCTTGGGTTGCTTTTTGGCATGTGGCTTGTGAGTCAAACCAACAGCGCTTCTCTTCCCGGAGGTGGACCCCAAGTGAGGCTTCTCCACGGGACGGCACCGAGCGAGGCACCGCGGACACGCTGGGCTGGCTCTGGAGCACCTCCTCCCCCATTTCTGGGGCTGTGAGAGATTTTTGCAGCTCGGTGACTTGGCCGGTGCTCGGCTGCCGCAGACCCTGCTCGTCGAGTTGCAGCCATCTGCGCTCGTGGGTGAAGGGGTTACCAGGGGCCGGCTGTCCCTGGCCACCCCATGTGCTCCTTCCATAATTTGAAAAGCTGTGTAAAGGCACAAAAGCTTTTGGGGAAGAGGGAAGACCCTCTCGGGTGGCGGGTTGCTGCCACGCCACCGCCCCGGCTCCCACGGGGGCTGCTTTGTGCACCGGTGGGTTGGCATCGGGGCCCGCAGGAGCACCCTCGGCCAAGTGACATCCACCCTGCGGTGTTTGTCCCCACGTCAGCCCCGTCAGGAGGTGTCACCGAGATCTTAATTTTGTAGATGGTGCCATGCAGCAGGCACGCACCTCACTGGGGTCCCACGGGGCACCCACCCACGGGGCACCCGTTCACATGCCTCCAGCCCAGGGATGTGCCCAGGGCCACACCAACTCTGCAGCAGAGCAGAGGCAAACGTAGATCATTCCTCCCTGTTTAGTAATATTCCAAGATACGTGATCTCAGAAAAAAAAATGTTTTCAATCTGTCTTAATTATTTGAAGAGCCTAAACAAGGTTCTCTGAAGTCCTAGACTAGCACCCTAACCACTGAACCATCCCACCCTTTCCTGTGTGATCCTAGGGAATTACTCATTCTTGCTGTCCTTCCATTTGTTTGTTTATTTTAATTCTTAATGGAGGGACTAATTAGCAAATGTGGATGTAATCCTTGGAGCTGCTGCATGCTGAGCTCTCGTCTCCATGCCCTGTCCGGGTATCGCCTTTGGTTTGGAGAGAGGTGAAGTGTTGTGGGTTGGTGGAAAAGAGCAGCGAAGCACAAGGGAGTGAGAAGGAAGTGCTAGAAGTGGGCCCAGGCTACCCATCGCAATTAAATGTCCCCAAAATACAGGGTGCCCACGGCTCAGGAGCGAGGGGCTGAGCGGGACGAGGGGAGCTGTGAGCAGTTTCACCTTTGCAGCCTAAAAAGCCATCGCAGCTTCTGCAGCGTCTGCGGCGCGTGCTTGGGATTCCAGCCGGGCCGAGTCTCCCCACCCTCTATCTCAGGCATTTATCTGGCATCAGTCACCCAAGTGCGAGGCGCCAGGGAGCGAGGGATCGGGTCAGGCCCTATTCCCTCGGGACTGGTCGGGCAGGTCCCAGGGTGCAAGCGGTGTCCCCAGTGTGGTGGCTGCGTGGGGACGGCGCGTCCCCAGGGCGCCCCGGGAGCCGGAGATGGTCCAGGAAAAGTGGGACCGCCGTCCTGGGGCTGGCGAGGTGTGAGCAGAGCATCTGACCGAGGGTATTCGGGGTTGCTTCAAGCACAGGCCCCAAGTTAGCAGGAGATGGGGGCAGCCGTTGAAGAAATGTCACCAGAGGGTTTGTAGCTGCTGCAGGAGCTGCGCCGCAGTCACCTCCATGCAGATGTGCCCTGTCCCGGGCAGCCGGCTGGGCTCTGACACCGTTTCTGTGGCTGGTTGGAGTTGTTTTCCCCAGAGGAAGATGTGGATGTTGCTCCTTCCCGGCAGCTCCTCGCTGGCACCGGGGTTTTCTCTCGGCGTGTGCCCTGGCAGCTCGGGCCAGGCCGCGTGTCTGGCCGGGGCACGGTGCTGGCCGGGCTGCAACCCGCCCGCTTTGCTGGACGTCCCCCAGTACGTGGGTGTTAGAGACCCAGGGCATCTGCTGGGCAGGGAAAATTAAAAGTGTTTTTGCTGTGATAGTGGGCGAGCGGTGCCTCTCCCCGGAGCGATCCCCGGGCGAGCTGGCGGCTCCGCAGCGGCAGGTGAACCGGCAGATTTACATCTCTGTGGTCCGAGGCTCAGATCGAACCGCATGCTCTGCAGATTGGCAGCCAGTTCTATATGAAAAGTATTTTTCTATTATTATTCACGTCTAATCTTTGCTGAAGGGTCTTTTGCCCTTCAATAATCTAAAGACATTTTAACAAATTGATAGCAACGTTACCGTGGCTTGCACGGGATCCGCCGCCGCTCGCAAAAGACACTGCATCTTTGTTCTCCCTTTTTAGATTATGTAGATCCAAGCCACACAAATTCAGGCGCTTCTATAGGGAATACAGGGAAAACCTCTCAAGCATGTTACTGTAAAATGGATTATACTGTTTAAACACATAAAGATCCCGTAGACTGGTTGCCAAAATGTAATGGGAGTTTGTGCTGCTAAATGAATAAACCTGTGATGGTTAATGCCACAGGGCAGAGCCGTGGAGCGTGTGCGAGTCCGGCAGCGCTGGCTGCGTGCGGCACGGCTGAGCCGGGCTGCGGGGGACACTGGAGGAGAAACTTTCCTCGGCGTCAGCATGGAGCAGCACAGATTTCGGTTCCTTTGGCTTTAAATCCTCGGGCTCTCCAGCCTCCTGTTTCAGTTTCTTGCCTTCCCGACACCTGTGTGTTTTGTGCCGGGAAACACGTGGATTCTGTGCAAGCAGAGGCAGAGCTACACAGGTCCATCCAGAGCAGTCAGTCATTGAACTGAATTTTAAATAGTTATTTTTCCCAATGTAGATATGAAAGGGCTTAGCTGCAGATTCAGAAAAAAATAATTTTGAATTGGGGGGAGTGAAATAATCTGAATCACCGCACTAAACTGGCTTTTCAAATGAAGTCGCAGAGGTACGAGTGAGAAGTGCCGCGTCCGGGGAGGGGACGGGGGCTCTGCTGTACCAGAGCAGCTCTTTCAACGAACAGCAGAACCCTCGTGCAGTAAATATCTGCAAATACACTTCAAGGTTCAAAAGCAGAATCGAAATCCTTTTTCATTCATTTCCTGTGAAGGTTCAAGCGCTTGGGTTTCACTCGTTGGGAGGATATTTTAATCATTAATATTCGCTGCTTTCCAGCGGGGTATTCCTGAGGTTACTCTTCAGGCTGCTACATCAGAGGCTTCCCAGACAGCACGGCCCAATCCATAACACGAAGTACGGCAGGGAAATGCGTGGGAACTCACAACAAATTGTTTGTGAGCAATTTCCAAAAAATCCACAAAATATCCTGAGCAAGCAGCACATTTGAGGCCGAGTCATTCCTGAATGGTAAAGCAGGGAAATGCATTAGCTGAAATTATTAATGGCAAACTGCTTACTAATCCCCTTCCCAGTCCTGAAGGAGCACAGGGTGCTTTTGCAAAGGTCTGAGTAAATTTTGTTTTCATATTGATTGGCGGTTTCTATCAGACACAATGTACTAAGCAGGTACCGTCCTTAACTGAGATGTTGTATCCGCTGCTCTCGGGGGGAAGCTGCTGAACCTTCCTGCCCCACCGACCCGTCCCAAAGCTCCCCAGGAGACACCTGCTGTGACACACGGCGGGTACTTCGCTGGGTAAAACAGAGGCACAGAAAGAAAAATGCAATTAATATCACAAAGCACCTTAACATTTAGTTCATAACCTAATGTATGGAAACACAATGTTAAGTATGGAAGCTTTGCATAGGCATGGGACCTCTCCTGATTAGCTTTCTCATGGGAATAGTTTGAGGCTGCCGACTTGTATCCCTGCTCCCTCTCTTCTTCTGAGGGTCCGAGATCCATTTCCCTATCGGGACTCAGCAATCTGGAAAACCCAGAGATAAAAACAAGATTCTTTCCATCCTTCCATTTGAAAAGGGCCTTCGAGCCGATTACGGCGTTTCCTAGAGAGGCTCTTTGACGTGGGGACTTGGTTCAGGTTGTGCATTCAAGATAAAGAAAATACCTGTATAATCCCCTCTGGGAAGAAAGGATAATTACAGACTGTGGGTTTGAAATATAGCTGATGGCACTGACCTCCTTCCCTGGACCATCAATAAATACCTCTCTGCTGAAACACCAGGAAATTGAAGCAGCTGAACTCTGCAGCACCTCCTCAGTGAAAAAGGGCTTTTAAAGGGATGGAGCAGTTGCCTCTGGCTCACACCCACATGCAGATACTTCTTTATATATGTATCTCTGTCTTCTAATTTACATCAGAGACATTCAAACGAAGGTTAGATTAGTTCACTGAAAGCTCTTCCTGAAAGACAGCAGTAATCCCTCGCCTTTCTGGAGCACCTTTCATCAGGGGCTACGCACAAACATCCACCAGCCGGAGCTCCCCACCAGGGCAGAGCCCCAGGGATCCCCCCTCTCCTGCAGGGAGCAAAACCGGGGGGGGCTGGGGGCCGTCACCACCGGACCTGCACTATCACGGGAGCAAAACCTCAGCAGCTGCAGCGAGGAGCAGCCGAAACAGGTTTGCATGGTGCAGGTGTCCCCTGGCAGGGCAGCACGACTCGGCCTCCCGCAGCCTTTTTTTGGGCTGACCTGAACCTGCGGCGATGCCCGAGCTGGCCGGTGCACGGGCCTGGAGAGGGACTGGGGGGCTGAGATGCTTCTGGGGTGTGACAGCGCTGTGCCTGAAGAGGAGAGATTGCTTTGTCCCAGGTAGTCTCCTAAAAGGATTAACTGATACCCCTTTAAAATGCAATCTAAACTGTCACACACTCCCACTTTTGAAAGAGATGTTGCAACAAAAGCTCCAATATCCAGGGATTCCGTGTTGCTGAGGAGGAGGATTTACCTGTAACGTATCTAAGGAGAGAAGAAAACAGACTTGTAAGACGGGCAGCGATTTGCATGTTCCCTCTGGACTTGTTTTTCCCCTCGCAGCACCCCGAGCTCCAGCTGGAAATGGAACTGAACAAATAACACCACGATAAGCAATTCAACTTCCAAGCACCACAAATTTTCCTGCTTACAAATCATTTTGCAAGCAGGTAACACATTTCTCATAGGGAAATGAGTCAGTACTTCGCCTTTTTATTTTTGTAGGTAAAGTCTCTTTTCCCTTAAACCCAGAAGCTGATGGTGCGTGGTCAGCCCCCCAGCACGGGCTCCATGATCCCGCAGCTCCCAGCAGCACCCGCACGCAGAGCCTGAGTCTGGGCTGCAGATGCACCTTTTGTGCTGAATAATTCCATGTAAAAGTGGCCGTTTGCAGGAATCATAGTGGTAATTTCAGACACAAACATTTGTGAACGCAGATGAGGAAGGAGAGGGAGCGCAGGAGCTCGGGGATGAAGCATCGTCACCCTGGACCACGCGGGAGAGGGACGACGAGGCAGCAGAGGCACGGGGCTGCAGATCGGCCTGTGCTGAAACTTGTCGGGGAAAAGCAGGAAATTCTCCAAGGTTTTCTAGCTCCCTGGCTAACAAGCCTTTGAAGAATGGGTTTCTTTTTCTCCTTTGTACCTGGAACTTAAAAGCTGAGGGACCCACCTCTGCAAACCAGAACAAAAGTGTCAGAAACTTTATGCTTTATCTTGGGACACCTCGAAGGCACAAAGCTCCTTACTCCATCCCCTAGATTCACAACTGAGCGATCATCAGCTCAGTGGTTCTTCTCTCTCCCCCTGCTGCCCGGTATCTCCCGAAAAGCCCTCACAGAAACAAGGCTGTGGCATCCCATCACACCTGCAGCGTCGCAGGATGGGGATTGCCCTTCCACGCCTGTCTGCCTCTCCAAGGAGCATCATCCCGCCCCGTGCTTAGGCGCTGGACCAACTCCTTCTGGCTACATTTACCACCCCAGGACTTCTCACCTTGAGAAATCTTTCATCCGGGGATCACTTGGCAAGTTTTAATTGGGTATCCCAGCATCCCTCCTGGGTAGATATTATTGTCTCCATTTTGTTGCTGGAGACAACAAAAGCCCGAGCTGGGGAGGTGACCTGCCCAGTGTTATAAAACAAATCCCCGGCAGAGCAGGGAGCCGGCTGCAGCCGTGCCAGCCCACGGGCTTCCCAGGCTGGGCAGGACACAGGGAGACGACCACACACGGGCAGGATGCTCCCCAGGTCAGGAAAGTCAAGGGATGAAGCCTTTGGTGTTCTTGGAAACCAGGACCTGTTTTGAAATCACGCTCTCTCTCTAAATCAGAGGTTTTCATGCCACAGCAAATGGAGTTGTGTGAGTTTCATCACCTGACAACTACACCCAAGCTACTTTTAAAAGACAAACTAGACCCGACTCAGCCCAAAAAAGGCAGCTCTGATGGGAGATCACAAGCCTGGCGGGTTCAAAGGGAAGAGGAAGCCGCATGTATCTGCTGCGCAGCACCAGGGCAGGATTTGGCGCCGCTCTGTGCTGCTGCTCCGTGCGCTCGTGCAACGTATGATGTACTGCGGGTGGTACCTGCCTTGCAGCGTCAGAGGAGGCAGCGAGATGCTGAGCCTTGTGGAAACGCTTCCTCTGACATTATGCAGATGAAACGAGGATAGTTTCCCTTCCCACGCTCAGCAAGGCATCGTACGCCTATTATTGACACGCTGCCGTCCTCAGCGGCTGACTTCCACATACAAGAGCATCATGAGACAAGATGAGGCGGTGACAAATATTTCACAGTGTTAAAAAGGAAGTCTGGAGTTACAAAAGCAGAGGCCGTTTTTAATCAGTTTTCTATAACTATTGCCTGAGCATTAGGAAGCGTTGTAAAGCCTGGATTGCTTATAAAGCATTCCCACAGACCAGAAGTGCACGCATTCAGATCATGCCCATATGCCTGATCTTTGGTAAATCATTTAACTTGTTCTGTGCCTCAATTTTCCCCAGCTGCAATAATGAGCCAGCTCACACAGGCTCTGGGAGCGAGTTAATGACTCAAGTGGCTGGTCCTGTACCAGCACTGGGCTGGGGATTAGCAACGTGTGAAGCTCTTTGAGGTCTGTCAGCATCAGCTTATTTCAGAATCGGTTTTGCCTTTCAAATCAGCCCCCTCCGACACTCGTGCTGTGCAGCCCTGCTGCTCCCTGGCCCAGCCACAGCATCCCCAGGACCAGAGGCTCCCCAGGCAAAACATTTCACTGGGGCTTTAGTTTGTGAAATCCTCAGCTGAGCTCACCTCTACGTGAGGAGCTGAGTATCAGCAACACCGGTCAAGACCTTTTGGATTTGCTGAATTAGAAGCAGCGGGATTAATCTGAACTAAGCAAGCCTCCCATGGGGAAAAAACCCCTCAGGAGCGCCTGGCAGCTAAAGAAAGAGCAAAAAAGCTTTAGGGAGACTAAGTGAAGCAACCAAGCCTCAACGACTGAGGGGTTTCAGGGAGCCGACTAAGATTTTTTTTTAACTTTCCTCTGTGTAGACACACCTACGTTCTCTCCAGTAACACCCTGCCAGCACCGTGCCCAGGGCTTCGGTCCCTCTCCGCCGTCCCCAGCTCCCTGGGTGACACTAACCTGCTTGGCAGCTCATTTTCTCAAAAGCCCCCCCCACTCACAGCATTTCTGGCTTAAACAAGTCTGCCAGCGGCACAGCACAGGCGTTCACCCTCTGGCTCCCCCAGATCCAGCTGCGTCTCTGCCACGAGCCTCCTGACCAGAGGCCACCCGCACCGGTGGGTCCGGCGGCAGCTCCTGGCTTTTGGGAAGAGCCTTTCCCCAGCGCTGCCGCAGGCTCCCCAGCTTCACCCATCTATCGCACAGCTTGCAGAGCTCACACGGGGCCAGCTAGGAAGTAATGAGGAAATAATAATAATAATAGCAGATAGCGAAGATGGACATCAGAGAAAAAGACCTCACACTCCTCAGGAGTTTTCTGAGCAGTTGCTAATTGCCTCGTGTTCCCTTCTCCTTTCTTTGGCTGAATCAACCCAAAGACAGCCTTGCAGAGAGAGAGGCAGCTTGTGTCCTGCCCTTTGTAGCTTCCTGGGGTGGGGTGACCCAGCTGAGCCCTGTCCCTCTCATCAGGCAGGGCACGGAGGGAGGGGGCCAAGCACCTGGGCACCCGGTGGTTTGGGCACCAGCATCTAACCCTTCCCTCGTCAGCCTGCATCACGCGTCGGTCCGTCACTGTATGAACGAGCATCTCTGGGGTGTGTTTCTGCTGGAAACCCCATCCTCCACGGTCCTGAGTGGGAGCTGAGCCTGCCCAAGCTGTGGGAATGAGCAGGGCGAGAGCCGGCTCACTGAGGTAAAGTGCCAAGGACAGGGCCAAACCCAGGAAACCTCAGACGAGGTGACCAGTGCAGGGACACTGACGTGACATATCTATTCCCAGCTGCAAAGCCCCGCGTGGGGCTCAGGTCTGTGCCTTGCCCGGCCGCTCCTCCGCTCGGGCACGGCGGCACCGAGTGCCTCCCACTCACTATTCAGCGCCTGGCACCCAGAAACCTCGTTGTGAAAACCCCGTCTCTGCTCCGGCGGTTTATTTCTCTGCCCCGTGGCTCGGAAGAACCCTCGACACGAGGCTGTGCGGGGCCCAGCGGGGCCGGGCGCCTGCATGCACCCGTCCCGGTGTGGAAGGGGCCCGCGGCTCGCGCCCGCGGGGGTCACCGGGGCGTTGGGCTGTCGGCCGCGCGCCGTGCCGACCCGCAACGGTCTCATGCTTCCTTCTTGTCTGCAGGCTGGCTCAGGTGCTCCGATCACCTGCTGCTTGCGGGAACAGGAAAGCAGCAACTGAAGATCGAGGGGGACTTTTGGTTTACTCAGATGACAAGAGACAATTTTGGTTCCCCAAAAGCCAAGGAAACAAAGCTGTCAGGCTTTAATGGTAGCTTGTCTCCCTCCTGCAGCATGTTTATGGGCAAACAAGCTGCAGATCAGACCAGGCAAACAGCAGCAGGTGAGGCCAAATAACAATAATTAATAATTAATGGCAAATGTGGCTATGTTTATTGTTGTTGTATTGAGGCAACGTTGTCTAATGGATGAAGCACTGTTACAGGACTCAAGAGACCGGCTCAGTTTCCAGCGCTGCCGCTAACCTCTGCGTGATGCTGGGCCAGGCACCCGTTCCGCGTGTCCCTTCGCAGGCCGTGTGCCTCGCTGCCCAGGGTGCGAGGTCCCCCGTCCCATGCCTGCATGTGCCGAAGGTGTCGGGGCTCTGGCCTCGGCGCAGAAGAGCAAATACTCACGTTCAGTGCCGGGTGCCCGGTGCCGGTGCCTGCATGGTTTGCTTGTGGCACAGAGCAGGGCTGACCCGACCTGCTCTGGGCATTAACCTTCGCAGCGGGAGGTTCTGGGTTACAGCTTTTAAGGAGATTTGTTTCTGACAGTAGCATCATTCCTAAAAATGCCAGTACGTGTTTCAAACGTGTCGTGGTGTCTCCGTGCTGTGCATCGGCATCCATCCGTGCCTCCCCACCGCCCTCCCCGCACGCTGCCGGTGCGCGTGGGGCGACTCGCAGACACGCCGGGGCCGGATGGGACCCACCTCCAGCCCGGTTCTCCCTGGGCTCCGGTGGTCGCTCCCACTGGTGCCGGCGGGGTTTCCCCCTGCCCAGCTGCCGTGTTTCACCGGCGTGTGCAGCGAGGCACAATTCCCCTCTCTCCTGCATGGCCCTTCAGTCCCTCGTGTGTGTGTGCAGGTCCCCGGCCACGCATGCGGCTGGAATGCACGTCACCGCATGATTCCAGGCATGCACAAATACGCGAGTGCATAAATTATAAATTATAAATTACGCAGAGCTCTTCGTGGACAGACAAAGTAGGTGATACTACAAGCAACGCCTGCTCTCCAGGGGGGTCTGGTTTGGGGGTGGCCCTTGCTGCAGCAGAACCCACGTCTGCTGGGTTACCTGGACCTGAAGTGACAGACGCCTTGGCAGCAACGCATGGATATTTGTAAAACACGCTCTGAGGTTTTATTTTAAGGGTGGCCCCTAGAGACAAATCTAACCTGTTCTGGGACTGTGGAAGAAAGCTTTGAAGTTGCTGCTTCCTGGAAATAGCTCTGGTTTCCTACGTCTCATGGTGATGTTCCCATATTTGCTCTTCCCTGAACATCCCTCAACCAGCTACAGTCGCGGCAAATGCCAACACCGCAGCTGCTGGCTCCGGCCGGGCACCAGTGCATCTCGCCCTTCAGTCCCCTCACTTTGTTCAAGTTTCATGCTGAGAGGAAACTTAATGTATTTTAGCTCCTTTCCATTCATCTTTTAGTCTTAAAACATTAACCATTTTTATGTAACATGTGCTACCTTTTTATTGCCACACTAACAAGTTGTTGAGCTGTATTTACAATATGCTGATTGTAAGCGTCCCCTAATAGGTCCAGTCTACGTACCCTCCCCAATTAATTTTCGGGTTTTCTGTTTCATTTTGGGCATGTGTATTTCCTTTATAAAACCTGCATCTCGCCCTGGTATTCGTTGCTGCGTTACTTGCAGGAACCCTCTGAATGTGCATTGTGGAACAGTCATTACCGAGGAACCACAAAGAATGCCAGGGCTGAAACGATCTGGGGCGATGGCATTTGCAGTCCTCTTTGGATTCTTTCAAAACCCGCTTTTTTCCAGAGTTAAATTGGTTATTAATTTCAGAACATAAAAGCCAAGGAGATTTGGCACAAGTTTCAGCCACAGTTTTAACCTATAAACCTTTATTGCGTCTAAGAACGTTTCTTACTGGAATGACGTATGGGAAAACCGTGCCCACCTCACCGCGGCTGCGATGCCACGGGCCCGATGCGATGCTGCAGCCACCGCTGCCTCTCTAACCTCTCGTGGTAACTGACTCTTGCCCCTTAAGTAAACGAAAGTCTGTGCTAGATTAATTGGGTTTGCTCTTCTCAAGCTTCCTTTAAGCCAGGGATGATGAAAGTTTAGGGCTGTGGCTTGTTGTGGGGCCAATCCCAAAGCTGAAGTCAGAGAACCTCTTTCTGCTGGTCCCTGTGGGCACGTACTGGCACACACGGCCCGTGGCCGCCCCAGCATTGCCCGGGCTTTGTGCAGGGCACGGTGGCCGGAGCTCAGCCCCTGGCCCGTGGGACGCAGCCGTGGGCCTGTGCGGAGCCGGGCTGCAGCTGCCATCCCGTCCCAAACCGGGAGAGGAACCAAGCGATGAGCCAGCGCTTGGCCCTGCCAGCGCACCCCCGGAGCAGACAGGGAGGGGAGGCTGGTCACAGGGCCAGACAGCGATGCTGCGGACAGCCCTCAGCCTTCCAGACCAGCCCAAAGCCTTGGGCTTAATGACAGTAGAGCTGGGAGGCGTGGGAAAGCGGGCGAGAGCAGAGTCCAGGCTTCTTCCATTTTTTCTTTTTCCTTTATCGAGTTTAGTGTCATCACTCCACCTCTCCTCTTTTATTATTCTTTTATTTGTCTCCCAGTGCCCATCCCCTCGAAGGCCAATGGCACCACCATTTCCACCCTGTCCATGAACAAAGATGGCTTGATCGGAGGGGTGACGAATCCCAACGAGGTCTTCTGCTCCGTGCCTGGCCGCCTCTCTCTTCTCAGCTCCACCTCCAAGTACAAGGTGACGGTCGGGGAGGTGCAGAGAAGGCTCTCGCCCCCCGAGTGTCTCAACGCCTCTCTCCTCGGCGGAGTCCTCCGCAGGTAAGCGGCTCCTAAGAGCTCTGGGCCAGCCCCAGGACGTGGGGCTGCGCCGTGTGCTGAAGGCAGGGGTAAGGCTGCAGCAAGCTTTGTGTTCAGCACCAGCTCTTACCTCTCCGAGTAACGGAGATGAGAAGTTCTGGGGTGTGGTATATTGGGCAATAGCATTTTTGTTGCTTTTTCTTCTTTCCTTTCAAACCTAAAAGCTTAAACTGGAATTAGTTATAGTTATTTTAACATTAATTACGTTATCATTTCTTACCCTCATTGTTTTTGCTTTTCAGAGCAAAATCAAAAAATGGGGGTCGGTGTTTAAGGGAAAGGTTAGAGAAAATCGGACTAAATCTACCTGCAGGAAGGCGCAAAGCTGCCAACGTCACCCTGCTGACATCCCTCGTGGAAGGTAAGAGTCGCTCTCCACTCCCGTGGAGGATGGGAGTGCCAGAACTTCAATACCCTTCATTTGCAGCTTTCCACAAACAAGAGCACTTAAAACAAGTCTGCGGCGGTCACCACCGACTGAGACTGGAAATATCCCTGTGCAAGCCTCCATGCTGATTCAAGCATGTCTGTCTTCCCAAACTCAGACATTTCTGTCGGACGAGTCATATCCCATGGGAAGAGGCATCTACAGCCTGAGCGGGGCCGCGAGCTTCGTTTCGGCTGTAGCTAAGTGTACTGATCGTTTCTGTGAACTACTTCTAGTAACGCTTAGTCGGGTTCACAGAAAACAAATACAAAAAAGCTTGAATAAAGCTGCCAAGAATTTAGCAGCTGCTCCGTAGCCCCGTGTGCCCACTTCGGACACAACCGAGGTGCTGCCGACCGTGCCGCCCTCGGGCAGCACCGACCTGTTCTGTCCAGGCTCCGTCACCACACTCAGGTCTGGGTCTTGTCTCCCATAAGGAGATGCCCCATATCCGAGTCCTGTCCTCCTCCCCTGGGACAGCAGGGGACAAGTGAGACATGGAGGAGATGCCGCACAGCTCTGAGGTCTTGCAGGAGGAGGTAACGTTCGTAGGAGCAGCCCTGGGAGCGCGGCGTTAAGGGCTGAGTACGGAGAACGCGGCCTGCCCTGACGTCTGAGGTGCCCCTGCTTAAAGCCGCTTGTTTATTCGCTCCCCTCCTACTTTTTGCACTATGGAAATGATGATGTCGCCGCTGCATCTTGGGAGAAAAGGACACGGGGTGCAAACAAATGCAATGACAGCTCTGACTCCCTTCGAGCTTTGGAATCCATTGTGTTTGCACCCAGCGTGTTGGAGGCAGCTGCCTGCAGTTTCTGAATAGAAAATCATCTCCATTGTTGCCAGCAAATTAAATGACCCGCTTCATTAGGCGGAGGTTGTTACTGAGGGCAGTTGGTTCGTGCTGAATGAAAGGCTGATTTCCATGAAAAGAAAAGAAAGAAAAGAATGAAAGAAAGAAAGGAAGGAAGAAATGTACATTTTGATTTCAGGTGGCTGCCGATGTTTTGGTTACTGCTTACCAGCTCATAGTAAATAAAAGAGTGGTGCCATGTGTGCTCGATGGATATAATTTCCTCCTGCACGTAAGTGTTATGGCACTGGGAGCTGTTTCACCCAGAGGAAGGTGCTATTGCATTGTCATTACTCAGCGTGCAGAAACTGGCTTGTGCCCCTGTGCCCCAGGCACCCTCTTTCTTGGACATTTGCTGTCCTGGCTTAATTTGTTTTCTCCCCTCTGCCTTCCAATGTCTGTTCATTTAAAAAAACCACTGGGTGTTTTTTTGAGTGCTGATGCTATACTTTTTCTCACACTGACCCAGAGCCACTCCTAGAGATGGGGAAAATGGGTACTGGGAGCACAGGGACCACTACGAGGGCTGCAGGTAGAAACACAGCTGCCTGTGGGAGCCCTTGCCACCTACACCGAGCACTTGCCCTCTCGTGGGCCCCTGCTTCATCAGTAGCTCCAGCACGGACCCCGGGGAGCAGCAGGGCCACAGTTCAGCTTCAGAAACATCCTGAAGCTCTCAGAAAGAGGTGTGCGTTCAGACAGGCCTCTGGGGCCCCTCTGCCTGCTGTGGCCTCCTGCCCCACGAGCGCTCTCCCCCAGCCTCTCCTCCCCGGGGCTCTGACTCGCTGTGTCTTTAACACCACTCTCAAAAGCTGAACTGCCTCGTCCCCTCCGCTGAAACCTCTCTAAGCCAGCATCCAAATTGCCTTTAAAACGATCAGCTGTGTAGCCACTCACACACACTCATGGAGGAAATAAATCCTGGCTCCAGCCTTGGCTCTCACCATGAGGTCACACAGCCCTTTTTTATTGTCACCATAACTGTTTTTCAGCAGCTATTACTTTGTGATTGTTTTTTAAGCTACAAACAACTGCAGCGCCAATTCTCCAGGTTTACCTTATTTGCTCCTTCTTTGGAGGAGATGAAGTGGAAAGTATTATCATTATACGGGAAGCACGGACACTTTCCCCATAACGTGGCTTCCCAGCCTGAGCTCTGGGAGGGGGGGAGCCTGTGAGGGGATCTAGGTTAATGCTCTCAGGATGGATGGTCTAATACGTGTGAGCAGCGGGGGGGCAAGTCAAATTAGCTCTGCCTGCCCGACTGGGATTTCGGGTGTTGGGCATGATCAATTGCCATCAGCTCTGATTATTTCCACGGGGATGCCTGGAGATGGATCAATTCCATCAATGGGTGGGCATTTCCGCGGGGTGATGGATACGCTGCCTGCGCGTCCAGCCCGAGGGCCCCTGCTCGCTGCAGGAGGATGTAGACCCCTTCCTTCCACCCGTTTCTCGCATCCCCGTTTTGTCTAGTGGTCACGGGGCTAAGGTCGCTTTTTCACCCTCCAGCCCCTGTTTAAACCTCTGCTCAATTTGGAGAGGCCAAGCAGGAAATTTTGGAAGAAGCAGGGAAAGAAAGACGCAGAAAGGGAAGTGCCCGAGAGAGAAACACCTCTGCTGTTCTTCCTTTTGGAGCAGTAGCCCAGAGATTCACACCTCATCCTGCTCGAACTCCAGCACCATCTTCATGCCTTTTTAAAAGCTAGCAAAGGAACCAGCTTCTGTTCAGAGTTGGCAATGGTCCGTTCGGACCCATGCAGACTGTCTTACAGACAGGTCTAAGAAACCCAGTGGTGTCTCTGCACCAGCACAAGAGCCAAAGGTGGGGAGAGCTCTTGGGTGGCACCTGGGAAAGGGAAGTGCTCAACTCCCAGGAGAAATAAGGCCCATCGGTGAGACGGCCGAAGCTGCTGCAGAAGGCGCTCCCCTTCCACGCAGCTATTGACACAACTTGTTAATCTGTCCTGCTCGTAGGCGAAGCCGTTCACCTGGCTCGGGATTTTGGGTACGTGTGCGAAACGGAGTTCCCAGCCAAGGCGGCGGCAGAGTACCTGTGCCGACAGCACTCCGACCCCACGGAGCTGCACACCAGGAAAAACATGCTGCTGGCTACCAAGTGAGTACAGATGGCAACAAGCCACCAGTGTGTTTGGCATCTGCAGCCCAGAAGGGCAGCATGAGCCCCGAAAGCTTATTCTTCTGCACACAGATCTGAAAGGTGTGGTGAGGTGACTAGTTAGCATGGATTGAAGGGCTTGCTCCCCCATGGGAGAGGTGAACCTCAGCCCAGGGAGCGTTTGGGCACTGCCACACGTGCCCCTTCGAAGCAGCACCAGCTCCGACTCTGCACCCGGGGGCTTTCCCCAGGCTGGAGCTGAAAACTCCAGGAGGGGAGGCAGCTGCTCGGGCGGGGAGCGGGAAAAGAGACCCCAAACACACCTATGTCCCTGCAGCTGTCTGACAGCCTTTCTAGTAACACAAACCTCTCTCTTTCAGGCAAATTTGTAAAGAGTTTGCAGACTTGATAGCCCAGGATCGCTCACCGCTGGGGAACAGCCGCCCTTCACTCATCTTAGAGCCCGGTGTCCAGAGCTGTTTGACTCATTTCAGCTTGATAACCCACGGCTTTGGGGGCCCAGCCATCTGCGCAGCGCTCACAGCCTTCCAGAACTACCTGGTAGAGTCCCTTAAGGGGCTGGATAAAATGTTCATGAACAGCACAGGGAACGGGCACACGGCCGGAGACTCCAAAGCGTCAGAAAAAGAAGTGAAGCATCGGAAATAACGTGCTGTCTCCCTCCCTCTCCGCGGTGGGAGCTTCCCCCGGTTGCCATAGATAGCACAGGGTGGGAAGGATGATCCAGTGCACTGTTTTCTGAACTGCTACATTTGAACTTGGGATGAAACTCGTAAAGCAAACAAAGAAAAGACAAAAAAGAAGATTTAAAGAATTTAAGAAGAAAACAACTCTAATGGACATAGTGAGATTGAGAAAACAAGCCAGGTTGATGGCTTTTGGGTTTTGCCTTTTTCTTTTTTTTTTTTTAAATTGTGGATGCAGGAAGCCAAGTCATGTGCAATTTTATTTTGTTTTTTAAAAACCCGTAGTGAAATCCTGACGTGCTCCGGGAATTTGTTCCAACTGAAAAACTGAGAAGAAAGAGCAAAAGCCTCATCAATGCAAGAACCAGAGGCACGAGCAGCAGAGGGCAGGGAGTTGGATCGCTGGCTGTACCTGGATTTATCAGCTGGTTTTGACAGGCAGACACAGAGGAAACCTTCCTATTTCCCCACCTACAGCCCAGTCCTAAAGCCAGGCCAAGAGAAAATTGCCAGCAGAACTGCTTTGGGGTTAAAGCAGTTTCAGACTTCGTTTACAGTCTTCAAACGGAGACTCAAGGCAGATTTTCCCCTGGGCTGAGGAGCCCCGACGAGGGGAGGAACAAACCGCACAGCCGATGGTTCCCAGGGCAGGAACGGATCGAGGAGAGCCTTCCCAACTGCTGCGGTCACAGCTGGGGATAAAGCAGGTGAAGTTAAACCCAGGACTAATTAAAACTCCACAACCTACAGATAACAGCATACAAGTTTCTAAAATTAATAATAATTAATAAAGCACAAGGAGCAGAACTTGAACCAGGCCAAACTGAACTGTTCTAAATCTGTATATATTTATTTATGTGTAATTAAAATCTGAA
Source organism: Strix uralensis (assembly GCF_047716275.1). NCBI lineage: Eukaryota > Metazoa > Chordata > Aves > Strigiformes > Strigidae > Strix > Strix uralensis. Next base: position 7,255,354 of record NC_133996.1, read on the forward strand.
AGTTTTAAAATGTCCAGTGCAAGTTATTTATATCAAATTGAGTTGGTTTTTTGTTTTGCCTTTTTTGTTTTGGGGTTTTTTTTTGAAAGATGAAAGTCTTTGGATTTTCTGCCATTAGGAATGGGAATGAAGTTTTGGATACACAAAACTGTAGCATGGACAAGATAGGCTGTGATGATAATGACTATAGAAGTTCTGCAGGATTTTGTACTTGCTGTTGTTTCTCTTAATGCTGCAATAGATGTACAACACCCACACCACAATGTCATTCTCATTATCTCAATAAACCTCTTTTTATTTGAAGAAAGCACCTCCATCGTCTTTGTGAACAAGGATCCTTCTGCCTCTGTGGTTGCATCTTGAAATATTATATAGATTTAAGGAACAGTATCCTCCAGTTTCGTGGCTGACGTCTGACTGATCTGTGCAGTCACAGAGAGCCCAGAGAATGGCAGGAGCTGGTGGTAATGCCCTGATCTCACAGGCCGTCGCAGCCGAGCCGGCCGGCGCCTCTGGTGATGCTGGAGATGAATAGCGAAATGATGCGTTTGCAGATGTTTCAGAATTACTCAGGATAGTCAAATCTAAACCTGTCTGTGAAGAGCTGCAGAAAGACCTCATGGTATCAAAACAAGGAGTGATAAATTAGCAGATAAAATAACCCTCCTAATCTATATGCAGTGAAGTTCTCCAGATTAGCTGCTGCTTGTGGCGTTATTATGGATAGGACTAAAACCAGCCACCTCGTACTCACAGGAGCTTAGAAATAAACAAAATGATGGGAACTGCTAAAAAAGGATTAACAAACCAGAAAACAGATTACGCTGCGTGACATACGTGTGCTTCCATGGTATTGCTCTATGCTGAATGCCACTGGCAGATCTGGCTAGCCCAAGTGGTAAAGCCGTGGAGAAAAGCAGCCAGGGAGATCTCAGGTGGGAACTGACTGGATGAGGAAAGGCCGAGGGATTAGAGCTGCGCCGCTTGTAAAGGACACAGGCGGTGTATGACAGAGGCGTGGAGGAGAGCGGTATGGAATAAGAACGACAACACTGGAACCAGAGGCAGGACGCCAAGTGAAATAGTCAGGAAGCAAGTTTAAATAAATGAACAGGAGTGAGAAGCCGCGGTATTTCATGGAAGCAGACGTGTAAATGGCTTCTGACACGATGGAAGAGGGGTGACTTTAGAGAGCATGTTTGCTGTCCTCCCCACACACCCACCGCTCGTCACAGCTAGAGACTGGGCAGGTGGACACGGGTCTGAGTCCTTACAGCACTCGTTCTATTGGACCTTTCAGGGTTGTACCCATCAGTTTTCTCTGGAGGCTGCAGAATATGCTGATGATAATTGAGAAATAACCAAATGGTCCCAAAAGAGACCACAGGAGGTTAGAAATACAAACCTTTCTTCCTTTCAGAAAAGCGTGAAGGGAAACATTTTACATACTAATATAATTTGTGGGAATGGCTCAGAGTCAGAAACTTGCATCTAAATACTCTCTTCAAAAGCTTAGGGATGCATTTAAATTGGGAATCAGATTGGAAATGTCCTTTGGAATGAAGTTTGTGAAAGCAAAGACCTAAATGACGGGCTCTGCAGGTCTGGTTTTGCTCTGGCCCTTCCCAAAGGAAGAGCCACGGAACAAGGAGGAGCCAGGGAGCAGAATGAAAATACTAGAGACACATTAGAGGCTTGTTTACACTTCAAAGCTATTTTGGATAATGCAGGGTGTGAGCTGAAAGCACAAAAACTATTCCTATTTAAAATTATTCCAAAATAGGAGCGTCCTGTTCTGCATCAGCATAATCCATGTTTAAAATGGATTACGATAAAGGAGAGTGAGGTGCTTTTGTGCTACAATACAGGTTTCCCTGCATGGAGTTATTTAGGATAACTATCCTGAAATAATTCCATTTGTAGACATCCTCTGGTGCACGGTACCAGAGAAGAGCAAACTACACTCCAATACCTGATGAAAGTGTATGTGTGCACACTATAATATACAGGCACGAAACATAATTTCATAATGTAATCATATTATGAAAACCTGACGTGGTTAGGGCTCTCTTTGAATATCAAGGAATTCTTAGACGTAGCAGCGATGAGCAATACAGACAAAGAATCAGGATATGCCTACAGTAATTACATGCTATGTCCATCAGGTAGAAAAATACCTCCCTCCATTTTCCTCTCTGGGTAACTGCAAGGCCTCTGAATGTTTGATGAGGAACAGCCTGGTGCCTGAAAGGCCAGGATACCACCAATTACCTTTTAATTGGGAGGAGGTTTGATGATTTGGATTCACTTGTTGATCCTGCCACAGATGCTCAAGACTGGCACTGGATGTGTCACGTAGGATCAACTTTCTAAAGGCACTGAGACTTCCACTTCCCAACATCTGGGACACCTTCATCTCTGCAGGCCCACAGAGATACCCCAGAAGCTTTCAGAGGTTGTGCCAGGCCGCTTCTTGTTTGTAAGGAGTTGGTACTATCAGCTCACTGTCAAACAAGGCCATCCCCTGGTACGTTCTTTGCCTTTCCATCCTGAGAGGAAAAAAAGACATTTCACACAATTCAGGGCTCAACCCTGGTATAAATTCCCACACTGATTACAAACATTATCGTGGGAAAATACGTGGGATTGTGTCAAAGAGCAAAAATAGATCCAGGCTCATGGTTTCTACGCTTGTTATAGAACACTCTGGAATTCCAATCCTAAAGGGGAATTCAAAAAAAATCTTTTTTGAATTAATTTTGAATGAATGACAAGTCCAGGGAAACCACATGACAATCCTTGACAAGTGAAAAAGAACTAGAACATTAACAAAAACTCTTCATTCCCTAACAGTCAGCTATCCCAAGGGTAAACTGAGGTTAACATGGAACTGTGACTCTATATTGTATCATTAATGTAAACAAGCAGAGGTTGTGTTGGCATTCTGCATGGCTTTGGATGAACTAAATAATTACCTTTAAGCAGGCTACCTTAAAAGCAAGAGGGTAATAATAGCTCTCCGTACTAAAGCAACACAATAAACAGACTTTGCTGACCTGTAGTTAATGCATTCTTTCATATATGAGAGAGTCCATTAAATTCCAAACTTTACATACAGAATCCGAGGAGCCACACCATCACTGAGCAAAGGAAGTTTTTCCTGTTACTGCAACTGAATCAAAACACCAAACCCAAAAACATTTTCAAATCAGGCAGTAAAACAAATGTTATTTGCAAGGGTGACAAAATGCTTGCTTTGGAGATTATTCAGCAGCCTAGACAGACAGCACAGTGCCATGTGCCACATACGACTCTGGCCTTAATTATCCTAACAGACTTTGGGAGAAACAGTCTAAACCCCGTCATTACACAGAATCTGACCATGCTGAGCCAGAAGGTATCATTTTGGTCTTCCTGCCTGACCTTCTTTATATTGCAAAGAATTTCCACTATGGCCACCTGAGCATCACTGCATTTTCAACAGGATACCATAAATAGCAATAATAATTCCAGACATTGAATATACACCCAGGCTTTGACCCCATAATCGCAGTGCTGAAGCATCCCAGTAACCTCTCTGAGGCAGGCAGGCAGCAAAAATGATGCCAGTGTTATTCTGGATGGCTCCTTTGCACGTTTTTGTCCTGACACCTTCAGATGCTTCATTCAATTCTTTTCAGTAGGGAAAAGGCTGAAATTATACCCTGAAATGCAGAAGTATTTCCCATAAGGACAGTTTCATTTTAGTAGCAAAGGTTATAGCCAAAAAAGATTTGTTAAATGGGGACAATTCAGCTTTTTTTGGGCTGTGAAATGAGTTCAGAGAAAGATCAAGCTATTGCTCCAAGTCATGAAGTTCTGCAGCATATCAAGATGTGTCTGGATGCTACAGTCTTCTCACCTGGTGATGGGTCTGTCTGTGCAGAAGTTCCTTGGGTTCCCCTCGAGTTTTTCCACTGTACAGAGCTCTAAACTGGCTAGAGAATCCCCAAGAGGCAGCATTTTCTTGGTAAGACTGAATGACCTGCACTTGACAAAAAAAGGATAACCAGAGCCATCCTCCTCTGCCCACACCCAAAATTTCATGGGTTCTGTGTGGTTCTATGTGTTATCTCACAGAACAGGTAAATTCATGTGCATGCTGTAAGAAGTAAATCACATTCTTTCCATTGGACACTCAAGGTCTTCCATAGTCAAACTTCTACTTTTTTACAGACCTGATCAAAGTGGATCCATTGAGTTTTTTTACTGGATGAGCTTCAGAACAATAGTGGCTAAAATAGTGCATGCTTTTATTCTGGAGTTCATGAGTTTCATCATACCTTGGAGACTTTACTCTGACAGCTACGTGGAATTGCAAACAGAGGACTTATCTGCATTTCCCACGCAGATTGTATCATCCAAGGACGTTTCTTTTCCAACAGGTTTCCTTCTCAGCATGCAGCAAATATTTCCAAAAGAGCAGCAGTTCCTATGAAACCCTTTTATCCAATCAGCATGTCTATTTGTTTCAGGAGGGTTACGTTTACCTTCCAGTAGTACCTTGTGCCATCAGACATCAAATTCACATTGTATTAGGCCCTGTGCAAAGAGATCTTACCCCCAAATTTCTATTTCAGTAGATAAGATTGCAAAGGAAATATTTACCTGCATTCTACGGGAAACAGATGCGACAGACAAAGAAATTTACAGAGGGAGACACAAGGAGTTGGGAAAAGAAGCCGGATCCAAACCCAGATAATTCCAGTTTGGCAGCGTAACTACAAGAAACCAAAATTAGTTTCACTATAGACAAAGATATAGTCTAAAAGTTTATTATTTTATTTCCAATGGTAAAAAGTTATCTCCTTTAAGAATCCATGTTCTACTTTGCTGTCTGGTGGTTCGTTGCAGCAACAAAGGCAGAAACGCGTTCAGAGGAGGAAGGCGATACATCAAATGTCTGTGCTGCAGGTGCTACAGGCACTGCTGAGGAGGAGACTAGTGGAAAGGCCAGTTTGCTCAGTTCGGACAATGAAAACAGCCTTTCTTACACCCTCTTTGTAATGTGCTGCTGTTTTGACTCTTAAATGGACCCTGGCACCACCGGGAATTGCTGCAGCCCAGGCCTCCCACTCCTGACCCATTTTCATTTCATTTCCTCTCCCCCAGCCTTGTCATGTGTCAGGAGCATATTACACCTTTTAGAGTTTCCTGCTAATTTGGTCATCACAGGAGCCTCCAGAAGAACACAGTAATTACCATGCTAAACCAGACTAGGCTTTTAGCACAGGTAACTCTGACTCTGCCCCGTTCAGGAGCTCTTTGTGAGGAAGACGGGGTTTGGCACAGTTCTCTGGAGCCAAAATGGGAGCGAGCGCGTCGGCAGCCCGGCGTGGGACGGGGAGCCCATCGCCGCCTCGGCGCGGCACGGCCACGCGGGCACCAGGAAAGGAGCCGGGTTGCAGGCAGCAAACTGGGAAGCACTCACCTGTCCCCAGGAAAATGAGCAAGGCAAAAGAGGTGGGGAACCCTCCACCCTACGGAGCACCTTTCACAACTTTTGGAAGAACAATGGACAGTTTAGAGACTCTACACAATAGGTCTTATCCCGTAAAGTCTGAAGACTTTGATGAAAAGGTTAAAAATAAAGGAATATTCCCATTTTAAAGTACTCTTAAAAAAAGCGGACAGTGCCTTTGAATCTGCTGAGCTAAGGAGTAATGCAGTTGAGCACTGTGAGGAAAAATAGCTCTGTTCAGTTTGGGGCAAAGATTTTTTCTATTAATGCCATGTGTTAATAAGCTTTTTCACAGCTTTTGAACATAAAGAACCTTTTGGTTTAGTTCTCTGCAAATTTTGGAGCCAACGTAGAAACCAAAACCAAAAACGTATGGCTTTACAGCTCCTAAAAAACATCATCCGAGGTTAACCTCAAATCTTTAACCAGCTTATGTAAACATCTGAGATGAAGGCAAACTGACCTCTGGCAGTGTTCACACAACCAGCCCTCCTGATGTTTCATCAAAGCACGGGCAATAAACACCAACGTAAATACTAATACACAAACCTAGGAATATCAGATGTACCAGGCCAAAGCCCCAAGTGTGATGATTTGGACAGGTTTCTCATCTGCTTTGAGTGAATACTGTAAGACAAATGAAATCAGAGCTCACTTTTGTTTTCTTCTTGAAGGTGCCCACTCAGAGCTACATGATTTTAAGGATGATTACAAAAAATGAAAAGAGAAACAAGTTTGAACCTTATCACTTTAAACGAGAGAAAATAAGAAATAAGTAAACCCTGGAGATCCTTTTGTATCCTGTACTTGGCCTTGCCCAGTAACAGAAGTTTCAGAGATTCAAGAAACTGTTGTTCAAAGGAAAATAAAACCACAAAATGATCTGACAGCTTAGGAAATGTCTTCCCAACTCCCAGATGTCAGAGTCTGGTTATGCACTTTAAAGTTTCTGATTCCCATATACTCCAACTGTGGAGATTTTAATTACACAGACAAGTGCATTTTCTGCTAAATCCAAGACCACAATGATATCTTTCAGCCATGGCCTCAACACTACATGTTTGTTGGGTAGAAGCAAATGAACATGTTATAATATTCCTCATTCCAAAACAGCCATTTGACTTCTCCTGATTTTTTTTCTGAAGCCATTTTTTTTGCTGGGGATGACAGAAAGTTCTTTGAAAATAGCATCACATGGTGGTGTAGCTTTTCCTCCGCAGCACGCTGTTGCTGATAAAATACAGTGTGCATCCTCACTTCAAGCACATAGTAGCAAACATCAAGAGCATTTTTGCAAGGGAGAATCTTAAAAAAAAAATTTAAAAGATGTACTTTAACTTTACCTCTCTGCTCGTTAGTGCTTGGACTAAGTAGAGGATGGATTCCAGTTACTCTTTTTGGTTGTCTTGGCAAGTCACTAGCTATCTTAGCCTCCACTTGTGAAAACATGGATAATTATCTGTTTCACAGGACAACTCTCCTGACACTTGTGAAAAATAAAACATGCATCTTCCAAGGGAAGAAACAACCTCGTACATCCTATCTGCCAATGCTGGAGAAGGCATTAATCCGTTCTCTGTGAGGCTGAGTTTCTGTGACCACCAGATGATCTGCACAGAGGTGGAGAGGCCAATCATGCTGGTAAGGCGGTGGTGAGTGTGTGTGTGTGCAAGATCACTGCCCTCTGCTGAAAGGAAGAGGCTTGCGAGGTGCATGGGTTTTCTCCACAACCGGAGAGTCCCAAGAGCCCTGGGAGCAGGGCAACGGCATCTGCTGCACTTCAAGGGCAACATTTAGCAAGAGAAGATCGAGCATCGCTTAAGCCCACGGGCATTTTGGTGGTACTACAGTAGGAGACTGTCAATAATCCTAAAAATACTGACACAAAATGTGATGGAGTCTGCTTTGTCTTCTGTAAATTAACTAAAGGAGATGCACTATTTTCATATTTGTGCATGAACACTAGAAATATTGGACAACATCAAGGAAGCCTCTACTAAGTAAAAGATACTTTACCCAAATCAAAACACACTAGCCAAGTCACCGCTTCAGACAATGAGATTATTAGGTTGGTCCCACCTTGTATGGTTGCCTTAATTTATAGATCCAAACTTATACTATATTTGCTGGCATTCAGATCTACCCACATTTTAGTTTCACCTCTGTAGATCTCATCAGCAGAATTTAATTTTTCACAAGTCTGGCTAACCTTTAATGCTCTACCATATTACAGAAGGAAGAACAACATACTGGGAATTCTGAAACAGATCTTTTAACCATCCTTTTCCCTCTCACCGTTCCTCAACAGTAAAGGGTTTTCTCTCTTCCTTCCACAGCTGTCTTGAGTTAGACTACATGAACAAGCTTATTGGATAACTACCTAATTGCACATTAGCACAGAAACAAAACACTTAAACTGTCACTTTACATTTTCAAGACAAGTAACTTATTTTTTAACATAGTCCTCAGCAACTCAGTACACAAACCAACACAGTCAAGAGCATGGAAAACAGAGAAGTTGCCTATTTTAATTCCACCATTTCCATTTTGCTTTTTTAAAAATCTGTTAAAACAACTTATGTCTGTTTAGTTTGATCAGTGCTCACATGAAAATTTCCTGCACTTAATTACTGTTGATGGCAGACTGATAACAACCCATGGAAACTCTGTATAAGGTTAAACCATTAAAGAAAGAGAATTAAAAATGGCCTGAAGGATAAACTTTTTACAGGTAGGATAAATTTATTTTTCTTTACAGACAATATGTACAGTGCTTCACAGGTAGCAAAGTCAGAGGTTTTTCCTTCCTTAAATGTCAAGCTATTTTATACAAATGGAATATTCTGTCCCTGCTTCAGACTGGAAAACGGAATCAACCCAATCCTAAGCACCATGAACATAATCCATAATGTCAGCCCTGGCAACGGCCAACACTTCTTGTAGGAACCTACTGTCAAAACCAGAGACAGGAGCAAACGCAAACACATCCTTGGGAGAGTTTGGCCGGATCTCTCCCCTCTGCTCCTCCATCTTCACTCTGAAAAGTGTCAGCTCCATTTTGTTGCAAACAAAGTTTCTGCCAGCGACTGTTTCATCACTTCACCATGAACAGAAGCCAAACTCAAAGACCGCTGAGAATACTCTATAGGATTTCTCCAAACATGTCAGGTTTACACTGAAAAACCAGTCCCTGCCCGAGGCTTTTCACCTACCATAGCTGAGGCGTCTCTTGGTTTATTTAACTGAACGGGGTCATGGATTTCTTGGACTGGAGAAATCTTGGGGAAACATGTAAGTGAATCAACTTGGGGCGCTCTCCCCCACCAGTAGTTCCACGCAGAGGCTGAACACAGCAATAGGGGAGGTAATTTTACCTTTCAGCCTTTTCAATTTTTAATTGCATGTCTGTGCTCGGCTGTCACTTGCCATCCCATGCAGGGAGAAGCTTCATCACTCAAGATGACTTTGAGTCACCTAGTCACTTTTAGGACTGCAGAACATTACAAACTTGTGCTAAGTACAACTATGCCAGCCAGCTGAGTACTGACAACCTCCTCTCTGCCAATGTTTCTAGTATGCATGAAGGTCTACAACGGAATGCAGATTTTCTTCCATGAAAAGGTATAATTAACACCAAGACAGACCTAGGAGCCCTGCACCTACACTCACATACTTCTTTCAGCAAAGCACTCCCAACATAACGTGGCCTAAGGCACAGAGGCTCAGTTCCCTTGTAAACCGATCTTAGAGCTCTTGAAGAGATGAGCTGGTGCAATGATCTGTTACACCAACAGTGCTCAGGAAGAGCCCATCTTTAAACAGGAAACCTAAAAGGAGAAAAAGTGCCTTGTTAACTCTTTAGGCCCTGAGGCTTTGGTAGCAAGACATATGGTCAGAATTACCAGCCAAAGCAAAGCAGAACAGCTCACTGTGGCTACAATGCCCTAGGAATACATCACCTTGGTTTACAACATTAATTTTCTATAATATGAAGAACCAAAAAACTTATTAGTAGAAAGCAGTACTTCCTTGCAGTGCTCAATTATTTCAGAGATTTCTTATGAAAGAGAGGCCTGTCACGATAAATACAGATGCTTTTCACACGGAAAGGTGAATTCTTTCCAAAAGGGATTCGTGGATTCTAGGCAATATATGGTTTTCAAAAGCTTTAGGGCTAAAATTGAAGCAGGTAAGAAGTTTTCTTCTCCTTAAGTAATGCAAATGGAAAACTTAAACCATTGATTTTTTCAAAGAGATTCCATGACTAATAGTCAAAAATAAAAGCTGAATGTTTCTGAATTTAAAGATCAACACTGTAGAGCTTTAAAACAATCCAAAGTTATACAGCAAAAGTATCACACCTTTCCTTAAAATGTATAAATTCTTGGAAAGTCCTCAAAAGAATCTACTTCATTAGAGTCCAATCTCATTGTGGGCCAATTCTTTTGTTCTACTGGTTTGAACTAAAAGTCTGTATTTAGTCATTCCTAGAGGTTGCTGCTCTGTTGGCTTCTGATGCAACCCCTTCTATCTTTCACTCAATGGGGGATTCAGATCCTGGGCCCTGCCCTCAGGCGAAACATATGTTCCACTCCAACCCGAATCCAACAAGGGTTGCAAGGGAATAATTGTTTTATGTTTATTAATCACCTGCATGCAAATAGGTGCCAATAAAAACTCCAGGCAGATTCTCTGCCAGACTCACATAATCTAATGGCACCACACCCCAGTTCTGGAGTCTGAAATAACGAATACCTCCAATAAGGAGCCACATTATTACTTTGATATGCAGTGACAAAAATAGCACATCAGCTCAGCCACTCTGCATGACGACTTTGAAAAGAGAGACAAGAAACCTGCAAAAACATTCAACATCAGTGGTAAAATAAATTAGAGATGCTGCATATTAAGCTAAATGAATACATTAATGCAACATGAAGGGGTGAGATTTCAACTGCAGAACTAGAACACTCAGACTCTGCTCATGTTAAATGTGACTTGCCAAGAGAAAATCATCAGGCTGGGGACTTCTTAGTGTAAAGAAGTTTGAAAAAGTTTTTAAAAGACACAAAGTAAATTTTAGCAAAATGTTTCAGTTATATGCCATAGGTCTTAAATAAAAGCCACTGCAGCCATGACTGCAACAAAACCAGCTGATAATTAAACTCATTCTGGAAAGAATTAAACTACAAAGCCTGATGGGACCTCAGTTAAGAATTAGATTTAAGGAAGGGCAGTCTTAAGAGGCAGAATGAGTTAAGGCACTGGAGCTGCACATTTCTTCTGTGACATAAAGCAAGTCTCAGTCTCTAATCCAGTTCTCCTGTTCACTAAGATGGGAATACTTGGTCTTTAAGACTAACTTAAACTTTTTGGGGAAGAGACCAACATTCTCTAACACGCTGCTGAGGCAAGACTAAAAAAGCTTTCACAAATAAAGACACTTACCTTTCCCAAGTGCAAACCTGGGTGTTACACCATGTTGGACAAGTAACAGTCTGCACACAATCCTGTGCATCCTTCTAGTTCCAAGATTCTTTTTCCAAGCTTATTCAAACATAAAATACGCACCCAAACAGAGCGTTTTAAGTGGTTAACTCATTCAATGCAAATTCAAGCAGGGAAGCAGGCTCAATGAAAAATTAATTCTCAGACGAATCACTTCTGGGCACACTGAAAGTATCAGCCACATGATAATTATCTGAGGCTGTCCTGTGAATGGAGCTTTTATACGGAAGCATCATCTAGAGCCTAGACAGATCCATGATTATTCTCATGGAAACAAAGCTCTAGCTAGTTGAGGGTAATTCGAAGATTTACAAAAGTGCTGCAGTTTTATTTCTCATTGAACTGCTTTCATGTACTTCTAAATGTACAGACACATCAGTTAAGAAAAATTATGCGATTGATACACCAGTTTGTATTTAAAATACTTAATGTAGTTATGAGCCTACTGTGCCAGCAGGAGAATATTCCTTCCCAGTAACAGAACCATGGCCAGGCAAGTTAAAAGTGACACTAGCACTTTAAAATCTATTCTACTATCTTTTTCTTTCACCTTTCACTTGGATTAGATTGAAACAAAGTGTAACAAAAGCAAATTAAGTCTTTGAAAACCTGATTATTATTGTTTTAAAGCAAACAGTGATAACATCTTCAGAAAAATAAAGCAGATGCTGTATGTTTCGCATGAAACACTTGCCCAGTGTTTGTTGAGCTTTAACTGTGAGAGTACATGACGGCACATTGTCATCTAGAAAATATAGCACCAGTTTTTCCATACATAAGAAGACTTGGGGGGTGGCAGGGAGTAAAATCTCAGAAGAGGAAAGAAGGTGAAGTAACCCGAATGTGCACCCATTAACAGTAAATCAAGTTTCACCTTCACTGTGGAACAATTTACTTAAATACTCTCAGGAAGGATCAGTGGAATAAAAAGATAAAACTGGCTATATAAATGTCAATCTTTATTCGGTCTCCCAGTGCAGTACATGACTCGTGTGCTTCAAATTAATAGAAAAAACCAAAAGTGAACAAAAAAAGACAACTGCTGCAGAAAGATCTCAGGGGTTAGGACATCGCTTTTGGAAGGGGTATATTGTCCACTTCATGGATGCCATCTTTGTCAATGAACCGGGCATTGAAAGAAGTCAGATTTAGGATGAAGCGTTTCTGAAGCTGTTCAACAAAAGACAGAGACAAAAGAGATGAGAGTCATTCAAAGCTTAAATAAAAGAGATGAGCATCATTTAAGGGATATGCTGTTGGACATCAAAATTTCCATCCTGGTTCCAGTGACCTGAAACATTACGAACCAGAGTGGTTTTTTTCCTGCTCAGGAATCAATTAGTGTGAGTTCGTTCTCTGTTACAAGCCTATCCATGTTACACAAGCCTAGACTAGAGATGCAAAATACAGAAGCCTGTTAGGAAGGACGACATTTGAGCAGGAAGACCGGAGTGGGCTACAACTTAGGGCACAAAGTGCCTGTCCTGAAAAGATACTTCAAACACAACCACTTTAGGGTACTTCTTCCTGATGTCTCCCCAGATGTTTCTTCCCAGTTACATTCAATTCAATCTCTTAAAGACAAGGATAAAGAATATTTTCCTACAATAAAAGCCTTGGAGCCTGAATGGTTATGTTTATGCTAAAACTGATCGTGAACTTCAAGTTCAAATCTTTACCTCAGTCAGATATCACTTCACAAACTGGGAGAGAAGTACACTCAGGAGTATGTACTAGTTAAGTGTAATGCAAGTAACAGAAGGATGCTTGCACTGTGTTCAGAAGAAACATAAAAGGAAGAAGTCAAAGACTGTCTGTATCAGTATTATGCTAAGCATGGAAGAAGCAGAAGTAAAGAAAAGCAATTAAGCCTCAAGTTTACATTCTGGATGACATGAACCATGCTAAGACAATGCAAGTGCCCACAAATCCTTTTCATCAGTAGCTATTCCACATCTGGCCAACGTACATTTATTACCCCTTCTGGCAAAGACAGCAAAAAAATGCGACAAGAGGAACAGGAAAATAGCAGCAAATGAATGTAAACAAACGCTCCTTTCTCAAAATCATAAGGGCATAAGTTTGGCAACTCACCTCCTCTAGACATTTTTTTAGGAGCTCCACAGCTTCCTCACGTGTGATACCTGAAAGAGAAAATATCCACAGATTGATTTAATTAGAGGCCATCTCTCTCAACAGAAACTTTATTAAATTTAAACAACTTTTCAGCTGAGCACCAAAAACTCTCCTTCCCAGCTCACAGAAAACACTTTCCAGATGTACTGAGGACGCCCTGCACCGAAGCGCTCACACTGCAACAAGCCATTGAGAATCGATTTGTTACACTGAATGGGAAGCATGACGGAATTTTGCCTCCCATGGCCAGGGACCGGGCTTCGGAAAGTCCAGCCGTCTCTCTCTCCTCGAGTTTATTAGAGTTTTAAATCAGCTCCATCTGTCCACAGCCGGCTGCAAGTCAGTGACAGTAGGCGGAGGTTGGTTTTAGTGCTGCGTTCCCTGCTGGGTATTAGTTTTAATAATGAGAAAGGCACGTGTGTGATGCCCCTGCTATTCTCACACATTAGGATAAAATCCGGCACTCCATAGAGATGACAAGCCATGACAACGTATTGTAGCTCACTATTTTTCTCTTTTCACAAGGAACGGTGAAGATGGAGCAGTATAATTTTCAAGGCACATGACTAGAAAACAACCAAGCTCTGTGGATGTCAAGACTGGTTTCTAGAGTTTGTTCCAGACCTGCATCCACTGTTCAGGCAGAAGCCTCATTAGAACAAGGCCATCAGCTTACAGCCACACTTCTTGCAGGAGACAGATGAAAGGATTATCAAGCGAACATCTCTGCTATGAGATTAAACCCAGCTTTGCACACAGGAGTGAAGTAGTTTTGTAGCTAAAGCCAAAGATGTCAGATTAACAATTGTCCAAGCTCTGTGTATTTCCTCGTCTGTAAAGTGGGGATGGGGCCATGTTTACTCCTTGGCAGCGTAAGAACTGGATTATGATTCTAAAATTAAAACTTTAAGACACGTACAGACACGTACAAGAATTATGATCAACAGCTACCACGTGCATAAAACCAAACCAACCAATCTTCATCACCACCACTTCAGAGTGCTGAAAATAATCTTGCTAGGAATATCTTCTCACTTTTATGTTTTCAGTGTATCACACACAAAGCCAATCCGAGATACGGAGGAGTAGGACCTGGGACTGCCCTCTGAAGATTGAATGCTCTGGGAAAGCGCGCATGTCATAGCCGACAGACAAGCAAGTAGAAGATAAAGTTATCAAAATGTCATTTATTAAAAACAGACTACTAGCAGTTAATGGTCCAGGAAAGTCTAGTCATGTTTTAGAATACATTGAAACTTCCTTCACTTACAGTCGGTTATGCTTCAAACAGGAAAACACACTTTAAGGAGCTGACTAGTTTCATATTACCCTTGCAGCAAAACCAGAATAAATGCAGCTTTGAAGACTGCCTTCTAACAAAAAGTCAAACTCAAATCTGTAGCATCACAGCAATTGTGTTGGACCAGCTGACTCAGCAAATGTCAATCGCTCAGTTTAAGCCTTTAATTTATTAATCGGTAACAGGAGAAATTTCTTCTCCATAGACTCCACTTACTTGGCTTGTAATAGCGGTCAAGGATGCTGAGGGTCAGGAATGCACCGTAGCCGTGTGCTGCAAAAGGAGCTTTAGCCAGGGCCGCAAGGTAATCCATGTAATACAGGGCAGGACCTTCGTGGTCGTCGTAGCCAGCCAGGAGAAGGTTGACGTGGTAAGGGGTCTGCAGACACAAACGGTGTTTTCATTAGAGCAGCCACACCCAGATCTTTGAATCTTTAATTCCCCATGCCACCTACAGAACAGCAACATAGCTGGTTTCACAATTCTTTGCCATAAAACGCTACTAGCAACTACATCAATGCTGTCTGCAGGAGATTACGGGTCTCCATCTAAAAACGCTTGGGTCTTTTGGTAACATGGAATGCACAAGCAAATAAAAACATAAAACTCTGATTCTCCTGAAAACTAGTGTGGGGTTTTTTTAAGAAAGCTTTCACGGCACATTCAAACTTCAGAAAACTTTAATTATGTTTTCACACCAGATTCTTTCATCTCAACATAAAACTTGCAGATTTTTACTGTCAACATCTGAGCACAATGTGAACATTTTGCCGTTTATAAGAACTTCTTTGTTAATTTAGCATGCTCTTTTCTCAGTCCCACTACTGTTAACCATAGACCATTCCAGCACATATGAAAGCTTACACAGAGTGCAAACAGTTATATACAGCGTTACGCTGTCTTGTTAATTGGCAGTTAGATTTTTATTGCACATACCAAGTTTAATCTTTAATATTAGGCTAACTTGACCAAGGGAATGAAGAAGATCTAAGGAATTGGTTTGTTTCTATTCAAAACTGACCACTAAAATACTGCAACATCACGTTAGCAGTAGCTTTTTTGTTTGGTTGGAAACAGTCTTCTTAAACTTAGTCTGCTTTAGCTGCTGTCTTCTCTGATTCTCGCTTACGACTTCAGCAAAGGCCTAGCAAATAAGATTGAGAAATGGCTACATCTTACCCAAAAAGACCGTGTAACCGCATTAATGTAACCATGCCTTTTTACTGGGCTGTACTTGCAAGCTTAGCAATTCCTCAGCCATTTCCTTCATGTTTCAGGTTTAGCACAGGTTTAGAACAGTTCGTGTTCCACCGTAACGAATAAAGCAGATGTCCCTATACATCTTCTTCCAAGATGTGCACTTTATAAGATCCTGAAACATGCGTGCACTGTATTATTTTTAAATGTAGGCTCAGAAGAAAATTTTGGAATGGTATACATTCTTTTAAAACATCTCTTATATACTTCCAGTATTTTCATATTTACATAATGTTTCTTATTAAATGAATCATACTAACAGGATACCTCTTAAAATGTTGGAAAGCCTAGAACAACAAAGCAACAAAATAAGAAGAAAAAGGATGATGCAACTAACAATTGATTAGAACAAGC
Organism: Strix uralensis; assembly: GCF_047716275.1. Taxonomy (NCBI): domain Eukaryota; kingdom Metazoa; phylum Chordata; class Aves; order Strigiformes; family Strigidae; genus Strix; species Strix uralensis. The sequence goes on from NC_133996.1 coordinate 7,271,409, forward strand.
AAACACAATTTCACCCTAAAGCCAAAACATTAACTTTATTATAGGAAAAAGTTAATTTTGACACTAAGCACTGTGAATTTGCACTCAAAAAAAAAATAATCCACAGGATACTATAATTTTTACTTTCAGCACATAGTAAGAAAGAATAAAGCAGGCTACAGCTATGTATCAAACATATCACTGTAAATTGTGTGATTTAATCTTCAAAGCATTCAAGAATATTTGGAAACAAGTTACCAGGCAGCTGTATTCGTTTAATTAGTCTGTATTTCATCATTTATTTATTCTGAAACATCACACAAGTTGATATTTAAGAGCCATGACACAAGATCACTCAAATTATTGTGTGACTTTGAATTACCAACATTGGCATATGCGAGATACTCAACCATAAATAAATGGTGTTATACAGACTTAAACAAATCTGTAAGCTGTTTTTCGGTTCTAAGTTCTCCTGCTAATGGTCTATGAGACAACTTCTTAGAATTCAAATGTAAATAAAGTGTCCCCCATGTTGCCTTCTTATTATTTGAGAAAGGTGGGATTTAAACATTAGAAAATATACATAATCTATTTACTACTTTCAGGATTACAAACGAAATTTGCAGGCTGCACCTCTTAGTGCTGTCTTAGCGGGGCTAACATCTCTTTGCTGGGCCTGGTACTCCCTGTACATCTCAATTCCAAAGGCAGCCTTGGCTTTTGGAACCAAACCCATGCCAACACTTCTAAACTCTTTGGAAGACTGGTGTGATTAAAGGGCTACCAAACGAGTGGATGACCGACACTCCAGGATAGATTAGACTTTTTCCAAACTTAACCTTCCTATTAGAGGCAGTATTTCTCATCCCAAGTAGCTTTGCACTTTATGCTGTTTGGTTTAAAATAACTACAGCAATTAAGAGATGTGTGAAATTCTTCAGAATTTACAGCTGAAGAGAACAGTTGTGATAAATACACTAAACCAACAAGATCGGCAGCGGGAGGCTGGGCGGTGACGAGCAGCCGTGTGACATCTGGCGGAAGCCAAAGTCACAGCAAGGGGGAAAGGTGGGCGCGAGGAAGCATCCTGCCGAGCGCGGACAAGGAGAGAGGAACTGACAGTCTTCCTTTGGACTCAGGCCAGACCCTGCCACCTATAATTAAACATAACATCACAAGAAGAAACTGAACTTCATCATATTTTAAATGGACTAAACCCAGCACTTGATTCAGCAGGTGAATCGAGCGAGATGCTGGAGCAGGTAACAGAGGAGGAGGAACTACAGCACCACTCACCTACGCGGAAGCCAGTCGGCTCCAAAGCAGTTTCTGGGTTTGCCTCAATCGCAACGTATAAATGGAAACCAATAAAGATCCTTTTCAGATCCTCCTCTGGAGCATAAACCCCATGTTTTGAAAAGAGAAATGTCATGACAAGCCACATGTTGACTATTCAGTAAAAGAAGAGCACAGTAATGTAATGGCCTTAAGTTACAAGCCCACTGTCATTACACTTGATACTTTCCACGAAAAGAACGACTTCAGGGTGCTGCCTCACAAGACAGCCGTCCCCAAGGTATCAGGAACCCGGACTAATCAGCCACAAGGTTCATAAATGAGATCAGACTAGGTAACACAGGGAGGAACCCAGGTGGTGATTAACAACACAGACCAACTTCTATCTTGGGCTGGGCCACGACAACACTATAATGCCTGAAAAACTACTGTTTCGGTGTCAGCCACTTCCCTTCACTGTCCTTCTGGCCTTCCAGAACAGACGCAGCGTCACACGGTGAGTGGCAACACCAACTACCTTTTCCCCCACCAAACTTTTTACTTCTAAACTATTTTCCTGCTCCTAACAGGAGGTGGTGGCATGTTTTACCTTTTCATTTTTAATTTTTATCATCCACATAATTAAATTATTAGCCTCCAGGAATCCTAGATGCAATTTAAATACAGAGAGCTAGTGATAATCCTTCTGGTATCCTACAAATGATGATAAAAACGTAACAAAATTCACAGGAAAAAAAATTCTGATGGCAAGGTTTGTGTCATCAAATTCTAAATCCCACAAACAGATCATTAAGTGCTATGTTTAAAGAAAAAGAGTTCTCCCTACAGTACAGAGATCACTGTAGTGTGACAGTAGTGTCAGAGTGCACCACTTGCTCCAGGGCATCGCCATCTGCAACAGCACAGCATTTTGTCTCCAGTAAATAAACACATCTGCCTTTGCCAGTGTCCTCCCACTGTGCTGCCCATCTGGAGCAGGTGAGTTGGAAGACAGGCATGGGCTCAGGAAGGAGGGGAGGCACAGGGAGGATCAGGCCTCAAGGGACACGGCACAGAGGAAGACGACAGTGCCACATCAATGCCACAACCTGGTGGCCAAGTTCACCAAAAAGCCTGTTAAATTACTCCCGTTAGTGGTACTTTAAATCGTATGTAAGAAATGGCTGCTTCTGCTTAGGTTGGCAGGACATTCAGCGTCAGCCTCACCTACGCCATCTGTGCAGCTCAGATGCCCTTGAGACAAGCCACCAGCACCAGGCAGCTGGCAGCTGTCTGGGCCAGGCACCAAGCAGGACTATTCCTTCACATCAACCCCAAAAGCTGCACAGAGTTCCACAAAACACACACAGACCTTCCAAACCCCACCTGAGCAAAAGCTAAAGCAAACAGCATCACTGCCAGTCATCACCTACCAACCACGCTTAATCCATGTAGTTGAAGTCGTTTAAACCAGAAGAGCAGCGTGTCCTGTATGAGACCGAGGCAGGACTCTGCACTCAGTTCTGACTCACTCTAACTTTAGTAACCAGAAAACCTGCCACCTTCGGCTGGCATCCGTGTCAGAAATGAGAGCAACCATCTCGGGTTGTTTCCGCAGGTGACTTCTTGAAGAAAGGTCTGGGCCTCACTCCACACATGTATAATTCTCAACAATACAGCTCTGACGTTAATACTGGCCTTTATTTGCTACAATAAAACATCATTTCAGGTCTGGGCGGTATGCTGTTAGAATAGCAACACAATTTATCCCATGCCCTATCCCTGACAGAGTTGTTCAACTTAATTCTCAACACCCTATTGCTTATTGTTTTCTTTCACGTTGAGAAGAATGCTAACAAAATGCTTCCTAACCTTGGATCTTTAAAAGCCCATTTGCCCCTTCATGACATTTTTTCATACTTTGAAAAAAATTACTGTGAGAAAAACCAGCAATTACAGTTTAGTAACTTGAAAATACAGCTCCAACTTGGACTTGATATTTACTGAAAGCCTCATGTTGCTGTTTACAAGAGGGACTTGTTTTGCTAAGTACATCAAACAGCTTTGCTCTATTAAATAATTTTCCAAGAAGATTAAACGGATTCAGTACATTTGCATGAAAACTGACAACCTTATCTCGATGTTAAAGAGGCTTAATTCACTTAGCTGTCTGCAGCATTTGTGACAAAATGTTTATTGGGCCCAAGGCCGGAATTTTAAGACTGTAGTTGTATCAGTTATTGATAAATGATGTGATGTTTTTTAAATAAGCAAATCAAGTTACATTTTAATAAAATATCCTCTCAGCAAAGTGAGCTCATGACTAAAAACAGAAGCTGCCACCGTTGTCATCGGACTCCATTAATCGAAAATGGAAATTTTCCCCTGTAAACCTTTGCCAAAAATTTTTTAGCTATTACTCACTCGACTCCGAAGATAGTCAGCTAGGTTTCGTCGTGTAAAGTTTGCAGCTGCAGTAGGAGACAATTCATAACCTGGAGAAGAAATGTGTGTATTTGATAACAATACAAATCCATATTCACGTTTCACTTCCTGACTTTCCATTCTTATTTTGAAATAACAAGGTATTCTTTAGTGACAAAATGTTACGCCGTTTGTCTAATTCGGGTTTATTCTGAAAGGTACAAGCATGAAAAGGGCCCTCAAAATCCAGGTAGCTCATCTCTGTAGAGACCATTAAAATACATAGCTTCAAAAAATTAAAATACTACGGGCACGTAGCCTGAATTTTTCAGTCCAGTATACCAGGAAAACTGATAACAGTTGTCACGCAATGAACATATTAAGAGAAATATTTTACTAACAAACCTGTTATTGTGTCATTTCCATTACAAATAAGTTGCTGAGCTTTGGATAAACCTCTTGGTTTATACTATATGATCCAATCGCAATTTCTTCCTCCTGCCTTCATCACCACCTTGAGACTAATAATGCAGAAATCCTTAAAGCTAGAGAAGCTTTGAGAACAGCACTTTCCACCAATATTCCACTGTAAACTGCACCTATCGTTAACTCTGCTTCCAAACCCTCAGTGAGTAACTGTTCTCCTTCACTCACCATTTCTCATTTTGTAGAGCTGAACATTTTTCTGGATGTATTCTGCAAACTGTACAGTGTCTCCAGCCTCCCCAACACAGAGGAGTAAGATCTTTTCACTCATCTTAAACATTTTGTCATGGTCTAGGCAAAGAAAAACAACATTTAGAGCCACAATCATGAGAGAATAAATTATTTTGTCAATATCATAATACATCATGACTTCTTTCAGACACAAGAAAGTAAGAGACTTGGATAACTACCAAAAAAGTGTTCCTGAGCAAACGCTAACACTCAGCTTCCCACAGCTGATGGCACAGTACACAAGACTTGTTAAACCCATCACCAAGAGAAACAAGGCCAGAGTGCACAGAGTGTTTCCTTCAGGCACGGAGGCATTTCAAAAACACATGGTCTTTCTCGCATAGAAGCAAAGACTAAAACTCCACACAGAATATTGTGTTCAGACAAAGTTTAACATCACACCTGGTGGTTCCTGGGTTTGGGAATAAGAATTCTACCCAGTGACCATTCTCTTTTATCTAAATATACCGCATCAGAAGCAAATCCTTTAGTATAAAGCTGAAATATCAACACATTGAACAAAAGCAATCTTAGGAAATCCAGAACCAAAGTCCTTGTCAAATGATCTCCTCTTCCTGATATCCAGCACTGTCTCAAAAATCAGCATTTTAGGCAAGTTGCACTTTTTCAGAAAGAGGGTTTTGCTTGTCATCATTTTTTGTAAAAAAAAAAAAATAATAAATTAAGTATTGATTATAAATTATAAAATGGTTCACTGATATACATGGAAACTAAGGAACAGCGAGCTACACTTTTGCTCATAACTGCAGTTTAAAAAAGTTGTCTGTGTGTATTTGAGGGAATCCAAGTCGTCATGACGACCACACTGAGGACAATTCTATGCTCACTCTAACACTGCAGCCTCTTCTAACTAGAGCAGACTGGCACTCAGATATCCGAGAAAAATTCAAGTAGCTGTTGGTGTGACAGGAAGACCACTTCTCTGTACTGAAGGCAGGAACAACACTAGATCTCCACCTCTGAACACCACTCTCAGTTTACTAAATGCTGCTGAATGATCTCTGCTGCAAGACAGCTATGAAATGTCACAATCCTCCAATACAATTTCAAGAGTTTTAAAAGCATCCAGCAGCTGCACAGAAGCTGCAGGTCCTGAGAGTTCAGGAAAGGACACTGCAGCCCTTACAATCCATTTACAAATTAAAGCAGGTATTAGTAAATTCTAATATTATAAACAAATACCTAAAATTTGTGGTGTTTTTTCCCCCCAAAGACAAATAAATCCTGTATTTTAAGTATATTTCCCTTAAAGTTTATATATAAACCTACTTGGAAGCAACATTAACTTACAAAACGTTGTTTAAAGTGATTATATTTGTGTTTTGTATGTGCCACCACCTTTCACAGCCTTCTAACACTACTCCAACTGACTTTTACAGACCTGAATGAAATATTTCAGGTAAAAGCACTGCTAGCTGCAACATCCATGATTTTATGGAATGCTTATCTATACTACAATCTACAGTCTAAAAAATAAGAGCTTCTAAACCACAGTATTTCGATTAGAAAGATCACTACACCTAGTAAACAAGTTTCTAGTCAACACCTTGTAAACAAGCTTCAGTCTAGGTTGTTGCAACTGTAGGCAGAAAAATTAATTTTGGAGAGTTTCAAAGGCTGAATAATCCCCCAGATGTTTTACTGCATAAAGTAACCAAAAACATACTACAGTTTGGCTCATATGCTACAAATTTCACTATGCTTTTACTTCCAGTATTTCCTTTTTTCCATTAATTACATTTTAGCAGGGAATCAGACACAACCAAGCATTTAATCTCACCCGCTGTTACCCCTGTGCAGTTTTTTAACACATAGATGTTGTGGTACAGCGCAAGGTTTGGGTTAACAAGCCAACGCTTGCCTGAACCGGTAAATTAAGCTGACAACCCAACACAGTGCCGTCACACTGGCTTAGGTTTGGAAACTTTACTCTCAGCAACCGGCCCTTTGACACCCAGGGTCGCTCTGAGCGACAGAGACGGGCCAGCTGCCTCTATAATGAATAAAGCCTCAACTGGGTCATTCAGCAGCATTTAACTTCACCCACACCTGCTTATTTTAACAGCCTTTCCTCAACCGCAGCCTCAGAGCACCCTCAGCACATACACAGAGCTCACTCCCGGTCTGCTCACGACTGGAGCCCGAGAGCGCCGGGCCCGTCGCGGGGAGGGCAGAGCTAAGGGTCCCCCCAGCGCAGCGGCGGGGCTCGCCTCTCACCGTGCTTCATCTGGACGATGCTGGAGGCCGCCACCGTGTCGGCGGCCACCAGGACGTAGTCGGGGCCCTGGATGCCGATGAGATACTCCATGGCCGGCCGCGCGCCGCCGTCCCCTCAGGCCGCGCCGTGACACAGCGAAGCGTCGCCGCCGCCTCCCGCGCACGCGCCGGCGCGCGGCGATGACGTCACCGGCTCGCGAGAGCTGCCCGCTGCGGGGGGGGGGGGGTGTGTGGTCACGTGGCGCGGCGAGAGGGGAAGGGGGCGGCCGGGCGGGAACCATCTTCTTCCCCCTCGTTTCATCTCCCCCTTCGCCCCGCACAGCGCGGGCTCTAACGAGCCTGGGGGCTGCGGGGGTGGTGTGAGGCCCCGCCGGCTCCTCCCAGAGCCCTCGGCCGCGGGGATCGGTCCCTCGGGGTGGAGCGGCCGGGGTGCTCCCCACGCTCTGTGGGGACAGGGGTGCGCATACGCCCTGGGGACGTTGGGGTGTTCAGGCCAACCTGCGCTTTCTGTCAGGCAGATGTCCTGGGTTTTTGGTTTGGGACACAAAATGCTGTGAGTTTGGGTCTTGGGCGCCGTTAAGGGCCAAAACACACTGTGTCTGCTATTAAAGAGCACAATTCCAAGGCAGAGGCTCAGGGCAGAAAGTGGAGGGGTAATAATGGCACCTCACGCCTCAGCCCCACACTCTGTGGAAGGAAAACGAGCTGGCGTGGTGGTCTCAGCTAGAGTGGATGGCTGGCAGCTCCCTGCTGGTGGTCCGTGGAGGTCCAAGAGGAAAAATACTCTTAAACCCTCCTCGTATGGCAGCTCTTCCTTGGGCATGAATTCTTTTGGAAATAAACAACTGGTGCTGCTGCGGCCTCTGATCTATGTAGTCAAAGGGAACTGAACTGTGAAGAGACTGAAGTCCTTCCAGGAACGATGGAGTGATTTATTTGCTGCCCATCTTTCTGTGTCAGGAATAGCCAGCAGTGCCAGCTGGGTTTGGAGCCGAGCCCCGAGCTGCTGTGTGGGGCTCCCTGCGGCTCCCGCACCCACAGCGTGTCGGTCTGCAGCTGGTAACGATGGCTGCACGCTCATCCCACCCGGTCCGGAGTCCCTCCTGCTGCCCCAAACACCACCCCAAGCAGAATCCCTCACAGTCGAAGGGGCAAGCCCTCGCTTGACTCACCTATTGAGCCAATAAAGGATTTTTTTTTGTCCATGCCAGCCAGCAAGGGAAAACTCCTGAGCTGCAGATGTGCCTGCGAATTTTCCTAGCAGTTGATGGCTTCAGAGCTCCTCCACCAGCTCAGGTAGAGAGCTCGGGTGGTTCCTCTGTTTCATCACCTGGCTAGACATGGATTCTGACAGCTGCTGATCAGAAAATGCTGTTCTCTGCTTTTCCCCACGCTCTCAATCTACTTAAATTTCTCAGGGCAAAAAACCATCTTGTCTTAGGTGGCTGTGCAGCACCCAGAAGCTTCCAGGTGTGGCTGTAACGTAGATAATTAATAATGAGAGAAACAAAACAAATACACTAATTGCCTGGACATTGTCTCACTGCAGGCGCCATCCTGACGAGCAGAGTAACTCCAACTGGCATTTGGTTTATTGATTAGACTCTGCCCCTGCCTAAGCCCCATCTAATACGTTCACTAAGTGCAGCTCCACAAAGACCCAGCCCCACGCTAATGAAAGGGGCCACCGAAGCATTAAAACCCCACGGCAGTTGCTGTAACGGAGGCAGCCCCAGGAAATAAAACTCTGGATGCTACAGCACATGGCAAATGCCCAACTGCACCTACACCAAGAAAGTCACTGTGTAATTATGAGAACTGGGCATAACCTTTGTGTGGTTTAAAAAAATACTAAACATGCCAAAAAGCAACAGCAAATTGTCTTCAGGAAACAGTATAAATGAGTGTAAGCAGCAAATTCACCATTTTGACTGTTTTCCAATTGCCTGTAGCTACACTTGTTAAATTGAGTGCTGCATGCATAAATCAAAACAGGATGTTTTCTTTTACCTAACAATGGCCAAGCTCTGTGCCAGTGCTTCAGTATTTTCTATATGGATCCAATCTGAAGTTTTAAACACATTTTTCCCTACAGATCTCCGTACGTACTGCACATGTACATACAGCCAGCCAGTCTAACTTACTTATTTTTGGAGACCTTTTTATGAGAAGGTTAACGAAATATCAACAACTACCATCCTTGTTGATTTTTATTGGGCCCTAGGGTACAATTAAATGTTAAGGTTGTTATTGAATTTTTTTGACAGATTGAATTTCCCTGTTTAGGAAGCATGCGTGCATCCAGTACACACCTACCTCTCTTCCCGGGGTGAAGGTGCTTCTGACATTATTACATCGGTGTAAGGACAGCAGGACATCGCTGCCTAGCAGAAATCAGGGAATGTTTTCCACCATTAAAGGGAAATTGTCCAGGCTGCAGTATGTTTTAAAATTGAACGTGCCTTTGCCTCTTTTATTTTCAAGACAAATATCGCAGTTATGTGTGTTTATACATGTGTGTGCTACACAGCCTTGGTGGGGGTTATTCCAGGAACAAAAGCTGTGAATAGCAGAGGGATGCTAAGCAGCCTGCGTAAAACTCTTGTATGTGCTGAGATACTAATACACAACGTACAGCTTCTGGTGCTGAGATCCTGTACCCAATCTACGGAGGTATCCAAAGACTCTGTGGTCCTCGGAGTATCTTTTCTCAGTAGGTCCGGATAAGTTACGGAGCTGAAGCGTCCCAGTACAAAGGAGAAGTGGGAGCACTGAGGGCGAGAGGCTGTGACAGAGCAGAGCTCACCCTCCCACCCTCCATCACCGCTTCTAGCAAGTAAAGTATGCTTTAGCTGGAAATGTGATATCTTCTTAAAAACGAAGATTGATCCTGTAAGAAACCCTGAAATAGAAAAAAAAAAAAACAAACAAAAAAAAACAAACAAAAGAAAAAGAGATTACCCACAAAGGAGGAAGTAGCTTGGATTTATTATGTAACTTGCCCTAACTGCCCAGACTGCTCTACACCAACAAATCGCTGTACGTTGCAGCGAAGGAAACTGAGCAAGGACAGACTGGTTGAGAAAGGGAAAAATGGGAGGGCTGAGAAGTAGATAGAAAAGCTGTCAAGGGTGAATAGCTGTCATGTTTTCTACACAGAGGCAGACAAGTAGTTAGCCACGTGGGAACACCTGTAGAACAACAGAAGTTAGTAAAGAGTCCGCAGTGCAGCCCAGAGAGTCAGCTCTGCGCTGAATATGAACCCACTGAGCCCCGTTACAGCCACTGGAGCTGTTTGGGCTGACACCAGCTGTGGATCCGGCCTGGACAGTAATTCCTCAGCCATGGTATTTCCAGAGGAAAGCATCGATGTCTCTTTACTAGGTGCTGATTCCTCCGGCAGAGAGCCCAGAGCTGAGCAGAAAATGCAGATGAGTCATTACAGCAACAGTTGGAAAGCAAGTGTCCCCGAAGACATGAGCTGGCTTTGCAAACCTTTTAGCATTTCTTTTTCTTCCCTGCTGTTTTTTTACCCCTCCTTCACACGTTGTCGGTGAGATACTGCAGTTCTTGTTCTTACCTCTGCACAAGGAGCTCACTTGTACCTGACCCGGCTGCACGCTGCTGTGCCCGCCAGAGCTCAGCTGCTGGGCTACCCGGCGCGCCGCTGCTCTCCGACAGCGTGTGTGTGGTTCTCGTGTTGACGCTTTGCAGACTTACCACGCTGCTGACGTTTGTAACCAGCAACACAGGTTACGAAGGCTCCCCACAGGGTCCATCCCAGGTCTGCATACACCCGGGGCGCAGGGCCGGTGGGAATTCACACGCCGTACAGACACAGCTCCGCCACAGACGGAAGATCTGCCCTGCAGAGTTGGGATACATTTGCGGTCACTCGGCCAGGAACGAGCACTCTGCTTGCTGAAGTCCAAAGCCACTGGCTTATTGCCTGATGACTGATGTCCCTCCCTCTTCCACCTAACAGCAGAACACTTCTGAGAGGGGACACAGTGCCCTAAATGTGGCAGAGGAGGAGAGGTTCTACCTCTGTCTCCCAATCTGGTGAGCCCAAGTTCCTGTTCCCCTTCCAGAGGAGTGATGCTGAGCCCTCCTGGGTGCACTGCTGCTGCCTTGTGCTAAACCAAAGCTGGGCAGTGCTGGCCTGAAGCATCTGGGCTCAGCTTTCTGCTCTGTCCCCAGCTCACATGGCAGCCCAGCAGGCTGTGGTGTGATGCATGACAGCGGTATGGGAGGTGTTTTTCATTTTAGGGATTGTTTGACTGGCATTTGCACTGGCTTTTGCCCTTTGCTGTCATCTGTCTCAATATGGTATTAGTAAAGATGATGTTACAGTTACTGTAATGCCTAGACAAGGTTTTCTGCTAGGAGCTCACTGCTTTCCAGAGAAGAAAAGGATCCTCGTGTTCCTGCTATTTCAGGTGCAGGAAATGAAGGCGCAGAGAGGAGAAGTGATTTAGTGGAGATCACAGGGCAGGTTAGCGGGCTGGATAGGAATAGAAACGTCTTGATTCACTGAGCTCCTCTCTAGCTGCTGAAGCGTGCCGTTTGGATCACACAACCCCGGAGTGAACTCTGCAAGGCTTACATGGAGCTTTGCTCTTAATCTCTCTGTCTGGGCTCCACAGAGCTCCTCAAGCTGAATTTCTATGGGCCTAAGTATGGTATGTTTAAATAGATTCTCCTTAGGGCTGGGCAGGGACAAACCTTGCATTGTTCCTCCTGTGCCCAGGCCGGCAGGCAGTCCCTGGTGCCAGTCTGTTTCTGGCTCTGTCCTCCCCACGAAGGTGCTTCTGGGTTACCGAAGAGCAGCTCTTGCTGAAGTTTCAGCTAGCAAAAGTTGTGGAGTCTTTCTTTCACGTGTTTATTTTGACAGATGGGTGTTAAACACTACCTGGATGGAGGGGTTTTGTCAGTGGTATTTAAACCATGAGCCTGGCTCTCCTGGGCTGCGGAGCGGGCTGTTACCTCCCCGCAGTGCTTGCTTTCGGGCGTACAGCAGCTCTGCAGAGGGATTGCTCTGAACGTGGGAGGCTCCACTTCTCTCTCTGGCCATTTCCCAAGCTGCGGTCAGTGTGGAGGGAGTGTGTGCCCAGTGCCAGCAAATCTCCTTCCTAAGAGTCCTCATTCTCACCAAATTTGTCAGGAAATGTCAGTGTCTGGCAGTGTTGATGCTGTGGGCCCTGCATCCCACAGCAGCCCCGTGCTACTGGGTGAGTGGGCTGGTCCTAGGGCCGCTGCAGAGTGTGTACCCTCCACCTGTGATGGCAAGAATGGGGCATCCATTGGAGTGTGCAGGTGAAAATGGATTGTAACCTGCCGTCTGCCCTGTCAATAGAGCTGATTAGCGCTTGTATGTGTCTCTGGCAGGATTGATCTTGCAGGTGAGAACGTTTCAGAGACCAGCTGGGGCTCTGCTCCTCAGCGGGATGCTCCTTCCTGAGCGGTTCTGCAGTGGTCGTCATTGTCTCCTCGTGGTGGGCAGGAGGATATTCACCACAAGCAGTTGGGATGGCCGGGGACAGGGAGCGTTATTTCGCAGTTTTCCCCTTTCTGGAGCCTCCCCAGCAGCACAGAGCATCACGGCTGCTTCCCGCTGGGATAACTTTGGGTTCCCTCTGGCAGTTTGATTTGCTGCTCAAACCTTCTTGGTGAGGCAGGGAAGCAACGGGCACTGCAGGCTAATATTGCAAAAGCTCTGTTACGCAAAACCAGGTTGGTGATCCCAACACGATAGCTGGCTTCGAGTGGTGTGTGACCCATAACTACGGCGGGTCTGGCAGGATGATCTATGTCATAACCGTTGCTAACTGTAAAATTAAACCGTAAAAATGAAAAACTGCTTCAAGTCATTGGATAGGTTTTTTCCCCACTGAGGAGGCACAAATCAAGAAATCAGAATGTTTAACAAAACAAACAGAGATTTCAGCAGTGTTGTGGGAGATTTATGGACAGCAGCAACATCTAGTCAAAGCTCCCCCCCAGCTCCTCTAGCTCTGTCCTTCTGTTTGAATTCCTGCTGGTCACTGAATTATTACTTTTCTTACTATTTCCTGTGCTTTAAAAGTGGGGAAAGCACAATCAAATTATCGTCATGCTCATTTGGCTAATTACCCATTTAGTTACTTATTCAGTTCATTAAAAAGACGCTGGCCACTGTCAGTTTGGAGGAAATTCAGAGAGGCAGGCACTTAGGAGACAGGATATAGGACGAAATAGGCCATTACTCCAGCGCAGTGAACGGCAATTTGTATCCCTTCTTTTCTGCCACGTCACTTCAGTGCACAGTTTGTTCTGGATTTAAAAAAAAAACAACCAACAAACAAACGAAGAAAGCATTCTGCTGGAGATCACTATTGCTTGTTAGAATCCATTTAGGTTTAATCCAAAGCTCTGCAGAAGAACAAACCACCTATTTTAGGACTCCTTTTTTTCGGTTGAGAAAAATGTGCTGCTCCACAGGTCATAAGATGCCTGTAATTATGACCCTGAATAGATAGAAATGTTGCTTCTTGAGACAAATTCTATCTGACAGTTTTTACAGTACGTTCGTTCAGAGCAAAATGCCCTGTCCCCTGTCACCCGGATTGAAATTATTAAGAAAGACAGACATTTCACTGACAACTCTAGCCTCAGGGGGGAAAATATTCCTTCTGTTCCCTCTGAAGGTCAGAGCTCACATAATGCAAAACACTTAGAACACACGCATACACATGCTCACACACATGCGGAATAAAACTTTCTCTTCAGCGGAGCTCTGGATAGATTTTATGGCAAACAGGAACCTGCTTCGCATGCGTCTCAGAGGATTTTGGCCAAAAAAGATGAGCCTTCCTTTTCTACAGTGTTAAGTACTTATTGTCTTGTAAATTATCTCTTTCTCCTCTGCGTGTAAAACACATCAGGAGACGGGTCATGTGTGCTCACATGTTCGTACTTCCACTCACATGACACATACCCAGACATCAGTCGCTGGCAGTTCCTCTGACAATCTAGAATCTGTGGGAAAGTCACACTTCCCTGGCATCTGTTTATTCTTTCAAAATATTTCCTGGCTTCTCTTCCTTACTGATAAAAGCCCATTTGCAACTTCTATGTCCCACTTATCACTTAAACTGCATTGCCAGCTGTCATTTGGCCCAGTTTGTCACACAGAAGCATCCCTCTGCTGGGGACGCGCAGGTCCTCTCCGCAGGAGCACCAACTCCTGTCTGTTCAAGAGCCTTTTTGTGCTGGAGGAAGGGCAGAGCCTGACCCTTCAGAGCATCTACAGTCCCGGCTCGACGTGTTAATACAGAGGTACGGTGCCGCATATGAGCTGTCATTCACCATGTCTTGCCCGTGGATCACTGGACTCACTTAATCTCGGGCTGAAAATTGGACTTGAGCCAAGGTGACTGGAGGTGGGAAACCAGACTGCAGTTCATTAACCTCTTCCCGTTGCACAAGGGAAAGCAGCGGCTCCATCTTCCCCGTCTTTCCAGCAATTTGGTGCGCACCAGGCTCACGCCAGGTCCCTCCTGGCCGCAGGTCGCCTGGTGTCATTTGCACCAAGTGTCCCTGGCTGGACCCAGCTCCCCAGCACTGACCCTGCTTTTTCAGCCTGTCTTAGAAACACTTTCTAAATCAGGGTGTTAACAGGCATCTGGTTTGCAGCTCCCCTCCCAACCGCCCAAGACGGAGCCTTTTCGAGACGCTGGCCCATGCCTGTCTGCCAGAAACCGCTGGATTAATGGCACCGTCTGCCCGGGGACCCGAGCAGACCCCGACTGCGCAGACCAGCTTGTTTCTCTGGATGGCTGTGTAAGTGACGGGCCTCAAGTCCGAGCTGGAAACAGCTCAGAAGCCTTTGTTCCATGTTTACTCACAGAAAAAGAGTGGAAAACTCGAGTCCTGCTCTGTACTGCCCTCTCCAACCCCCCCCCCCATCCCACTGTGCTCTTGCTGGGTGGGAATGCAGCCCAGCCCGCATCTCATCTCCCCATCCTTGCTCCATCCAGCAGTAGGAGCTCTCCAGAACACCAGTGCCTGCCAGTCCCCTCTCCCAGCACGTGTACTGGTTTCCATGCTTGCTTTTTGACACAGCTGTTGTTACCCACCAGTGTGGAGATGTGGGGGTGCAGGGGGGACACGAGCAGCTCCTCCCGGGCTCGGGGTGCCGGTGGCACAGGGAGGCTGAGCGCTCCCCGGAGATGCTGTGTGGGAGCTGCGGAGGGCACTGAGAGGTGCTCGAAGGTCTTCCCGTGCAAAGCCGGGGCTGCAGGGAGGCTGACAAGGAGCTGAGCGGGGAAGGTGGAGGGCTGAGCACCCTGAGAGCAGAGGAGAGAAGGGGGGTGCTCTGGCGGCCGCTCTCCTGCCCCAGCAGACCAGCCCGTCTCCCCGAGTGCTCTTCTCACAGGGACACCAGCTTCTGCGCAGCATCTTCCCTCAGATCCGCAGGAATCTTAAAACTTTTCTTTCTTCTTTCTCTCACTCCCTCTTTTTCTAAGTTTGATTCTGAACAGCCGGCTGTGTTCAGCCTGACTGGTTTGTTATGGCTTATAATTTGTGTTAGGATTAATTAACTAATTACCGACAAATGTCCGTTGGCAAGATTCTGCTTCTGCTTGTCAACTTGAAGTATTTAATTATTTTAATCATTTACTTTCATCTTCAGAATTTATGCTCTTCCAAGAGCGTTTCTAGGCATCTTTTAATTATTATTCTGATTTTTTTTTTCAGAAGGGTGGTGAGCTGGGGGGAGCGAGGTGGGGGATGGTATAATTTCTTATTAACTATTTCAGTGAGGTAACTTCCTTGGAAACTCATCCTTGGTTTTCAAACCCTGGAGCAGAGAAGGAACAGTCTGAAATGAAGGTTGTGTGGGGATGCACAGAGAGGGCTGGGCTGGGCTTTCGCTTTCAGGGATCCCGACTGGGTGATGCCACTGTACCTGTTCCTTGGTTTAGGGGCTTGGGTGGGCGCTGATTTACACAGGTGCTTCGCTCACAGGAATAACCCCCTGACTCCAGGGGAGCGCTTGGGGCACCCCGTTAGGCACAGAAGAGCCTCTGCAGGGTCCAAGTCCAGGTGGGCTCTCAACCTTTGTGCCAGCCAGTAAATAAAACCAAGGATCATGGGAAAACATCCATTTATACAGATTTTTCATCTCTAAAAGATCATGAATTGCTTAAAACCCACAAACCAAATTCTGCTTTGAGCATCCCATGGGTGTGAACGGGCAAGGCAGGAGCTCACCAGGACGGATTTGGGCTGCAGGCATCCATAGGAATCCCGGCCCCTGGACGTGCTGCCAGCGGTGGGATGGGAGGGCAGCGGGTAATGGGGACAGTGGAAAAGTCAGCCAAGGGCATCTTGCTTTTACAGGAAATTCCATGTGGCTGCCACAGCAGGACCCCACCGGAGAGCACCCTGAATGAAGAGTTGATTTGCTCAGTAAAACAATGGACCCCCTTAAAATAAAAAATATATATTGCATACATTTGATGTGTGCATTTAATTCCTTCCAAACACACTGGCCCTTGCCGTTCCTTCCTAGTTTTGATCTCAGCATGCCACGGTGATGCGATGGCACGTGTTCTGGGTTTGCACGCTTAGCACCCCGTCTGCAGCCACGTGGGCGAAGGACCCCAGTCCCAAACACGGCGCGTGCCTGGGAGCTCCCCTCGAGAGCCTTCCGCGCGGAGCTGCAATTTCATCCCGACAGCGAGAACCCAAGTCTGCACAGGTCTGCGTGTCACACCCTGGAGTCCTCCCATGGGCGTACCAGCACGGGACCACGTCCACCGGGCACCTGGCTCTCCAGCAGACCGAGCTGGTTTGGAGAGCACCGGGAAATGAAATGGCAACCCAGCACCTCCCTGTGCCCAGGCAGATACCGGGAATACAGCCTCACACTCCGAGCTAAGCAGCCAAAGGATCTAATCTCTCTTTTTCTTTCACACATCAGAGCTGCAGCACTTGTGTGGGATTAAAACATGAGCAAAGAAAGCGTGATAAGCTGATAAAAGACAGCGAAACTCAGAGTCTTTCGCTGATGCTTTCCAGCAGACTTCCAGGCTTCTTCTCTTGCCAAATGCATTCTGCTGCCAGCAAACCAAATTCTGAGGTGCTTGCAAAAATCTTCCTTTGGTGGCCAGCTGCCCGGATGGGCATAGCCCCACGTCTTCGAGTGGGGCACACGTACCCTACTGGCTTCAGCAGGACTCTCTCTAGTAAAGACTAATGAAGGATTCAGCCCCAAGAATATTTCTTTCCTGAAACAAATGAATCCCTTGGACCAGAGCGCTGATGAGAGTGTGCTATTTAAAAGGTTTCTTGAGGGTACATAATTATATTGAAAATAATTAGGGGCAAGGCAGCAGTATTATTACTACTTATCATATCACTCTAAACTTAATCCAGACTGATCTATGGGAAGGCATCAGGAATGCAGAAGATGAACCTTTTTAAGCAAGATGAGTCCATAACATTGCCAGTTTTCTGGCTGCCAGGGGAGGCGAGAGGCCACTTCCCTCTCAGGAGTCGCCCACTGAGGCCAGTAGGTTTTACAAGGAATGGATGGAGGGGACTGGGAAGGCTGAAGCCCGGCCCTGGACTCTGGACTCTGAGATTCAGTGCTGATCATTTGGTCCTTTAGACAAACGCATGTTCTGGGACCTGTCAGCCTTTGAGGTGACATCCCAGACCTGTGCCCTGAGACATGAGAGCCCCTGGGATGAGAGCTGCGGGGTGAGCGAAGGCTCCCTTGGAGCCCAGAGAAGCAGCACGGTCCCAGTGAGTGCTTGTGGAGAGATCTAAATGAGATGAGAAAGATTGTCTTAATTAACTTCAGAACCCTGTTAATTAGAAGCCTCTCAGCATTAAAAATTGCTCCAGTGGCCAGACCAAGTCGTGGCTACACATGAAGGCAGAGGTACGGGCAGGTTGGGGTGGATCACACCCAGGTCTTGTCTGGGGTAGCGGATCTCCATAAGCACTCGTGGCTGCCTCAGATCTCACCCCTGCGAGGGACAATAGCAGGTTTGAGAAAGAAGAAGGAGTGATTGGAACTGCTGAATGTTACTGAGCAAAGACACAGGCTTATGTGACACCATCTCATTCACTCCCTGGCACTGCTAAATGTCACGGTGTTAAAAATACAGCTGGACCACCAAGGCTCCTCTGGAAGCGAAGCTGAGCCCCCCCGCAGCGAGGCAAGGCATGGCAGGAGGGGAGGAAGGCTTTTCAGAGGTCTAAGAGCTGCTGCAGGACCTTGAGTGAAGATGTGACCAAAGCCCCAGAAGAGCTGGCCTGGGAGAGACTGCAGATAGGGAAACTGAGGCACGGGGGGAGCACAGGGGACAGAGGAAGATGCTGCAGAGCTGTGGACAGCCTCTGCATCCCCCAGCTCCTGGAGGCACCCCACGACCCCGAGATCAGCCCCACGGAGGATGCAGGGGCTTGTAGGGCTCTGGAGGATCCTCTGCTCACTCCCAGCAGAAGGGGAACAAGCTCTGGGGTCACCGGGGTGCAGGAGCCCGGCTGGGTCTAAGGGCCCTTGTGGGAAGGAGAGCCTCGTCCTATTGAAGGCTGACAGAATGAACTTCAGTTTATGCCCCTGGCAGTTTTTTACAGCTCAGCTATTCCATTTAGGGTCTGGGAGCCAGTGGAAGGAAGCTCGGATCGCTTCACTGACCAGCCATAACATCTAGCCAGTACATTAACTGCCCTGCTGCCCTGATCTGATGTGGTTTTACAGACAATAGCTACTGGCTATTTAGGCAATGTATAAATTAACATATTCTGCACAAACTAGAAGCATATTTAAATTAAAGGAGAGTGCCCTTTATTTGTCAATCATTCAACATCCACATTTTTACATTCCTTTAAAAAGACAATTTCAGCCTTCCTAATCCTACCTCAAACCGTTCGTCTTCACAAGGGGAAAACATTGTTTGATTGCTCAAGTGTTTCTTTGCCCCCCTTCCCCTGCCTCTCTCCTTTAATTAAAACAATCCCAATCTGCTCTCCTGGAATTTCTTTCCCAGTTTGCCTCAGTAACTTCTGACCTTGGAGTCAGAGCACCTTCGTTTCTGACCAGGCTGGAGTCTGCCCGGCACGCAGGGGTCAGAGATGCAGAGATAAAGAAGTCACCTCACGAATGAGCCACCAGAGTATTGGGTGCCCAGCAGCGTTCAGGGCGGCCGCAGTCACAGGTTGTGCACAGGAGATTGCCAGGGCTGTTGCAGCAACAAACTTTTATCCCCTTCTATTCTGATATTGATGCCTGACACTGTGGTGAAGCAAGAAATGGGCGTTGGAGATGTGTTGAACTGATGGATTGGACAGAATGGTGCCCAAAGGGGGAAAAAATGACCTGAGTGGTATTTTGCAAACCTGCAGCATCCTGAGTTCTCTCATCCCTCAGGTGCCATTTCCAATATTTTTAAGAACTACATGACGCTGGTGCAAGAGCCAGGGAGGAGTTTCCGATTTTGCATTTCCAAGAATCTCGGGGTTTCTTGGAGCACTGCGGCTCTCGGAGACGGGAACTGTGATAGCTCAGCAAGTTATCAAAGGGCTTTTCTCTTGACAGCAACTGTCAACAATAAAGCACCTTTCCCTGCTAGGTGGTCTGACCGGTCAACAGTGAGATGTCTGACAGCTCTCAGCAGGACAATACTATTTGAATATTCGAACTCCATCTCAGTTATTTTTCTGTGTACAGAAAGCACAAGTTAAAGCAGAAAACTGCAAAATAACCCCTGTCCTGAAATCTCCCTAACTGCCACATCCCAGCTTTTGCGTGGCTCCTGTGCCACAGTGCTGATGGAAGAGAAAATATATTGCAAACAAATGCCCGTTTGGCAAAGTTTGCCCTCTCTCTGCCTGTCAGCCAGATGCCGACACCTCGCTCTTCCCCGGCAAATCAGGGCCAATGTGTTTATTTAAGACCAAAATCAGCATCAATCGGGGTCTGTCAGTCACTCTCCTGGAATAAAGGGAGGGGGTTTGGAGCGGGGGGCAGTAATGGACACACGCTCGAATGAGCTTGCAGCCATTTCACTAAATGCCCCAAGGCTGGAATTCTTTTTTTATTCTTATTTAGAAAAGAAACATTTTGTTTGTTAAGAAACTGCATTTAAGGTGCTGAAATGGAGCTTTCTTTAGCACTGAGGGGCCTTTCCCGTAGCTCTCTGCAGCTTTGGAGGGGATTTGGAGGACCCAGCCTGGTGCTGAGCCTGGTGTGTGGGGCAGCCCCAGCCTGTCCTGCCGCGGTGCTGGGAGGAAGAGGAGGGAGGAGAGCAGCTCCGGCCGGGCAGCACGGACCCCACGCAGCTTTGTGGGGTGCCTGGGCAGCAGTGAGATGCACAGTCCGACGGCATCGCGGAGCTGCGCGGGACCTGGCTCTTCATCACGTGCCCGAGAGGTGTGAACGCTGCAGCAGACACGGGGCTCTGAATTAGTAACAACATGCCAAGGGAAAACCACCCTGACTGCCCTCAAAATGGAGCTGCCTCCTCCCTGCTCCCCTCCCCTCCTCTTCCCACCTGCCTCGCAGTTTTCCTCATGCATGGAAGGTATTAATTACCCAGCTTGCTTTAATGGCTCGCAGGAAGTGCCCTGCAGCACTCCCGGTGCGGAGCGAGCTTTGCCCGGTGCAGCTCCGTGGCCTGTGCGGCCCCTGGGCTGCCAGCCAAGGAAGAGGAGCGCGGTGTGAAGCTGCCGGGGCATGAGGCGTTTCCTGCAGCCCTGCGGAAGGCACCCCATTTTTCTGAGCTCTCTGAGCAGCTCTGCTTTATCTCTGGTGTCCAGCTAAAGCAGCTCCTGCACCCTCGGGGTGACTGTGCGGGGTCTGTTAACCTCCAGGACAGTCAAACTCTGACCTCTCATCTCCCCATAATAAGCACGGCCGCTTGCTCCCACTCACTAACTTATTATTTGCTGCCGTTGAGCTGTGCCTAACCTTCCTGAGCCGTGCCTAACCTTGTTAACCCGAGGGTTAACAGAGGATTCTTATCCCCAGCAGTGCCTGCCTCAGCACTGAAACCTGGAGTGCAACTCCCTGGGAAGCTCCTAAGCTTAAATTTGGGCTCTCTCCTGCTCCCAGACACCACTTGCTTTGCACCAGCCTAAAACTGTGTCAATGTGCTCATCAGATTGATCTGAACAGATCGATATGGGGCAGCTCCAGCCCGTCTGAGCAATGGGCATGTGGCAGGAGCTGGGTCTGAGCCTCAGCCCTGGGATTCCTAAAACCCACCGGACCCGGACAGCACACCGTGCCGGGATCCTCTGGGAAGAAAGGTGACAAAAAAACCCTCTCCCAGGAACAGTCGTTAATTCATAGACCATTTCATGGCCCAGGATGAGTCCCTGGGTTAGTGCCCTGGCTCTGCCCTGCCCTTTCCCTGTGCTGCCAGCTCCATCCCCGCTTTCGGCACCCGGAAAACCAAGCGCCCTCCCCTGCAAAGCCAATTGCCTGGTGCCCACCGGCGTGGGACCTGCCGAGGCAGCGGGGCTGAGCAAGGGGAGCACGGGAACGGAGCAGCGACGCACGGGAGCAGAAGGGCATTAATCACCTCGCCGTGATTAGGGGCTCACTGAGCACAGGCTGCCTCGGGGCCTTTCTGCTCCCTCCGAGTGCCCCAGTTTGCCGTGCTCGCAGACAGACGCAGTGCTGGCGTGCGCACGAGCGGTCCGGGGAGCTGGTTTGCATTCCCCCCGCTGGCTCCGGCTCCTTTCCACCCCTGCCAATTGCTGCGGCAGGATGTGTTGCCAGGGTGGAAATGGCCATTTCTTAATTGCTTTTAGTGCTTTGCTACATGGGATACCAGTAAAAGCAGAGTTTGCCCCCCACGCTGCTCCGGCTCCCGGCTGTGTCGCCTTCCTGGGGCCCAAAACTTTAACCCAACCCCGGGGACTGGAGCCTTCGGTCTGTCCCTTGAGAGGGATCGAGGTGGTGGCAAGGGTGGGATGGCCAAGGGCTGCCTGGGGGCTGAACCCCCAGGAGGGGCCATCAGAGGACAGGCAGGGAAGCGGAGCTGCTGGAAGGGATGGGCAGAAAGTGGGGACGAGGGGGCACGAAGCACCACCAAGGGAGAGGGCGGCCTGGGCCACGTTGTGCTGGGGAAGAGCACCCACTTCAGAAAGTCAAGTGCTGAAAGATGCAGAGATGCTTTTTTTCCATCTCGAAATACACAAATTTATTTACTTGGAGCCTTCCTTTTATTGCATGGAGATGGATGTGTACGCACATGTTATTTTAACTTCACAGCTCTCCCATCCGTACATAAAACAGCCCAGGGAGCCAAAGTTGATTCATCTGTTTGCCACAGAAGATGGATCAGTTAGCAAATTATTTTATTGACCCGCAGCTCTGCTCAAGGTCATTTGTTTCAGTGGACAAGGCAGCATGCCTGGCATGGCAAACAGGGCTGAGGAGGGAACCTCCATATGCGATAGGCATAGCCAAGCCCCTGGGAAACGGGCCTCGCTGCGAAACCGCCAGCGTCACGCTGGACCCCTCGCAGCCCGGCTGGGCTCACTGGATAAGCTCCGCATTTGGGCTTTAATGCTGCAGCTTTCTCAGCTGTCTCAAGGCTTTTATCCCTGGCTGCTGCTGGGAAAGAAAAATCCCTCCTTCTTCACCAAAATGTGGTTTGAAATCTTTTTGCTTTGTTCTTAAAGGACAATGAAAATAATTTCAGATGAGGAAGGGAGGAAATAGAATTAAGTAGCTCAATCCTCATCCAAACTTAACCCAGGTCTGTAGCCCATAGGGACGAGACGTGCACAGAAAAACCACACTGCAGAAAAGCCGGGCCCTTCCCAGCGCTCTTGATCTGCACCTAAAATCAGGCAGGAAGAAAAACGCAGGCTTTCTTACAGCCTGAGGGTGCCTGAGGGGGTTTCTTTGCAGGGAGCAGGTTTTGTGAGAATCCCTGCTGCCCCACATCCTTGTGAGGTCCCACCAATGTGTAGAAACCACTGGGCTGCCCCAGCACGACTCCCCCTTGGCTCCCGTGCTCAGCATCCTGCTGCCCTGCACGTCTACCGGAGCCATCCCCTGCTCCGGAGCATCCCTGCTTTTTGCTGTCCTCCCCGAGCCTCCCGCTGAGCCGAGGCCTTGCCAACCTTCATTGACTTGGCCTAAACATTTATCAATTGATCGCTGCAGGGTTACCACAGGCTTCTGCTTGCGTTCGGGGGAGATGAGATGTCCAGGGAGTATCCTCACATGAACTCCCGCCGTACCTCCATTGACACACGTTCAGTTCTGCATCTGCTGCTCTTGCTGCTGAAGCGGCTTTTAACCAAAGACATATGGGGCCCATTAACACGGTTTTGCTTGTTTGCAAAGCCCAGTCTTAGGAAGAACTGGCTGATTTCAGCTCATAGTTAAAAATCTCAAGCCTAGATACAGCTGGGTGCAGGAGCAGAGACCAGAGAGCTGGTGCCAGCCCAGCAGCTGGCCGTTGCACACGCGGTCGCATCAGGCTCAGGACAAACGTAGATGAGGTTGACTCCACAGTTAACACAGACCAGATTAATTACAGAAAAGCCGTCGATGTTTCCTTTTGCCCAACTTAATGCTGAGCCCTTCCTACGGTAGGTCTCATCCCCCTGCAGTCTGCTCGGGCAGAGGGGAAGGGAGCTGGGAGGAGTGGCTGGGCTGCAGGGATTCGCCACCTCTGCGTGGTGGCTGCAAGAAATGATCCAGATCAAAAGAACTTGGGCAGTACCTCTGCCCCTCACCTCTGCCGCAAGATCAAAAAGAAAAGCTGGGGTTTTGCCGTCTGTAGCCCCACCCCGGTCTTCATGCTTTTTTCAACTTCACAAATGTGCCAGATTTAAAAAAAAAAAAGAATAAAAAACAAAAAGGGAAAGTAGCACATCCCTTTGTGCGAGGCTTTCTTAAAATCCCTGTTAAGTTCCTGTACATGCTGACAGTTTTACAATTTACATGACAGCTGGCTTGCTTGGAGGAGATCTCTGTTAATTAAAATAACACAAAGGGAAAGAAGCGAAATCGTGTCAGCGGATAATTAATTCGGAGCAGGGCACCAGGCTGCACGCCGATCCCGCTAACAAAACTCTGCAGGAATTCACAGCTTTACAGGGCCCAGCCCCACTGAGCCTCCCAGAGCCACACTCGGCCCCCATCCTCCGCACCGGGCTGGCCCCCTTCCCGGCAGGACACGCGGCCCTGGGTGCAAGGCGCTGCACCCTGGGACAGCTGGGACTGGGCCATGTGCTTTCCCGAGGTGTCCGGCCCTCGCACTCTCTGAAAGGGAATCATCCCTCATCCCACGTGCAAAGGCCGTGGGAGAGCGTCTCATCCCCCCCTGCCACCTCCACTGCTCGACGCTGGGGCTTTCCAGGGCTGTGAGCAGCCGGTGGGGACCCCGGCCCGTGGCCAGCGCAGCCGAGGCCAAATCGTTGCTGGCAGCAGCCGGACGGGTTTATCTCCCTGCTCCAGCCCCGCTCAGCCACGGAGGCCACCAGAAGCCGATCCAGCGGCCGCCGCAGCCGCGCTGCTGGAGGTGAGCTCCATCCCTCTTGGCCGAGCGGCAAATCTGCGGCGGGCTGAGCCGTTTCGGTGCCTCCCTGTCAGGATGGGATTTATTCGAGAGGCGAGGAGTGGGTGTGCGAGGGGAAGGAGGGGGAGCAGAGGGGGCTCTGGCGATTCGGGGAGCCCAGGGGGAGCAGGGAAGGAATCTCTTGCAGGGAGTAACAGGATTTAGTGGGACTGAGGGAAGTGGAGTGAGCCAAGCCCTTGGCTGCCGGCCGTGGCCCTGGGGCGCTGGCTGGGTGCAGGCTGTGCTGTCGCCGTGCTCAGCTCCCCTCCTTGCCACCCCTGGCTCCCCTCCTCGCCACCCCGGTGCCGGCACCTCGCGGTGCCCCGGTGCTCCCGTCCCCCGGGCAGTGGCCTCCGCAAAACCGGCCACTCAGCAACTCGCAGTTAAAGTTATGCTTAGTTAACTATTCTGCAGCTCGCTCTTGCTGCTTTAGTGTGCTGATCAGGCGGGCTTGGAGATGGGGAAAGGGAAAAAAAAACACAGAAAGGAAAGAGAAAGAGCAGCCCAGGGCTCCAAAGCAGCTGAGGTGTCAAAGACAGAGATTTAATGAATGTGCCTGCGGTTCACCTGAACAGATGAGCACAAGCTAGAAGGAGAGAAGGAAGAAAATGGAAAAAAGAAAGGATCATTTTTCAGATTGGCAGCTCCCCTCCCAGACATCTTTTAACAAGAGAGGAAAAAAAAGTCTTTAAAGGGCCAGCCAGCTGCTTCCCTCCGCCGCAGCGGGGATGCGGGCGCCCTGACGCCCGTCGTGGGGGTCGGGCTGGATTGGTGCTGTGGCCCCCAGCCCCCCGTCCCCTCTTGGGGACTGGCTGCTGCTCGTGCGCGGGAGGACCAGGGTGCTGCGGGGCAGAGGAAGGGCTGGAGAGGAGACCTGCAGAAACGGCGGTGCGAGGAGGCAAACCTGTCGGCTCATCCATCACCGTGCGCCAGACCCTGTTTGAAGGCAAGCAATAAGTGTCTGCCTGCAGAATAAATCTGTGCGCTGAACATGTTAATAAACAGAGGGGGTTTGCAACAGCTAGCGCAGGTCAGCAGCTCTCCACGCTCCCGGGGCGTCCCCGTCCCCCACCGCCCGTCTGGGGCTGGGCTCCCTCTGCTCCCTCACCTGGGCCTGCCTCGGGAAGTTGCTCGGGGAACCTGGGAGCTTCAGTTCTGGAGTTTCTTTGCAGTTTACCAAAAGAGAGACTTTTTTCCCCAGTGGCTCTGGGCAGCTGCTTTTCCATTCTCCTTTGTGACCATTTCCCATGCATAAACGTACTCTAATCAGTACCATTTCCAAGCAGTTGGCCATGAGTTTTAGCCAATGTTTCTTTTTCAAATGTCCAAAGGGAACTATTTTAATAAAATTGTATTTAATACAATTGAACTAAATAAAACGTATGATGTGTCCCAAGCCAGCAGCTTCCCTCCGCTCCTCCATCCAGCGAGGGAAAAAGAAAAAACCACACAAGAATATCCCTTGGGAAAATCATGGCCACAAAGGAGCCAGCTGGCACAGGACGGCGAGCGGGCAAGGACCTGCTGTCACCCCAGCAGTGTCCCGGGCAGGGTCCCCCTCTGAGGGCAGAGGAGGAACCGGGGCTCTTCCCAAAGCCTGACAAAACTTTGTCTGTTTTGCTGAGCTGTTCAAAACTGATTAATTCTTGCCTGTTCTTGACCAGCGTGGCTCCTGAGCGCTCATTCCCCATTGCAGAGGAGGGAGCGAGGCTGGCGCCAGGCAGGGGACAGGCAGCGTTTTGGGTGCAGGAGGCAGGCAGGCTCCTGCTTGGGGCATAGGTGGCCTGAGCAGAAATAACTGGCCTGAGCAAGCGCTGGCTTGCAGACTAAATGACAGATTTAGGGCTTATTTTCTCCTGTGTCTCCTGCAGTTGCATGCGCAGGCACTGTCGGAAGAAGCTGCTTTAACACTGGCCAGTGCAGACCCCGCTCACTTCGCACGAGGACCAGCACCACGTTCCTTCTCCTTTGCACATCACTCCCGAGCTCCGTGGGCCTGTGGGAAGGGGGGCAAGAGTACCCAAAATAAATAAAAAAAGCAAACCCAGCATCGCCCTGGTGTTCCTGTCCCTCCTGGTGGGGTGCTGGGACCTCGGGGTCCCGCCAGGCCCGTCCTCCACGGCGTGGCTGGCGCTGGGTCCCGTGCTGCGCTGAGCGCTGTGCACGGCTGCCGCAATTAGGGCTATCTGGGTTTCTTTGTAGCTGCAGGACAACATTTTTGAAGGCAGGACTTTGATCTTATTTCCTAAGAGTTTCTCTTTCCCTTCCTTTTCATGTGTGTTTTCCCTGGTTTTTGTCTCATTACTCAGGTGAAGGCTGATGTTCCCCAAGGCGGCCGTGCTGGAGCTGAGGTCCCCGTCTCGCCCCCCACCGCAGCCTCGGCCGCTGCGACCCGGGGGCACGGGGGGGGACGGGACATCGTTTTGTCTTGGAGCAAGTTTGTCCGTGGGCCTTCCGTGGGCAGAGGCTGCCAATTACGCCTCAATACGCCGAGCTCTGTCAGATCGGGTTCTTGTCAGGGAAAACAGAGCACTGGGGGTCCTTCTTCCCCCCTTTTTTTGTCTGTGGTTGCTTTTTTCTTGATGTTTTTAATGATTTTGCAAAGAAGCCCTAATGATGGAGATGAGGCGGCTGCTCGTGGGTCCCCACGTGCTGCTCAGGCTCCCGGCGGCACCGCTGCACCCCAGGGACTGTCACCCCCCGAGCGCCGGTCATCGCCCCGGGCAGGCTATGGGGACAGGGATGGGGACAGTCCTGCAGCCCAGGGGATGGGCCCCAGGGAGGCTGCAGCCTCTTGGGATGTGCTGTCAGCTCGGCCCAGAGTATCAAAGTCAGCCGGATAAATACATAAGTAAATCTTGTCCCCTGAACATTAACATTTCTTCTTAAAACAGGCCCAGCCTTCTCGTAGCCATAATCCTCCCCAGCGCCAATCTCTGATTAAAACTCTGGTGCTGAGTGAGTCGTAATCCTTGCCACCTCAGGGCCATTTTATTATTATTATTATTATTATTTTTATCCATTAAAACCTGTTTTCTCTAAATGAAATAAAATAGGGGCAGAGATAACAAAACTCATTGCTTTCTCATATATATATAAAAGAAAGAAACATTTTGCATTCAAAAAAAAAGTTAATAAATGGCCGAGCCCCAACAGATGGGGGTGTGTGCAGAATTTGCATTTTTCAGATTAACATGCACGAGCGAAGATAGAAAACGCACTTGCCCCGGGGAAATAATTTGAGAAATCTTTGCATATTTTATTTAAAAGCATGCCGCGTTAGGCAGGGTAATAATGCAGAGCGATGGTGATTAGGTTAGGCCTGGAGGGATCGCAGCCTGGGACCCTCCCTCCTCTCTCGCTCTGTCTCATCCTCCCTCCAAGCCCCCCTCAAACCCAGGGTGTTACACCCCAAACACGCAGCCTGATAGCCAGCCCCATTGGGGTTTAGCGCATCGGTGTGAGCCCCATGGATTTCACCCCACAGATCTGGGGCAGCCCCACTGTGTGGCCTGTGCAGCTCCGAGCGCCGGCAGCGAGGGACGGGATGCTCCAGCCCCACGCACGTCCGTAACTCGAGGAAATCCTCCCTCTGCGTTCAGCCACCTCGCAGGTGCCCCCCGGGGCTCCGCAAATCCCCCGGGATTTACAACAACCCGCAGGGGCCCTCGGGGGTCCCAGCACCCTGATCCCGCGGGCTGCTTGGGAAATCCTGGTCGGGAGTTGGGGTCTGGCAGCACCGAGGTCCCGCTCCTGGAAAACCGGGCTCAGCTGGGGCGAAAGCATTTGTACCGTCGTCTCCTCTTTGAAGCCAGGTAGTAAATCAAGGCTCATCCCTTAGACTGCATCTCAGCTGGGGAACGCTGCATGTGGAATATGCTTTAAAAATGCATGGCCTTTGTTGTGGGGACTCAGGCAGCTTAAAAGAAATTGGGTGATCTCTCACCGACCGCTTCCGCTGGAGCGCTGACAGCCCGCTCATCCGCTCATCGCTTTTAGAGATCTTCAGACCTCTGGATCTGAAAACGCTTGACAAAGGTGTTTTGTCTCCCGCCCCATGGCGAGGGAAGGGGAAGGGGAAGCAAGCTGCGCGTAGCAAGCCCGGACCTGGGTGCCAGTGGCCCATTGAGGTCCCCCCCAGAGCCATTCCCCCCTCGGGCTGCAGCCATGGGCAGCCTTTCCCCCGCTCCGGGGGTTTCTCCCCACGGGGTGACGCAGCATCAGCTCGCAGGGACCGCGCTGCTCCGGTCCTGGGGGTCTCAGAGCATCCTTTGGGTTCCTCCCCGCTAATTAATACCTCGCTCTGGCAAAAACCCGGGCAGATGGAGGTGCCCCTCCAGGAGCCCACCCCTCTGCAGGGCGGGAGCTGAGCCTCCGGAGGGTGACTGATCCTGCGGCTCCCATTAACACCACTGGTGTGAGGTTGGGTTAAAACCTGCGGTGCACAAGTCTGAAGATGAAAGTCCCCACAGCTGTGCAGTTTAACAGGGTGATAATTGGGCAGGGGAGGGGAAGGAGCATAAATAAGAGGCACAGCAGGGGCAGGGCATTTTGCACTGAGCTGGAAGCTTCTTCTTTGGAGGGGGGTGGGCTGGGCAGCTGCCCCGGCAGTCCAGGGGTGTCTGAGGTGGGCTGTGGGTTAATAGTGCTGATCCTCTGGGGCATCTTCTCACAGAGGGCTTGTCCTATTCCTGCTGAGGGAAAGGTAAATGGAGGGAGAAGCCCAGAGGTCTGTCCTGCTTGGAGATGAGCAAAGCTTTGCTTTCCTGCCCAGCGTGCCAAGCCTGCGGCCTCCTCTCCAGCCAGGGCTGGGGGCTCAGCTGCCCACCTCGCTGTGCAGAGCCCAGCAGCAAAGGGAGCACTGGGAGGAACTCTGCAGCCCTCCCTAAAAGCACCAAAACCAGGGCTGTGATGCTGCTTTAGCCTTGAAAATCTTAATCTCTTTAATGTGGGCTTCTTCATTCTGGCATTTAAAGCTTAAGATCTCATTTCTCTGTTTTTTCCAGGTGATGAGATCTTGCAGTCATTTAAGAAATCCTTCAGCTGGGGGCTGCAAGGAAGACAGCCCTGTGCGATGCAAGGAAACACCGTGGAGCAGCCAACCCAGCCTAGCAGAGCGCCCGAGCGCTGCCCTCCCCTGCTCAGCCACATCTGGGGGGTTCCCAGGTGCTCGGGAAGCCCCAGCGCTCCTCACGCCATCCCCTCGCTGCCCACCAGCAGCTTCTGCAGCCTCCAGACCCGGCTTGAAACACGGCAAAAACCCTCTTCCCTGGCAAAACCAGGCCTTCGGAAAGCTCCTGCCACTTCCCCGGCTTTGAAATCTGACCCAGAGCCTGGCTCTCTCCCTGTCTGCTCCCATTATTAATAAACTTTGAAGGGCTCCCTTCTGTCCTTAATGAGATTAGTGTTATTTTCATGCATTGCTGCAGGGCAAAGGACTGAAAAAGTGGCTGATCTGTAAACTAAAGGGTGCTAATCTATAGAGGGTGGGTCCCCCATTCTCATGGCCTCAGGGGCTGGGTGAGAGTAATCAATTAAAAAAGGGGATTAGAGGTGCCGTGGTCACCTACTTTATTGAGGTCACCCTGACACCCTCCCGAAAGCAGGCGGCCGTGGGCACGCTGTGCCGCATCCAGCCTGGTCATTGAGGCTCTTAGAAGGAGAAAAAAAAAAAAGCCTTAATCACCAGCCCCTGTTTACACTCTGGACCCAAAGGAGCAGTAGGGGAAAAATCTGTTGTTAATATATTAATGGGCACAATTTGCTTAGCGGGTCTGTCTGGGCTTTGTAAATCAATGCTAATTTAAAGCACAACCTCACTGTCTTTTTTTTTTTTTTTAAACTTTATTCAAGTGCTTACATTGTGACATGAACTTGGGAAGGAAAATATATACAACTTGACCCAATACGGTGTTGCTTTTGCTTTGGTTTCATAGAAGTTGTTTTAAACGTGGATTATTTTAGGGAAGGAGAGAGTGGCCTGGCTCAGACTGAGTATGTCAAAACACGGTTCCAGTGTCCAAAATTGTGCATAGAGGAGATCTTCACTCTGATCTTTTTCCTCCCCAGAAATACCTTGGGCAGCTTTGTGCAGGGGTTGAGGCGCTGCCCACGGTCTCCGTTACCAGCTGTTAGAGACCCCCTGCGCTGACACCGGGGTGCACCCGGGATCCCCGCCCTTCCCTTTGGATCACAAATCTGGGTCTGAAAATGGCCCAAAGCCCCAACCTGCCCCCAGCCGTCTCTGGGGAGAGGAGGGAGCAGTTTGCGTGCTGTGGGACTCGGGCGCTGACACTAATTAAATGCCTCTTTGCAGCAAGCAGGAGCCTCGGAGCATCCCAGGCTGGGGACCGCGGCAGAGCTGAGCCCTGGGGAGCAGGATGCAGCACGTCCCTCACCTCTCCTCCAACATCCCTCCCCCAGGTCACCCCTGGGCCACCCGGGGCATCTGCTGGCCACGAGCCCAGCCGTGCTTTCTGCCGGGGACGAGCCGTGCCCTGACCGCAGCGGGTTTGCAGCGGGTGCAGGGCTGGGGCAGCGGTGCCAATTATTGGTGCCACGGTTGTCACCCGCAGACGTGGCTTGGTGGCGACGTGTCGCTGCCGCTGTAACGCGTCCCCCGACACCCTGTGGAGTCTGATCCCCCCCTGCTTCCCAGCGAGGACCCTCCGATGCTTCTCTCCTCGCTTCCACGTGTGAAAGGGATGTCGGTTTGGTTTCATCCCAAGCCCCGTTACTGTCTCGGTGATAGTTATGGGGTGCTAAAGGGAAAAGGGATTAGCAGTCGGGTGGGCACGGCGCCTCGCTCCGCCAGATAATGCGGGAGCAGCAATGCGGAAACAGAGACTGTGAAAACAGTTACCTTAATTTCAAGACCAACTTTAGACAGAGGGGATGCTACAGGGAGAGACGGCTCCTTTCCTGGGCGCTGGGGTGAATGTCAGGCCCAGAGAAAGGAGCTTTTCTTAAAAGGAGAGTGAGCAGCGGGCGCCGGGAGCCCGGGCTGGACACTGCGAGGCTGCGGTTGTGGGGTGCGTGGGGGAAGGCATGTGAGCATCCCGAGTCACCGGTCCTGGCAGTCACAGGGCTGCTGGTCTCGGGGGGTTGTGGCTCACCCCATCCCTGTCCTGGAGGGGAAATTCCACCTCGGTGTAGCCTCGTGTTGGGGCTCCCGGCACGGCATTGAAGTTGGGAGCTTGGAGGTAACAGGCCCCGAGTTGGGCAACAAAGCAGCTGCCATTTGCTATTAACACTTTATAGGATTTTGTGTAAAAACAGGAGAAATAAAGGATTTCTTTGGGGAAAGTAATTAGAGGGCAAGGAAGCAGGCTGGCTGGGTGTCAGCAGGGGCTGTGACCCACTCCAAGCAGTGACGTTTATTAAACTGTGTCAGATAGGTCCGTCCCACCCGAAGGGCACCCACTGCCCGTCCCACGGTGCTAAAAGGACTCTCTGGGGCACGATGACTCAGCCCCGTAGCCATGCTGGTCCTTGCTCACTTCTTTCACCCCTTGGTGCAGCTCCATGCAGTTTCTTTTCAGATCATTCATGTCTTTATGATTTTTCTTTCTGGCTTGTGGCATCAATGGCCTCACCGTGAGTGCTGGCAGATGGGCACTAACGACCAGCAGCAGCCAGGAGAAACCCCGGCTGCAAGGTGTGGGCTGCGGGACGTGGCCGGGGCCAGATCCCACTCTGCGGTTCCCCAGGCTGTTGCAATTATTCCCCGGGGCCGGAGAGGCTGCTGGGGACATGGCAGCTCTTGTTCCACCCTCAGCTGAGCCCAGTGGCACCAGTGGCTTTGCCTCCACAGAGTCCACACCAGCCCGAGAATCAGCATCACTCCCCCCGGGGAAAGGCAGACGACTGTCCCGGAGGGCTCTTGCTGCAGAAAGCCCCTTCTGGTGAACTGGGGGAGGACGGACACCCCTCTGCACCCCCTCCAGCCCTGCGGCTAAACCCTCCCCTTGGCAGCGGGTTTAATCCTCGCAGCCACAGGGTCCGGGCTGCATTGCCATGGGCGCTGGATTAAGGACCGGCCCGCAGCCCTCCTTTGTCCTCCCTATTGTGGAGCATTTTGCTCGCCTCTGCTTTAAACCTTGTAACCATTTTGCTGCCTTTTAAAACCGGGTTGAATAGGGGGTGGGATGGAGAGGGGTGGGGGGGGGGGAGAGGAGCTGAGGCTTTGAGGTTGAAGAGAAGCATTCAGGCTGCAGCTGCCCCGTCTCAGCACATTCCCCGTGACCCCCACGGGCACCGCGGCGGCCACCGAGCATCATTGGCAACTCGGCCGCGCTGGGACAATCCACCTGCTTGCTCAGGACAAGCACTTTCATGCCTATTGGGATTAGAGATTTTAAGTGTCGTTCCGAATTGTGCGGATAAACAGTCTTGTGAAAACTTGTTATCGTGGCGAAAAGGCCCCCGCCACCACCCTTAGTCCCTGGCCTTTTGTTTGGGCAATTTTTATTGCCGGATTGGATTTGATGAGGTTTAAGGTTTATTCTTAGGACTCCATTGAAGAGCTGATCCTTTGTCTCCCGCCGTGGAGCGTGAAGAATATGAAACGTAGGCAAAAATAAATCTGCTTTTCACACACATTAGCCCCCGGTACACGCAGGGACCACCAAATGCAGCTGAGAGCATCAGCACCCCCATCCCTCTGCTCCGGCCCCCTCCTGCACAGGGTCTGCTCCAGCCTCGACGGGCTCCGCACCCTCTCCCTGAGTCACCTCGGCCTCCTCCGAGTGGGACAGACCCCGCATGGCGGGTGGCCATGGATCACCTTCTCCCGCTGCAGCCCGAGCTGCAGAGCCAGGCGAGGGCTGGTTTGGTGACACAGATTTAGGAGGTGCCAGGTCTGCAAAGAGCCCAAAAAATACGGCGAGGGGGGAGAGCACCCCTCCCTGCCCATCCCCTCCAAAAAAATCCATCCGCACTGGCAGGTCAGTCCCTTAATCGCTTCATTTATCACCAGTCACTTCGGGAGAGATTAATCAGCTGGGTAATTCCTGAGGAAAGGTTGCTCCAGGGGCTGCCTTTCATTTGAGAGAAGCTCCCTGCGAGTTTCACCTTTATTGCGGGAACCTGCTCCGACACGCTCCGTGCTGGCACGGCCGCGGCCGCCCAAGCCCCGAGGACGAGCCCGCGCCCCGGGCTCTGTCCCCACCTTGTCCCTGCAGCCACGAGGCTGCTGCCGAGCACGGGGCAAGGCTCACGCCTGGGCTTCAAGCTGGCGACTCCCGAGCAGCCTCCGGGTCGGTTTTGGCAGGACCGGGAGCCGGCGGCAGGCGTTTGGCACGAGCTGAGAGGCAGTTTCTGGAGAGCCTGGAGCCGAAGGCAGAAAATCATGCAAAACTTGGTGGATTGGGCTGGTTCCAAGGAAAAAAAAAAAAAAGACCCAGGGCATGCAAAACCTGCTTAGAGCTGAACCCGAGCAGGGCTGGCCTGGAGGAGCACAGCCGGCTTCGAGCGAGGCCTCTCCCGGTGGCCCCCGCCGCGGACCCAGGAGGGCTCAGACCCGACATCTCCGGTGGCCAGGTCCCACGGCCGGGAGCTGCCACGGCCTCGTCCCCCACAGCCCCACCCGGCACGTGCCAGTTCAAACGGACCTTCAGGGGACCCTGACCCCCCCGCGAGAGCCTTGGCCATGACAGCGTGTCTTTGCTGCTCGCAGCACCTCCTCAGCCAAGCCTCGTGCCCTGAATGCCTGGCCCTTGAATAAGAGTGAAAACTAAATAATAAACTAGAGGGAGAGAGGAAAAATTGGGCGGTGAAGAGGACAGGGAGGAGAAAGCTCTCCTCGACGGGGCTTGAAAAGAAGTGGCAGATGAGCAGGATGGGACACGCACATGGCATCTCCGAGCACTGAGGATGCAGGATGCCCTCGGTGGGTACCCGCTGCCTGCACAGTTGTCCCACCGTGATGTACCACGTCCATGGGAGGGACAGCAGAGGAGGAGAAGGAGGAAGGCTCTGCCTTCAGAGGGCAGGATGCAGCTGCCCGAGTTAGCGTGGCCGGGATGCCCAAGCCAGTGCTGCAGGCTCGGGACACTTCTTGACACATTGTCCCACCGGGCAGCCCCACGGTCGGCATCGTGCTGCAGGGGGGGCGAGCCTGTCCCCCATCCGCCACATCGCTTCCCACTTTGCATCTAGCACGATGATTCCCCAGATACCCAGTGATGTTCCAGCTCCTCCTGTTTGGATAAAATATCTGCAATTACACGCATGCCTAATTTGAATTATTTCCACAGTGCAATCCTAGTGCTTTGGACCCTACTAAGCAACTTGCCAGGAGACCCCCTTGTCAACAGGGAGAAGCTGGGTGGGGGCTCCTTGGGTGGGTGACCAGCATGGCCATGGGGTGACCATCACAGGGTGCCAACAGCTCCTTCCCAGCACCCTGAGAGGGGCTTTCCTGGGGTCTGGCAGGTTCCCGGATGTACTTGAGATGTCTGATCCCATAACAAGAAATAGGGAGGGGGATTTCTACATCTGCTCTTAGACCTGCCATGGTTATCCCCATTTTGAACCTGGAAGGGTGTGAGAGGTTAATTGTTGTGCCCAAAGCCTCATTCGTAGCTGCAGAGACGATGGATGTTTTCCCGAAAGCGATGCTGGGTCAGAAATTGTGGGGCTGGTGGAGAAGGTACTGAGTGAGTTTCTTTGGCCTGTGCTGGGTAAGACATCAAATTTAATTCCCATCATGGTCCCTTCTGGCCCTGCAGTCGATGGGCTCAGAAGTGGGTTTGGCCAGGGAACAAGAACTGTTTCATCAAATGTTCAAGGTTTTAAAACCTGGGTTTCTTCCAGCATGCAACCAAACTGAGTCCTTTTGAAAGTTTTCCGTGGCAAGCCACCCCGACATGAGCATCTCCCAAAGAGCTGGGGGCTGTGGGCAGAGCAGAAACCTCCCCGCCATGGGCAGGGCGGTTTGGGGGCAGCCCCCTTCCCCCCAGGTCGGCATGTCCTAGCGATGAGCATGTCCAGCCCCAAGACCCCCATGTCCCCTCCCCACTGCCCGCCCCGCACACCCTGACCCCCAGCACGGGCAGCCCCCAGCCTGCTGCTCGGGCAGGTCCCTGCCTGCGCGCTGCCTGCACTGTCAGGCAGCATTGTCTCTGCATGGCGGGTTTCTTTCTGTGCGGGAGAGTTGTGCCTCCCCTCTTCGCTGCGCTGAGCAGCCTTTTGCTGTCACATTGAGTTATTTGCTCGATGAGAAGTGACTGATGAACATTCCCCCCCACCTTTCCCCTGCCTGCAAAATTCCCGGTAGCTGTCCGGCATCGCCGGGTGCGCAGGAGGGGGACGGCGGGCGAGGGGACCCCAGACCTCAGCACCCATCGCTGCCCCCCTGCCCACCAGCATCCGCGGAGGTGGCGCGGCTGGCTCAGGGCTTGGGGAGGGATGTTATTTGGGGACTGGGAAGTGACATCGCAGCTGGGTTCCAAAGGCATGTCCTGATCCCCTCCTGGGACCAGCGTGGGGTGGGCAGCTCCTCACCCGGGCTCCTGCCCGCTGCAGGTTTTGGGGATGAGGGTCCAGGCAGGGCTGAGCCCCTTGTCAAGGGCACAGCAGCCCCCCCCACCCCATTTCCCCCAACTCTTAACTCATTCTCCATTATTTTTGTCTTCCCCTCCTCCCCCTCTCCGTCTCAGCTGCCTGATGAATGAAGGATGGGTTTTTAAGCCTTTTTTACCCCCAAGGCCCGCAGCGCTGGCTTGGTTGCTATCGCAGGGATAAATGCAGCTTTTCGGCCCGGAGCAGCATCCGGCAGAGCTGCGCCAGCCCCCCCCGCGCCGGGTTATCAATCCCCACTCAGCATCGCCAGCGCCGGGCTGGGTCCTCTCCACTGGGAGCCCTTTTCCTACCCTCTGGCCACAAGAAAGACCAGCGTGGCTTAATTCTGCACAGTATCAACACCAAACAGACTCAGCCCCACGCTACTGGCTTCTCTTAATTCGTCTTTGTATTCCTCGTTTTTCATGAATTTTTAAAAAGTTTCCATTTCTCTCCGCGCCTCCGTCTTATCCGCCGGGTTTCGGCGGGTTTGCCGGGGCGTGCGTGTCCCCGCGCCTGCCTGGGCTCTGCATCCCCCTCCTCACCCTCCCGGAGAAAACAAAGGAGATGGAAAATCAGGTTGGATCTCCCCACCCTGGCAAGTTTTTGGATGGCTTGAGAAATAAAACTTCCCTCAGCTCAGCAGATGAAAGGGCCCGCGCGGTTGTCAGCCCCGCGCCGCTCGGGTGCTGGCACAGCCCGGTGACACCGTGCTCTGCCTCTCGCCGGCAGCAGCCGCTCCTCCCGCCAGCATCACTCAAACGGAAAAATACAGATGGTGCCACTCGCGGGGCAGGGCTGGAGCCGTGGGGTAGAAGGAGACTTTTGGAAGGCAAAACAAAATTATCTGAGCCCTCAATGGACTTGAAAAAAAAAAACCAAACCCAAATGCATTTCGTTGTTGTTTTGGTCTAGTGCAAAATGCAGCCTCCATCCATGAGTGGGAACTGGAAGCTGCCTTCTCCCTCCCGGCCCTGTCCAGAGAGCAGAGAAATTAAGGCAGGAGAGAGGAAAATGGAGATTCCAAGATGGAAAACACAGATAGAGGCCGTGAACGCAGCCAAGCCCGGCTTGTTCAGAGCTGGGGTTTTGGTTTGAATCTAAACACAGATAAGCTGGGAGCCTCCCCCGCCTTCCCCGGCCTCAGCCCTCCTCCATTTCCAGGGGCACGCAGCGTCCCCAGGCCCGCGGGGGGCTCGGTGGCCAGGCTGGCCAGCCGGGGGGGGCCACAGCTCCCCACTGCTGAGCCGGGCTCCCAGGGGTTCGTGTCCGCAGAGGGTGGCAGCGGCGATGCCACCGTCCCACCTGTGTCACAGCCGAGCCAGAGCCTGTCCTCGGCAGCCCCCAGCCCCGTCCTAACGTGCACCAGCCCCCGGGGCGTCGTCTCCCCCCCCACCCCCGACCCGGCCGAAAGGAGCCGGCAGCCCGTTGCAGCGAGCCCCGTTTGGGGCTGAGTAGGTGTTTCTTGGCCGTCCAAGCAGAACCTTTGTTTTTAAGCCCTCAATCAAATGCTCACAGACAGGCAGCTTGCGTGGCACTTGGATTATTATCCCCTTGGAGGAATAAAGTGCAGCATCGAGGCTTCTGGGACTCAAACCGATGGTTCCAGGGCTCTGGATATTTCAGTGCTGATGCTTAAAACCAGGAAGGCATTCCCTGCAGCAAGACAGCCACTACATCATACGGGGAACGCGCTATGAAATAATGATGTACAACTGGCCTTGAGGCACTCTTTGCAGCTTGATTGGCCTCAATGGCAGAAGAATAACTGAGAGTTTATTGCTTCTCTTCTAGTGATCTTTACTCCCAGCTGTTTTCTCGGGGAGGCCTGGATCCCCGCACCTCATCCATGGGCTGCTGGCGAGGCGCTGAGCGCAGCCGCTTCCCGGGATGGGGCTCTGTGGGCAGGATCCCTGTGGGAAAATCCCCCCCGACCTCTGCCCAAGGCAGACGATGAGACCCAGGCACTTCTTGGACCCCTTTCTCCCTCCTCCTGTCGGTGCAGCGAGCTCCTGGAGCAGCACCCAGCACCCTTGGCTCCAGCACCCAACCATACCAACCAGAGAGCACCCGCTTGCTCGCCCCTTCGCACCACATCCCCTTCACCAGCACCCAAACCTGGGCAAAGCCCCTGCCACGGCAGCGATGCCCGAGAGCCGCTTGCTGCCCCCTGAAATCCCTCCTGCCTGGGTGGGAAAAGGGGGCAATGAGCATTTTCACACAGAAAGTTGTTGGCGATCCCCAGCTCCTGGTGCCGTTTGCAGAGGGCAAAGGTTAGATGGTTGCAGGTGATTTTTTCCCCTTTTTCTTTTGAGGAGCTGTGCTGCAAATAGCCAGATTTCTAAGATTTCTCTATCATTAAAATGTAAATGAAAACAGACACGAAAACAATCTGAATTTCCAGCCGAGTTGCTCTTGCTTAATATTCTACCCTGAAGGGGGATGTGCGGAAGCAACAACATTTCAAAGGGAATCATTAAAGAAGGCAGGCTCAAACTGCGTTTTCATCAGATACCCTGGCAGAGCCGAGCACTCGGGGTCTTGCCCATCCCGCCGCTGCTGGAAAGGACGAGTGGGAAAGAGCTTTGGAAAAAAAAGAAACGTCCAAACCAGGGCAAGGAGGACCCACGCACCCAGCTGGGGCTGTGCCGGAGCGTGTGGCCGCCGGCCCGGCCGGGGAGGGTCGTGTCCCGGCGCAGTTCGGCCCCGGCTGCGGGCAGCGCGTGCTGCCAGTGTAATGCATTTAAAATTAAATACAGTATATCAGGGAGTGAGAATAGCCTGAAAAACGGTGTGAATCTTGGTCCAGCCACGCACTGGAGCACCTGGGGCAGGGAAAGGGCTGAGCGGTTTCAGGTGAATCCCG
The DNA here is from genome assembly GCF_047716275.1 of Strix uralensis. Lineage (NCBI taxonomy): Eukaryota > Metazoa > Chordata > Aves > Strigiformes > Strigidae > Strix > Strix uralensis. The sequence goes on from NC_133996.1 coordinate 7,310,055, forward strand.
AACACGGTACTTGCTGCCCCAATAACCTGAAATGTCAGCGGTGCTCGGGCTTGGCTGGCACGGAGCAGCTCAGCGTGCTGCTGGGTTTCTCTTTGGCTTTCGCAGAGGTCACTGACCGGCAGCTGCGTGGAGGCTCGTGGGGTGCAGGAGCACCTCAACCAGCGCAGTGCAGGATGCGGCCCCGGCGCTGGACCCAGCTCATTGCCCAGCTGACGGAGGAAAGACGACAGCTCCAGGGCAGTGCTGGCACAGGCTGTGGGACGGCTTCGGCTTTGCTCTGGGACAGGCCCCAGCCGCTGCAGGGACAGGTCTGGCGGCAGCAGGGGGGCCTGTCCCAGCAGACGCTGCTGGAAGAGGAGGGATGCACCGAGGCCCGGGGCCACATACGAGCCCTCAGGCCCTGCCTCCGGCCTCCAGGTGCCCACTGCTCAGTGCCACTTGCCCAGGGCTGCAGGAAAACGAAGCCTGGCTGGGCAAGGAGCATCTCTCTGCTAAGAGGCAGGAGCAGCAAAGGCATCCTGTGCTCAGCACTCGCTCCAGGCCACCCGGCTGGGCACCCTCAGGTGATGCTTGTCAGGCAGGGACAGGGCAGGTCCCCTCTGACCTGGACCCAGACCCCCTTTTCCCCACTGTCTCCCCCATCCACGGTTCCTGGCCGGCTGGAGGGGGTTGCAGGATCCGTGCTGCTCCGTGCCAGGGGCTGTGTGGAAAAGGCTCTTGGCCACCTGGGTCAGTTGCCCACAGGCGGGACAGCCAAGCCCTGCCCGGGGCACAGCGAGGACAGAGCCCCCCTTCTCCCCGCCACTCTCCTGGACCTCCCAGGCAGCAGCAGGTGCTCCCGGCACGGCGGCACATATGGATCCTATAAGGGCTGAGATCATCTCTGCAGGCAGCCTCGCTTCTCCGTGCACCAGGGACTGGCGGGGCGGGACGGCAGTGGCGGGACCCCGGGGGTGCGGAGCCCCTCACCACGCTGGGTGCTGCCCGGGTGAGGGGGGCAGCCCCAGCTGGGCTCACCCTGCCAGCAGAGGGCAAAGGAAAACCCTTTTCCTGCTGTAAACCGAACCTGTGAGATCTGGAAGTCTGAGACACAATAAACAGGGATCCCAGGATGCTTTAAGTGTGTCCCAGTCTGGATCACTGGATGTTAATGGCTCGAGATGATTAATTTTCTTTTGTACTTTCATGGCATCAGTTATCACATCATTCGATTTTATTTTTAAAGACTGTTTTTTAAGCCCACAAAATACTGGAAAGAGTTAGAATGGATTCAAATTACAAGGTAAAATATTTCCCTCCAAAGCTTCATAAAGACTTGATTTTTTTTTAATGCTATTATTTTAACTTTCAAAGAAAGGCAACGTTTGCCAAATCTTGCTTTGTGCAGTAAAACCAGTCCTGTGTTACAGGGATTTAATATAATAATAACAATAAACTTTCAGAGGAGACCTTAAAAACAAAGGCCCCTGTCTGCTGCTCATGGAAATTCAAGCTCACATGCCCCCGGGTCCGTAGCTGGTTTCCCCCGTGTGCCGGGGAAGCGATGACGAGCGAGCCCCAGCCCCGACACAGCTCCCCGCTGCTGCCCAGCCCCGCACGATGGCCTGAGCCAGACCCCGCTGGCAACGCTCCGTCTTCCCTCCGGCCGGGGAGGGTTTAGGAGCTGGAGCATCTCCTCGGAGCCCCCCTTATCCATCTGTGAGCTGAGAATCCAGCCCCTTATTTACCGAGGCTTGGAAATCCCTGCGGATGGAGATGTCCCCAGCGTGGTCCTCGGGCGCATCCCTGTCCCCAGCGCCGAGCTGGTGCCTGCCCGTTGCACCCATCCTGCACGGGGCTGGGTCCGCACCCGCAGAGGAGCCGAGTGCTGGGTGCGGGGGGGAGGTTACAGAGTTACAGACTCCCAGGGGGTGAGTGCCCAGGGGCAGAGCAGGGCCCTGGCTCCCCCCAAGCTGGCCCAGGCTCAGCCTTGCAGCTTTTTGTGTCTTTATTGTTTTTCCCCCTGCAGTTGGTTGGGTTTTTAATTAATTCCCAAATCTCATTTGGGCACCGGAGCTGGGGGTGGAAAAAACTCTGTCTGAAGTTGATTTTGCAAATCAGCACTGGCCATCTCAAACCAGCTCTGGGGGCACAAGCACCGGGGCTCCCAATAACCGAGGAGGAAGCCTCTTGCTTGCGGAGCAGATCCGCCACTTTGATGTGCCCCCGCAGTTATTCTTTCATTTCTTGAGCAAATAATCTGGATTTTCACAATATTTACCTTGGAAATAATTATTTGTGTAAAGCACTCAACCAAGATAAACAGAGAATCGCTCGGTCTCTCTGCGGGGCCGGGAGGTCTCATGTTCCCCTAAACCTGCCGGAGCGTGTGCTCCGCGGGCAGAGCCGAGGTGGGAACCGGCCTTAAAGCCGAGCACCCGCGGGAGCACCCGCGTGTCCTAACGAACCCGCCAAGGACAAACCTCCCGGCAGCCCCGGCCGCAGGACACGTATAAAGACAGAAAAATGCAGCCACTCTGCCCTTCATGAATCGCTGACCCAGCCCCTGCGTCTGCGAAAGGGGCTATTGCATCCCTGAATTCCCACAGATTGAGGCTGTAAAGGAGCAGCAGGAAGGGGGGGGGGGGGAGAAAAAAAGGTGAAGGAAGGTTCAAAGGCCTGCTACAGCTTCGGTTTTTCATCTCTAGTTAATCTCTGCGAGGCCTGAGGCAAAGTCACCTTTGGGTCAACACTCAGGTGTTTTTATCTGCCACCCCCATCAGCTCAGAGCAGCCTCCCAGCCCCCCCGATTAGCCGGGCCGCAGGGCAGGGCAGGCGGGGGCCGGGGAATCTGCTCCCCCCGCTCTCCCGGGGCAGAGGGTAAATCCTGCACCCGCACTGCACCCCAGCGCCGGCTCCCCACCACCCACTGCCCCACGGCCACGGGGGGAGACCGGAGGAGCGTCACACTTGGGTTTTTAAAAGCAAAAAAGGCTTTTAAATTGAGCATGAATGAACTGCCGGCGTTGGAGCAGTGTGTCACCGGCCGGCGCGTGCCCAGGGATGCGGGGACGGCCGGGGGGTGCCCAGATCTGTACCCTCGACCTGCCGCTCGCCCACGCTCCCCCGAGCGCACGCTCCAGCACCCGTCGGCGAGCACGGGGCGCCTGCTCCCAGGCTTGAGAAGGAACAAATCCACCCGGGCTCAGCTCTTTCACCTCCACGGCTTTTATTAAGGTGTGCAACATGCCCACGAGCACACGTCTGGGGTACGACACAGGCAGCAGGCACCGGACACGAGCGAGCAGGAGGACGGCGAGGCAGCGCCAGCCTGGCCAGGGTGCTGCCGGACTCCGCCGGCTCCCTCCGTGCCCTTCGCCACCAAAACGTCCTCGTCGGAAGCAAGAGTTTTGTGGATCTTTTTACCGACCAGCGGCAGCAGCCCCGGTGCGGGACGGGAGGAGGCTGGGTGCAGCCCCGCGGGTCCAGCCGGGCTCGGCCGCGGTTATTTCTTTGTGGTGCAGTAGCATCTAGCGGTCGGTGGCGCCGGGATCTGCCCAGGCTGCCGGGCTGTGCCGTCCAGCCGTGCGCCCCGGCAGCAAAGCGGGGTCCCGGCGAAGTCACGGCCACCTCCCAGCTCCGCTCCTCCGACGTTTGGCTGGGGGCATGTGGCAGCTCTGAAATCTCTCAGCACCCTCCTCTTTTTGCAGACGAGAAACGAAATTAGGGCCTGGCTTTGCGCAGCGACTCCGGGCAGGGCGGGGAGCCCTCGGCTTGCAGCAACACCGCCCCGCTGCCGCTCCTTCCACATCAGCAACTTCAATAGAATACATGTCATATTAACACAGCAAAATACAGCAAACAAACACAGCATCTCCTTTTTAATCTCTATTTAAGAAGACTGTTCTTCGTGTTCTGTATGCAGTCCTCACTGGATAAAATGTAGATTAGAAAAAAATACTCTCTTTGCTTTCAAGTGATAAATTAATATAAACACCAACAGCACAAGTTTGCAAGCAGCTTCCTGATCATGCACCGTGTTAAAGCATCTCCCGCGACAGACAGATGTGCAGACATACACACTGGCTGTGAGGAAAAACCTAAATTAACTCCTCTCTAACACTGAATTGAAAAACAATATATCGGATTTGAATCAGTTGACACTTTAAATTTATTTTTAAGCATTCTGAGGTGACTTTTCAGAATGACTTGGTTTTTCTCTCTCTGCATGGGTTTAGATCTTATCTGCAAAGCTTTTACTGGTGCTTCATTAAGCGGCGCACCGGGGCGAGTCCCCAGGAGCAGCTCAGGGCACCCTGCCCGCACCCAAGGCACGAGCAGTGTTTAACGTGGTTGTTTCCGTACGGGCACGCGGCTGCGGGTGCGATGGGGGGGGACGAGCTGAGCTTGTGCTCGGGCGTGTGAAGGGCTTTGCCCAGGTATGTTTAAAAGCTTCGCTGCCCCGAGGCCCTCGCTGCCAGGCGGCTGCCACATGGGGGTCACCATGGGGCCCGTCCCGGCACACACACGCAGCTCAGCCAGCTCCTACAAAGGACCATAAATTAGATTTAAAAGATGAGCCTCGCGAGCTCAGCAAACCCCACGGTCCTGAGGGCTACCCTGCCTGACGCCACGCAGTCCCCAGACTGGTGGGACACGGTGCGGAAGAAAATTAATTCCTGTGCAGAGGGAAAATGGAGATGAATGCTGGAGAGATGGGAAGGACAGGGCGGGCACCCAGGCGCCTGGCGAGCGCTTGGCACCGGCGTATGGCACGGAGACGCCGCCAGCCAGCCCTGTGCCGGCCGGGAGGGCGAGGGCTGGGCCACGGTGGCACCTCAGGGGCTGGGGGTGGCCGCCGCGGCGGGGCACGCCGGGCCGTGCTGCATGCGGCGGATGAGCTCCTTGCGGTTGTCCAGGATGGTGTCGAAACTCTCCTGCAGCCGGTTCTGCTGGTCCACGACTTTCTGCTGCAGGCCGTGGATCCAGCGGAGCAGGGCCAGGCGCCGGTACATCACCAGCTGGATGTGGTGCTTCTCCTTCTCCTGCTCCTTGAAGCGCTCCTTGTCCTGGAGGTGCTGCACGGCCTCCGCCAGCGCTGGGAAGAGGGTCCCCGGCTCGGGCTCGGCCACCCCTGGCTGGGGTGGGCTCCCAGGGAGGGGGGCAGCGGCGGGAGGGTCCCAGGTGCTCCCGCAGGTGCTGTCGGGGCTGTCGATGCTGAGGGAGCTGCTGGCGTAGCCGTTGTCCTCCACGGGGGAGCTCGGGGGCTTGCCGCATCCCCCGGCCGGCTCCTCGGCAGCAGCGTTTTGGCCCCCCGCCCCGCCAACCTCAGCTCCCTCGGGGGGGCTGCGCACCCCCGGCTCGGGGAGACGCGGCCGCGCGGCGCCCAGGCTCGGGGCGGCGTCTCTAAGCCGGGCCTGGCCCATCTGTCTCTGCATTAATAACAGCAGATTATCAGACGGATTTGCCGTGTTTTCGCTCCGGCTGGAGCCCTCCTCCGGCGGGGACCCCGGCGCTGGCCGGCTCCAGTTCTCGTTGCTGTCACACACCTCTCCCACGAAGTTGGAGTTGGAGTCCGGCCCGCACGCGGCCCCTGCCGCGGCCGTGCCCAGCGCCGGACCCCCCCGGCCCTGCCGGAACGGGGCGTTGGCCGGGGCACCGGGCGGGCAGACGGCAAACATCTCGCCGTTCTCCTGCCTGCAAGAGAGAGGCAGAGCCGTAACGCGTCCGCGGGCTGGCACAGCCAGAACTCCGACCCGCTGCCGCGACATAAAACATTCTCTTACGTATCTGCCCCTCTGTAAAGCAACCGAACCCAAGTCACGGCTCGTCCTTTCCCGGCGCGTGGCCGCTGCTCTCAGCGCGTCCCCAGGAAACATTGTCCAGGGGCGACTCGAAGCTCAGGGCAGGCATCCCCCCCAAATCTCTCCTCCCTGTGAGCTCCAGCCCAAAACCACATTTCCGTGGCTTCTCCTGGGTGACTGTCGGGGGATCGCGGGGTGTGGGCACACAGCTCGGCTCCAGCAGCATCTCTGCTTGCGGCAGACGCAATTAATTCAGCGCTGGTAGAGGTTTGCTTGGAAGGAGCCGCTTTTCTAACAGCAATAAAATTTATTTAAGCAGGTGAGGCTGCCCGGGCTCCTCCGCACAAACCCTTGTTGTCTCCCCCGGGTTGGGCTGTGGGTTGGGTCTTGTCTCCACCAGTGGCCAAACCAGTAACCCCACTGGGCCGCTGCCCTCTCTGCGGGACCGGGAAAGCCAAGGTTAGCCCAGCGTTTCTTGTCGGGTCATGGGCAGCGAGAGCCCGTCTCTGAGCCTCTCTCACAAGAACCCCGGGACGAAAAAACCCATCGAGTGTCCCAGTTTCACCCCTGGGAAGGCAGGGGGGGGCCGGGGTGCAGCACACCCAGCTCGGGGGTGCGGGGGCTGCGGCAGCGACGTGGCGTGGGGCAACCCGGGTCCCACGGCCTCGGCCACCCGCCCCACGGCCGGTGGTGCCCCACGGCGGGGCGATGCCCGGGGCAGCAGCGCTCAGACCCAAAAACGCTGTTTCTACGGGCAAGGATGGCACCAGCCGGGGAGGGCGAGAGCCCGCGCGTGGCCGGGGGGGCTACCCAAAGCTTGCCCCCCCCCAAGACCACGCACCGCAGCCCCGGCACGCTGACACCCTGCCCAGGACGGGGTGACCCCCCCGTGGAACCGCGTCACCCCCCGCGTGGGGCAGAGCTGGGGCAGGGCGGCCCCGTGGGAGGATGCGGGGCGCAGACCCCGGGGGGGTGGGGGGCGAGCCGTGGGGCACCCCTGCACCTGCACAGCGCCCCCGGGGGCACCGGGGGCGGGGGGGAGGAAAGGAAGCGGCGGTGGGTCCCCCCCGCCCGCAGCCGCACTGCGCCGGGAAACCGCGCGGGGGGTGGGGGGGGGGGAAAGGCGGCACCGGGAAATGGAGGGGCTGCGACCCCCGAGCCCGCCCCGCTCCCCCCGCCCCGGCCCCGGCAGCGAACACTCACCGCGGCCCCGGGCCCGCCGCGCCGCCGCCGCGGGTGGGAGCGGAAGCGGCCCCGCGTGGGGAGGGGTCACGGCCGCACTTCCGACGGCCCCCCCGGCCGCGCTCGGCCCTGCCCGCCGCGCCTGCGTGCGCGCATCGCTCGGGGGCATATGGAGCTCTATAGGTGCCGTGCGCCTGTGCGCAGCCTCAGCATCCCACGCGAGATTCCCCCCGTGTCTGCCCGGGGCGGGGGGCGAAAGGGGAAGATTCCCACCCGTGTCCGCCCGGCCAGGGAGAAGGGTGGGAGCCCCCCCGCCGCCCACAGCAGCGGCGCGGGGTGGGAACGGGGCCGTGCGTGGGGCTGGGTGCGTGTGGGTGCACCCACGGGCAGGATACCGGGATGTCCCGTGAGCCCCGAACCCCCCCGCGGGGCCGGGGGGGGGACAGCGGGACCTACACTCTCAATGGAGCCTTTATCCCCCCACCCAGAGCCGGGGTGTCCACTTGGTGGGAAAGGAAAAGGCTCAACAACATCAAATGGCTCCCACGAGCGCTGGGCGGGCCCGGGGGGGTCACATGAAGCACCATGAGTGTTTTGGGACATAAAGACGCTTTTGTGGGGCGTGTTGGGGGGTTGGGTGGGGGAGATGCACCGCACGGCGGCGAGGCCGGTGGCCTGGGGCTGGGAGCCTGGGGGGGGGTGCAGCCGGGGCGCTGCAGACCCCCTGGTACCCACAGAGCTGCCCCGAGCAGGGACGGTCTCATCTCCTGCTGGGTCCACCCAACGTGGCCTTCACCAGCGTCCCGGGGTATTTTTGGGATGGACATGGCACGGCCACTGTGCCGTCGGCCCAAGGGCTCCACAGCCCAAGCCCACCCTGTCCAAAGCCAAGGGCTCGGGACCTCCCACCCCCCCCCCGAGGGGGAGGAAGGAGGGGATGAAGGTGCTTTCAGGGTGGACAAAGATCCTCTTGGATGCTCTGGACTGTTGGAGGTGGGACATGGGGGAGAAACACCGAGAGCAGATGTTCCCCCATGACATTGCAAGGCTTCGGAGCAGTGGAATAACGCCTGTAAGTGATAAATAAGTTCTTTTAAGTTCCCATCTGCCTGACAGCCCCAAGGCAGCCTCTCCTGCTCCCGGCTGCTCCTGCCCCAAAGGCTTCGACACCTCCATCGAGGAGAAATCAAGGTGGGGTAGGACTGAGAGCTGGAACTGGGGCACTTGGGCTGCAGCACTCCTCCTAGGAAAGCCTGAGATTAAAGAAACAAAACCTTCCCGTCACACAGGAAAGGCAGAAACCGACTCAGAGGCGTCTGTGAATGGGCAGGAAAACAAAAAGAGTTTGGCAAACAATGGGCTCAGCTCTGCTCTGCCCTGAGCTGAGCCTTTGCTTCTTAGTGCTGGTTTGTGTTTCATTCCCGGGGCCTGAACTCAAAGCAAAGCAAAATATTTGTCACTGAGAGCAAGGAGGAAAGTTTCATCCATTCAGGGACGTTCTTTGGGTCACTGAGAGGAGGCACATCGAAACAGGCCTTTTCCATCACTGGTTTAGACTTCAACAAGCAAAAGAAAACCACCAGTTCAGCTGAAGTTTGGCTCGTGGGGCAGGAGTGGGGTTTGCTCCTCTCTCTGGGCTTTACTGGTCCCCGTGCCAGGAATTCCCGTAGGGCCGGTGGGTGCGGCCGTGCTGGAGCCTGCTGCAAACCTGCGGCGCTGGCTCCAGCTCCACGGGTGCTGGCGGGAACCCCCCGTGTTTGGGGGTGCCTCCCCCAAATGCCAGCCATGGCAGGAGCCAGGTCAGTGCTGGGTTCGTGGAGGGACCCGGGAGCAGCGTTTGCAGGGGTCTGTCTCGCTGGGGTTGGTTTTGCACGGGTGCAGCTCAGGTTCAGCCCCACACCCCCAGCCCCAGGATTATCTGTATCTGATGGAGACCAGAGGGATTTGCTGCTTGCAATGAAAACAGCTCCGTTCCCCTGCGAGCCAGCCGTCCCCTCAGCCCCAGCTGCCCCTCGCCCCAAGGATGCTGCCAGCGGGGGTGGCTGCGGGGAACCCCAGCTCGGGGCACAGGAGAGTGGGGACATGGGGACACGGGGGGTGGACCCCTTTGGGGGCAGGGGGAAAGAGAAGGTTTGGAAGTGGAGGGGGCTTAGTGATGGATTTCGGAGTCGTCTTCCCCTTCCCCCACTTTGTTCCAGAAATAAATTAAAAGCTCTCCCTCCAGGAAATTAAAAACCATTTAGGAAGACTGAGCACAGGACCTGATGCGCTGGGGTTCCAGAGCTGGGCGTCCTGGGCGAGATAAGCACAGTGCAGCTCGGGGCTCAGAGGGGAGAAGGGTGCTGGGGTGACCGCCCGGAGCTGCTCCAGAAGGCACCGGCACCAGATTTTTCCTCCAAAGCAGGTCCCTGGACCCTGGGTGCAGCACCCTTCCCCTGGGCTCAGCATCTGTCCTGGCTGCAGGACCCCTCGGGCATACAGGGGACTCCCACGGCCGCTGGGACCTTGCACCGGCAGAGACCCGGCGGGGAAACACCAGAGATGGGAGCTCGGCACTGGCCGTGGTGGAAATCACCCTCCTGAGCCAGCGCCCAGGTCCCCGTGCTCCCGCCCTCGCCCCGTGCGCGAGGCAGGCCGCCGTCTGCTTCTCATCTGCCGTGCGTCCCGTTAACCGATGCAACGTGCCACGGGCTTTGAACAAAATTGGTCCCAGAAGGAGCCCTCGCGCTCAGCCCCGTGCCCACGTGCCGTCGGCCCCGTGTTGTGGACTCGGCCAGTGCCCAACCTCTCTGCCAGGGAGGCAGCACCGCGGAGTCAAGTGCTGCCCGGCGCGGGATGGGTTTGGGGCTGCAGCACCCGCGGGGTGACGGCCCCGTGCGTGGCCGCATCCAGCCTTGGCAGCTGGGACTGGGATGGCGCAGGGAGGGGAAAGGGCCTTCGGCCTCAGGCAGGGCCTGCGCCGAGGGCAGGGACCCCGCAGCCCTGCCGAGGAGCTGTGGGGCGCCAAGTGCTGGCGTTGCTGCTCCCCAGGTCTTGCCTGCAGCCCCTCTGCCCAGTGTGCAAGTGCAATGCACACCCGCTGCACGCCCACTGCACACTCACTGCACACTCACTGCATGCCCGTTGCACGCTCACTGCACGCTCAGAGTGTGCACACCAGCGCTCGGGCTGGGAGACCAAGTGAGCGCTGGCGCGCGGGGGGAGGCGTGTGGGCTGGCAGCTGCAGCACTAGGAGGAAATGAAACATGTTTTTTGGGAGATTTCCACATTCTTCCCCTGCCCGGGCTCCCATCAGTTCCCATCTCCTGCCTGGTCCTGCACGGGGCAGCGGCCTGGCTGTGGGTGCTGGGAGCTGGGCAGGGCCCCTTGCGCGGGCGATGGCCGTGGGGGGGTTGTGCTCGGCCACACAGCGATGCTGGGATGGGCTTGGCCGGGCGCCTTCGTGGCCAAGAGCACCCGGGCACCAGCCCACCCGGGACACAGGTCACCCAGGGAGCCACCGTCCCACTGCCGGGGTCCCCGGTGCTGAGATGGGGAACCCGTCCCGAAAGAGTTAAGGGTGAAACGTTACAAAAAAAGGAAAAAAGAATTACAAAAGAAAAAAGTGCCCTGAACCACATGCGACCTAACCTCCCCAGCGGCTCATCTGAGTTTAATAACGGAGGAGGGAAATCTCCCAAAAAGCTCTCAGAGAAATTAAAGTAAACAGCGTGCTGACCTCCAACCCCGCGCTGCCCCGCTGCTGACTTGGCCCGGCTGCAGCGGCCACCGGCGGCTCGGCATTTGGTGTAATTGTAAACACATTCGGGTAAATACGAGGGGGGGGGGCGGTGGGGGGGTCCCAGGGGAGCTGGTGGCCGGGTGGGAGCAGATCTCCCCACAACCAGCAGAAACCGGGGCCGAGCGTCGGGTCAGCCGGGCAGAGATATGGCCACGGGGGCCACCGTGGCTCCGGGCTGCGTGGCCGTGCCATATCCCCGGCCACGAGGGGCTTTGCATGGCCGAGGCCGCGGGTCTGACGTTCCCAGTGGGAACAGGAGCCACTGGGACCATCGTGCTGCCCGTGATGGCAGGGTTGGGGCTGGAAAACCTGATGTCAGGAGCGCCAGCGGGTCCTGCGATGGAGGGAGGAGGAGGAGGATGCTATAGAGGGTTTGTCCTCTTGGCCTCACAAAATTTAAAATCAACGCTCTTATTTTTGTAGATTCTGGTCGTTTTTGTAGGCTGAGGGAAAGAAAAGCAACCCCAGGGTGTACAGTGCTGGTGCTCCTCTCCGGGGAGGGGCCAGCAAAGCCACCAGTGCCGAGGGGGGAAGCGGGAGCCGGGCATCGCTGCCAGCCCGGCCCCAGCCCTGCTCCTGCCCCATCCCCAGCCCTGTCCCCATCCCTGTCCCCATCCCCAGCCCTGCCCTGCGGTGCCCACACGCAGCACCCCATCGTCTGCGTTTCCCATGGGGTTTTCTGGGGAAAACACCACTCAAAAACAGGGGAAGGGGGCAGAGGGGGCTGTATCGGGCTCACCCCGCTCCCCTGCGCCCCAGCCCCCGGGCTGGTCCCTGCTGCCTGCCATCTACCTGTAAAACAAATTATATTTCAATCAGAATCAAAGGCAGTGACAGATGCGCTGTATTTGGCAAAAAATGCCAGGAATCCGCAGCCAGATTGGATTTCAGAGGAGCCGGGAAACCCGCGGAGGCCAAACCGTTTCCACGGGACTGGAGGTCAGAGCCTGCTCCCCCCAACCGCTCCCAGCCCCGAGGATCAGCCCTTGGGATGCATCGGGAAGAGGAGGAGGAGGAGAAGGCGGAGGAAGGGGCCGTGGTGTGAGCGTCCCGCCGGAGGGATGAGCTGGGGAGAAGCCTCCTTCCTCTTTGCTTCCCTGACTCCCAGCACAGGGGCTGGTCGCGGGCTGGCAGATGTGCTCTGCCACGAGAGCGGAGCTGGCGTCTCGCAGACGTTTCCTCTGCTGCGGAGCCACAAAAGGGGAATATTGACGCCAGCTCCACCCCTTCATCAGACCAGGACCCAAAAATCACCATTTCCTCTTGGCCTGTGAATCACTAATAAACTCCAGACAGAAAGGTCTGATTAGGAAATTGTTTGGGAAACGGAGAGGAAGGGGGAGGGACGGGCACTCCTGCCTCGGCCGGTGGCTCTGGGTGGCTTCGTCCCTCGGTGTCCCCTCCCTGCGCCGCGGGACGGGTCCCTCCCTCAGCGTCCAGCCCAGGGGCTCTCCGGGCCTGGCTACAACCAAAGTTCACTCCGTGGATGGATTTGTCTGTCTGCGAGGATTTGGGGATGAAAATCGTATTTAAGTGTATATTTTTGCCTTTGATCGCTGTCCATCGGCTGTGCCAGGGCAGCGGCGCTGCGTGAAATCTTTCCATCGTTTGATACCTGCAGCTGGACGAGATCCTCGAGCCCGAGCTCCGCGTGTCCCTGGGCTGTCTCCTGCCCAAGCTAGGCCCAGCCCAAGCTAGGCCCAGCCCAAGCCAGGCCCAGCCGACGGGACCATCCCCTCCCTCTCTGCCAGTGAAACGGCCGCGGCAGCGTCTCCCTGCACCCCCCCAACTGCTGCACACTTGTCCTGAAACAGAAAGGCTCCACATTTGGACCTCATAACACAGAAAACTTCAGGATTTTGAAATTTCAGTCTTGGACACAAATCTGATACATTCCATAAATGCTTTAATTTATCCCTTTGTCACAATATTCAATAAAAGGTTTCATTTCAGCTGCCCTGCTTTGATTAATAACTGTAACAGATTCTAACCTGGAGGAATCATCTTATATTGCGTTTGTGGAAATTAAATGTTTGATTGCACATAGTCAGAATTTTCTGATGTGGAAACGGCTCCACTGAAGAACTTTGAACAGTTCTAATCAAAAAACACTTCGTTTTTTTTTTTTTCTCAGCTTCCCCTTCACCTATAACAAGTCAAAACATCTGTTAAAATTCAATCAGAGCAAAACTGGCTGAAAAAAATTAAAATTCGGAGTGTACAATTAAACGACTGTCCACGTTGCAGCCAGGTGGGCCGGCGGCGCGCGGGCTCGGCACGCAGGGTGTCGGGCTGGCCGGCACGGCTGGAGAGGGAGCAGGGTCCCACGGGGGCTTGTCCTGGGGTCCCGCGGGGGCTTGTCCCACCCCCTGTCCCCGCCGCTGCCGTGCTCAGCCTGTGATTGCCGCGAGCTGCACGGTGCCACGGGCCCCTCGTGTCACTCAGTGTGTGCTGGTGCCGGCCGGGTCCCCCCAGCAGAAAAGGCCTTTGTGTGGCAGAAGGCGCCTTTTGAACCAAAAAACCCGTTTTCCTTATGCTTGAAATCCTCTACTTTTTAATAAAAACAGAAACACTGGAGTTCCAGGGTTGGGTTCGTTTTCTTCCCTCTTCCTCCCTTTTCCATGGCAGGGTGAGGGGGTTTCAGCTTCCCTAAGCTGTGAGGGAAGGCAGAGGGATGGGAAGCAAGAGGGAAAGCCGCAGTCCCGCGGGCACGGGGGAGCAGGAGCACTTTTCCGCGGGGACGGCGCGAGTGGGCGCCGGCAGCCGCTGCTTTTGGGTGCTAATCCCGGTGGTGGCCGGGCGCTGCCGCGCCACAGGTGCCCCTGTACCGGACAGGGAGCGGTGGCATGTTTTTGAGGTCGGGAAGCAGAGTTTTCAGCAATTAGAGCAGCATGCTAAGATAAACCCCTGCTTCCTGGCGGGTCTGTTCCCATCAGCCATCGTCCCAGCGAGACGGACCCCGGCGAGGGGCTCTCCTGGCGGGAACAGCCCAGCAAATTCTCTCTGCATGGGTGAAATTCCCTCCGCTACCGAGGTTATTATCTCCGAACAGGAACCAACAATATCCTTTCATTTAGGCACTAATTTGAACAATGTGCGCCGGACGGGGGAGGAAGGGCACTCGCTGCTCCGGAGCCTTTGAAAAATCCAGACGGGAGCCAAACCAGAGGGAAAACAAAACCCTGCAGTGATGTGGATGGCTCGGCCACACGGGGCCAGGGCTGGTGCTGGTGTTGGGGCCGGTGTCGGGGCTGCAGGCTCCAGCCGCGCCGCCCGGGCCAAGGGTGACGCTGGAAAGAGCCGCAGGGCTCAGCAGAGGGACACGCGGGGCTCCAGGCACCCGCGTCCCAGCTCGTCTCGGGGGAAAATTATCGTTCAGGCCGTCCTGGGGCCGACAGCCCTGTCCATGGCAGGGGGTTTGCCCACTGGGGAAAATCACCTCCTCTGCTTAACCAGCCCCTTCAGCCTCATAATTACAATTTCCATAGGGCTGGAGGGTGCAATAAAACACTTTTAAAATTGTTCTATCATAAAGCTCACACTAGGCACCAGAAAAAGTCGGAGTGTGTAATTGATAACTATAAAAACATTTTCATTTCCGTTTTTCAGGAGCAGACAAGACAAACACAGCAGGGGGAGGGGAGCACCCACCAACAGCACACTCTTTCCTCGCAGCTCCCTCCACCACTGCTCCAGCACCCAGGGGCCAGGGGCCGTGTCCCACAGGCTGCGGCCACCTCGCTCCATGCAGTCTGCAATGGGACCAGCGTGGTTTCCAACGGCTCCCAACAGGGATCTCTGCTGGCACGTTGTTGGTGGCAGCAGCATCTCCATCCCATCCCATCCCATCCCATCCCATCCCATCCCGTCCCGTCCCGTCCCGTCCTGTCCCGTCCCATCCCGTCCCGTCCCATCCCATCCCATCCCATCCCGTCCCCGTCCCTGTCCCCGTGCCTGGTGGGATGCAGCATCCCCTGGGGGGTTGCAGGGGGACACGGTGGGATTTCTACTGTATTTACTCTTAAAGTGGAGCCGTTATGAATATTCACACCCGCGTGGGGAGAGCAGGCGCCTTCCCCGACGGGGATATCAGTTGGAACATCGTCTAATTGATTACGTGGAAATTGCTCCTGGTGGAAAGGGAAGCCCTCGCCTTGCTCTCAGTGAATTAATTTAGCTTTTGCCATTCTTCGCTCTGCTCAATTAATCTTGTTAAAGTGATATAATTTTAGCTCACGCTTCACACACAGGGGTACCAGGGAGGCCCGCGCTGACACCGTCAGTGAGTTACCGACGGGGTGATGGGGGTTCGGTCCCCTCGTGTGGGAGGGGGGCTCCTGCCCCGAGCTGCTGGCCCCAATGAGCAGGATCAGACCTGGGACCTGGGGGGGACCCTGCGGTGATATCCCTACCTGGGGGGGGGCCGGGGCCACCGAGGTGCAGGATGCTGGGTGCTGCGGCGGGTCGGGTGCCCGGGCTGTCCCCGGCTCCGCGCCCAGACAAAGAGCGTCGGCTCCGCGGCCCCCCGGCAGCTGGCGCGGGGGGACGTAATCCCACAAAAGTCCTGCTCCGGGGGGATCAGCGGGAGAGGTGAGGGGCACACCGCCGCGCCCCCGCCAGAGCTGCCCCTTTCTATCCCCGCTATTGACTGCCTAAACAGTTCTTTGGTGATTACAATGTAAATATAGCTTTTCATGGAGTAAAGGCCTTTTATGGGATCCACACACACTTAACCACTTAACCCTGGCGACAAAAAGAGCAGTGAATTAGCTGTTCAGAGGCTGCTCGTGCAGAAAAGCGGGCCCTGAATAGGATTTGGGGATCTCTGTGTATCAATTGCTGTGCTTCAGGGGCCCTCAATGGGGCTTTTGGCGTTCGAGCATGTGCCAAAGGGCTCGCGTGGGTATGGATGGAGTGTCAAAAAAAAAAAAAAAAAAAAAGAAAAAAAGCAGCTGCTTCTCTTTAATAAAACAATGATTTATTCATAGCGACTTGGGGAAGGCGGGGGGGGGACACGGGGAAGTGCCAAAGCGATGCTCGCCCTGCTCCGTGCCCGGGAGAGGCTCAGGGGCTGAGCCCACCTGGGGAGCAGGAGGCACAGGGACCCCCAAGCAGCCCATGGGGGCCCCCAAGTAGCCCACGGGGACCCTGCAGCACCCCAGGTGGCAGCACCAGGTCCCGCTGCAGCCCCAGCCGTGTGGCGAGGGTGTCCCTGCGGCCTCACTCCCTCAGCCCTGGGCACCTTTGGGTGGGTGCACGAGCCAGGGGCTGGGGGACACCGCTTCTGCTCTTCCCCTGCCACATGGGCATCTCTGCAAAGCCGGGGAGCAGCCGATGGCCCCCTGTGCCCCGGGGCCACACACGGGCATGGATGCAGGGACCGACACGGGGCTTGGTGTCTGACACCCCCCATGCCCAGGACGAAGCACTTTGATGCTGCCGTCCCCACCGAAGGATGCTGCAGCCGGGACGGGACCCTCGTCCCACCAGGGTGGGCAGCCCGGGCTGGCGGGGGGGTGACCGAGCATCCCCAGGCTGGCAGTGACGCGGCAGGGGCACGGGGCTCAGCCACCCCCCCCCCCCAGCTGCGCCCGGCACTGAACAAGAGAAGCCTTCATGGAGCGGGGGACGGGGGGAGCAAACGCAAAGCAGATCCAAAGCGAATGGGCTGAAACGAGGAGAAGCGGCCGGACAAAGCCGGGGCTCAGCGTGGGAATGGCGGCAGCACGTGGCGGGGTGCATGGAGGGAGAGCGGCCGGCACCGGCCCCAGCCGGGCTCCGTCACGGGGTGTGCAGGGCCAGGGTGTGTCTGTTCGCTCACACGGGGCAAAAAATCAGGGGGTGCAGAGACCTCGGCCCGGCCGCTCGGCCTCACCGCTCTGCAGCAGGGAAGGGACATGGGAGGGAAACCAGCAGGTCCCATCCCCTCCTCGCTGGGCCACAGACGGGATCTCACCGAAGTCACGAAGGGCTGAGGAGGAGCAGATCAAGTCAGGCTTGGGCCCTATTTTTAGGCCGGTACAGATGGAAGGATGAAAGAGGAGGGAGGAGGCTGGGTAGGAATGGGAATGAAAGACTAACAAACGCCAAGCAGATGTTGGGAGCGACGCTCTTCCCCTCGCAGGATGCGTGTGCGGCTCCCGGCGACACCGGCTCCGCCAGCCCCGACCCCCGGAGCCCTGAGGGCCGTGGGGAGCGATGTCCCCTCCCGCTCGTCCCCCATCGCTGGGGTTCACACGAGCACCCCGGGGCGGTGGTACCACGCCAGCCCCGCGCCCTCGTTAGCGGCTCCCAGCAGCCCAACAAGCGCCGGGGAGGCAGTTTGGTGCTGGGCTCATGGGGTGCCCTGGGAGGGTGTGGGGACATGTCCCCCCTCTGCTCGCCAGCGTCTGGCAGCAGGGACAGGGACTCGGTGAAGTTTGGGGTGGATCTTGCTGTCGAGTTCCTGCCCTTTGAATTAAAAATACCCTGTGGTCAAGGCGGCCCAGGGCCAGGGCCGAAGCTGATCCCTTACGGAGCAGATCCCGCACCCGGCTCACCCGCCAGCGCCAGCCTTGGCTGTGGCAGCCCCAGCATGTCCCCGCTGTGCCCTCCTTCCCTGCCTGATGGTTTCTCAAGGTCTTGGGGGACTGAGGTCATGGCCAGGACCACGATGGGGTTTGTTCTGACATCTCCAGTTTCCATTCAAGCTGGAGGCACCAGCAGCATCACTCACGGGCTTTTAGCAGGAGCCACGGACAAGACCCAGCCCCACGGACAAATCCCAGCTCCTCCAGCCCTGCTTTTGCCCCCTGCAGATGTTCGGGGTCTTTGCCAACTGTATTGACCCCATCTCATCTTTTTTTCCTTCCTTTTCTTCTCCCTTTCCAGCAGCAGGGGACAGGCCGGGGTGACGGCGGCGGGTGGGAGCTGTATCATAGTCGGGGGCTCGTGGAAGATCACACCCGCTCAGCGAAGCCGTAGGTGGAGCGAAGGCCACCAAAACAGCTCTGCCTGTGAGATCATCCCCCGGCTGCCTCAGAGCTTTGTACTGAGAGCATCGCCCTCACGTCATGCAAAATAGGGAACACATGGCAGGTATAATTGCCTGTTGCTTTAATTATCTTCTTTACCTCAGCGGGCCGGAGGGGGTTGCAGCGCCGTTGGCGGGGGTGGCTGCAGGTGCGGCTGGCGGAGCCGGGACAGGCGGCCGGCGGGAGAGGGCGGCTGCGGTCACCGCGCTGGCCCCAGGGCCGGGGTGGGATGGGGAAGGGCCCAGATGCCCAAAGCTCTGCGTGGGTCCCCAGGTGGGCCACCCCACAGAAGCCTCGAGCAGTGGCACTGTCCCACGCTGCCACCGTGATGAGGAAAAAGCCAGTGGAACCCGTGCTGCATTCCCAGGCACGGGGCAGGATGAGGGCCCTGCAACCCATCCAGGCTCGCTGGGCTGGGGAGCAGGAGGGAGGAAGGAAAAGCCCTTTTTTTTTTTTTTTCTAATCTGGTGTTTAATTGCAAAAGGTTGAGGGGTTTTCAAAGCCCTCCTTCAGGCTTCGTGTAAGATAGGAATGTGAAAACACCACCTCTGCCTATCCTGAGCTGCCGGGGAGGTGGCGTTAGCGCCACCGTGGTTAATTACCCTTCCTGCACAGAAATGAGTCTCCACGAACTGTGGCGGCTGGAAATTAGACAGCACAGAAAGATGCTGCCACGCTGGCCCACGGCCTCCTCCAGCCAGGACCTCGGGGCAGGGCACGGTGGCCACAACCAGCCTGGCCGGGATGCAGCGGGAGGCCCGGGCTCGGCGCAGCAGCTCCCAGGGCAGAGCAGGGGGCGCAGGGAGGCTGCAGGAGGCTTTCGGGGCGCCGGGTGGGTGCGAGGACACACGCGAGCGTGTCACCTCTCGCCCTCCAAGGGGAAAGCAGCTGAGACCGATCCTCCATCCCCTCCTGCTCCAGCATCATCAAATATTGAAAATCAATGGGCCACTGTAAGGGAAGCATGTTGCATGAAAACAGCCTTGAGGAGCAGAGAAAAAAAAAATTAGCTAAAAATAAAATTAATCTCTTGCAAAGCTGTAAGATTTGCTTCTCACCCCTCCCCCCTGCACTGCAATCTTTTATGTCATTTTCTTTAATTACAGCTGGTTGAGATCTCTGCTGCCTGGAGAAGCAGAGCTGGAGTTAGCCATAAATTTGGCTTCTGGATGATACAAGAGAAAATAATCACCCCCCAGGACTGAACATCTGTCCACACAGACCACATGCAATGTTATAATTAATATTAATGACTAATAGTTAACACAGAATGAAACTTTTGCTTTACAGGTCACCTCATAAGCCAGCCCCGCTGCAAGTGTCAGCGCTATCTTCCATGGCACGAGCTTGGCCGGACTCTGCCCAGCCAGGAGCCCCCCCAGGGCTCTGCTCCTGCTGCCGGGCTCCTGCCGCAGGGCTGGGGGGGGCCGGGGGGGCTGCTTCAGGCTCAGCTCCTGGTAACAGAGCAGCAATGGCGGGGAGCAGGGGGCCCTGCGCCGAGCCCGGGCAGCCGTCCCCGCTGGCTCTGCTGCCGCCAGCTCGCTCCTTCCTGCACAAGGCAACACCTTCGCACCATCACTCCTGCACTATGGTGGGTTTTTTTTTTCCCCTCCCTGCTGTTCTTTTCCTTCTTAGGGAGGAAAGCACACGCCTGTTAGTAATAGGCAGCTCTTGTTTTCTTTTACTATATTCTTATGTTTTATTTCTGTATTTATCTACTCCACTTCAACTATAGCCTTTCCTGCCTATTTCTGCTGCAGAAGACAGAAAGTCTTCTGTTTCCTTTTCTAATAACAGAGAACACCAAGGAAAAGCAGCAGATACTGAAAACATCACCTGCTCCCTTCCAAAACCAAGCACATGCTAAAGACATCTTCACAGGCCCAAAACCGCGCCCCATCCATCACTCCTGGAGAGAGGATGCACCAGCTAACGAGCGGGTTGAGAGCCAGAGAGGGTAAATAATTGTGACACGGCTGCTCCAGAAGACACCCTCCCCGCCCGCACTTGCGTGGATGCCTGGGGGTCTTTTTGTCCTTTAACCCTCATATTGGGTCTGGGACAACTGATTAAAGGTCCAGGACAGATGAGGTGCAGCAGCTCATGTGCTAAGCGCACACAAAACATGCAGCACGCTTCTTTTCATGTGTCCACTCCGACATAATTTTTCACATGTTGGAAATACAGATGATTTTAGCCTGGGTCCATCTGGTTTCCCAAATAACCTGTCTATTTGATAAATAACATAAATTAAATTAGACAAGACAAACAAATAGTTTTTTTTCTCTCCCCCTTTCAGTCTCTTGGCAAAAAGGGAAAAAAAAAGGAAAAGAAAACATAATTCAGAGACTGCCTCGAGCCCCCGAGGAGCCGTGCAGTGGTGAAAGCTATGATTATAAACGTGTCTGCAATGTTAACCTTTAACACGGGCCCAAGGCCTGCCCTTCCTCTGCTTAGAAGTTCTGCTTTAATTTCTTCCCTCATTTCAGTTCCCAGGAGCTCATTCTCCCTGCAGACTCAGCAGGTAATCTCACACACTTAGCAGTGCTCCTCAGCGAGGCTCCGGAGCTCAGATCCCAAAGGTTTTATTCCTTTGGGAAGGGAAACTGAGGCACAGAGACAGGTTGTTGTTACTTGATAGTGGAAACTTCCAACCGACGCCCTGCCAAGGTGTGGCTGCTTGTGCACCTCGGGGAAAGCCAAAACCAAACATCACCAATCCCGACTCAGCTGCAACCGCTCGGATCTTGCCCAGGACAGGATTAGAGGGGAAAAGCGGCGAGTGAAGCGGAGGGGACTCTTCTCCCTCAGCCCCGGATGACCCCACCAAGACCTTTTCTGGGCACAGGCCCCTCACCCCCACCCCCTCAGTGAATCCCCCCGTCCCAGCCAGCCCCAGAGCGCTCCCGGAACTTCCAGCAGCAGCCAGGGGGGATTTTTCTGGCCGTCAGCGCAGCGGCATCACCACAGTGCCAGGAGGGGCGAGCTGAATCGATACTTGAAAATGAGAAGCTCGAGAGGAGTTAAAGTGCCAGACGGGAGGTGGGGCGGGGGGCTGAGGGGGTGGAAAGAGACTCTGCTGCCAGCAATTTCTGGGGTGTGACGAGGTGCTTACCGGCAGCATTTCACAAACTCCCAACTCCTGAAAGGTTGTCGTGGGGGAAACCTTTACTCTGAGCAGCAGTAGCCAGAAATCTTCCTGTTCTATGTATTTCAATTTCTAAGCTCTTCAGGCCCAACAGTATTTTTCTGCTCTTGGCTCTGGAACAAGGAAAACATATTTTGAAGGGAAAATTCTAAAGGAAAAGCAAAACAGATGCCGTGGCTGTGGCTAGCATACGCTGAGGAAAGGCCAGTCAGACCACTAGGGCAAAGCCAACCCTCTAAAGGTGCTCTTCAAGCTACTACATTCTGATGCAAAAATGTAGCAATTACAGGTCTATATAAATTCAATCCTTTGCAACGCCATGGAGCATGGAAAACTAAGAATTTCCCCTTGAGTCAGAGCATAGTTTAAGCTTTAATCGTTCTTCCGGCCCCTTTTGCTAGAGGAAGGGCATTCACTTGCTGCTCTCTAGCGGCAGGCAGTGTTAGCAAAATTAAGAGAAGATGCAGGATTTTTCAGTTTTGAAGGTTTGAATTAGCACAACTTAGAAATCAGTGCAAACACCACGATAGAGAATTAACTGGATATTCAGCTATCTTATTCCAGTTATGCTGTTCTTCAAGAAACATCTGATAAGTGTCCTTTCCTCCTTCATCCTCTTCCCTAAACCTCCCACTCCAAACCCAGGCACACTAATTACTAGAATTGCTAGAATGAACCGAAACAGGCACGCCTCAAGCCAACCATACAGCAAGTTTTGTCTAGGAACTAACAAAACCAAAACCATTGAATCAGTAAGAAGAAACATATTCTTGGGGCCAAGAATTTTATGCAAACCTAAGTGGAAGACTTGAGAATTTACACTCCAATAAACATAGGGGGGGTTGTTTTTGTTGTATTCCGATATTACTGCAGCTGTTGCTAGCGAAGGGCTTAGTTGTGGCTACAAAAGAAAACCAGCAATGAAAAAAAAGAGCCAGGAGATAGACAAACATTTTGGAAAAAACCTCCAAGTATACACAACTAAATGAAGTCCTGTAAATTAATTCCAACTGCCTCCAAAATTAAAAACACGTTTTATTGTAAAATTGCACTCCAATTAGTACCATAATCTTTATAAACATAATATACAGTAAAATATTTTACATGTAGCACACCAGGCGCATGCTTGTGATGTTACAAAATTTACAGTTCAGGATATTTCTCCAGTCAGCAACTTAAGTACGTGACATCAAGTCCTAGAAAGATGTTCAGTTTTACGGACCAGGCCACTGTCTTACCATTAGCTGGTCTCTACTTCAACATGTAATCAGGAATGCCAGAGATGCTGTATATTCTAGTTTCTTTCACACTATTTAGAATAGTTGTGAATGATGGTTCCTTATTACCAGATTTCCTCGTTCTAGAGGAAGCCTTTCGTTACCAGCTGTTCAGAAATGGATGATGTCTCTCAGATGAGTGCAGCTTGCATGAAAACAACGGAACGGATGATTTAAGAGAGTCTTCAGTTGGGCAAAACAAACCAAACAACTCTCTACAACAAAAGCAAATAAAATACCCCCAACACACCTCCTTTTCCTCTCCCACATTTTTCCCTCTCCACACACAAACATTCATATGCACATGTAAGAATATAAACAGTAATAAAAACTTATCATACTGCCTCATAAAAGCCTGGGACCTTTTTTAAAAGTATACATTTTAAATATGAATTAGAGCTGCTTAAAATGT
Source organism: Strix uralensis (assembly GCF_047716275.1). Classification (NCBI taxonomy): domain Eukaryota; kingdom Metazoa; phylum Chordata; class Aves; order Strigiformes; family Strigidae; genus Strix; species Strix uralensis. The sequence continues at coordinate 7,332,651 of NC_133996.1, forward strand.
CAAGCTAATAAATGCTTAACGTTAGAGAAAAGACGACGCTGGAGGAAGCCATAGCTGCCTTTGTACTGCAGTTGTAAACAACACCCGTCCTGCCATAGGTAACACTGCTTACCCCAAGCTGCAGCAATACCTCCTTCATCTGTGCTTTAAGCTGACGGCAGCATTTCTGCGTCATTCCCGTCCCACCAACGGTATTTTCAGATGGAACTGATACCACTGAAACGTGTGAGATTCTGCGAGGGCAGTATACAGTAGTGTGAGTTTCCTTAATGCCTGGGAAAGACCAAGTTAGCATTTCATTCCCAACCAAGCACAGATTTGGGGCTCTCATTTGCCACAGAGCACTGAGAAAAAACAAGGGGGAATAAACAAGACCATTACCCCGAAATTACTGGAACTTGTGAATCAAGTGGCAGCACAAGGATGCACAGCAATTTGTTTACCTTCCTGATGATTGCTGGCAGATTTGCAAAACAAACCACAACTGGCAAAGAGACAAGATGCAACCTCTGGCCCTAAGCAGAAATATTCAGCTCTCCAAGTACTGGAATATGCTTCGGCTTTGACTTGTTTCCTCTGTGCTGTCTACCCTGGGCCGTTTGGCCAGAGACGTTATTACCGCAGTAGGAGCTCTCTTCTTCACCTGCAGGGGAGGAGGATACATTAGAATATAAAAAGTCTTCAAAAAGTTTAAATTCTGAATTATCAAAGAATTATTTGGTGTGAGAGCACATACGAGGAAATCACAGAGAGTATTTAAAACAGTGATCTTAACTACTTGGCAGCGCTTACCGCTGCTGTGTTTAACCTACACAACTGGCAGCACATTCCACACAAACCTGTACCTGAAGTTTTGATTTCTCCTTTGCCTCTTCACTCTTGTCTGGGGAAAGCGTATGAAAGACAAAATTCCTTGAATTTCGAGGTGCGTTTGGATTGAGGTCTGACATTGCTGCTAGTTTCTGAAGAACAGCTTTAGGTCTGTTCAAGAGAGACCCATTTTTTATCTGAAGAACAAAGAAATGCTGCGTTAAACCGCTCACACGAACAAGACAGCTCTTTTAGTAGGTTGCTCTTAACAGAGGAGACTACTCTACTAAAAGGTTACTCACTACCATACAAACCAGAAATGGCCAGAATCTGGGGTCAGCTGGCTTTGCTGTGCTCTACGGGCACAGTTTGGAAATACCATTTTTCAGAGCTGTTACCAACCTGGATGTCACTGGCAGGTCGGAATGTTTCAAAGGGGTTCCTGGGTAGTAGCGCGGTGTCTTGTACCACTACTGCTGGGCTGGCTAGCAGAGACAGAGAGGGAAGTCTCAATTTCTGAACTTCATTTGAAGGAATATAATTTTATATCAAACGGAAGAACTTCGAATTGAAAACAGACAGTAAATACTGCAGGGGGGCCGGGAGGGGGGGAGAAGCTGCATCAAATTATACTCTGAGCCGTACAACTGATAGATGACTCTGGCAATTAGTTCTATCAGTTAGAAGGGAAAATTTGGGTTTGAAACAGCTTTGCACACTTGGAGTTATGTTTTTGACACGACAAGGAAAACTTATGTTTACTTTCACTCATTACACAGTTACTTTCACTACATTACAGTTTTTTCTTAAGTCACAGATATTTGGAGAAACTGCTAGGCGGAATGTCGCTTACAGTCTCCTTCTCTGCGTCTTAAAGGCAAGCAAACGAAGAACAAAAGACTAAAAGATGTAGAGGAACTTATTTCCACTCTACAATGTTTTTTTCAAGTAGCAGCATACTATTTTATTAAGTAAATACACACAATTATCACCAACCTTGCAGTTGCATATTTTCCATGATTTTATAGCTTTAGCTTTTCAAGTTCTGGAAGACACGAGCTCAGACTGGTGTAAGAAACCCAGACACTGGAGTTCTGATTCGTGGCCTGCTTCACTGGAGACCACGCGTGACAACTAGAAGTTAAGCTTTCTTTCTCTTATTTGATTGTCCCTTCAATAAAAAGCAAGCTTACCTTTCTTCTGTAGGGACTTAGCAGTTACTTTTTTTGCTAGTTTCATGAATTGGCTGTCTTCACCAATTTCTTCCTCCTCCTCCTGTTCTTTATTTTTTTCTTTCTGTAGCAGAGAGAAGTTACTTTGTAAAATTTAAAAAGTTCATACTAAGAATGAACATTTCATTCAGTATTTTAAGTAGACCAAGTCTTTCATTATGTAAATAGTATTTTTTATTTACTTTCTACCGTAAAAGTTTACTGCAATTACTCCTTTTCATCCTAGTTCTATTAATGAACAGCAAACCTCTAGTACCACATTCAGCTGACAAAGCTGACCTACTACTGAAACCTCTAAAAGTTTAATAAAAGACTTATTTCAGAACATAGTTGTTCTGCCTCTCCCTTCTGAATTAGTTTCCCTTTCTGTACAATACTTGTAGAAGAGCAGAATTCACAATGAAAAACAAAGATACATATATATGACCGATATTTTTTCCAGAGTTTAACTTGAGGAACTGACAATTTCACATCTAGCAATGGTACAAACACTGAGCAGATGCCATTCTGGAAGCTGTTACCTGCTCACGAAGCCACTGCTCTCGTTCAAACCGCTCTTTCCTCCATTTTGCTTCTGTCTCATCAAACTGTTCGTTTTCATCATCATTATCTGAATCTTTCTGAAACAAGTCAGTCTGTGAAGCATAATCTAGACAAAGAAAAAAAAAATTAGCTATCAAGAGAGACATACAATAAGCAGACCAGTAAAAACCAACAACAACAAAATCAATCCAAAACAAACAAAAAACCCACCAAAAGAAGAACCCTCCCCGCCCAGTTTATTTACTTCTGAAGGACTACTGAGTGGTATTTCACACCCACGCACTCTCTTTCCAATCTTTCACCCCCATCTATTGACTACGGATCAGAAAGGCACCTATGTTTTTCCATCTGAACCTCCTCATTCTGCCAGGGCCATCACTGTGCAGGTCACCATCAGCCAGGTACCTCTCCTGGTACAAGCGTAACTGCCGCTTGTCGTCATCAAGCATCACCTTCCTATCAGCACAGAAGAGAGGGAGGAGGTTAGTCCAGATTATATCCAAGAGCCACGACTCCACACACAAAAATACAGACTAACACTGTCACTGACATGTGTAACTTCTGTACTTGGTTTTCTAATTCCGCTTCATTAGGGAGTTCCTCATCAATAACCTCTTCTTCATATTCGTTCAGGTCTTCACCATCGTATTCTTCCTCACTTCCCACATCACTCCCTGACAGCTCTGCCTCATCTTCCAAGAAATCCTGCAGTTTTCTATAAAAGAACATTAAAAAACTTCAGTTTGGTACACCAATAATCATCACACAAATCTTCTGAAAGCAAGCTCTATGTTTTGACATGAAATTAACACATATCCTCAATGAGAAATTATGATTCATCTTTGTTTTTTAAAAGACCAAGACTTGAGTTCTTGCACATTTCCACAGACAGCCTGCCAACACACAACACCCCAGATTATTGTCACCCTACAGATTCCTGGCCCGTTGCCCACCAAATGTGACAGCAACGATAACTGCCAACTACATGTTTTACGAACTAGAACAAATAAAGATCTTAAGACATGAAGAATGACAGCAATACTCCTTGAATCCTGCTTTTTTGGTCAAAAGAATGTTGCGTTGCTTTCACTGTGACCTTCTGATTTCCATCTATAATGAAAATTTTAACGGAAATCCTCTATAATCCACCAGCAACATAGTTAAACTCATGCAACGTGGCAGCACCAAAGCACAAAAACAGTCAGAGCCAATGCCATATAAACATTAGCTACTAATGCTGGGGAGGGAATAATTATAGACTAAATTTCTAGTGCTATTAATATTCTATTCTGTCTGGCAATTAAGATACAAAAAAGATGTACTTAACAGTTTTTTCTTCAAGCCCTGTCTGTGTCTCAGCAGTTCTTCTTCATCACTCACTTCTGCTTCTTCAGCATCACTATCTCCACTTTTTTCATCCTGTCAAAGAGAAAGTTTTCAGAAATTAAGGAATTTCTGGAAGTGGATGGCTTTGTAGTGACAGCTGCTTCTATTCTTCAAGCCACAGAGACTAAAACACCAGAGATTTTTCAGAGGATTTGCTATGCTTTATCCAGTATATCATAATTCTAAACGATCCAGACATTGCTCTTAAAAACATTTCAGTAGCTTGTTCTGGAAGTCATGATACTTTGCATTGATGGTTATGTTAAAAACTAAGTAGATAAATGGAATTCTCTTAGTCCAAATGCTGCAGCAGTTGCTTTGCTCCATCAGTCCGTACCTCTTCACTATCAAAGGCATTGTCATCCGTTACAAGCTGAAAATCACCAAGTTCTTGCTCCTCCTCCTCTTCCTCTTCCCTGGGAAATGAACAAACACACATTTTCATTTCACCTCCAATGATGGATTCACAGTAATTCAAGGCAAAGTTTCAACCACCACAGCAGCTGCTCTCAGGCAATCACCTGCGAGTGCTCAGAGCTACAGTCTCTCAACAACATTTACCTTTAAACGCCCCAAATCCCCATTAGCACTGATATTTTAAGACCGCAGGTCTTCACTTGTGGAAACCATGGGACATGTACTAATTTCTGAGTTTGTTTCCCTCTAAAATTCCTCTTGGATCCCCCTAACAGTCCCATCCTCGTTATCCTTTTTCTCAGGCAGCCACACACCTTTCTAGTTTAATCAATGGAAAAAATACATTTGGTTATGGTTCCTGTAGTTTGGCAACAGAACAGAACCCAAATGTCCTACATTCTAACAATCTCTTCTCAGTTTGATGAAAGGTCTTCAACACTTCTTTCACTATCAGTGAAAGACAAAGACTTTCCCTTCACAGCAGCTGTGGGAAACAGTATATGCTGCCAATTTAGAGAGTGATTGCTGAGCAATTTGCAATATTCCTCCTTTTCACCTCCAAAACAGACCACACTTTTGCTTACAGCATTCTGAACTGATGACGAACAAGAAAGCACATTAAGAGTGAAAGGAGACAACTATCACTGTAAGTTTTTGTCATTTTAGGAAGAACAGTGCTAACCTGTCTGTGGGGAAGGAGCCTGAACAAAGCGCTAGAGCTTCTGCCATGGGGTCTTCTATGTCACTGTCTTTTTCTGCCTTGGAAGACACTGAAGATGCCCATGTTGGGGAACCTGCTACGAAAAGGAGTAAGATGGCAACTTATTAGACAGATATATTTCTACTCTTAAAATGTCAGAGAGCATCCTAGAAATACCAGTTAGCATGATCCCACAAAGGTGACAAATTGTGACAGCTCTCAGAAGTTCCACATTCTGCACTAGCGCCCACAACTAAAGGGCACCTTCACATAAAGCTTATGAATCAAGTCACCAGCAAAGCTGGAAACAGAATTCAGGACGTACTCTGAGACACGAATTTTCCTGAACAAAGATTGAGCAGTTCTTCCATGTTCTGCTTTTTGTTGCTGCTGGTATTTGGCACGTGTTCAGCCTGACTGCTAAACTGTCCGGAACACAGGTCCAGTAATTCATCCATATTGGCATCCATCGCGTTCTCGTCCATGCTGGCCAGAGTCAGCTGATGCTTTGAGGGCTGGTATTTATTCCTATGTTGTCCAACATTCAAGAACCTGAAAGAGAGTTGATCGTTAGAAAAACCTTGCTGGCCTGTATGCTCAACTTCTGTTAAAGGGCACAAACCACCATCCTTTACACCTATTACCTACCCATCCGCATCAAGCAGCTGGCTCTGAGTGTCATCTTCCAGAGAAAATTGGAACTGTGACTCCCCAGCCCCTGGAAATAAACTCTTGGGCTCAGGAGAGGCATTATACAGGTCCTGGGAATCTTCTATGGGAAGAGAGGGCTCAGATGTCTTTCCTGAGCTCTAGCCAAAGGAATATAAAAACGTATAAGATATTTGTTTTGCAAGCCTGGAATTCAAAAGCAAGAATGGGATAAAACATTTAACCTATTTAAAAGAATTAATGCCATGCAGAATTCAAGTATGTCTGCACTGCTCTGATAAATCATAGGAGTTCACTGACATCAGATATCGTGTAGCCCAGGTAAGTATATTTAAAAAATATTTACCAAGTACATATTTTATCTATAAAACACAGATGATATCATCTCTTCTCTGATGTTTTAGAATATAAATTTTTATAATGTCATTTTCATCTGTTCCAATATGGAGACATTTTAAACTCCAAGGAGAGTTTGCTTTTCTGAAATCTTACACATATAAAAGCATTTGGCTAGATACCACCTTCTGGTATTATTTTTTTGATAGATCTGACAGTCAGGATAAAATACATTTATTCACTACCCACTGTGTTAATATACGATAGGGATAGGCCTGACCACCTCACCTTGGAAGCAGAGCTGATAAAGCTCGTTTTGAAAAAACCTGGGGAAGGTGACCTGAAACCTCCTGCTGCAGATAAAAAGTTCCCTCCACGTGACATCTGCTTGTTACAGGGCTGATACGATGGAATCATGGAGCCGATCAACTCGAAGCTGCTGTTATGGCTGTTCTCTTTTGCTAGTGTTGGTAGAGAAAATGAATCATCATCCTCTGTGAAAAAAAAATAAAAAAATACAGTGCTTAACTTTTTTTGGTGATCCAGTAGGACCTCAAGATACGGTATTGCAATACTGACACCTTGCTAAAAATTCATTATTTAGTGCTTATGTTGGATTTCTTTCTTCACTGAGGATGCATATCACGCTTTTTTACTGAATTTCACCTTATTGATTTCTGACAGTTTCTATATTTTTCCAGTATAATTTTGAACTTTATTTTCCCCGAGTTTTTTCAAGCCCTCCCATTTTTTTCAACAGGCTAAGCTTCTATAATCATACTGTATAACTATACAGGTGATGAAGTAACAAAAATACTGAATACCAAACAGAAACCTATACATGTGCCATGTGAAAAAACCACTAGCTACGATAATAGTTGTACTTTACCTAACTTGGTAGAACCTTTGTCTGCAACTTCTTCCATCTCAAGTTTCTCGTCAGGAAGAGAATATCTGCAATTCATTAAATAAAATGTATTTGCCAACATATACAAGTCGAATTGCTATTGTCTTTTGCAATTAGGTTTGACAGACAAGGTAAGACACAAAAATACATCTCGTATGTTGTGATTAAGAAACAGATCATTCCACTAAACAACGACTAAGTTTTTTAAAGAAAATATATATTAATGCACATATAACTACTGGAATAGGACAGAAAAAAATACTTATAAAAGGTACTTTAAATCAAAACATCTCTGTGTATTGAGCAAATTTAAAATTTTAAATCTTGGTTTATTTACCCCATTTTTGAGGAGCTGTCCTTAAAAAGCATCAATGTAGACTCTGTTGAAGGTGGTTTGGGAACAGAATCACAGTGCACAGATTTTTCCAGCTTTTCTCCATCAATCGATTCTTTGTCGGTTTCTTTATCACCATCTTCAACATGTTTCTCTTCTGTATCTTCATTATCTTCCTCTGCTTCACCAAGCAGAAATTCCACATTCTAAAAAAAAACCACCCCCAAAAATAGCAGAGATACGGTGGTTATTGCTTTGATCTGTCAACTTCCTTGCTTTTCAAGAAAACATTTTACCATATGGAGGATGAAGCTGAGTGACATTCACAGTTCTTACATGCAAATATTCCACTCTGAGACAACTGCCATAGAGGTGCTTGAAACAGCCAAGCTGTTCTGATCCCTTTTAAAAAGGAAAGGCCATGGTAAATCCTACCCCACATCGGGCAGGTGACCTGTTTGTCCCCTGCTAGCAGTGAGCCAAGGATACATGAAAACGGCACCAGAATCTTCTGCACACTTACATTCGGTTTTAATACTGTTTAGACAAGTAAAAAAATACTAATAAATTCAGTTTCAGACAATGCAAACCCTGAACATGCCAACTGTAGCAGGTTTTTAGCTTCTAGGAAGAATTCTTGGCAATTTCCCTAGTATTAACAGTGTACAAAAGTCATTTCATTGGGCAGAGGCAGCAGAATTGAGAAGCTGACAAGGTTCTGTAAAAATATTGCATACAGACCTCATGATTGTCTTCTTCCTCTTCCTCAGACTCATCTGTCATCTCTTCCTCCTCTTCCTCTTCTTCCTCCAGCATGTCCTCATTATCCAGTTTAAACAACGCTTGCCGCTTTTGGCGCTCCTCGGTCCTGCGGAGTTTCATGGCCTCCTGGAGTTTAGCCTTCAGTGCCTGCAGCTTTTCACCTGGATAGAAGTGAAGAAATTAATACATCAGCTGTACTACTGTGAATCCTTCAATTCACCGCCTTGAAGCATCCAATCTAATGTAGCTACACACATCAAAAAGGGAATTAAAAAAATTACTTGTTTTTTAAATGTTTTTGTGAATTGATCTACTAAGAGCTAGGAGCAGTTAGTTTCAATAAGCTCAGCTCCATTTAGAGAAACCACACAGTCTCAAGGATTACCAAGATTCCTCGTTATCCATAAATGCCACCGGCGCAGCGCTCCGAATGAGAACGGGCTCTGTCTCTCCACTGCACCTTTTGGGAACAAGAGCATCCAAGTGCCACGGGCAGATGTGCTACAGCACATGAAATAATCAAGAGCAACTAAAAATAATGTGTGCCCATAGAACCAGCCAAATAATCTATTTCTTTTAATGGATGCTATGGGAGAGTCACATTCCACGCACAGTTTTGTTTGCAAATACATACAATTCTATTAGAAACTGCAGTTTAGAAATAAGGAAGCATGAGATCTAATAATCGGTAGCAGCTCACAAGAAGTCTGAGAGTCACATTCAGAGGGCTGATGAAATACAACAGTGTGGATATATGTTTATATAAAATTTTGGTACAGATGGGGAGAAATCCAGAGAACCAGTTGCAAAGATCTGACTGAGGCTGTTCTACACTGGCCTGTGCTCTTTAAGAGGTCTATCAAGATTCTTTTTTAAAACAGGGCTATCCATTAGAGGGAGCATACATACTAATTTCACAAATGAAGATCCCTTCATCTGTATTTCATAGGGCAGCACTGGGAAAGGGGGAATGAGGGGGAAAAGAAGACAAGGTGTTTTCCAATTCAATCATCACTTCTCCTCCCAAACCAACCTGGCTTCGTGTGGACTGTTTCATCCAGGCTCTCTGCAGCCAACACTGCTGGTACCACGTCTGCTCTCAGCTCCTCCTTTCCTTCAGATGTAGTCTCCTTACGGATAATGTTCATGTTTATGGTCCTTTCAACTTTGGATTTTGACGTTCCAAGAGTGTGCTTCAAGAAACGTGCTTTCAAGGCTTCTAATTCTTTAAATACATATTAATTAAATTTCAAAATGCAAATTAAATTAATTTGATAGCATTTAAAAGCATTGAGCATTGAAGTTGTATCAAGAGTAGATCTTGAAAAATTCTTTTTTCAAAGGTAGTTAAAAACTCTAAATCTTTAATATATTTGCAAAACCATTCTATTTGACTAATAAACCATTACAGAGTATTTTTGCTGTAACTTGTAGTTAATTGAGATCAGCTAATACTAAATTACCTTATCACTGACTACGATTTATCCACAAGACCTCAGCTCACTTCCAGTCTAGCCTTCCAGCCACCAGGCAATTCTAGACTTCTGTTAACACAGACATCTAAAGCCAGACTGACGGCTGACAAAAACAGCTCCTTGGCAGAGGTCAGTTTCTTCCACGCACAGAAGTAGCATCCAATCCAGACATCCTCTTAAGATCTTCTAATACATAATAGATTTAATGGAATTATAAAATTGCCTAATCATTTGCAGTCTTTCCCTGAAACAAGGTCAACTATTTAATATTGATGACTAGACGTTCAACTTCCAGTACCTAAAAGACATTCAAACCATTCTTGCTACAGAAGTAGATTTTTGCTTGTTATCCAGCCTCGCCTCTTAACAAAATCAGTTACAGGCCAGTTTTGTTTCCAGATAATTACTGTATGCCTTGTTTTGAATCAATTTGAAAAAGTGCTCCAATCTGCTTTAAGTACCAACTATAATTCACTATAGCAAAACAGAAATAAATCATTCATCATTAAATAGGTACAACTGAGCATTCCTTCAAGCTTTCAAATATTAAGGACTCAGAACTTTCCTTTTAAACATCAGCTGAAAGAAAAGGGATACCAACACGAAGCAAAGAATCCGTACTGGTAAGTGAACGTGCCTGACTGTTCTATCACCTTAACTGGAAAGTCTGAGAAATGTTTAAGTCAGATTAACTCTGCTTACAGGGACAGGTATGAGAGGAACAACAATAAAAGCGATACCTTTATTTGAATCTGATTCATCGAGGTTTATAAAGGATTCGTTGTCAGAGCAGATTCTTGGCTTGATGGACAGGTCTACTCCCAGTTCACGAAGTTTATCCAACTTGGACTTCCTCACTTTTTCCAGCGGTGCCACCAATCCAGGCCCCACTTGTTGATTGCTTTTGTCACATTGTATGTCTGGTGCTGTTTCACCTCTTTGCTCAAGGGCATCTCCTCCAACTGCTAGAGGAATTTCATTCTCTCTTTGTTCACTACAGTCAGTGTTTAGGAAGTCAGAGTGCTGCTGTTGTTCTGTATTACCATCAGCTGTTGCAGTCCTAGCTGTGGGAGAATCATCACCGTCCTGCCTGGGCTCTTCAGCACAATCTTCTGTCAAGCTCTTCCCTGCATCACCAAGAGGCTTGTTCGCAGTAGTATCAACATCTCTGCCAAGGCTTGTTTCTGGTTCATTAGCTGCTGATTGATCACCTTCTATTTCCCCATCTTTGCAATCTGTGCTCAGGTTCTTAGTGTCTGCAGATTCTTCATTTAGGGATAGCTGGTATTTAGTGGACCTAACAAAGGCAGAAAGAACTATATCACCCATGGCTACTGTGAATGGGGAGAAGAGGTTGAGAACAAACTCAAAGAGAAGGAAATAATTTACTAATTATTGTCATTAATGTGTGGAAAGAGGTAAAGGACAGAAGTCTGGAAAACTTCATTTTGAGAAGATAAGGAAGTGTAAAGAGTTTGTACTAGTTAGTTACATTATCACAGTATAAAATTCCCAAAAAATTTTGTGAGTACAGCAGCTTAAATATTTTACTACACATTACCAAAACCAAGAAATAGTCCAAGTAAAATGTTGGGGTCCAGTCTAAATCACATTAAAGTAACTTTGCACGAGCATGTTACTTCATCTGGAGTTAGTACTAGGCCCTGATTACTTCAACAGTACGACTGTGAAGAGTGCAGCGTTGCCTTACGTTAACAGTGACATACTCCTAATTTCCAGGGGTTCACAGAATTAAAGGAGCCTAAGAAAGTTTCTTAACAGAACTTTCCAGTCAAAGCAACAGCTAAAATTAAACCAGCAAAAAGCTGCGACTGTACACAGAGCAGGTGCGTATGTCATACAACACCTACAGCATGCAAAAGTCCAGTTACCCTCAAAAGCAAAGCTGGGATATCCTCAAAATTTATGAAAAGATACAAGGAGGGTTTAAGTTCTTACTTCAGCAATGCCATGGCATTTCCTTGGCAGAGTGGTCGAGGTCTACGCCTGAAGAAATCATGAATGCTTTTGGTCTCAGGCACGTGATATGGGAGAGACACTGACGATTCTACCAGAGAAAGGAGGCGAGAGAAGGTTTAAAACATCATCCAAGGCATTTATTTGATATCTGGAATTCAAAGAAGCTTGACACAAGTATTTTGCAGCAAAGGCATCTGCCTAGGCACAAAGAGCACAGTTTAAACTTGAATATAGCAAACACTGCTGTTGGGAAAGAGTTCCAACAGCAACAGTCTTCAAGACCAAATTTGCAACATGCCCATGAATTCATTAGGAAATTAACTGTGGTGTTAATATCAGAATGGCAGGACCAGTTTCAACATTACTGCATGCTTGTCAAACTCTCTAAATATTGCACTAACTTTACACAACAAGTTTACAGGCTCAAGTGTTTGCACAATGATTTTTTTTCTTCATTAGTTTCAAAGATACCTTTTAACAGGTCCTTGAATAAAAATGGTGTGGCATGCCTCAATCCTAAATAACTCATGCCAGGTGAAAGAAGGCTCTAACCTTTCAGGCAAATTCTTTCAATTTCTCCCCTGAATTTCTTAATAGTTTATACCCCTCTACACACAAATAATTTAAGTTTTACCTCTAATAAGTCGTTGTGTCTCACTATGTAGTTGTTTAATGGCTTCTTTACTTAACCTTGATGCTTTCCGCTCCTTAAGGAAAGAAAAGAAAGGCTGCTGAAGTCAGAAAACAAAATATGAGACTTCATTTATACTTTCTAAATAGCTTATTTCTCCCTTTCAAACAGGAGGGAGTCAGAATAAAGCAGCCAGTTAAATAAAAAGACTAAAAATAGCAAATCAACAAGAACACTGGACAGTGTGCATACAAAAATGTTTTGAGTCACTGCAACAAACAGTGGAGAGCTTTAGAAAGAAGAATACTTCACCTTCCTTTTTGGTTCTTTTAATACAGGTTCCTCGTTCTCATCATCAAATGCATGTTTGTAGCCTTCATCCACAGAAAACCGTTCTTTGTTCTACAGTGCATAAGAAGAGATTCATCAATTTGTCTAGGTACACAGGCACTACCAAGGGCAAACAGGTCAAAAGTAAAAAAATAATTGTACAGAATCATCACTGGTCAGCAACACCAGCAAGTATTCTCATAAACCAACATAAATCCCACTTAATACTTATGGTAGATTTCCAAAGCTCCTACTAAAGCATTATAACTTCCCAGGACAACGTCCCTCCATCTTTAAGAACAAAAAGCAGGGGACTATTCTCTCCTCTGTCATATCAGAAAGATTTTAATACATGATCAGGTACAATACCACCCACTAATAACCAATAATCTTGTGTCACTATCAAATGTTACCTGATATTTTTTTATTTTGTTTTTCACTGCCGCTCGTATTGATTCTATCGACTCTTCATCCTCTGGGGGGTAATCGTTTTCCTCTTCTAAGCCATTATCAAAAAGGTCTTTGTCATCAAGGAGACATCCACTGTCATTAAAAGGATACCTCTCACCACCATCTACCTGCTTGCCATAAGAATAAAGTAGTTGTGTAATTGTGTGTTTCAGAAGGACCCCTTCAGTTCTTTGACATAATTTAAGATTACAGTCAAAAGGTCTTCAGGAAAGAAGTTAGGAGAAGTACAGGCCATCTTTAATCTACCACCTCGTGTGTCATGTAAGGCAGTCATACTCACTTCACAGCACCGTAAAGTTGATAAGGTAATTAATTCATATGCCTATGATAAGTTGGGAATTTCAACAGTTACTTAAGACCAAAATGCCTCAGAGAGAAAAAATTAACACTTGAAATATGCGTTTCATAAATAGCAACAATACACAACCTCCCCAGCAGCCATTTATTTAGACCAGAGTTCCGATCTGAAAGTAGCCCAAAGCTTCCTCCAGAAACTAGCCCAGCAATGTAGAGAAAAGCTGAAATACCAATCAAAGCAGTTTGTGCACGTAACAAACCCGCAACGAACCCAAAAAAACCTCAAATAATTTCTGCCTGGCTTAACACGCACTGACATTAAATCAAGCATTAGGGTCTGTACGTTCTGTGCAGATGAAACCAGCAGACTTGGGCTGTGTCCTGTGGATCCCACCTCTGCTGCAGGATGTGGGCACTGGCAGTGCCAAAGCATTGAAACACAATAGCCAAATGCAGAAACAAAATTAACTTAGTTGAGAAAACATCTGAGACTTTCTGCCAAAATATATACCTCTGCTCTAGGATTCTTTTCTTTTTTCAGCTGTTTAATGGACTCAATTGTTCTCTCCTTCTCCTTTCTTCTTCTTGATTTTCCTACAGGTTTTTTTGCCACCCCTTCTTCAAAACCATGTTTATGTTGTTTATGCTTTCTGTACTTTTTCCCAGACTTTAGGGGTCTCTCCTCTTCCAGCTCATTCTCGGACAAGCCAGACTTTCTGCTTGTTTCAAGGGTTTCAATCTGCAAGCGGTCACCAGTGTCACTGTCATCACTATCTAGCAGGCCTTGGCGAATCCGATGAGATTTCTTGTCCCTCTGGGCAGTGATGTTCTCTTTTTCCTCTCCATTTTCCTCGTCTCCACCTGGAGCATTGTTCTGCACAAAAGAGCCACCATCCTCTCCATCCTCGCTCTCACTGTCCTGAAGTATCTTCTTGCTTTTTGCTTTTTTACGTACAAAAATCTCTTCCTCTGAATCTGACAAAATATATTAAAAGAAATGATGCATGCTACGGAGAGGAAAATTCCACAAGTTAATTAACAAACAATCAGTTAAACATAGTTACATATCTGTTAAATTTCACAGATGTCAACATCTACAGCAAAGCAGCTTGAACTCAAGTTTTCAAAATCCACTTCTCCCTGTAGTGCAGTATATAACTGACCCAAACTGATGTTATAGGTTCTTAACCTTTAAAAAAAAAAGGCAAAGCTGAAAATCCTTCACTGATAGTGACTTGTCTTGAAATAGTATAAAACCCACAGTAAGTAACTGAGGACATAGATTAAGTAAGTCATAAGGAATTAAGCAATTAAGACACTCACATCCCATTTACCATTTCCCTTTCTGTACCTCAAAAAATGCTTTTCAGAGATTTACAGATATCTGCCCACATAATGAGCAGCAAAAAAGGCAGTTTGGATTCCAACAGGTTGAGCAACGACAACTTCGTAAAAAAGTATTTATAAAACGAAAAAAGCACCACTGAAGGCAACAAGCAGCAGGCACAATTCAGGGAAATATTACAGACCTCTGTCATCGGGAGATGCTCTCCCCTTGCTGCAGGGACCCGGAGAGGCTGCTTCACAGCTGCCCTGTCCGCTGTCAGAGTCGCTATCATGGGGTTTCTGCAAGTCTGAATTCAAGTCTTCTAACAGAAACTACAAAGCAAAACAAAGTTTTCCTTGCTATAGTAAGTGCTGTTTATTTAGTAATGACACTTGTTGTCTAACTTCATTCCAAAACCTCGGCTAACCCTTTACACACAATTACATACACATACATTATCATTATATTTTAAGAGTTATTTGGTATTTACATGAAGGGAGATTACACTACATCCAATTTTATCAGTATTTAAAGGTGAGCTTGTACACAGAAAAAAAAAAAAAAGGAATCAACATACTGCCTGATCTCCCCTGATTGTTATTCAAAACTTTTAGAATGAAAAGGGTGAGAAAAGTAAAAATTTATTCTCCCACATCCGCATTTCGCCTAAATTAATTAAATAGGGGCCAGCAGACACCTGTGGGCATTCTTCAGCAAGGCTCCTCCACGACAAGGTGCCCAAGGCCGGCGCGCCGGCCCGCTGCAGCAGAAGGGCCCCTCCTGTGTCCCGGGAATCCCCCTCACGGCTGACCCCCCCCCCCCGGGGCCGCCGCAGGTCACGGCAGCGCTGCAGGCGCAGCAGGTCAGCCCGGCCGCGGCCCGGCGGGGTCACAGCCCCGCGCAGCGCTGCGGAGGCGGCGGGCGGGCGATGGGCCGGGACCGGGCTGAGGGGACGGGACACACCGGTCGCCGAGCCGGGCAGACCCTGCCGGAGCGCCCTTCCCAGCATGCAGCGCGCCCGCCCGCGCCCGGCACCGCCTTCCCGGCATGCACCGCGCCCGCGGCCCGTGCCCCACACCCCCCAGCATGCACCGCGGGGATAGGCCAAGCGCAGCCTTCCCGGCAGGCCCCGCGGGCGGCAAGGCGGAAGGGCGAGCTGCCGAGGGTGCCGGGAAGCGTAGTCTGAGAAGAGCGGCGCGAGCCCGGCGGCGGCGCGCTGCCGCCCGCGCGTAAGAGCGGCCGAGGAGGCGCCGCCGCCGCCACCTCCCTCACCGCTCCTCGCAACTCCTCCCGGCCCTCTGCCACGCCACAGTCAGAGGAGCCCCGAGGCCGCAGCCAGCCGGTGATGCGGAGCGGCAGGACTCACCTCAGCGGGGGCCCCACCCTCCTCCTCCGCCGCCGCCGCCGCCATGGCCTGGCCCAGCCCCGCCGCTCCCGCCTCACAACCGCGTAGGGAACCGCTTCGAGTCTTCGCGCGCTGCGCCAGTCCCGCCCAACCCCGCAGACAGCCAATGGCCGCTCAGGGCTGCCCCAAAGCCCCGCCCCTCGCAGCTTTATTGGGAGGTTTTTCCGCCTGGCCCCGCCTCCTTTGCCTGGCCCAATCAGTGCTCGCGTTTCCAGGCCACCCCGCGCGCCTTATAAGGCCGCCCCGGAGCAGCGCGCCCTCTGCTGTCAGGGCGAGGCGGCTCCTCCGCCGCGGCGGGCGGCCTCGAGGGGCCGGTTGAGGGGGGGCCTGGGCCTCGGCGGCCTGGCGGGGGTGAGCAGGGGCGCACAGCCGTGCCGGTGCAGCACTAGGCAGTGTGGGTGCCTCAGGGGTCTGCGGGCCCGGCCCCGTGAGGTACGCTGGCCCCTCAGAACTCAGGCTGGGCCGCGTCCCAGAAGGGGCCTCAGTTGTGAGGGACAGCGCAGCCCTGCCTCCAGAGCCAGCAGGGGCTACCACCAGAGTCTGGTGCTGCGTCACCTGTGGAGGCTGCAGACCTGCTGCAGGTATTTGCTAGTGGGAGTGCAAAAGCCTTTTCCCCTTGTGATCAGGACCGGTGAGTACAGATGAGTCTGAGTAAAGCCTCACACCTCAGTGTGTTTCTCTACATCCGCTCCATGTAAGGTGCTGCCACCACATAACACCACCGAGCCTGCAGTATGTGGGGCACAGTGCTGCCAAAGAGGGAAAGGGACGGCAGGTCAGAGCTTGGCCCTGGTGCTCAAGAGGCTTCTCCAGAACTGTAGGAAGTCATGGAAAAACACAACTGTTTGATTTGGTTTAAGTGGCTGTGAGATGTGTGTCACCCCTACTTTCCCTCCCCAGAACTTGTGACTTTTAGGGGTGTTTGCAACCCACTTCCTACCACCAAGCTGGAGGGAGAGCAGCAAGCTGGAGTGAGTGTCAGGGACTGTGTTCTGAACTAGAGATATCTGGCACTTTTTCCTCATTATGTTTGCTTTCTAGAACATACTGCTACAGTAATGTTTCTTCTTCCAAGTCAAACAGCAGTAATCTGCTGTCACTGAAGCAAGCTCAGAAAAAACAAGTATGTGTTCTGGAGTGTTTGGTACCAGTCACAGTTTTGTGGGGGATGAGGAGCAGATGGACTGATCTACTACAATAGTTCTCATGTAGCCAACAAGTCTGAGAATGGAGGAAGTGAGAAAAGCAAATGTCCATGAAACTCACTGCAAAAATCACAATACAATTTGGGTTTCCTGTAGCTGCTACAAGAGCTACAGTAATTTAATAATTAATGTTTAGTAAGGGGGGGGAAGATGCTGGCTCTGCAGTAACACCATTAATCCATATAATTCAGATATTGCCTCTAACCTACTAAATAGAGAAAAAACAATCCTCAATTTTAGTAACAAATGAAATTACCTGCTTTTAAAAAATTGGGAATAAATAAAACCTTGGAGTTTTAAGACTTGTGCAAGTGTAAACAACATATTCGGCTAGTATTTCAGACCATCTGTCCTTTTTCTGCAGAACACTGTTCTTTGCTGAAAAAGCACTAATTGTGCAGACCTTTGCTTCCTGATGCTGTTCTCTGACTGGTAACTCAGCGTGCAAAAAAGGTGGGGCATTACACGAGACATTCCTGGAATCTGGGGATCTTTCTAGGTAGTCTGCCAGGAAACAAAACCAGCTAGCAAACAGTTTATTGTACTGACTTGAGGCTGTAATCTCATTGCTATGTTAGGAATAGTTTTGAGAGTCAGCTGACAAGAAAAAGGTGGCAAAAAGATGAGCTACCTGCTGTATTGGGTTATTTCTGATCCCAGGTTCTGTTACTCATACCTGGCAGTCTCACAGAATAGGTAACTTGGGGTAAACATTTGCCAATAAGGAGATTCTAAACTAAATTCAGGGGGTTTTTAGCACTGGATAAAGTACCACAGTATAACATCCATTTTTTAAAAGCTAGGTTATGAATCTATTTATTGTAAATAAATACTTCTTCCACAGCTTCTAGCAGGTGAGACATTTAGAAGCCAGGCTTCAGAACTGGCCATCGTAACTATTGTCTGTCATAACCAACTTAGGTCTTACTGCTGGAAACACGTAGCTGTTTTCAATAGAAGGGTGGGTTAATGTATAGAAATAAGGTTCCGACAGCTTTGGCAGTCAGGATGCCTCAATGCATACGTAATATTTATCAAGTTAATTGCCTTGCTGACTTCTTTGAATTTATAATGCATTAAGTATAGGCTTGAGATGTCATACTCAGCATCTTACAGGACCAAGCCTTTGTATTGCAGATTTCTTGAGGTAGAGATTGTATCTTTGCTTTTTTAAAATACTATTTACATAGCCCTACATATATGTTTTTTATACATAAATATGCTGAATAATAGCTTGGAAATATTGCCAGACATCGCGGGGTGTTGTTACTGGTCTCGTAAAACTGGTGTTTCCCTGAAGTATTCATCAACTGCTGTCAGGCAATTATATGAGAATCTCAGATTTCATTTCATTTTAAAATAGGTTTTTGATGTTTCAACTTGGAAAATATCAACCCTGCAGGTTAAAAAAGGCAAATAAAATGGACTCGGCATTTATTATTTATAAAATGTTTTGACTTCTGACCTTCTCGTGAGTCAGCTGAGAATTGTTGGCTGAACAGAACCCGAGGGGAGTGCAAGGGAGCAGCTCACTAGAATAGTATAAGCTGCTTAAAAAGGCGAAAAGTCAGAAACCCTAAGGGCCTGAAAGGTTGGCTTTTTTAAAAAAAGACTGGCCAGGCCATCTTGTGCCTGCGGGGTGTCCCAGGGGCCTGGTTACAGCCCTGAGGTGCGCAGTGCTTCGCCTGGCTTTTACAGATCCTGGGTTTTTTCAGGTGTTTTAAATCGCATTGGGGCTGTTTAGCTGGTACGGGCAGTTCGTCAGGGTGTAATTAACGAAGCCGGGCAAGTTCCCCGTTTCGGGGCGCAGCCGAGGACCGGTGGATGCCGGAGCGGCGTCGCCGGCGGGCAGGCCCCGGGGCGGACGGCCCCGTCGGGGCTCTGTCCCGGCGTGTGCCCGAACCGTGGGTCACTGCTCGGTTAATTATTAAACCTCCGAGCAGATGTCGGATGCCGGCAGGGGAGCTCCGCCGGACACGGGAACTGGGGCGGCGCCTCCCGCCGCCCTCCCTGAGGCGCGGGGCCGTCACCTCCCGCCGCCGCCGCCGCCGTCACCTGTTGCCGCCGCGGGGCCGCGCCGGCGGTGAAAGGGTGCGGGCGGCGTGCGCGCCCCCGCCGGCAGGGGGCGGCGCGGCGTGCGCGAGCCGGCGGCGCCGGGCAGCGTGGAGGGGCCTCTTCTTCCTCCTCCTCCTCCTCTTCCTCCTCGTCCTCCTCCTCCTCGCCCGGGCGGCGGGGGGCGCGCGCGGGGGGAGGCGGCGCGTGCTGGCGGCGGCGGGGGCGCGCGCGGGCTCGGCGGCGCAGCGGGGGGATTGTTTGCGCCGCCGCTCGGGGAAGCGGAGCGCGGGGACCGCTCCCCGCCGCGCCCCCCCCTCCTCTTCCTCCTCCCCGCGCCCCGCCGCCACCGCCGCCCCCGTTCCCGCGCCGGGCCCCCACCCCGGAGCCAATATTCCGGAGATCAAGCGCTACGCGGCGGCGGCGGGGCCGGCGGCGGGGCCCGGGGCGGTCGTCGGGGCCGGGGGGGACCGCAGCGAGGCCGCCGCCGCCGCCATGGAAGCGCTGGGACCCGGTGAGAGCCGCGGGGGCGCGGAGGGCGGGTGGGACGGCGCGGAGCGGGGCAGCCCGCGGGCGCGGGGGCCCGGCCGGCCGCGGCCCTGGCCGGTGGCGGTCAGCGCCGGCCCTGTCAGGCGCGGGCCCGGCTCCGGGCCCGGCGGGCCGTGTCAGCGCGGGGGGAAGGAGGCCGCGGGCCCGGCCGGCCCCGGCGCGGGGCTGCCCCCGCCGTCCTCGGGCGTTCGCGGCTGGGCCGCGGCCTGGGGCGGGCGGTCCGGTCCGTGCCGTGCCGCAGGCCGGGCCCGGCGGGCCCCGGGGCCGCTGGTGACCCCGCAGCAGGCCTCCGGCGGCGGGTTGACAGGCCAGCGGGCTCGGAGGCGTCTTGGCAGCCGCCGGGCGCTTCCCTTTAAAGAGGAACTGCAGCAGGTCGCTAAACTTTCCGAGCAGGTTCGCGTGTGCCCGCACGGCTCCCGCTGAACAGGTTGCTTGGAAGTGCGGTGGAAGTTTTCTGCTTTTTTTTTTTTTCCCCCCCACCCGGGGCTGTCGGGTGACGTCCCGTCCCGAGAGTAAATCGGGGGTGGCCCGGGGTGCGGGCAGGCTGGGCACGGCCGGGCTGCGGCTGGGGAGCGGGACAGCGGCAGCCCGGGGAGAGGGGAGCGCACGCAGGTCTCTGGGGTGCGTGAGCTCTGTGAGCTGTGCAATAATAAGTTTTATTTTTGACATTGAGCCGTTATTAAGAGTCTAAGGTGATACTTTGTGAGAATACGGATGTTATTTTTTATTTTTTTTAACATTGGTTAAGTAGCGGTGCTATTTTGCATGTGGCATCTTCCTACTTCTGTCTTATTCCATGATTATTCTTCCATCCAACATCTGCAAGGCGTATTTCTTGACCTAAGTGGTCTGCGCACCTTACCCATCAAGTTCCCATTCAAACTAACGGTGTAATCGAAATAGTGTTAATTTTGGTGCGATAGGAAACGTTTATTGACACAAAGGTGCAATTCCAGAAGAATCCAGATTTTAAGATAGTGAAGGGCTGACCTGGAGGGTCTGCTGTATGTAGGTATGATGTAGCATGTCCTCTCTGACTTCCCACTGTAGAAGTAGATCCTCTTTTAGTTTTGTAAAACTGTTTCCTGTCTGAAGTAATTTGGTTGAGGGTGCTTAGTCCATAATCGACACAGAGTAGCAGAAGTTAAAAGACTAACAGCACAAATAACCCCAGTCAGGCTGAGCAGGTAAAACCCTGATAAAATAGGCGTGACTTGCAGGGCAGCCTGGCTTCAAATGGGAAAAGAGTTTTTAGCTTATTCTCTGGAATCCTTTGAGAAATAACTTTAGAAAGGAGGAGATGTAAGTTTTATCTCCTTTGATCAAAACCGACTGAGGTCAGCGTTGTCATGCCTGTTTACAGAATTTGTCGATACCGAGGGAGGAAAATGGGTAAATATAGTTGTCATTTAATCTCTTGCAGGAGGTCAGTGCCTGCACTTACTTCAGACTAATTAGCGCGGGATTAATGGATCATCTCTCTAGTATCCAAATACGCACAGCAAACTTTGATTGCCCTTGATGATTCACGCTTGTCAAGACAGCTGTAGTTTTAAAGTCCAAACTGTACCCCGCAAGCGGTTTAGCTGCGGCGTCGAGCTCCGGGGGGGATCGCGATTAGCCAGGCGGGTGTGGGGCCGGCGATGTGTCGCGTGGGCTGTCTGTGGCCTCGGCAGCCACCCTGCTGCTGCAGCTTTGGGGCGCTGACGTGTCGAGTGGGCTACGGCTGCTTACGTCCTCTAAGTGTTACTTCTGCTTAAAAATATTCTGGGGTTAGCGTCCTCAGGTCGGTAATTTTAATTGGTAACCTGGTAGCCATTGGAGGGCTTATAAACCCTGTGTAGAAGGCTCCTTGGATTTGGTCCTGGCTTTAGTTTATGACTGTGTTAAAAGTTTATTGCTGCACCCTGAAGTGTACCTAAATATGAGTTTCATCCTCCCACAGGATCTGCTTCTCTTCTCTCCTGGTATAAACTGTGAGCCTCTGACTTAAATGGATACTGGCGGGTTGACACAGTCTTATGTTACTAAATTTGCCCCAAGTTTTGTGATTGGTTTATTAATGCATTCCTATATTGTAATTTTCCCCTCTACCACAGAGGGAAGAAACTTTGAGCACACTAAGCAGTGGCAGATACAGACAAAACCCATGAAAATATACAAATTCAATTTGCTTTTTGTGCAGCGTCAGCTGAAGCTGTGATAGATTAAAAAAAAAAAAAAAGAAAAAAGGTCTGTTTAATCTTGTTACCAGGTATCTCAGATCTTAACACTTTGAGGAAGTTAGCTGAAGACTTAACTAGTGACTAGCTTGCATGTTGAGTACTTTTCCAAGCCTCTAGTAATGTCCTTAGAACTGTTCCTGAAGCTCTTACTTTTGTCCAAATAAATTATCTTCTCCACATCTGTTAGGAATCTATACCTGTCTTTATGTCTTCTCCCTTACTCTTTTTTTTAGAAGAAAGCCCAAACCTTTCCTCGCTCCTTTCTTTGTGTTGGAATTTTAAATTGGCTGAAATTGTGCTCTAGAGGAAAAGTATTTCACTACTAACAAAAGTGATGTGTTCACAATGTAAAGGAAATGACAAAACTGTTTTAGCTTAGATCCAACATGAAAATATGTTTTTAATTTAGTTTAGAATAAAAATATCCCTTACCCATTTCCAGATAACACCAATTTTCAGATAAAAATTGGGGATCTACGTCCTAAATATGCCAAGAGTGACAGTCATTAACATCTGAACTTTAAGCCTATAGTGAAAACTATGAAAACATGTGGCTTGTGTGGGTATTGGCTAGTTCTAGAAATGGTGGTAGGAATACATTTATCTTTACATTACATAAAACTACATAACATGTAGATGGTTGCATTCCATCTCAGAACTCTGTGAAGTTCATAACCACAGCCATGAATAAATGTTACTAAAGTTTTGAGAATGAAGTATGGCCCTAACCTATATATATGCTTTAGGGAACACGGGTTTTTACATGGAAGCCCCGAGCAGCTGGAGGGCTGAGCCATGTGGAACACCTCCATTTGCAAGCTCAGGAAGCTACTTAAGATTTCCTTCTGCCCTGTCAGAAAGTCAGCTAAAGTGCACCTGAAAGGATACTGCTCTGAATGATCGGTTACCTCTCATACATATTTATCTGACTTCCCTAGGGCCCCCGGCAAGCCTTTTCCAGCCACCCCGTCGCCCAGGCCTGGGAACTGTTGGGAAACCCATCCGCCTCCTAGCCAACCATTTCCAGGTTCAGATCCCTAAGATTGATGTTTATCACTATGATGTAGATATCAAACCAGAAAAACGCCCCCGAAGAGTGAACAGGTATGAGTTGTTTAACAAAAAAAAAAATTGAAAAGTGTATATGCCTCCATTTAAGAAAACTGTACATCCCAGAAATTCTTCATCTGCTACAGGCTGGTTTATGTTTGAGCGAAGGTTAGCAGTTGCTTTTCAGTGAACTATAATATTCTCCTTACTTTTATGAAGGTGTTTTGCAATTGGCCTGTAGTCTGGAAGGCTCTAGGAGATGTACGAAGTGTTGAACTACAGTTGGTTTTATTTAACAGCCTCCAAGTGACTGCCCCGATCACTGTTCCACAGTCTGTTACAGAAAAGTGAGTTAGCAGCTGAGGGGAGGGGATTCAGCTTGCGGATGGATGCCAGCGTTTTAGGGACCACGCGTGGACGCTTTGACCGTAGAATCAATCCACAGAGCTCCCCCCTCACCCCAGGGTAGATGCTTGTGTTTGCTCCTGTGTTTGAAGAGCTCTCATGATTCCATGGCCTGTTTTGACGGGATCTCTGCTGACAGTAGGGATACCTGCCTGGCCCGTGTGCTGAAACTTAGGTGTCTTAATCTGGAGGTGACTTTTAAAACTCCAGGTGTTGACTTGGGTATACTCTGGTGCATTGCTGTTTCTTGTACCTTGCTCATTTAAGAAAATGTGAAAAAGGAATTTTAAACTGTGTAAGACCATTGCTGGATTTGCCGTTCTTCAACCTAACTGGATAAATCCCTCTGTAGAGAGGTGGTGGATACTATGGTGAGACACTTCAAGATGCAGATATTTGGTGATCGGCAGCCTGGATACGATGGGAAGCGGAACATGTACACTGCACACCCGTTACCTATTGGCCGGGATAGAGTAAGTGGTGCTATAAGTGGTTTTCTGTAGGAAAACTGTTACAGTGTCATTTGAAAAGTGTTCTTTTATTGACATAAACTCAAAATGCTGTCACACGTATTAGTACGGTCTTGGAAAGGACAGGCAGTGCCCGTCAGGGATCTCTAGGAACTTCCTGGTGTTTTACTGAAGTTTCTAATTCCCAACTCTTCAGCTGGAGAATTTGTCAGTGATAGTGTGAACTAATATGTTGTGCTCTTTCAGCTGCAAATAGATTTTTTTTTTTTCTCTCTGCCCTGATAGAAACTTCCTTTTTTTCTGTTCTAACCCTTGTTCTGTTGCTAAATGATAAGGTAGTTGTAGATGACAAATACGCTGGTTTGGCTGCGCCGTTGAGATACGTCCTCCCGTTCCCTAAGAACGAGATGGGCTGCCCTGGCCCGTCGTGGCCTGGGCCGTGCTCGCCAGCGCCCTGGCCCTGACAGATCGCAGCCTGTGTTAACCAGGCCCGACACAAAGCTTAACCCCCAGCTGCTCTTCTCCCCAGGGCTCTGGTACAGTGCCATGAGGAGTACGTAGGATGAGTTCACATTTGCCCTTTGGGCTGACGGTGTGTGAGAATAATCTCAAGTACTGTGCTAGAACCCTGAGATTTGTGTTTCCCCATGAGTCGTCTTTTTGACCAAAAGGTTTTCTTGCTTTCCCGTTTGGTTCTTGAGACATCTTGCTATTAATTGGCTGACTTCAAAAAAAATGACTCATAGTTCTCCAGAGCTTTGATGTCACCATACTAATTACTGCTTAAAATTTACATTTAAAGGTACCTCAGTGCAGTTTCTCAGATGAATAAATTAGAAGCTTTCGAAATCCTAAGGAAACTGATTATAATATTTTAAGAGAATTAAACAAACTAATCATCAAAAATACAGATTCAAAGAATACCTAGGAGAAAAACATAATGTTGCTTAGCGTTGTGATAGTCTGCCATCCGTAACAAAAGCTTGTGCTTAATTCTGTCAGGTGGATATGGAGGTGACCCTTCCAGGGGAGGGGAAGGACCAGACGTTTAAGGTGTCCATTCAGTGGGTGTCAGTCGTCAGCCTTCAGCTGCTGCTGGAGGCTCTGGCAGGGCACTTGAATGAAGTTCCTGAGGACTCTGTACAGGCGCTCGACGTGATCACGCGGCACCTCCCCTCCATGAGGTGGGTACTTCTGGCGCCTTCCTCACTGCTTAAGTCTGTCTTAACGCTTGTATTCGTTCTTACCTGCTGCTATTCTACTGCTGTTACACTTTCCTACCGTAGAAGGGGTGAGGGATGCAGTTGTGTAATTCAACGCCCGCCTTACGAATTTGCACTAGAATAGGGAAATCTGATCTGAACTCAGGACTTGTATCTGCTGGTCATGTTTCTAACGGGAATCTGCTGTAGCCTTTCCAACTGCAGTCGGTAAAGGCTTTGTACACTTGCCATAACTTGGCTCTGACAGTTCTAACATACTGTAGAAATGTGTTTTAAACACTACAGGCATGAATGTAAAAAGGTGTATCAGAAAGGAACGATCGAAGTATTAATTTTCTTATTTTTTTCAGGTACACTCCCGTCGGCCGCTCCTTCTTCTCCCCCCCTGAAGGTTACTACCACCCCCTGGGAGGCGGCAGGGAGGTCTGGTTTGGTTTCCACCAGTCGGTCAGGCCTGCCATGTGGAACATGATGCTCAACATTGATGGTATGTAGGAAATTCTGTCTCGCTAATGGAACAGAGTTCTTTCTACTTCTAAATTAAATGTCCTGTGTGGGTTTTTTTTTTTTTAATCTTAGTGTCGGCAACTGCTTTCTATCGTGCCCAGCCTATCATTGAGTTCATGTGCGAGGTCCTGGACATTCAGAACATCAATGAACAAACCAAGCCTCTTACAGACTCCCAGCGTGTCAAGTTTACCAAAGAAATCAGAGGTAAAGGCTTGGTCTAAAGCTGCTACAAAAGACTGGAAACCTGCTCGTATTACATTGTAATTAAAATTTGCAAGGTGCTTGGGAAGCCGGCCTATTCCTTTTTGCCTTCATCTTCCTCAAAGGTGACTCCTATGCCTGAATTTATTTAGATGACTTTTGTGTTGGGTTTTCAGGTCTAAAAGTGGAGGTTACCCATTGTGGCCAGATGAAGAGAAAATATCGAGTTTGCAATGTTACTCGGCGACCAGCCAGTCATCAGACGTATGTATACAAGCACTTTCTGACAACTTAAAAAATCTTGAACCTTGTAGATAAACTGGGTATATTGTTTATGCAAGAATGGTTGATTCTGGAGGTGAAGCAGCTGTGTGTCTTTACAAGAATGTTTACTCTTAGTGAAGTAGAGGGACAGCATGAGTTTAGACCACTGCTTTATTTCCTTCAACAGGGGAAAACTGAAGCTGTATCCTGGCTTTTAAATATAGTTATTAAAGGCTATAATTTTTAAAATACCTGTGAGAAGTTCAGTATATAGTTTATAAAATCTTTTCATAAAGAAGAGATCCAGTAGTTAAGGAAAATAAATGTTTCCAGCATTTCTAGTCTGGAAGAGATTTTTCCATACCATTTTTTCCTTTAAAAAAAAAATAATTTTGAAAAGTCTAACCAGAACAAATGTCCTTTATAGGTTTCCTCTGCAGCTGGAAAATGGGCAAGCAATGGAGTGTACAGTAGCTCAGTATTTTAAGCAGAAGTACAGTCTGCAGCTAAAATATCCTCACCTTCCCTGTCTCCAAGTAGGCCAGGAACAGAAACACACGTACTTACCGCTTGAGGTAGGAATCTTTCTCTTGCATTGCGGTGCAGCCTCTGTTAAAGGGTCTCACGCCACCTCCTGCTGCTTCTCTGTAGGTGTGTAACATAGTGGCAGGCCAGAGATGTATAAAGAAGCTAACGGACAATCAGACGTCGACGATGATAAAAGCAACTGCAAGATCTGCACCAGACCGACAGGAAGAAATCAGCAGACTAGTAAGTGTTTTTTCCAGCTAAACAGTCTGCGTTTGTCACTTCGCGTGGCTCTCCCAGCAGCACTGTAGCGCGCATATTGCTCGAAAGAAAGACCAAGAACTGCAGAAGTTAAAAAGCTGACTTCTTTAAAACAAATCCTTTTAAATAGAAAGCCCGTTCATAGCAAAGGGGACAGAGCCACCCGAAGGTGTAGCTACGTAACCACGTTTCTTGTCCCCAGGTGAAAAGTAACAGTATGGTTGGTGGGCCTGATCCGTACCTGAAGGAGTTCGGTATTGTTGTCCATAATGAAATGACGGAGCTGACGGGCAGAGTTTTGCCGGCACCGATGCTGCAGTATGGAGGCAGGGTGAGTTTTCCGTGCCTTGCAAAATACCTTGTCCTGAGGTTATTTAAATTCGTTAAGTGTTTTGCGTATCACCTCATACGGCTTCCTTTGAGCACTGTTCGGCTGTAGTCAAAACAAAGCAGCATTTTAGTTTTAATTTGCCTTTGGTTTTTACCTAGAACAAGACTGTGGCCACACCAAACCAAGGTGTGTGGGACATGAGAGGGAAGCAGTTCTATGCTGGCATTGAGATTAAAGTTTGGGCTGTTGCCTGTTTTGCTCCTCAAAAACAATGCAGGGAAGACTTACTAAAGTAAGTATTTTCCTATTTATTCAGGATACCTATTTCAAGGTTTATTTTCCTCATATTTCTGAACGGTGATATGCAGTATAAGTTGATTTTAATGCATCCAGTAGTAAAAAAGAGGAAATGACAGTTGTGCGGTGTCTTAAATATTTACAACTTGGGAGGAGACGAAGTTCATAACCTAATAGGCCAGCTAGGAAAAGCGTTAATTCCCTTGCCACTGAGGCTGCGTTTCCTGCTCTGGAGGCTGCATTCCACTTGTCCTTGGTTGTTTTTACAAATAATGATGATGGTCTTTCATTCTAAAACATGAACTATTTTTTTTTCTTAACCTTTACCACCTCCCAGGCAACATATGCCACATTTTTTCCCCTGTCCTTAAAATTACACTACAGAATCCTAAAGATAGAGGTTGTGTGAACCACTGAAAATGTTTGGCAAAAATCATAGTTGCAGTAATGCTCAGATAAGTTTGGTGGATGAGTGAAGATCTACCAGAGCGTCAGTATTAGTTTGGGAATCTGCCTCAGAATATTCAACTCAAAAGTATGTTTGTTTCCCCAAGAGTTCTAAAATTACAGAAACAGAGGCTTATGAAACTTCCTCAGACAGGATTAGAATCATATTAGTGAGTTCCTTACAGTGATAGAGTTGCTAAAAAAAACCTACTGTAGTGTCAAATTGGAAGCGATGTGAAATAGCTGATATAGCTTAGATCTTGTTGTTAAAATTAATGGCAAAGTAAAGCGTAGTGAAAAGGCCAGGACAAATCCATTTATATTCCATTTTCAGGAGTTTTACTGACCAGCTGCGCAAGATCTCAAAGGACGCGGGGATGCCGATCCAAGGCCAGCCCTGTTTCTGCAAATACGCCCAGGGTGCAGACAGCGTGGAGCCCATGTTTAAACACTTAAAACTGACTTATGTTGGCCTGCAGCTGATCGTGGTGATTCTACCTGGAAAGACACCCGTGTACGGTATGGAGAAGAGGCTGTAGCGTGTTGTACAGCAAGTGGGCATCTCATTATGCACTTCAGCTGTAGGAAGGAGACAGAGCAGGCAATGTGTTCCTTTTAAAAGGGTTTTTTGGAGATGAGTTTGTCAGGCCTGATTGGAGTACTTCTATATTGCCAAAGAGCAAACTGAATCTCTGTCAGTGAACTTTTAAGGGTCTGAGTTACGATAACATTTGAAAAAAAAATAAGAGAAAGCAGATGGAACTACTTGACTGTTCAGGTAATTGGAACCACTAACTTATTTTTCTGTCACAGCTGAAGTAAAGCGGGTTGGTGACACTCTTCTAGGAATGGCCACTCAGTGTGTTCAGGTAAAGAATGTGGTAAAAACCTCACCACAAACGCTGTCCAACCTGTGTCTGAAGATAAATGCAAAGCTTGGAGGAATCAACAATGTGCTTGTACCTCATCAAAGGTGAGATTAAATCTACAGTTCTCCTTGAAGTCTGGGTTGTTGAGCAAAACAGTGTTGTTTTGTTCGCTGATACCTTTGAAATATTACGTGCTTTAGAAACACTCTGAAGTGGACAGAGAAGGATGCTTCCGCATTCGGAGTCAGCCTAGAAAGCCCTGTGCTCATCTCCAGCGTTAGAGCCATCCAGCAGTGTGTGTGCAAACAAGCTCACAAAGGCTTTTTTTTCCCCATGTTTCTCTTTCCTGCCTTTGGGTTCACTCAGTTTGCCTTTTCCTCTTGCCACCCCCTCAAGCACACTGTATAACGGAACAGAGGGCGGAGGAGCGACTTGGGAAAAATGCCGGTAACTTTGTCTGCCTGTGGTCCTTTCCTTTTCCCTTTCTGTTCCCTCTGGACTGTAAGAGCTTGAGGCAGAGAACTTCATCCTTCAAGATTCCGACAGGGTTTTAGTTGTGTTTAACCTTCCTCGGTTGTAATTTTTAAAAATTTCCTTACACCCCCCCCCCCCCCTTCTTTGTGTTGTAATTATTTATTATTTAATAAAGCTCAATCACGTTAAACAGGCCATCGGTGTTCCAGCAGCCAGTGATCTTTCTGGGAGCGGATGTGACTCACCCTCCCGCCGGGGATGGGAAGAAGCCTTCCATCGCTGCTGTGGTGGGCAGCATGGACGGGCACCCGAGCCGCTACTGTGCCACGGTGCGGGTGCAGACCTCGCGCCAGGAGACCTCCCAGGAGCTGCTCTACAGTCAGGAGGTGATACAGGACCTGACTAACATGGTGCGAGAACTATTGATCCAGTTTTACAAATCCACTCGTTTCAAGCCCACAAGGATCATTTACTACAGGGGCGGAGTATCCGAAGGACAGATGAAGCAGGTATTGCCTAATGACTTCTTGCTGCTGTGAAAAGGGATTGGCCCTTGAAAATATACGTGTTTACGTGGATTGCATTTGTTACGGGGACAGTTAACGGTTTCACAACGTACAGTTATCCCGTCTGATCACGTTCGTTACGAAGTGGCCTTTGTACACAGGGAAAAAAATGAAAATAACACGAATAATACTGAATTCAGCACCTAATAGTCAAATCTTCTACTTCTAGGTAGCTTGGCCAGAACTGATAGCAATCCGGAAGGCCTGTATTAGTTTGGAAGAAGATTATAGACCAGGAATAACCTACATCGTTGTGCAGAAAAGGCATCACACCAGACTATTCTGTGCTGACAAAACCGAAAGGGCAAGTAATGTTGACTACATAAGAAGGAGGTGATGGCAACAGGAAAGTAAGATTGTTTGGTTAAGCGGGGTGGTATCCGTCTTGTCCACTAAAACTGAATTCAGCTGTCCAAGCAGTAGCAGTGCTGTGCAGTAACAGGCTTTCTCTACCAAAATAACCAGTTCCTCCCCTTTTTTTGTTGCTCTGGATCAAGCGGTCAGATGGAACAGCTCGTTCCCAGCCTCTTTTGGAGTAGGCGTGCTCTATATCCCTGTTTTTGTGTGCCTGGAGCTGTAGCCTGGGTTTTTATAGTCTGGGATTCCTGACTATAAACTGAACTAGTTGTTCAGTTTGTTGCCTGTTCTGTCTCTAGATGCATCTGTAAGATTTGCCTATGGCACAAATCCACCAGCCAGCTAAGGAACCTTCTTTAGGAAAGTTCTTGATCTCGGGTTTGCTAAAAAAAGGCAGATCTCGGGGGTGTGAGTGCAAACAAGGCTATGAAATAAATTTATTTCAGAAAACCTGCATTTTCGGATCCTGAATTACTTGTGTGGGCTTTATCCCACTCTGTGATTTTAATGGTACTGGCAAGTACTTTATTTTTCTCTGATGACACACCAGTTGGATTTGGTGAAGTTTCTAAAAATGAGCTCACGGAGAACATTTTCATTCCTCCTATGTAAATGACCTTAATATTTTTCCACCTTTTTGAGCAGTAAATTCTCAAACAGCTGTACGTAGAGCCTACCTGAGGAGGTATTTTTGGGTCACTTCCAAAAAAACCCTGATGCTAATAATAACCTTTGCTCCATAGGTGGGTAAGAGCGGCAACGTACCAGCAGGCACTACTGTGGACAGCACGATCACACATCCTTCTGAATTTGACTTTTACCTCTGTAGCCATGCAGGAATTCAGGTAATTTTCAGCTCTGCTGTGCTCGGCCTGTGGGACTAAACCCTTACAGTCGTCCCGATGAGAAATGCTGCTTCTATTTAGAGCTTGGTTCAGTGCCCATTGGGCACGTGCTCTTCAGTGCCCTGACAGAAGGTACAGCCCTCAGGTACAGCCTCTGCGTTTGTTGCTGCTCTCCGGCTGACTGCTGCTCTGTCCTCCCCAGGGAACCAGCCGGCCCTCCCACTACCAGGTCTTGTGGGACGACAACTGTTTCACCGCAGACGAGCTGCAGCTCTTGACGTACCAGCTGTGTCACACGTACGTGCGGTGCACGCGGTCGGTCTCTATTCCAGCTCCCGCGTACTACGCCAGGCTGGTCGCGTTCAGGGCCAGGTACCATCTCGTGGACAAGGATCATGACAGGTAAGGGGCTGTGCCGCGTCGTCTTGGTAGTCAGAAAAGGGGCCTGAAGGGTAACGGTGGGCAGCCCGGTTGTTGACGGTTCTCTGTGTGTGTCTGTGCTCTTACAGTGCTGAAGGCAGCCACGTGTCGGGACAGAGCAACGGCCGCGATCCTCAGGCTCTGGCGAAGGCGGTGCAGATCCACCACGATACTCAGCACACGATGTATTTTGCTTGAGAGCATCTGGGAAGACGAGGCAAAATCAACAACCCACGCAGTCCTGAAATGGTTTGAACGCCTACTGCTCTAGCTAGGGCCCAGTTTATTTCAGACTGCCCACTACCAGCAGCTCTGACCAGTCGCACTGAATCTGTACTTCACAGCAATGTCTGATGCACCAACACAATTGAGCCATTTGTTTCATTGTTTTATGTCATAGGAATCCACAGACTGTCTTTTCTGATGCATTGGACTGAATTTTTACCTCAAAGCGCAAAAGGCAGATCATCCTGAAATTTTTAAAGGACTTGGCACGAAAGGTTTCTATTGAATATTTTGCTAGCTGTCGTTTTTAAGTTATCTTCTCATCCCATTAGTTTATCATGACGACTGATCCCCCGTCTTCACGCACTGCTTAGTGAGTATATGCATATTATGGCAAAATGTTTTACTCCGGTTAAATGTAATTGTTCTATTGTGTGGGGCCATAGATTTTTTAATGGAGATTTTAGACTTCACTACTGTAAATGCCTTTTAACGAACATAACTTTCACAGGTATTGCAGTTTTTTGTCAGTTTTACTAATTATCTTTTTAATCTCTGCAGACTTCGGCTGCAAAGCAATTGCACTATACTGCGAGTTCAAATAGGTGGTTCTTGTTCTGTGAATGTGTAATATAACCAGATAGTGATGCCTGTCAGTAGATTTTAATTATAATGGTTACAAATAATACTGCCATGGTATCGTAACAAGTACTGAACCATCATTCCCCCCTCTAAAAATGATAAAAACAACAAAAAAAAATTAGCTTTTAGGTATTTTGCAAACTTTTACAAAAGTGCCCACTTTATGCTGCTGTGTGGTTTGATAAATCTAAGTGATTTTAAAACTTTTTTCTCATAGAAGGTTTAACTTTGGCAATAAATATTTGTTTTTTAAGCCCCCCTAACAGTGTAATTTTCTAGCTGAGGATTGTGCATGAGTTTAACCAACATTCTCGTGTCGTTTTCTGAACACACAATTTGGCAGTTTCTGAAACTAATTAGAAAAGACGCACTTCCATGCTTTTTTTAAGAATTATTTTTAACTGTTTTATATTCACTGTTGGTGTCCTGTCTACAACATTTTTTATAAGCTTGGAAACTGGGTGTTACGTGTGGGAAAGGCTTGCCAATCTGTACAGTCTAAATGTATTGTGTGACAGGCAACCTAAGGACTTGTACCAGCATTTTAAACTTTTTTTCCCTGGGAATCTGGGTTGCACACACAACTGCATCCAACAGCATGTTTTAACCAGTGTAAGTCCCATAGACTGATTCTGTCCCAGCCTAGAAATTAGGGTTTTTTTAATCTGCTTGGCTTTTTTCAGCTGCAACGTGTAATAAAGAACAGGGGCTTGGTTTCACTGACTACTCTTGGAATCCACAACCATAGTACGTTAAGACTAGATTCCTCTTAGTGTTAACCTGAGTTAGCGCAGATGAAAAGCTTATTCCTAAACTGAGTGGAGCCAACACCACTACTTTGATAACAGAGGTTTGAGAAGTCCAACGATTGCACTGTGGTCTCTGATAGTCGTGTGGGGTTTGCTGCTAAGTTGTCTGCTGTTCCAAAGCGTAGGAACCAGCCCCCTCAAAATTTCAGCAATATGAAATGCTGATTCCTTCAGTCTTTAAGCTTGTAAATAAATTAAAGTTTACATTTCTAAATGCTGTTTTTTTCAGTTGTACCAGAGTACACTGAACTTAATCTTCAAACAGTTTTATAATCTTCTTTCGAGTAGTACGTCTCATTAAATTAAGTTTAAACTTTAAAAATTTCTGTTAAAAAGGGGACTGAATTGAACTCTGCTCCTGGCACATACTGTGGACAGGTTTAGATTGAAAAAGAAAATATTCTTTTTAGTTTTTTTAATTTTTTTTAAAGAATACCTCACTTGTGTAATAAAATCAGGACATGTGGGTGGGAGACTGACCGCTGCTTCAGCTAGATGGCTGCTTTTCTCAGTACTCGTTCAGGGAGAATACAAAAACCCCTTTTTAGAATGAACTCTGACTGACCCAACACACACGGAGAACTTTGGCACCTTGAAAAGAAACTGAGCACCCTTTTTAGGTTGTAGGTTCAAAGATCGCTATTTTGGGTTTGTGCACTAGGCAAGAATGTGACTGGTTTAATCAAGGGTGCGTAAGAAATACTTAATTTTATCACCAGTTCGTTGTCCAGTGCCAAGCACTCCTAGTTCAGATTGAGTGAAGTGAGAGCCTCTCCTTTGTTTGCCTGTGACTGGACTGAACATTTAACCTCGGACTACGGGATCGTTAGACCTCGGCTAGGGCTGGGCGCAGGGCGAGAACCTTCAGCGGGTCTCGCGTCACGCCGCCGCCGCGGCCACGGTGCTGTGCTCTGGGAGAAGAGCGCCGGAGCTCAGGACCGTGGCGTGGCGGTGACGGTAAGATCAAAGTTTCGGCAATGCTGTCCTACACAGGTCTGAGTCCAAGTCTGGAGGTTGGGCTTGACGGTCTGGATTAACCCCCTGGGCCTGACTGAATCGTTATGCATGTGTCAATCAATGGGAAGATGTGCATTCTGTAGATGTAGTTCTTAGGGTGTTTTGTTTTGTTTTGTTTTTTTATAAATAAAGCCTGTTGGCCACTGTAGCTATGTGGTGTGAAAGATTTTAAATGTAGCAAAGTTTAAAGAGTTGGGGAAGGGGGTGGTTGACATTTAAAAAAAAAAAAAAAAAAGGCGCAGAAATCCCATTTTCAAACCAGTTCTGCTTGCTTTGTGAACAGCTGAATTCTGAACAAGCTCTGGCAATCACTAGTTAGCCTGTCTCAAACATGTGAACAGCCTGGCTTATTTATTGTTGTAAGTACCCCAGTTTAGTGTCGTGCCTGTAGCCGCATCCCCAGGGCGCGGAGGCGGCCGTGTCCTGCCCCCGCGCTCCCCGCGCTGCGTCTCTCGTCCCGGACACGCCTCGGAGCTCCTCACCCTCAGCCACAGCTTTGCTCTCCGGACGGGGACGGGCACCTCGGTTCAGATCCAGCGTTTGACAAAACCCACCCCCAAACTACCTTTGTGGATGTGCTGTAGGAGTTTTCTTGCTCAATAGCAAGGGAGTAACTCTGCTTTCATTTTCGGAAGGCGGGGTTTGGAGGGCATTGTATCAATACTGTTTCAACTACAAGGTTTTTTCCTTGTGCATTGGAGGAAAGATCTTGTAATATCACTTACAGATTTTCTTATACCTTGCTATTGACATTTTCATATTTCTATGTCTAGAGGCTGAAACTTCAATGTAAAATGTTTGCATTTGTTCCTTTTGACTTATGATGTAATTTTTGTTTCTATATTGTTAGACTTGTAATGTTTAAAATTGTATTTTATTAAATTTGGACTGGATGTATGTCTCTAGCAATACGAGGTACTCTTTCTAAACTGTTATGGGTGGGTTAGCAGCCCCATGTTGCGGTAAGATGCTGGTCGTGTACAACTTGCAATGTATTTTTTTTTTTTTAGCCTGCAGGGATATTTTGTGTTCATGTGTCCAAAAATAATAATAATAATAATAAAAAAAATTGGCATTCTTGTGCCAAATGTTCTGTTTTTCCTTGTTGATGTCTAATAAATGCAATGTACAGAGTGAGCAACTGATACTGTTGCCTGTAAACAAATGTCTTAAATTATTTAACTTTTAATTAAAACTTGTACACAATGTGTAACCTGTGGAACTCATTGCCACAACCTATTTATTTCTGATGTGCTAGGGCTCAGGAAGCGATAGAAGTACTCGGGGATAACATCTCTAGTGATACCAGACGGAGGGTTTGGGTTACCCGTGGTCGGAGCCAGCGCAGCCTCGGCGGGGGATGTTCAGGGCAGGCCTAATTTTTTTTAACGTTCTCAGAAATTATATAGCACTGTCTAGAGAAAATAACAGTGTCAGCAGACTCTGCATCCGCCTGGAGAAGCGCTTCTGTATTAGTCACAAATTAATAAATGAAAGAGCCGTTTGCTTGTTCATCTTCTCCAGTTCAGGTGAGGGTTTGTTGTTTCCTCAGACAACTGTACTTCACTAGAAATTACAACTTTTGGAGGAGGCCAAAACGTGACGGCTCTAAACGGACAGGGTTGCTTAAAACAGCCTGTGTCTCCCCCAATCCCTCCTGCCAGGTGTTAATTCTTTTTGCAGCGGACGGAGATTCTGGGGTTTTGGGAATGGGGATGGTTCCACTCCCTGACACGCTGCGGACGGGGGTTACAAACCTCATCCCCTTTAGCCTTCTCCTGAAACAACGCTGCTGGGGTTTTTGCCTTTTTTATCAAAGTTGCGCCACAGGGTCTGTTTTCACCCGTGCGCACGCCTGGGGAGGGCAAGTCTAACAAATATGGTGAAAAATGGGCCGTTTCTGGCCAGTTCTGCTGGGTTTAGGTGGAGCGGGGCTGCGGGGGGGCCCTCAGCACCTCAGGAATAACAAAAAAGCTGCCACTATGAGACCTGCTTCCTCCTGGACTTGACAGCACAAAATGAGTCAAAAAAAGGAAAAAAACACCAACAAAACACGAAAAAAATGCCTCTGGCTGCGGAGCGGAGTGCAGGCCCGAGCGCAGGCGGTCAGTGCTCCGCCGCTCCGGGGCCTCGGCTGGGGCTCCCCCTCAGGGCCGCCCCTCGGCACCGCCCGGTGTCCCTCCCCCGGTGCCACCCGGTGTGTGTGTGCGTGTCCCCTCCTCCCCGCCGGGAGCAGCCCCGGTGGCGGCCGCGCCGCCTCGCCTCGGGCCCAAGATGGCGGCGGGTCCGTCGGGCGCCGCCTTTGTTGGGCGCGGGGGGCCGGGCGGCGGCGGCGGCGCGTGCGCGCTGAGGCGCGGCGAGAGGCGGCTGCGGCGGGCGGCGGTGGAGCCCCGGCCCCGGCCCTGCCCGGCCCTGCCCGGCCCCTGCCCGCGGCCCTGCCCGGCCCTGCCCGGCCCCTGCCCGCGGCCCCGGCCCCTGCCCGCGGCCCCCGGCTCGGAGCGGCGCCCGCGTGGATGGGATGGAAGCGGGACCCTCGGGAGCAGGTAGCGGCGGCGTGTGGGGGGGGCGCACACTGAGGGGATTGGGGGGGGGAGTGTGCACCGGGGCGGGGGGTGCACCATAGGACCGGGGACCCCCGCTGGAGGGGCCGGGGGGCTGTAACGGGGAGCTGCGCGGTGGGGGGTGCAGGGTGGGGGCCGTGCGGCGGAGGGATGTGCGGCGGCGGGGGGGGATGTGCAACGGGGGGCTGTGCTGTGGGAAGAAGCAGGGGGGGGCCTGCGGTGGGCGTCGGGGTGTGTGTGGGGGGTCTGAGCAGCGGGGGGGGAGGGGCAGACCGAGCAGGGGGGTGTCTGTGCGGCGGGGGGGTGCGGGGAACGCGCCTGTCTGGGGCTGCAGCCCGCCCGGAGGGGCCGCAGGGCCGCCCCGCTTTTGGGGGGGTGCAGCGAGGAGAGGACAGGCCGGGCCCCCCCGGGGTGCCCTGGGGAGCAGCAGCCACGCGAGGGCAGGGGGCGGGGGGGGGTTCTGGGGGGCAGAGCACCCGCGGGGTTGGGGTGCGGGGCCAGGAGGACGCGTGTGGCTGCAGGGTGGGGAGCGCGGGGTGCCCCCAAAGCCCTGCGCAAAGGGCCTGTGTAGCACCGAGGAGCAGCAGCAGCCCCCCAGCTCCCTCTGTGCGTGTGTGTCTCCCCCCCAGTGCGATGTTTCGGGGAGCGGGGCGCGGGCCGGGAGCTGGCGTGGGGCCGGCGATGCCGAGCGCCGTGACAGCACGAAGCGGCTCCTCGCCCCGCGCCGGGGCATGCGCGGGGCCGGGGCGGTGCGTGGCGAGGGGCCGCGGGGGGCTGAGCCTCCCAGTCACCCCATAAACCCCCTGCCCCTACCTCCGCTCGCAGCTGACGGTGCTTTCGGTGCCGGCCCCTTCGCACCCACCTGCTCCGTGGGGGTTCGGAGAGCGGCTCCCCCAAAACTCGCCCGCTCGGCCGCTGTGCTGGCAGTCGCTCGCTCCCGTGAGCGTCGTGAGCTCATGCTGCGCCGAGTCACAGAAGGATTTGGGTACCTAAAATAAGGCAGGAGGAGGGGAGGGAGCGATGGGGACAGGGGAGCGCTGCCCTTGCGTGGCCTCGTGCTGGCAAGTTTGCCGCCCGCTGTAATGCGGCGGCGGCAACAACGTGAGATTTTTGACATAAAACTGTCGCACGTTCACCATCAAACTTTGGTCCTTCCTTACGGTATTTCATTTTAAGCGTGGCACGAAGATCTCTTCGCGTCTGCGTTACCTCCTGGCTGCCGGCGCTTTGTGTTTGGGGCTGATTTATGGGCCTCTGGAAGCCGTGATTTGGCAGCTGTGCCGGGCGTCGCGGGCTTTGCCGGCGCCTCGGGGCGACGCAGATAATGCCGCCAGCGTGCCCGCACCCTCCAGCCTTGACTGATTCTGTGAAGGTGCTTTAAAACAACCTCCCGGGTGGGATGGGGCCACGCGCAGGGAGACAGGTTTGGGTTTTGGTCCCGCTGACGGCACGGGGGGTCCCCGGGGCGGTGGGGGCTGCACTGGGAGCGGGGCTCTGATGCTGCGCTCTTGGGAGTTTCTCCTTTTCTCCCCAAATCTGGCTGGGGGACGTCTGCTCCCACCCGGCTCACCCTGCGTGCAGGGAGACGTTTACCCCGTGTCACAGGATTCGCCGCGGATCCCGCCTTGCCTCAGCATCCTGACGGTCCCCGGGTGCGGGGCTGAGCCTCGTGTCAGAGCCTGGATGATGCGGGGCAGCGACCTGTCAGGGTAATAAAGCAGAAATCTGGCGTGTGCCTGGATGCGCCCGATGGGAAGATGCCAGGAAAGGCGGCGGGGGAACCTGGGATGTCTTCTGACCCGCAGGCACTGCTCGGGGAGGCATGTGTGTGCTACTTTTAAAAACTGAAGTCGATTTCCCCCCCAGCTTTTAGTTTTCTTTATCCCTCACAAACTTCCTAAAAGCTGTTAATCTTAACCGTTGTCTTCCTGTGCTAAACCCTGTAAAAACCCCAAAGCTGTTCCGTCTGTTGGATCTCTTTATCTTCAGGAAACATGAAATCACGCGTGCCTGTTTCTGGGACAGGATTATACCAAGAAACAAAGCCGGGAGAAGCACCTTGCCCGGAGACACGGCACAGTGTGATTTATCTCTGAACACTTTCTGCAGCTTCTCTCTAAACCGTGGGAAGAACAAAACAGGGACAAGTTATTAAGATGGCAGACTAAAAGGAAGCCAAATCGAGCAGCAAAGCGCTGCTCTTTGGGCAGGGTGACCCATGGCGGAGCTGCCTGCGGGTTTTAACCTCCTCTGCGGGAGCCCCTGGCTCTGCGGGGCTGGCACACCCGGCACGGGGACACAGAGGGACATGGAGAGGAGCCGGCATCGCCTTTGTCCCATCCCCTCCGGCACGGGGGGCTGCCTTTGTCTGCTGCTCCTGGCTCCACGCGTCCCTGGCTGCCGCTGGCAGGTCTGCGGGAGTGGCAGGAGACCCCGCGGGGCGAGCAGGAGGGGTGCCAGCCTCTGCCCCGGCCGGGTGCCGTCTGGGCACCCCGGGCTCGCGGTGACATGGGCCGGATGGTGCGTCTGGCAGAGGTGGTAGCACTCGTGATGCCGGGTGCTTCTCACACCCCATCGGAGGGACAGAAAAGGGAGACGTGGAGCCAGGGCTGGCTCGGCAAGACCCTCGCGGGTTGGCTCATGCCACCGCGGGTCGAGCCGTGTCTGTGCCTGCGCCGCTGGCGTCACCGCGCCGCTCCCCCTGGAGCCGAAGCAGCTGGTTTGCAGTCCCCGTGGACCGGTGTGATGGAGGTGCCGATGCTCTTGCTGCTGTTTTTTACGCTCCCTTGCAGCATCCGCAGGTCGCTGCCTGGCCCGGCTGTGGGACCGCGCAGGGCTGCGGGGGCACTGGCCTCGGCGGTGGCAGGGCAAGGTTTGAACTTGACACTTTAGAGTTCATCGCCCGTGATTTCCAAGCGGAAAGCTGAGGTTTGACACGGCACAGTGATGCCCTTTGCAGTGCTTGGCACTCAGTATCGAGGATACAAAGAGCTAAACCGCTTTCAGAAGTAAATACCATAGTAAAACAGATTAGAGCCTGTTTTGGCACATTTCTTGGACGCAGCCACCATGGCGCGGGGCAGGAGCAGCACTTGGGCAGCTCAGAGTTTCCCTCAGAAGATGAGCTCTGGTGCACAGGATGGGTTTAATGCTGCGTGTCGACGGCCGCAGCCGGAGCCCTCTGTCCTGCCTGGGCGTGATCCACTTAAAACTCAGTTTAGTGTCGAACCGAGAAGCGCCTGCAGCTGTGTGAGCCTGGTTGTGCTCACGGCGCCCGGGGGAGGAGCAGGCGGGTGCGATGTCTGGGTTGGCGGAGATGAGGTGGAGCACTTTGAAGTCTGGGCTTTGTGGGACGGCGTCGGTCACTGCTCAGAGCCGGCGGGTTTGAAGACCTTGAGCCTGGAGATTGGCAAAGCCAATTGCTCACCCCACCAGCAGCTGCCTTTCCTGCTCGTGCTGCCGCTTGCTTTGCCTCCTGACAGGGGTTTCACTTCCCTGGGGGGTTTCTGGGGCTGGTTTAAGGTGAGGGATGGCTCAGGGTGAGGACGGACCACGCTGCGTGTCCGGGGTTTGGCGTGCCGCGGCCCCGCTTGCTGCTCTCCGATCCCTGGCTGTATTTTGGCGGGGCCGGGTGTGCGGGGAGGGGGCTGTCGCGGACCCGCCGCCGCAATAAAACTCCCTTTTGTCTGGGCCCCGTTCCCGCGGCCCCTCGGCTGAATGTGGCACTGGAGAGGATTTAAATGACATGGTAATTTCATGCCGTCCCACCGGCGGCTTTGCCCGGGCGCAGGCAGCTGTTGGGCAGCGGGTCGTGTTCCCCAGCTGTTACAATAAATAATAGAAACAAAGTGTATTCCAGCGCTAATTACCCCAAACGGACTTTCACCTTGGCGGTGCTGCCCTCGCTGCCGTCTCTGCCCGCCGGTGCTTCCCGCGCACCCGGCGAAGGGGTGGCGGTGGCAGCGATGCTCCCGCCGCCGGCGCGTCCCCAGGGCACGGCTTTTGTGTGCGAAAGTCTGTGATTTCTCGCGGGCCGCTGAATTTATAATGGCAGGCGGATTTCATCCCGCTCACTGGCCGCATTGTGCTGCAGGAACAACACTCGCCCTCCAGCCCCCGGCCCCGGGCGCCCGCATTTACATGACAAAGTGGGAGCCTGTGCAGCTTCGCCATGGAGAGTCGAGGTATGCAGAAGCCCCCCTGTCTCCGGGGGGTTTGGGTCGTTTTTTAATGAGGCTGCTTCTACCGAAGGGGAACCGGCACGTTTTGTCGCTGGCCCCAGAAATGCTGCTCCGAGCCACAGCCGGGGGCTGCAGGCACGGGGGGCCCGGGAATGCCACGTTGCACTGCCCGGGGTTCCCTGGCACAGCATCCCCTGAGCCAGGCGCGGGGCGGCTTTTGGGAGGATCCGCAGCGAGGCAAATCGTGGGGGGACCCTGAGCGCTCCGGGGCAGGGATGTGGTGTGGGAAGGGGTGAGCCCATCCCACGTGTTCACCCAGGGGCTTTGGGGTCTCTCCTGCCTGGGGTGAAGCAGCCGAGGCCAGGCGAGAGCCTCTCCTGCGCTGGAGGTGCCGGATGCCACAGCTCCTGTCGGGCGCTGAGTGTCACCCCTGGTCCCCCCCATGTCACCGCTCCTTGTCACGTCCCGGGTAGGCACCGTGTGCAGGCACTGGGAGATAATGGCTTTGTAAAAATCTTTGGATCTCAAAGTAATTTAGAAAGGAAAAGTCATTATCACTCCCCGCTTTGCTGGAAACGGGCGGCTGCTCCGGCTCCATGTGTTCGAGGACAGTGTGTCTGCGGTCGCCAAAATAAAACCCTCTGAGTCAGCCCCGGGGTGAACTTTCCCATCCTCGCCGCTGGTCCCTGTGTCCCGCCCCAGCCTTTGCAGAGCGTCTCCCGTCGCGGCGCTGCTCCCGCCAGCCAGGCTGCCCACTTACATTATCTTGCGTTTGCAATATCTCGTGGCTCACGTCAAACTCCCGAGCCAACTTTTGTGTTGCTGGAGGCTGAATCCATCTCTGATTCACAATCCTAATCGTGAGGTTTTATGTTCATAAAGCATCTGGCGATCCTCCGGCGAGAGGGTTTGTGTGGCAAAGCGTTATTTTGGGGCTGACGGGGGTGCAGGATGGGTGTGGGACCATTCGGTGGCCCCTCCACAGCACGGCTTCTGCCAGCCCCGAGCCTACTTGAGCTCCTCTCCCAGCTGCTGGGCTGCGGCTGCTGCCCCATGCCCCTGCATCCGTGGGGATACCGTGGGCACGTGGGGATGCCGTCCTGCTCACGCACGGCTGCCGGGATTGTCTCGGTGGTGGAAAGGTCCAGAAGGGGGGAAGCTGTGGGTGCTGGCCTTGCCGTGGCTGCAGGGAAGGCAGCGGGAGCTGCCGTCCTCCAGCAAGTGAGCTGAGCAGTTTCTTGCTCGAAAGGCAGAGCAGGGACCGGAGGCTCCAGCAGCGCTGGCAAATACCTCTTTGATTGCAAACCATGATTTAAAAATGCATCAGCTTGCAGCCAGGGAGCTGGTGATTGCCAAGAAATGTTTGTCATGTGGAGACATGAATTACACCTGAAGT
The DNA here is from genome assembly GCF_047716275.1 of Strix uralensis. Taxonomy (NCBI): domain Eukaryota; kingdom Metazoa; phylum Chordata; class Aves; order Strigiformes; family Strigidae; genus Strix; species Strix uralensis. The sequence continues at coordinate 7,375,043 of NC_133996.1, forward strand.
AGCTCATCTGAAAATCAGTTTCTTAAAACGAGCTGCCCCTGGAGCGCGATGCAGCCGTTTGTCTCGGGGTGCTGGCAGCTGCCCTGTCCCCGAGCAGCTGCGAGTGCCTGTGGGGGTCCGAGCCCCACGTTGGCCTCGGAGATCCCTGTCTTGCCCGTTGGACTGCTCCGAGTCCTGTGCTGCCCTGTCCGAGGAGGTGCTGGGGCCTGGTTAGTCCCAGGCCTGGGGCTCCCAGTGGATTTTGGGGCTCCCACCACAGGGCAAAGGCAAGAGCAGAGGTTGGCTTTGTGGAAGCTGATGCCACAGTTTGGTCCCTGGATGCTCACAAGGGTCGTCCCGTCCCTTTGGTGTCCTGCGGCACGGTGGCCTTCCATCGGCAGGAAAAGCCTTGCAGAAGTGGGGTGCAAAAGTAAAAAGCAAATTTGAAGCTTAGTTTGCTGCTCTTCTGTTTTTCTGCTTCTGATATTTTTAGCCTGGAACTGAAATTCAGATTTAAAAAGAAAGTGGATGGGAGCAAGGGGTGCTAAGAGCACCATGTGTTCAGGAGCTGAAATTGGAGCCGGGCTGCTGTTTGGGGGCGACTTGGACAGTTGGCCACCCAGATGGAGCGCGCCGAACAGCCACGCGCTGCGCTCCCCGCACCCGGCCCAGCTGGCCGAGACCTCGCGGGGCCTGAGAAACGAAACAGAAGATGCAAACTGGGATGGATGGAGACAGGCAAAGTGGGAACCGGGCAGGAAGGGCAGATCTCTCCTCGGAGAGCAGCGGTGTTGAATGCTGCCTTGGCAATATTTTAAGATGCTGTTGAGTCCCGGGTGCTGGCCGTTCAGTCCTGAGGCCGAGCACTAGTGCCCATCCTGCGCCTTCGCTAGTAAGTCTGTGTGATGGGCTTTGGGAAAAACCGGTGCTTCCCTCTTCACGCATTTGGGGCCCGCGCTGCTTGAAGTGGGGATTTGGAATTGAGTTTTTGTTTTGCTACCTCCCACAATCCATAGGAGGTTTTCATCAAACTGGGTTTAATTTTCTCTGGTTTTTATCAGCAACTTCCCTGGAGTTAGCCTTCCTTATCGATGTGACTTTTGTTGTTTTTTTTCTGAACAGCAGTTGAGAATTACGTTGGGGAGGGGTTAAGGATAAAAGGAAAGTTCAGGTACTGGGACTTGAGTTATCCTGCGACCTGGAGTTTGAAACACCATCGTTAATAACCAGTATAAACCCAAAGCGAGCTGTTATCCTGCAAAATTTAGCAGTTAAATAATCGCATACTGCAGATGCAATAACATGTTTCCTGTTTCTTGTGGCATCCTCCCTCCCGCAGCGAGTCAAAATTTGCTGAAGGATGGAGGGGAAACGCACGTGTCTGCAGGTCCCTGCCGAGGGCGTATCCAGGGAATCGCGTCCCCTGCAGAGGGGCAGACCTGCAGCTCCGTGCCGGTGGAGCTGGGGCTGCCGTAGCCTGTGCCATGCGAGGCAGCGGGGCCACTGCCGGCTCCTCGGCCTCTCACTTCGCCCCCAGCAGAAGTCCTGGGTGTCTCGACAGGGCCATATTTCTCCGTAGTTCTCCCCCTGGCACAGACGTGGTCCCTCACCTCCTCCCGCCCCCATTGTGCCGGCGTTGGCTTGTAAATCAGCGGGACAAAGGCCGCCTGTGCTGCCGGGGCGTCCCGGCTGAGCTCCCCACAGCAGGACCACCCTGGCGTGGGGGCAGAGGGTGCCTGCAAACCCCTTCCCAGCTAAAACCAGCCCCGGGTGTTCCATGAGCTGGAGGAAGATGCGTGGAGGCAGGGGTGGAGCGTATCCACCAGCCACAACTGGCAGATGGAATGGCGAGACCGCTCTGTTCGTGGCAAAGCCCCTTGGCAGCGTTAGAGGGGAGCTTTCTCCTTTGGGGTTCACAACAGTGTCTTGTTTCTCCTCACTCCGTGACCCAGCAAGTCCAGAGCTGCCTCCTGCTCGGAGCTGGGGAGGTGTCAGACCTGGGCTATTTTTGGAGCTGCCCTTACAACAAAGCACCAGAGCCCAGCGTGGGTCGGCTTTGATGTCGCCGTCGCTGCCGCACGGGCAATGCTCGGCCCCCTCTGCCCTTGTTGGTTGGCAAATGCCGTCCTGGGCAATGAAAAGACACCGCAGCCCTGGGAGGGCTGCCCTTGGTCTAAGTGTATCTTCACAAACTCAGTGTACTGACGTCTCCCACACGCTTCAGGCGAAGGTTGCTGCTGCTGCTGCAGCCCTGTACGTCTGTGTCTTTTCATTGCCCATCCCTTCCCCAGCTCCCGCGGGAGGAAACCCTCCGGCAGCATCTCCCCAGGCTAGAGAGTTTCTTGCTGCTGTTCTGGTTGTTTGTGTATTGCGACATTTCTTGTGCGAAACAGAAGTTGAAGTGCAGGTTTGCGGCAGCATAGCGGGCGCTGTCAGAGCTCTTTTAATGTGGACATTAGGTACAATCTGCCCTTCGGTGTCAGGAGAACGGAATGTGGCTGCCTGTCCCTGCATCTGGCCAGGGAATTGAGGTTTGCCAGGACATGGGTGTGCCCATGGTTGGGATGGGCAGTGGGAGTCCTTTATCCCCTGAAGGTCTGTACTGCTGCCATGCGTGGCCCCGGCTCCTTTCCCGAAGGCAGAGCAGCGGTTATTTATCTGCCGGGGGATGGTTTGACATCGGCACAGCGGGGCGGAGGGCTTGGTGCTGACCTTCGGCGGCTCAGCTGGCGCCGGCGCTTGCCGGGTGGTGCCCAGGGAAGTTGAGTCCAGCTGTGCTGGTCCAAATCCAGCCACCGCCGCCTCCTGCCAGGAGTGTGAGTAGTGGGAGACCTCCGGGTTTGGGATGTGGTGACAGGGAGCACCGTGACTCTGCGTTGTCTGTCCGGGCATGGGGTTCCTCCCAGCCCTCCTGACCTGTTTTCTCTCCCCGCAGCTGCAGGCGCATACCTGCCACCATTGCAGCAGGTCTTTCAAGCGCCGCGGCGGCCCGGGATAGGAACTGTTGGGAAACCCATCAAGCTCTTGGCCAACTACTTTGAAGTGGACATTCCCAAGATTGATGTGTATCATTATGAAGTGGATATCAAACCCGACAAATGTCCACGCAGAGTCAACAGGTAAGGCAAGTATTAGAGGTTTTGGCACGTGTTTCCTGCTTCCAGTTTCCTTGTGGAGGCTCCCTAAGTGCCTGTCCCTGTTGTCACCAGTGGAAGCCCCCCTCAGGGTGACATGTGGCCGGGCTTGCAGCGCTGCCCCGCGCCCGTGGGTGCCTGGGCCCCGCCAGCCCTGTCTGTGCTGCAGCGCTGGTTCCTGACAGCTGCGGAGGTCCTGAACCTCAGCACAGTCCCCTGCTTCTTCAAAGCAGCTGCACTATTTTGGCAACAATCCCGTATTTAAAAATAGCAAGCCCTAGACCTTGGGCCATCGCGTACTTTTCTCTTCTTTGTTTTCCTTTTTGGTGTCCTGTTGGCGGCCTTCAGCCTGGGTAGCTCTGTCCCCCGAAGGCCGGCGAGCAGATGCTGCAGACGCTTTTGGCGGCCGCGGGCAGCGAGTCGCTCCCTCTCGCCCTCGCGGCACACGCGGCCGGTTTGCAGCCGGCTCTGGCGGGTGCCCGTTCCTGCACGCCGTGTAAACTCGTTCTGCCGCAGCCAATGCAGCGACCTGCGGGGCGAGACGTGTGGCTGCGGGGCCCCCCTGCCCGGGGGGGACTCTCTAGTGCCCTGTGGCTCAGAAGTGCCCCCGGGGAGGGAGCACTGGGGACGGGCCAGGTCACAGAAGGTGTCGGGTTGTAAAGAAACCGGTAAAATGAACCTCACCCTTCTCTCCCCCTGCCCCTCTTTCTCGCCCCGCTCGCCTGCGTAGGGAAGTTGTGGAGTACATGGTACAGCACTTCAAACCGCAGATCTTCGGTGACCGAAAGCCGGTCTATGATGGGAAGAAGAACATCTACACTGTCACGGCCTTACCCATTGGAAACGAGCGGGTAAGGAGGGGCAGGAGCCCCGTGCAGGCAGCGTGACCTGCCTCCTGCTAAAAACAACCTCCTGCCCTTGCGCCTGCGGGGGGGCCATGATGGCTTCCCTCCCTCTGCACCCAGGTTGACTTTGAGGTGACGATCCCAGGGGAAGGCAAGGACAGGATATTTAAGGTCTCCATCAAATGGATGGCCATCGTGAGCTGGCGCATGCTGCACGAGGCCCTGGTCAGTGGGCAGATCCCCGTCCCCCTGGAGTCCGTCCAGGCGTTGGATGTTGCCATGAGGCACCTGGCTTCCATGAGGTACCTGTGCTGGGGGGCGGTGGGGGCCGTGCTGGGGCGGGGCCCGGCTGCCCTCAGCTGGCCGTGGTGGCTGGGACTGGCCTTGATGGTCTTTGGGAGGAGGCAGCCGTGCCTGCCGCCCTGCTCGGTGCGATCGCTCGGGATGCTCCTGTGATAGAAATAAATGGAGCGAGCGGCTCGGGAGGGGCAGGGGCGCTTCGCGGTCGCTGCTGCTGGCGTGTGCTGTTTGATGCGGTTTTCTAACGGGAATCTGCTGTAGCCTTTCCAACTGCAGTCGGTAAAGGCTTTGTACGCTCGCCATAAGTTAGCTCTGACAGTTCTAATGTACTGTAGAAATGTGTTTTAAACACTACAGGCAGAGGTGTATTGCAAAGAAATGGTCGAAGTATTAATTTTCTTATTTTTTTCAGGTACACTCCCGTCGGCCGCTCCTTCTTCTCCCCCCCCGAAGGTTACTACCACCCCCTGGGAGGCGGCAGGGAGGTCTGGTTCGGTTTCCACCAGTCGGTCAGACCTGCCATGTGGAAGATGATGCTCAACATTGATGGTGACGTATTTTTCCTGCTGGGGAACCGCAGCGGTGGGGCTGGGTGTGTTTGGGGAGGCTGGATCCGAGCAGCTCTCGGGCTGGGTCTATCTGCTGGGAGAGAGCAGAGACGCATCGTGGTACCTGTCCCGCAGTGTCGGCCACCGCCTTCTACAAAGCCCAGCCCGTCATCGAGTTCATGTGCGAGGTGCTGGACATCCGGAACATCGATGAGCAGCCGAAGCCCCTGACAGACTCGCAGAGAGTGCGTTTCACCAAGGAGATCAAAGGTAGAGCCCCCGCGGAGTGCTGGGGGACCTGGCCCCGGCCCCTGCGGCGAGGTGGGGCTACAGGGGTTGCACATTTAAAATGTTCCCTCCCTCGTGCGCTTCGCTGCGAGCGTACCTGCTCTGCAAACCGTTAATTATTTAAGGCAGGTGTTGGCGGTGTCCCGGGGAAGTTGGGCGAAGGGGCATCGCTCCCGCCTTTGCCAGTGACTCTGCTGTGTCTCCCTGTCTCGCGTCAGGTCTGAAAGTCGAGGTCACCCACTGCGGGCAGATGAAGAGGAAATACCGCGTCTGTAACGTTACCCGGCGGCCGGCCAGCCACCAGACGTAAGGCGGGTGGGAAGATGCCCTTGGAAAAATCTGAGCTGTTCTCCTTTTTAGCAGCTGCTGGTGTCGTTAGGGAGAGTGGGATGGGAAGCTCCAGCCTGTGAGGGCGGCGGGAGCCGTGTCCGTGCTCTGCAGCGGTTTGGGGCGCAGCGGCTGGCGCGGCTCCGTGTCGGGCGCAGTGCAGCGAGCGGGATGCTGGGCAGGGTGGGAGCTCAGAGGATGCTTTGTCTGGCGGGCGGCACGCTGCAGCAGGCGGGAGCTGACATGCCAGGAATTGTCCTAGTTTTTACCTCCGAGTTTGGTTTTCTTCTTCTCTTAAAATAGACGCTGCCAAAGCAGAAGCTTTGTCTGGGGATAAAGCGATTCCCTGCCTTGAAATGATTTGCGTGTCCCTGGGAGCAGGCTGGGCCTGGGCACCCCTCCGTGTTGGGGGGCTGCCCTGCTCCCCACAGCCCCCCACGGATGGGGGCTGTGGCACTGTGGAGATGGTGCCCTCAGCACCAAGCTGTCGGGTGCCACAGCCCATGGGTGTTTGCAGGGCTCATGGCCAGGGTTTGCCCTGGAGATTGCCCCCGGGGAGGCATGGAAGCAAAATGGGGTTCAAGGCAGAGGCTGGCAGAGAGCAGGCGGGGCCCCCCCTGTGCAGGCAGCAGAAGGAGGAGGCTGCGCTCATGCTCTCAGCTGGGTGCTCGTGAGTGGAGCTGGAGGCGAGGCGGGGGATGTTTTTCAGGCTGTCCGCCCCCCATGTTTCCGCAGTGTTTCTGGAAATTTTGCCAACAGTAAAAAAAAAACAGCCTAAAAACAAAAAAACACAACAAGAAATTTTGGCTCATGCTGTACAAACCCAAGTGCTGGCAGAAAAATCTGCTCCGGGTTTGTGCCCGATACCAAACCAGCAGTGCCCGCTCCAGCCGGCCCCGTCGGGCTGCAGAGCCCCCACCGAAGCGGGGGCACCGCCCGCGCCACAACCGCGTTTCCTCGTCGCACAGCCCGGTCTCCGGGTGGGCCTCGTTGGGCCTCACGCGCCTGTCACCGCCTGCACCCCGCTTCCCCTGCGCTCCAGCATCCTCGGGTCCCAGCCCTGGGGCTTGGCGAGCGCAGGAGGAACGTGACGCCTCGCCAGGCATTCGGGCTGGCTCGTCTGTCTAATTTTGGGCTCCGTAAAGAATATCGGGCCAATTCTTCATTTTCACAGAGCTCTTTCTGGAGCCGGGAGCAGCTGGTGCTGGGTGAGGCTGGGTATCGCGTGCTCCGGCTATGGACGGCACAGTCCCCCTCAGCCCTGCCTCTGGGAATTTTGATTTTTATTTTTACTCCCTGTGGCTGTGAAGGGAGATGTGCCCCTCCTGCCCGCCGCGCTCTGCCCTGCCGGAGCCGCTGCCCCATCCCGGGAGAGGCCGGTTAACCTTTCCCCGGAGCTCAGCTCGGCTCCCAGGGAGGGCACCGAGCGCAGAAGCCCTGAGTGCCAGCGTGTTTATGTACCTGACAGCGGCATGCGTGGCATGTCCTGCAATAAACATTTGCCCTGATTAGCTGGATTAGTGAGGGAGAGCTTTATTTAGGGACCTCAGTCCCACGTGGGGGTCGGAATATTCCTGACTCGATTTCTGAAAATACCGCTGTTGTGCTTTTTGTTTTCTTTTATGGGAGCTCGGAGCGGGAGCTGCCAGCTCCCTCTCTGCCCAGCAGGGTAAGTAGCGCTCGAGGTCTGGAAGTCTCTGTTTTGAGTAGGTGCATCCTTCGTGTCCTGCCTCTGCCAGGTTTCCCCTGCAGCTGGAGAGTGGTCAGACAGTGGAGTGCACAGTGGCTCAGTACTTTAAGCAGAAGTACAACCTGCAGCTGAAATACCCCCACCTGCCCTGTCTCCAGGTTGGCCAGGAGCAGAAGCACACGTACCTGCCCTTGGAGGTGAGTGCCGGCTCTGCGCCGCCGGGCGCTGTGCAAAGCAAAGGCAAAAGTGGCCTTTGCTGGCAGGTGCATGACAAGATTCTGCAGCTAATGTGTCCTGAGTGCTGGTTGCCTCAGTGTTGACCTGGCAAGAGCCGCTTTTGCGGAGAGAGGAGACTGCTGTAAAAATGCCATTTTTCCGCAGCTGCCAGCTCGGCACCTCTGGTTTGGGGCTGGCTGCAGGGCCCGAGTGCCGTGCCCGCGGGGCAGCTCAGCCGTGGTCCCCTGTGTCTCGCCTGTCCCTCACGCATGGCTGCTGTCTCTCCCCCGCCGTGCAGGTATGCAACATCGTGGCAGGCCAGCGGTGCATCAAGAAGCTCACTGACAATCAAACGTCAACCATGATAAAAGCAACAGCCAGGTCTGCCCCAGACAGACAGGAGGAAATTAGTCGCCTGGTACGTGGCCCAAGTCCCCGGGAGGGACGGGAGGGACAGTGTCAGGGCTGTGGCTCTGATAGCAGGTTACAGCATCGTGTCCATGATGAACCTTGTCATGGTTCTGCTCCTCAGCTGCTCTGCACTGGAGAGCTGGGACCTGCTCCGAAGGTGCTGGTGGGGTTCATGGCTTGGTTTTATCTCCCTCTTCTCACGGAGTCTCCGGTCAGAAATGCCTCCATGTGTCATGGACACTTGCGTAGAGGAGCCCGGCTCAAAGTGACCATGGAAACTCGTGCGCAGCGAGTTCAGGTCCTCATGCTGATGGAACCTGACCCAAAGGGAGCTGGAACTAAAAATAGGAAAAACAAATTAGAGAAATGGCCCCAGCTCCGGATGTACGTGGGGACTGTGCGTTGCGGGGCAGCAGTGCTGGAGCTCTGCCAGCAGGTCAGGCTGGGGCGAGGCAGCGGAACCCAGCTCTGCAGCAGCCGGGCAGGAGCTGGTTAATGGTGCTGTTCTCACCCAGACCGCTGCCTCTGGGCTTTCCAAGCCGGGGACATTTGATATTTGTTCTGGGACTCTTGATAACAGTCTCTAGCCAGTCTGAACCTTCCCACAGAAACCTTAAATCTCAGGAGCAGGCCCTGCTCTCAGTTGCATTGGTCAGCATGTTCAAAAATCAGGTCCCCCACGGGTCGATTTGGAGGATGGGGTTTGGCCCTTTGTGTTGAATCGCTTGGTCCCCCCTCACGGAGAGGACTTCAGCTCTGTAGAGCCCAGGACGTCAGGTGCCCGTGTTTCCCGGCCAGCTGAAGCTGTGTGGGGTGCAGCTGCTGGTCTCGCTCCCTCCCATGGCCCTTCCTTCCCTCTGCAGATGAAGAACGCCAGCTACAACCTGGATCCGTACATTCAGGAGTTTGGGATCAAGGTGAAGGATGACATGACGGAGGTGACGGGGAGGGTCCTGCCGGCGCCCATCCTGCAGTATGGCGGCAGGGTAAGCAGGGCCGCGCTGCCCGGGGCTTGAGCTGCCTTGGGCAGAGAGATGCTTTCACACCTGGAAACGCTGTTTCTGAACAAAACTTATGCTACCTTCAGGATTATAGATTAGAGCTGGAATTTTTCCTCACAGTGGCTTGGGTTCGGGTTTTGGGTTTGGTTTTTTTTTTGCAATATAACTCTTCTGAAAGTTGTAGGCAAGAATCATTCAGTGACAAAAGAGGGAGCTGAAGGGGAGAGGGATGCTCAGGTGAATTTTCTGTCACCTTTGAGGAGCTGAGCTTCTGTCTCGCCCGTCACCACACACCGCGACAGCCCCTGCCAGCGCAGGCGGTTGGCTCTGGCGAGGGCGTGTGGCTTTGTGACGGGGACGTGTGGGTGCTCCCCGGGGGCTGCCGGCGTGGGGCCGGGCAGGACGCGGCCGCGCTCTGATCGTCCATTTGCCTTTGCAGAACCGGGCCATTGCAACTCCCAACCAAGGCGTGTGGGACATGCGAGGGAAGCAGTTCTACAACGGCATTGAGATCAAAGTCTGGGCAATCGCCTGCTTTGCCCCGCAGAAGCAGTGTCGAGAGGAGGTGCTGAAGTAAGGAAAGGGGCAGCCTGCGCGGGTGGGGTGACACGGGGGAGCCGTGGCTCAGGGTGCTCCCAGCCTGGGTCTGCATGTCCCACAGCGTTAACGCTGGCTCCGAATGGCTTGTGGTATGGATTTGATCCAGGTTCGGGCTGACTGTTCAGTCCTGTTAGTTTATCCAGAGTGTCTGATGGCTCATCCTGGCTGCAGCCAGTCCCTGAGCCATCACAGAGCCCGCCAGGTCGGGGCGAGCACATCGGCGCTGCAGCACGTGGGAGCTGACGGTCAGGCTCTCCTCCACCTGCTCTCTGCCTCGGGCAGCTGTAGTGTCGTGATTGATAACTGCCAGCCCTAAAGCTGTGCTGAACTCTCCTTGGCTGAATCTCCTCAGAGAGATGGGGTTGTGAGGGATATTTAATAAGAATTTTCCCCAATACCCATTCTGAAATAATATAATTCATGCAGGAAATATCCTAACTCACCGTGGGTTTTTATTACAGAGAAGTCTTAGGCTTTCTGGAAAGCTTTGGTAGCTTCGAGATCCTCTGCTTCAGTAGCAAAGTGACAGAGAGTGGGGCCAGTTCATCTGATTTAGGGAAATGGTCACCTCGGGTTTGGATTCTGCTGCGCACTCAGGTTTCTCCTGACCAAGAGTGGGAGCATCGAGCACTGCGGTGCCTCTGCTGGGTGCTGGGGATGGTTTGGGGCAGCTCAAAGTCTCTACGTCTGCGGTAACTGGGTGGAGGGGGAGTGACACTGTGCTCCTCCTGTGATCCCTCTGGGGCGCAGCTGGGAACCCCCCGCTCCCTCTGGCTCTCTCTGCATCAAATGTATCCTTGGCAATCTGAAAATCCAGAGCACTTTGTCGGGTTTGGTAAGTGCAGGCTTGCCTCAGCTTTGCAAATCATCTGGAAACGGGGCAGGTCTGCTCCCCCTTCCCCAGCTTTCTCACGGAGGAGGCTCACAGCTCCGTCACTCTTCAGGCAGAGGGTACCTGGGGAAGAGGGTACCAAGAGGGGATGGGTCAGCTCTAAGATGTGTTGGTCTTGCGTTTCCTGTGCCATGCACTTGCTGGATGCTGTAAAACCACGGACGTGGTGATGTGATGTCCCCGTCTGTCCTGCGCCGCAGCCCTCCAGCCACGGTGGCCGGGCTGCGCGACGCAGCTGCCGTGCGGAAGGGCTCCGGGCTGAGTGCTTCTCCTCTCGGGCACAGGAACTTTACGGACCAGCTGCGCAAGATCTCCAAAGACGCAGGGATGCCCATCCAAGGCCAGCCCTGTTTCTGTAAATACGCCCAGGGTGCAGACAGCGTGGAGCCCATGTTTCGACACCTCAAGAACACCTATTCGGGGCTTCAGCTCATCATCGTCATCCTGCCAGGGAAGACACCGGTGTACGGTGAGTCTGGGGCAGGGGTGAGCAGAGAGGAGGAGAGGGGCTTTGCTCTCACTCACAGGGCTCTGTCCCACGGTGATTTCTCGCCCCGTTTCCGAGGATGCCGCTGGAAGTGGCACGTTGCTGATGGCCCGTCTGTTCACTCGCTTCCTCTGCCTGCAGCCGAGGTGAAGCGCGTTGGGGACACCCTCCTGGGAATGGCCACGCAGTGCGTCCAGGTCAAGAACGTGGTGAAAACCTCCCCGCAGACCCTTTCCAACCTCTGCCTCAAGATCAACGTCAAGCTTGGCGGGATCAACAACATCCTTGTGCCTCACCAGCGGTTCGTATGGCCACTGCCTCTCGTGGTTTTGGGGCTTGTTTCCCGAGTGCCTCGTGGTGGGGCCTGCCTGGTGTTACCTGGGGAAGGGGGGGCCTGTGGGCGGCTGCGCAAAGTAGCTGTTTGAAATGGGGGGTTGCAGCCTGTCTCGCCTTGTCGTGAGCTGTTGATGTGGCCAGGCCAGAGCCCGCAGGTTGGGAGGTGTCCTCTGGGTGATCTGCTCGCCTCCGCTGGGCTCTGCATCGCCCTGAGCTGGCCCCCGAAGGCTGACTGCTGCTTCCTCTTCTCTCCCACCAGCTCTGCCGTCTTTCAGCAGCCGGTGATCTTCCTTGGGGCCGATGTCACTCACCCACCGGCAGGAGATGGGAAGAAACCTTCCATAACGGCTGTAAGTTCCCTGTCTGGGGCCGGGCTTGGTGCCCATGAGCCCTGCGGGGACATGGGAGCTGGAATGGGACTCGTGTGTCCATAAAGGGACTGTGCCACTCCTGTCTCCGTGGGGACACTTCTCGGGGTGGCCCCATGCCCCATCGGGTGTTTGGATCCCGCTCCCAGGGCGGTGGGTCCCCGATCCTGCCTCTCCACAGAGGAGCTGCGGTTTTGGGGAGCCGCTGGCGGCTGCCAGCAGATGGGGCTCACGATGTGCCGGGCCCCGCGGGCGCTGTCGGCCGTGGTGCGCGGGGAGCTCGGTGCTGCGGGCACTTGCCGGCGCCATCCCTGTGCATCCCGGCCCTTCCGTGCAGCCCCCAGGTGGGAGAGCTGGGTTTTGGAGGTGGGAGGGAAACTGGGGAGACTGGGCTTCTTCTGAGCCTTTTGGGGAGGAGAATTTGCCTTCTCCTCAAACGAATAATGAGTGTCCATGGAGGAAGTGCTGCCCACGGACCGGTGAGGCCGTGGGCTCATGCCCTCCGTCAGGCTGTAAGACGTTGCCTTGTGCTTGCTGCGGCGAAGGAGAGTGTCAGGTTCTCGTAGTGTCTGTTTTAATTAAGCACGTCAGCATTTTCCTATTAACTTCTTAACTTTCCCGGACTCATAGCTCAGGTTTTCCTTGGCAGGCAGATGCGTCTTTGGAGGAGTGTTTTTTTTCTTAATTAGAAGGAGTTGGGAAATGCTGTTGGCTGTTTGCTGTAGGTGTGGGTGGGACAGAACAGTCTGTTTCCTGGCAGCGGTGCTTCCCCTCTGAAAACATCTTCTGTGTTTTTTTGTGCAGGACCACTGTGGGGTTTTTTTTCTTAATTTTTTTATGAAAGCTTTTTTGAAGCTGCAGGGGAGGAGGAGGGTAGAGCCTTCAGATGGCCTTGATCTTGTCCTTGGTGTGTTGTTAATTAGACAGTAGAAGGGGATCTGTGGCTGAAGCCAAAGGAAACATTTCTGTTGTGCATCGGCTCCGGTGGTGCAGCCCCCACCCTGGAGCTCCGTTTGCGAAGGAAAAGTGAAACCGTTGCTGCGGGCAGGGGCAGCAGGCTCGGCAGCGCTGGGCATGTGAGGTCTGGGGTGCTTCCCCTCCGCTTGGGGGGACATGGACCTGCACAGGGAAGTCCCCGCTGGCCACGGTGCAGCGAAGCAGCCGGGCGTTTGTCTCCCAGCGTGGGCCACCATCTGCCTTGACGCCCGTGACTCAGGCTGCGCCCCCAGCCCAGCGTCACGGCCGAGCCCGGCTGCTCTCAGCCTCTGTGCCCTGACGTCTTTGAGGTCTCCCCTGCAGAGCGCCCGGCTGCGGTGGGAACTCCCCGCTCGACGGCTGCCGCGCGGTGACTCGACCGCGCCGTGTCCTCCGGAGGCGGCAGCGCCGGCGGCGCAGCCTGTGGCCGTCTGGGGCAGCTCCGCTGCCTGCGGCCGAGCGAGGGCCAGCGCAGGGTTGTGATGCCGGGAGATGCTCCGTGCAAATGCTGACCTGGTTCTGTCGCCTTTTGGGCAGAGGGTCTCCGGAGTGTCATTGTACCCCGGGGGTGTCATTGCCCTGATGACAACAGCAGAGGAGGGTTTGGGGTCACACAGTCCTTTGTGGAAGCAAAAACCTTTCGAGTGAGGGATGGAGGGAGAAGGGCTTAGGCAGGTGGAAAGGGCAGCCCCGCTCCCCCCTCGCCCCTCTGCTGCTGGGCTGGAGGAGTGAAGCGGGGGCAGAACAGCAGCAGCCCCCACAGCCATGTCGCTCAGTGGCACCAGCCGAGTTGTCTCACTTGGAAATTCCCATAAACGCTGCAAAGGGCACGGCAGAGCGTGAAACCGGGACGTGGCGGTGACCAGGGATGTCCCTTTTGGGCGCTAGTTGCCTGTGCAGTATTTGCTGTCCCATCCCCTGATCCGTGAGCTCAGGTTCTCTGCCCGCTGCCGGCTGTGGGTGTCGGAAGCAGGCAGAGGCCGGGAACGTCCCGCGTCCCCTCCGTCCTTCCCGTTGTAACACGCGGGCCTGGCCCGTCTCTGTCGCCACAGGTTGTGGGCAGCATGGACGCCCACCCCAGCCGGTACTGTGCCACGGTGCGCGTCCAGCGTCCTCGCCAGGAAATCATCGAGGACTTGTCCTACATGGTGAGGGAGCTCCTCATCCAGTTCTACAAATCCACCCGCTTCAAACCCACCAGGATCATTTTCTACCGCGACGGCGTTCCCGAGGGGCAGCTCCCGCAGGTGGGGACCCATCGGATCCCCGTCGGCTGCACCGGCTCCCGTGGGGTTCCCTGAGGGTGCACGGGGACGGCTGGGTGCCGGCATGTCCCCTCACACTGCCTGCCCTTGTCTCTCCAGATCCTTCACTATGAGCTCCTAGCAATCCGAGACGCCTGCATCAAACTGGAAAAGGATTACCAGCCTGGCATCACCTACATCGTCGTCCAGAAAAGGCATCACACCCGTCTCTTCTGCGCAGACAAGAACGAGAGGGTGAGTGCTGCGGGGGGCCGGGGTTGGAGGCGGCTGATTCATCCCCAGCCTTTAGGACGAGCCAGCCCTGACTTCGCCGGGGGGAAGCTCACTGCTGGCAGGCAGAGAGCTCTCCTGAATGAAACGTGCTGCTCCGTTGACTCCCGCATCCGTGCGGATTAGGCAGCCTCCAGAAACCCAGACAGCTGTTTGCTGTTATTATGAGTTACTGGGTGCTGATGATCCTGGTGACTCTCTTGAAATAGCCTCTGTCAGCTTGAAAACATCTGTTGTTTTGGTGATAGCTGGAGCCGCTGACGCGACAGGATGATAAACCCCTTGCTTGCTCACAGCTTGTTCGTCTGTGCTGTGCAGTAACACCGATTGCTGTAGCTTTTCCTAGACTCAATCTGAATTTAGTCATTAGGTCTAGTCTAACCAAGCTCTGGCTCTACCTAAGCATGAAGATTTAATCTTGGGAACTGAAGACAGTTTTTGATCAGGGTGCAAAAGCCCCAGCATCTCAGGGCAGAGACTCTAGTGTATGCTCTGCAGAGATTCCTGGAGTGCTGCTCACTTAATCCTCATTTCTGTGGTGGGATGGGCCGGTGCCCAGCCCTCACCCTGCCTGCTTTCCTTCTGATGCTGTTTGCTTGATCTCCGTGTCATGCCTGGTGTTGGTGCCTGTGGAAGATGCCAGCAAGCCTGTTTGGGCAGGGAGCAGAGCAGGATAAGCTGCTTCTGTCCCCGATTAACAGGCACTGGGGGAGCGGCTCTGCATGGTGCTCCCTAGTGAGCTGCGAGATGGGGACCCTGCGCTGTGGCCCTGGGGCAGGGCAGGTGTGTTACGGATGGTGCTCTGGGCAGCTGGAAATAACCAAACTCTGCAGCGCTTGGATCTCTCTTTCTATTCCCTGTAGATTGGGAAGAGCGGGAACATCCCAGCAGGAACAACAGTGGATACAAATATCACCCACCCCTTTGAGTTCGACTTCTACCTGTGCAGTCACGCAGGCATTCAGGTACCGTGCCGCGGAGCCGTGGCTGTTGTTGCAGGCTGTGCTCTCGTGGATCCAAGCCGGCCCTGTCGTAGCCTCCCTCCCTCCAGCGCCGGAGCCATGGGCAGCTCGATCTGAGCTGCTGTCGCGGTGGTTTGGTGAGCAGGTGCCGGGACGGTGCCGCTGCTGCATTATGTAGCACGTACTCAGTTTCTCTCCTGGAGCCAAGGATCTCTCCTATGAGATTTTCCTCCTTCAGAGTGGCCAATTCAGCAGCTTGTCAGCTGGTGTCTGAGTGTGCTGGGCTCGCTGGGGCGCCTGGTCGTCAGCAGGGACCTGTTGTCTGGCCGTGGGCGGGAGAGCTGGGCCCAGCCGTCCCTGGAGCAGGCGGCTTGCCTTCGCAGCTGCCTTTCTTCAGGCAGCCAAGATTAGTCAGAAACCGTACTGAAAAAATTGTGCTTATTTCATCTACAGCTGCTTCCGCAAGGGAGGCTTCTTGGCTTCCTCTCCCCCTGCAAGGGCAGCGGGGAGCTGGCCCGGGTCGTGGGATTGGTGCCGCCGTGGGCTGTGCGGCGGCGGGAGCCGGGGGCGGCGTTGCAGAAGCACCGGCAGCGCGGTGTTATCGCTGTGTTATCGCACCTCAGTGCTGAGGGCTCACCCGCCTCGCCGTGCCCGTGCACCTGTGGGGTCCTCAAATTTGGGAAGCCCGGGCGTCTCTCCTGCCCAGGCTGCCTGCCGGCTCGTCGCGATGGGGTGATCAGGACGCGAGGCAGCTGCCTGTGGTTGCCTGTGTCCGGGTGCAGGCAGCACCCCTCACGCTGCCCCCTTCTCCTTTGCAGGGTACGAGCCGGCCATCCCATTACTACGTGCTCTGGGATGACAACCGGTTCACCGCGGATGAGCTGCAGATCCTCACGTACCAGCTGTGCCATACCTATGTGCGCTGCACCCGCTCGGTCTCCATCCCGGCCCCGGCGTACTACGCCCGGCTCGTGGCGTTCCGAGCGCGGTACCATCTTGTGGACAAGGAGCACGACAGGTGAGGGGGCTCTTCCCACGGCCCAGGGGGGCAGACCCCGGGGGGGTAGGGGGCACGAGTGCCCGGACCGGCGGGGTTTAACCCCAGGCAGCAACTAAGCACCGCGCAGCCGCTTGCTCGCTCCGTAATGATGATGATAATTGTAACGAAAAGGAAGATAACAAGAGAGAGAAATAAAACCCAAGAAAGACAAGTGATGCCCAATGCAACTGCACAGCACCCGCTGACCAGTGCCTAGCCAGTCCCCGAGCAGTAATCCACCCCTCCCAGCCAACTCCTCCCAGTTTATATACTGGCCGTGACGTGACATGGTCTGGAATATCCCTTTGGGCAGTTGGGCTCAACTGTCCCCGACTGCTGCATCCCCCCCAGCTCTTTGTGCCCCCCCCAGCCTCCTCACTGGCAGGGCAGAAGCTGAAAAATCCTTGACTTAGGGTAAGCACTACCTGCTTATTTATTATTCTCGTGCTAAATCCAAACCACAGCACTGTGCCAGCTACCAGGAAGAGAATTAACTCTACCCCAGCCGAAACTAGGACAGTATCTGCCCCTTCTCTTACACCACATGCATCGTGCCCAGGTCCCACACCTCCCAGTCCATCCTGGGGGCATGAGCAGTGTTCGAAAGTGCCTGTGTCTGACCCTTCCCTGGGGGAGACCCGCCCCTAGCTGCATCCTCTTCGGTGCCAGCTCTGGGGGAACTGGGGATAAAGGGGGGTTAAATCCCATCCTGAGCTCGTCCCGGGCCTGGAGGGGCTTCCCTGGGCTGTTTGAGTGTTCCGGCCAAGGCGCCTTCCTGTGCTGTGGGCGCTCACGGACCCTAATCTCCAGGGGGATTCTCAGTGTTCCTGGGGGGCAAATATGAAATAATTATGCAGTGATTTCCTTGATTTTCAGTGGCGAGGGCAGCCATATATCTGGACAGAGCAACGGCAGAGACCCCCAGGCCTTGGCGAAGGCTGTGCAGGTTCATCAGGACACTTTACGTACCATGTACTTTGCTTGAAAGCCTAACTTTTGTTACCTCACTCAAGAAAGCTTTCAGATTTGTAGGAGCCATACAAAAAAGGAAGCATTGGGACACCTTGTTTTTTTTCCAATGAGAAATCACTGCAGGGCAGGCAGCGTCAATTCGAGGCAGGAGACCAGCACCACGGGACAGAAAGATCCAACACCTTTGTAGGATTGGAAGAGACTGATGATTATTTTTTTAATTTTTCTGGCTTTGCAAAATTTTGACCTGACCAAACACATGAAGGCATTCAAGGAAGGGATAAAACTCCCAGGAGGCGGAAGCAGGTTTTCATTTTTAAGATGCAATACTATAGACTCCTGACTGTGAAATGGCGGATTTGGTCCTCCGTTGCCCACCAGGCGCTGGTAGGTATTTTTTGTGGGGGTTGGGGGGAGGGGATTTTTAGAGCCTTAAAACAGAAGACTAGATTTATAAAACTAATATTTTAGAATATGAGATGCTTTAATGGGTTAAGGGGGAAAAACAACTAGTTTATAGGAGAATTCTAACACTAACAGTTCCCCACCCCCGAATAATTCCCCCCATATAATGTAAGGCACCCTAGCACTTAGCTCAGAACTGAAAACTGTCTTCCTCGTGTTAAAAGCTAGTTAGCTGCTGCCATTTGAAGCAACAGTCACAGACTTTTCCATGGGTGAGTGCCTTACTACGATGCTGCAAAATTTCAATGTTTTTAATCTTGTAAGGAAAATAGTAATCTTGTCTTGATGGTGGTCCATATTTCCATCGGAAGGAGTTAATTTCTATGGTCCTAAGTTGCAGTTTGTGTTAGATCACGACCTCATGGTGGTTAAACTCCATTGAAAGATGTGCACTTTCATACAGGACACGTTTAATGGCTGCTGACCCATTTTTGTTTCCAATGTACTACTTGTTATTTAAAACTCTTTCTGACAAATGGGGGCATCTTCATCCCATGAGGACAGAAATCGCTATCGATTTTTTTCTTTTTTTTTTTTCCTGAATTTTTATGATGGACACCGGGATTTTTTTACTAAACATTATTTTTATACGATACTGAGTCTGTTGCCAAAATCCACAAGTCATTAACATTCTCAGAGTTTACATCACCGCGCTTCCTGAGGCTGTGCGCTCACACCAGAGATTTCTGACGTTTCCTGTCCGATGAGTGTTACCAACTGCAGTCCCTGCAGCGCCGGGCACCCCTCAGCGCCCGTCTCCCCTGTGCCTTCGGCACGTGTCTGCCCGGGTCAGCTGCTTTCCGAAGTACCGCGTCCCCCAACTCCAGCACCTCCAAACTGTCACCCTCTCTGCTGCTAGGTTATGCTGCTCTTTGTGCCATGGTATCACTGATCTCATGCACAGGGTTTTTTATTCTGAAAGCGCACCAGATTTGTTCCTTAGTCAGAATGATGAAATCCTTGTTACTGTCATGGGGGAAACTCCTACTGATTTGTGTTTGTAACAGGAAAAAAGCCTTTTTCCCAACAGTACCATAGTGACTGCTTTTCAGACTCATTTTGCTGCACAGAATGACCGTTCTGCACAGCGGGGCAGTAGTAGCAACTCATTACCAGTATCATGTGGGCAGATTATCTGGGGTTTTTTTATATGAAAGTGTGCACAGCGCTTCCTCCAGGAGAAAAAATGATGCGCGTGCTCCTACCAAGCTCTTAAAGGGAAGAGCTCTGTTATCATTTTACTGCCAAACGTGAACGCATTTCCAAGGCAGGTCCCCCACAAGCACTGCCCCTTGTCAGTCCGCGTGGATAGAAGCACACCTCTTGGTTTTGTACTTTCTGACATTCAAACTTGCCTTGCCTTCATGAAAACCACATTGGTCATGTTGGCCCATTGATCTGTCCTAACACCGGGAATTCACTCTACCCGTTTTCTTTTTGGGCAACGTGTTTGTGAAAAATGAAGACATCGATATGCTATGCAAACTAAGTGCTGAGCCCACTGATGTCATGTTTTGTGAAGATCCTACGTTTAGCACAGTCCTGTTTTTTCCTCAAGACTACAGTATTTGGTTCATATTCTCCTTTGCACCTTGTGTCAACCTCCACTGCTGTATATCTGCAAGGTGACGGGGAGGAGACCAGGAACTATTCATGGTCAGTAGGGTAGTGAACTCCTAGGAAGGCTTTTAGAGCGTAGGGAATGCATCAACACTAAGTGTCAACATGAGAAGCCTACATTCCTGTACACAAGTGCCTGCATAGTGACACAAATCCAGCACCTCCATCTCATCCTCAGAACTCGGGCTTGTGTTTGTTGAAAGCAAAATGATCTCAGAGGGGCTGTACCCACTCACCTTGTGTTAGAAAGCCCCTCGTTAAGAATAAAATCGGGGTTAAGGTCAAGGTTCTCTCTGCAAATCAGTTTGTTCACCAGCATTACAATGGAAAGCACCTGGCTGCTCTTCTGCAGCGAGGGGCAAAGGTATTTTGGTTTCTAGTTTTTATTTTAGTGTTTTAGTTGGGTCTAGAATTCTGAAATGTCTTTTAGTAGCTGTGGCATAGCACGTGCCATTTTTAACCATTTGAAAAGAGATAGTGTGGGCATTTACAGAAACAGCTTGTTGCTCTGTAACAATTTTTTTTTAACCTTGAGACTTGAAATGTAAAATGGACCTTTAAGATTTGCACTCATTTGTAAGGTGGCTGTTCATAGAAAACTATGAATGAAGACTCGCTGATGTAGCACCTACTTTTAACAGCAATTTTAACTACACAAAAGCTTCACAGCTTCTGAAACTCTCAGCTGTTGACTTGCAGATCGTGTTCTGCCCTTATTTCACCGTCTGCGTTGGGTTTTCATGGTTTTGAATAAATAAGCCAAACTCAGTAGCTGCTGTGCCCTTTAAACCCTATTTCCATTTTGAAGAAATTGAGAAGGGGTTTGAGTTACCCGCATGTTTTGTATAACGGACTATGCACTGTACCTTCTACGCGGCTCCAGCATTCAGCATTTCTACCCTTTTCTTGTCCGAGATGCAAACGAGTAACTGCATGTTGAGGTGCTGTGCGTTTTGCTACCCGTAGCGGATAGTGTTAACCCGGATACATATCAGGATTTGTAGTTAGCCACAAACCCCCCACGGACATCCCGAATGGCTCCCGAGTCTCTGCCTTCTCCGTGCGCACGTGTTCCTTCTGCAACTGGAAACATCGCCAGGTGCATGCAGTTTTGTGGGAAGAGGAGTAACTTTCATTTACCTGTCAGTTGTTGAATGCTGTTTGTTTCCCTTATCTCATATGTGAACGTAGCGGGGCCGAGGGGGCAGAGCAGCCCTCTCTCCCCCCAGAGCTTCCAGGGGCGGTCGGGGTGTCCTGGTGTTCGCAAGCGTACGACCCGATGTCTTAGTCTCAAAAAGCCCAAGCGTTCAACGTTGCCTCGCGGAAGGTTTTCTTCTTGGAAAATTAGTGTGAAATAAAGGAATGTGATTCTTTCAGGAAGGGAAGCCAGACAGCAGGACAGCAATAAACAAGTGAAATTCATATCTTGCCTGAGTGATTTGCACTTCAATAGTTGTGAAAGAAAATTTACGGGACTCCAGTGCTTTTGTGTTCAATTTCTAGCCCCTTTCGTACCTCCTTTATACGAGCAAGTGTTGAACTGTACATGGGGTGTTCACAAGACACTCTGTTTGGGTTGTTATTTTTCTTGTGGGTTTTTTTTTTTTGCTTTAGCTTGAACTCTGTATGGTCCATTTGTTAAATAGACGTGAACAGTTGATGTACAGTACTTACTAAACAAGCAGCAGCACAAAACTTATTTTATTAAGAAAATATGGCTTATATTTTAAAGGTTGAATATCAATTTTTTTTTCTTGTATGCGTGGAATTAAGACTGGTAAAGAGTAACAAAATCCTTGGATTAGGCCAAAAGGAAATACTGTAAGATCATAACCACCTCTTTATTAAAGAAAACGGTATGATTAAAGAGCTCCAGAACATTGTATTTATATTTGATTTGATTTGATTGTGGATTTTTTTAAATATTTTTTTTTTTTGCCTCGGTCCTGATTTTTGCTTGCAACTTTGACTTTGCAGTCCCAAGTGTCTGTTACCCTGTAACTGTTGGCAGAAGACCTAAATAAAAGCAATGTGAATATGTTGGGGTGACACTCCTGAGTCAGATTGCGTGGGGAAGGTACATGCGCAGTCCTGGCCGCTGGCTCGAGAAGGGCTTGGGGACAGATGGTGAAATGCTGTGGCTGAACTGCGTCAGGTACGGCGGAGGATCCAAAACCCCTCACTTTCCAGATTTCAGTCGACTGGGAGAAACACTTAAGCGAACAAATACGTGCTTAAAACTTCTTAGAACGTGGTAACCAGTTCTACTTTTTATTAAAATGTCCTCTGAGAACTGACTTGATTTGAGCTCCTTGGGTTGTTGGATGCCAGAAGCGTGCACCCAAACGTGCTGCTTCTCCAGCTACGTGTGCTTCGGGGGCTCTGGAAGGCTGTTGGCTCCAAGGTGCTTTTGGGACAGATTTTGATTCCTTTTGGAGTGGGGTTAAACTTGATCCTCTGGGTTTCTGACCGCGTCATGTTTACAGTTCCCAGCACTGGAATTCCTTCCAGACATCCTAGTCCTCTCCAATGCCAACAGCTCATGGTTGTGTCTCAGGGTCCAAAACTGGAGGTTGGTTGCCATCCTCTGAATTCTTTGGATCTGCTTGTGCTTTACCTTGCAAACGTGCATTGACATACCTTTAGACGATGAATTATTTAGCAGTTGAGCCGTAACGGGGTTTTTGAATAATGCTAAGCAATTTTAAGGAAGTGCTTGCTAATGGCATGCACGTACTCACTAGCTAATTTACTCAGACTGGAGCACGCACACTGTATTGTTCCGAACCGAGCACCTGTACAGACCCTGCACATGTCCTCCTGCTGCTTTTAAGGTTATAGCACATTTTTTAAAACGAGTCCTACTAGATAATAGAAATCTTCCCTTGCAGTTTCAAGGGGCTGTTTCTGAGAGAGGGGTATAACAGAAAACTGCACCTTGTGCAGCTGGGTCTGGAGTCCTGGAAAACAGGTCGGACTCCTTGGTTTCAGATGTTAGACCGGCATTTGAGCCCTGGCCCTTGTTTCTGATTACAGCGGCCTAAGCTGCAGAACCAGAAGTGCTTGCGTGCCTCTAAGGTATGTGCATTTTGCAGAGATGCCTCCCTCCACCATATCTGCTTGATCTTGGTGATCATATTTCCCCTTCCCTCTCAGGATTTCAGTTAAGGAAATATTCTAGTAGCTTACTTTTACTTTGCATGGTTTTAGAATCCTTACTGTGTAGCTTACCTGATAACTAAATTTACACATTTTAAGATGAATTTAGCTGGCAGTCTCCAGGATGGTCATTCTTAATAATGATTCTGAAACCTGGATTATCAATCTCAAACTCCTCTTCTGCTGGCCCAAAGCTCCAGTTCTTCAGTATCTCCCCAGCTGCATGTCTGGGGGAGTGCCCCTCTCACCACCAGGAAAGGGTACGTTGTTTCTTCATAACGAGTAGCAGGTTCAAACCGGCTTGGGCAAGTCTCAACATACTGTTTCTGCCAAAAATAATGCTCTTCCGGAGGCAGAGGAAATAGAGATGAGGGTGCCACTGCCTGACCCAGTGCCGAGCCTGGTACACCTGAATCGCTTCCCCACGTGCACACAATTGTTTTGCTCGTTTTACCCTGCGCTTGTTTGGTGACAGTTTGTGTACCAAATCGTAACTAAACGTTGTAATAAACACTGCCAAAAACTGAGAAAAGGGCAGACGTATGCTCTGAATTTATGCTGATGTAGTGAATCATAGTCTTTTCTCATCAACCCTCGTTACTTAGAGTCTCATAGCTCCTCTGCAAATTGGGAAAATAGACACAAGCCTGATGTCAATCCTTTGGTTGTTATGGGGATGTCGAGGGACAATGTGCATTTTTCAGGTTTTCTAGTCAGTTGAGTGTACACCTGGCAGATGTCTTTACATCTCACTCCCTGAGAAGGCCGTTTCAAAGCCTCGCGGGAGGAAGGCTGCCTAGTCACATGTGCACCCTCATTATCTGCAGCGGCGTTTAATATTTCAGCCTTGCCTACAGTTGCCTCGCTTTGTGCTTTGCCCTCCAGGCCCTCCCATCAGCCCAGTCTCTCCCCATGTTCTTGCAGCGCTGCTCCGCAGGGTCCCCTCCAGTCATCTCCGCGCCGCAGTCAGACACGATCCGTGTGTCACTGGGTCCATGTGTTCAGTCAGCGTTCCTGGCAGCACGTGTGGAACGTGCCAGCGGCCCTCAGAGCTCCCATCCAGCATGTCACTGCCTCCTATAAACAGGGGGACGCTCGGCGTGCTGCCTTCTTGAGCGTGACTAAGGCCGGGGCGTGGGTTTTCTTCTGGTAGATTTAGTGAGGATGAAAAAAACAGCAACGTAATTCATTTGGAACTGGGCTAGAAGTCCTAAAAGCTGTCGTACGCTACTACTGCCACGGCGCGGGTTCTGTAGGCTGGAGGGAAGCCGAGAAACACCGCAGTGGGAGTTTCCAGTTGTAGTTGAAAATCCTCCTCTGAGGTAACGGGAGAAACCCAACCCCGCGCTTCCACGCGGGAGGGCGCCCGTGCTCAGCCCCACAGGTGAAGGCGGCACCTGCGGGGCGGGGGCGCCGCCAGCCCCGTTCTTCCCCCCCAGGGACGCTCCGCGGGGGCTGTCAGGGGCTGGCGGCCTCACTCCGCTCCTCGCCTTCGGCCCAGTTCGGCCCAGTTGCGCCCAATTGGGCCCGGCCCAGCCCTGAGGCGGCTCCGGCCGCTCCCGCCGCTTTTCCCGCCCCTCCCACCCCCGCTCCGTTGCCGAGCAACCGCGCCCTGGTCACGCGGTCCCTGCCCACTTCCGGCCACGCCTCCTTCCCGCGCGGCGCCCGGAAGCCCCGCCCGCCCCTTCCCGGAAGGGCGCACGCGCGGCCCGGCGGGCGGGGGCGGGACTTCCGGCGGGCGGGAGGGCGGGGGGAGGCGCGCGCGCGCGGCGGGGCAGAGCGGCAGCGCGGGCCGGGGCTGCGGGCGGCCACGCAACTTCCGCCGGGGGCTCCGGGCGCCACCGCCGCCGGAGGGGACGGGAGCTGCGGGCGGCCGAGGAGGAGGCGCCGCCGGGCCGCGGCTTGCGGGGAGCGGGGCGGGCCGCCGCCCAGCGCAGCTCCGCGGAACCCCGCGTAGCCCCGAGCCGGCCGCCGGGCCCGGTTCAGCGGCGGAGCCCGCAGCCCCGAGCGGCTGCGCCCAGCTCCATGAATGGAAATCGGCAGCACAGGTGAGCGCGGGCGGCGGCGGGGCGGCCTGCCCGGGGCTCGGCCGCGGGGGAAGGGGCGCCGGCCCTCCCCCGCCCGCCGCCGCTTGGCCGGAGCGGGGCTTCACCGCCCGTTTCCCGCCCCCCCCCCCCCCAACTCCCCGCCCCGGTTCCCGCCGCGGCGGAGCAGCGTGTGCTGAAGGGCGGGAGCTTCGCTGAGCTGCCCGCGGGAGCGGAGGGTCCGGGCCGTGCGGGTTCGCCTCGTGGGTGAACTGGTCGGGGGGAGCCGCGGGAGCCCGGCCGGTATAGCTCTGGTAACCGGGGAGGGCCGGGCGCCCAGCCCTGCTCTGCCGCCCGTTTTCCTGTGCCGAAGATAGTGGAGAATTAATTTTTTTTGTATTTCATAACTAGTGTTTCCCAGGCAGCGGCTGTAGGCCAGCTTGCATAATCTTGTAACTGATGATGTCTTTGAGATACCGCCTCGAAAACTGAAGCGTTACCGCCGGAGCGGGCAGTTACTGCCGAGTGCTCGTACCGGCGTCTTCTACCGGGCACAGTTGAGGCGTTTTGCCGTTGTGCAGACGGTCGCGGGACCCTCGAATTTTCAGGCTAATTGCCCGTGCCTTTGGGAGTGCAGCTACACACCAACCCACCCAAGAGCTTTACCTTTGTGCCTTCGGCCGTTTGTTCCTTTTATATGGGAAACACGTGCTTAGTATTTATAAACTTTGTGTTTAAAATGTATTTTGAGAGTTGGAGGAGGAACTTCTGCTTCAGTTTATCGAAAGAATTTATCTTCAAGTCTGACAGAAGAGTGGAAGGAGAGTTCAGATTTGGGCAGTGCCTGATCGGCAGCTCGTGCCGTAGCTGGGTGGCAAAGGGAACGCCAAAACCTACTTGGAGTTCCCGTTTCTGTCGCTTCAAGAGGTGCCACGTAGTGAAAATACGAGTGTGAGACCGAAGGTGTCGATGCAAAACGTGTTTTCGTATCTTCGGGCGTAGATACCTTTGTGACAGACGTGGAGATTTGAGTTAATGACGGATTTGGCTGGGAGGACTGGCCACCTAGGCTAGTGGCCTTGCTTAATGAGGTGTTGAGGAGCTGAAACTATTTTAGGAAGATGCTGGATTTGAGCAATCTGGTGGAATTCAGATGGTACGCTCATAAACTGTGTGTGTTAAATAGACTTCAATTCTAACCTGGCACAGTTCTAGTTCTCTCATGATACGAAATGGATTTGCAAGAGTAGCCCGTAAACCTTTTGGTTTTTCTGTGGTATGAGTTTACCTGTTGTTAGGCTACAAGGTGTTAGATTTTGACAAAACATCCTGTTAGATGCTGCTCCCAATGGGCTCAGCCCGCTAAGCGCTGCGTTCAGCGTGATGGATGTTCCTTTCCACGTCTGCCGTGTAATGAGGGAAGTGTTAAGGGTGATGTTAACGTTTTGGGGAACCTTCTGGCCGTCGGACATCAGTATTGGGACAGGAGGGCACAGACCATCCTTGGTGGAGCAAAGAAGGGTTAAAGTTCTGTCATGAAAGGGAGAAGGACGTTGAGATGTGCTTCCTTTTCTGTGTGTGAAGGGAAAATGTGGGACAGAATAAGCAGAGTGGGGAGGCAAAGATAGAGTTGTGAGTATACCTGGAGTAAAGCGTTGGGGCGTGTGCCAGGATGTTTTAGGTGAAGCGGTGCTGTAGGTGCCTTCCTATTTGTGTGATAGGCTTAGCCTACAAAATCCAGAAAATACGGCTCTTTAGTCCACGTGATTTGAACATAGTTTAAAGTAGAAGGATGTGCAGCTGGCTCTTCAGGGTGCAGTTATGGTGAAATCAGATAATCTGAGGAGCAGCAGTAAAATGCTCAGTTAAAAGGTGGAGCGAAGGAAAAGCCACTCTCAGCAGCTCGAATTCAGCGTCGTGCCTCGCGCGTCCGCCAGGAGAGCGTCGACTTCCAAAGGGCAGGGGTATCGAAACAGCGCTGCCACGGAACTGAGGGTGCTCTGGGGCACGGCTGAGTCAGACCAGAGTGCTGTGTGTGTCTTCATTTACGCTTCATAAATCGTTCCTTCAAAGTTCACAGCTTCTTGTGTTAAAAGTGACAAATTGTTGGTTTTTTACTCTAGTATGGTATGTTTTTAACGAAGCACTACAGACATCTTGAATCTTTTGTTCGCTTTTCTGTACAAACCTCGGGCAGATAAAATGCTCAGAATTTGCTTTTCTCTTTCTGTGTTAAGAGCAGTGATTTGGGAGGACCATTAGAAGTTATATTTTTGTGGGTGGGGTAGAGAAGGGAAGGGGAATGAATCATAAGTGCCTTCAAAGGTTGTTCTGCTCCAGAACACGTGTGATGTGAGCTACAATGGAAGTTTTCCTCTGGAGCCGCGGTGGAAGCTGTTTGACTCACAATAATGAACTTTACGAATAGTTTGACCCTCACAGCTTTACTTCCATAGTGGTAAAGGTGTCGGGATATTTCTTGAGCTGATTTCCAGTAGAAAATTAAAGCAATGGCAGAGATATGTGGTTTATATGCCCTTTGACACGTCTGGTCTGTGTTCAGCAGTACCGAAGCGCAGCCTCCCGCCGTAGCAAGCGCAGCGGGAGCTGGGAGCCAGCCTGCGCTGGTGCCCTGCGGTCTTGGTGGGTAATGTGGAAATTCAGGCGATGGTCCCAAGGCTTGTATTGAATTTGGGGTGAGAAGCAGCAGCAAGAGGGTGACTTGTCAAGTGGTCAGAGAGATCTTGATAACTGAAGTAGTTTTTCTCTCTCATTAGAGCAGACGGTATAACTGAGCTGTCATGCAAAGCGTTTACCTCTTAATTAAAGTTTACAATTAGATACAAGTCAGTTCCATTTTTAATGTTCTTCAGTCAGAGTATCTCATTTCTTTGTGCTCTAATGCATTTTTCTGAAAACGATGAAATTTGTCATGAATTTATTGGTGCTCTTAATTTTGTTCACATACAAAACTTGCTAGGATATAAAGTAAACTTTCATATTATGTTTTAAAGTACTTTTGTTAGTAACTGTTAAAGCTGTATTTTATTCCGCAAGGGGCTTTCTGGTAACGTGGTTCTAAATTCAGTAACGTGACCCCGTGTCTCAGATCCTGGTGTTCTGCTCTCAGATATTTTTCAGGCAGTAAACTAGAAAAAGGGAAACTGCTTGCATCTTAAATTTGGAGCTGTACTAGCAGGTAGATGGGCGGCACGTTTCACTCTCCCCAAGTTAGTGAGTGTGGGGGAGGGATTGTGTAGTTCTCAAAACAGTAAATGTGAAACCAGGAGAATAAAGATGAGTGCATTAAGAATTGCATATTTTCTTATAAAGTGCTTTTTTTTTTAGCGTAAATGCAAGTCCGTATTGATAAGGGTTTCTTTTGGTGCAAAACGTGGTGTATCTACACTCAACAATAACGACTGTGTCAGTTTGCCTTCCTGGGTTTGGTCTGTGGAACCTTCGAGGGAAGAGTTCTGCTGTGTTGTGCGGGTTGTCGTGTCCTCTTCCCTTAGAGCAGTCAGGTATTAACTTTACAATGTGCGTATAAGCTGCTTTTTTCAGCTTAAAGTTCTTTGTGATTAGATTTTTTAATGGTTCAGGAGCATTAATTATCTTGTAAATGCTTCCCAAACGCTTCACTGTATTTTCTGTAACTTCATTAGGACATT
This sequence comes from Strix uralensis, assembly GCF_047716275.1. Lineage (NCBI taxonomy): Eukaryota > Metazoa > Chordata > Aves > Strigiformes > Strigidae > Strix > Strix uralensis. The sequence continues at coordinate 7,402,887 of NC_133996.1, forward strand.
AGGATAATACAGGTCAGCGCACTAGTATTTACTTGTGCCGTTGGCTGTCACTGAGCATGGCATCGAAACGTTGGCTTTTGATGAGTTTTAACATGACTTACTATCTGAAACCTTAAAAAAAAGCGCCCAAATTGCAAGTAGGAATGTCTAGAAAACGTGGATTGCATTACTCATAAATAATGTATGCCACCCAGCGAGGCTGCAGCTACAGAAATCAGGGGATTCATGATTTCCGGCATAAGGAGCTCAATTCTTGAAACTAACATTTAAATATAATCTTTCCTATCTATTTTTTAAATCTAGAATTAACTTACTTTTTGGTAGTGATAAGATTTTCTTTGAGCTCCACAGGCTGGGCCTCTGAGTCCAAGCAGAGGCCAGGGGCCCTCTGAAAGGGAATCATCTTTTTTTTTTTTTTTTCCCCTCCATCCTCTCCCCCCTCCATGGAGAGCTTTCAGGAGCTCAGCCTGAGGATAGGATCTGTTAGACAAATCTGCCTTGTGTTACTGAGCCAGAGTTTAAATAGTATTTTACCGGTGAAGTCCTCTATCATGTGTTTGAGGCTGTTCAGTCACCCATTCAATTAGAGATTTAGAACTGGTTTATAAACAAAAATAAAACTATTAGGTAATCATCTGTTAATCTGGTTTGGTTTTACAATGCTGAAGCCACAGTAGGAGAGAGGATAATTTTTTGCTTGGTACTGATGTCTCTTTCTGCAAGGAAAGGATCATGCAAGGAAATCTGTATTTTCTATTAGCATCTTGCTAGAAATCAGTATCTTGCCTCGTGCTGTAAAACTGTCTTGCCTGCCAAAGGCTTCAATTTTCCGTAAAATGGTTTGTTGAAAGTATTTGCAGGTTTCTGTGCTTCTGCTCTTTCTGCTCAGGCTTTATTCCGATTAGGGCTTCGTTTGGTTGCTAGGTAGATTCAAGCCTGTGTTTTGGATGCGCGCCAGATGTGTTCTATACTGCTGGCTGGATTGCCATAGAAATGACAGTTGATTTTTGTTGTGTTTAATCTTTATTATAACATCTATAATTCCACGGAAGAACAGATTCCGATTCAGAGCTCATTTAAACCATCAGAGGGACTTCCAGACTGGTCTGGAATGTGATCTGACCGTAACAGGAATTTTCACGTTGTGGATCTGGATACTGACCACTGCAAATTTCTGCTGTTTTCTGTTGGAGTAAATCCTAAAATCATGTAAATCCTAAAATCATCAAATGGTTCTGTTGGCAGAGGTGCCACATAAACGCACTTGAAATTAATTTAATTGTACGTGTATTTTTAGTGTTACTGCAAACTTTAGCTCTTTGAAGAAGTAGTATTGGTATGAGCTTTTTCTTCAGAATTTCATAAGCAATACACTTACGCCATTTTAGCAAAGATTTTTTTAACTTTTTGAAATATTAGTTCCCTCATTGAGCCCTCTAAATTGACGGTTCCTTTTTTCATCTCTTTTTGGGTTTTGTTGAAATCTTGGATTAAATATGAGCAAAGCTCTTCAGAATACCTTCCATCTCTCGTCAGCGAGCTCCGTGGTTATGGGATGTCGGTTCTTTGACGTGTTACCCAGCCCAGCGGGGCAGGCACAGATACCAGCCTGTGCTCCTGTGCCCTTGGGCCGCGGTGTGCCCGTGGGAAATCCCCGTGGGAATCCCCTGTGAAACACAGCGGGGGTTCGAGGTACCCACCTCTGAAGGAGGCAGCGGTGGTGGGGAGCAAAGCCCGGTGCTTGTGCGCTGCGGGGAATGTTGGTAGCTGAAACTTTGCTGGTTTTGTATCTGTTTTGCAGATATATTGTAAGGGCTTTTGCTCCTACTTGTGTATTGAGCGTTCACTTGTGAGAAGAAAAGTCTTCCAACGTTGCTGAAGGATGTTCATAAATAATGACTTCAGCAAATGCTATGAACGGTAATTTATAAAATGATATACCTTTAGGTCCTGAAGAGATTATTTTTTTCTACCTTGCATTATTACTGGTTTAAATGCTTAGTTAAATATTTTCTCTGCAGCTTTTTCTTTTTATGTTTTCTAATGAGTAACTGTACGTTCAGAAGGTTCAAGTTATTTAGTGCTGGATCTTGTGTCTTCTTGAAATGTACTCTCTCGCTGTATAAAAGCCTTCCAAGGATCTGAAGCGTCGATTTTAGTTCCTGTTTCTGTATTCATTGTTCTGTTATAAATCACTTGACTGTCAATGTTGGGGACTTTCCGTAACTGGTTTTATGAATTGAGTGCTATTCTGGCATGCTAAACAGACTTGGTTTATGTTTTTTCTTGGATTTTGAAGAACGTACTGGGCATGTGTTCATATCTGATGCTCTAATGGCAGAGCAGTGAAGAAGTTTCTCCTCTAAAACTTGTGGGTGCCCGAACGGTGCAGAGCTGCTGCTCGTCTGGAGGCGCCGGGAGTCCGACCGTTCCCCATCTGCTGCGGGGTCAGGCCGGCCTGCCTGCAAAGATTTCTGAAACTTTAATGACTTTGTTTTCACAGTGGTTAAATAACATGAAGGGATTAGTCTGCCAGTCATAGTCATTCTGTGCTACTTAGAATAATACTACTTTTAGTATTTTTGGTTCGTGTGTTTATTTCCATTAGCTTGACACAGGACTTAGGCATGAAGTTGAGTGAGTCATTGATATGATACGGGAGCAGTAGCTGTCCTCGGAGAGCGTCGTTTGTTATTTATGTTTTAATGGGTTTTGAGTCACAGGTTTGAAGCCAGTGACACAGACTTCCACAACATACAATCTGGCAATTTAGTGTATTTTGAAAGCAGGATATTGTGAGTGGGTGCTAGTGTATTTGGACAGTGATAGCGGAGTTGGATTACAACATACTCGTGTTTTTAAGTTAATTTGTCCAAGGGAGCATGTGTATTGCACAAAATGATAGCAAAATCAGCCAGATTTTTGAAAATTATTCCTGAATAGTGTGTAGAACTCCACTGCTTATTCATTTATCGGTCACCTGATTCCTGTTTGCCAAAATCTGGGTTCTAACTTCTTCCAGGAAGAGCCGTTTCCTGAGGAGCCGTGTGTGGTACGGCTGAACGAGTGAGGCTAAAGAACGCCTTTGTCTAACAACTGGTATTTTCTTGTTTTGTTCACCACTGTTTTGCAGGGAGCAGAGCTGGGAGGCCTGCTCGCATACTTGGCTTTGGGTAGAGCATTTCTGTTATGACCCAGGATTTTGAAGTGCACCCTGCCTCGTATTAGTAACTGAATATCATTTCTCCGTTTCAGGTTTTTGCCCCGGTGCAGTCGATCACTAGGATTCTGTTAATTTAAGCAAAGGGCTAGAGAGCAGGATAGCATTCCCCTGAAGGGATTTCTCTCTTCTCCGCTCCTCAGTGCTCGCTTAAAATGCTCAACTTGGTGCAACTTCCAGAGGAGATGGTGACAAAGATTTCAGCCATACTGTGTTTCCCTGTTCCATGCGCTTCAACTTCTTCACCTAAACCTTCATAAAGATTGTCTCCACGCTGACTGTTTCTTCTGTGCTTACAGATTTTGGCAACTGTTTTTACATTTTACATGATTTTAACCAGTGGGGTGGGAGGAGACAGGGCAGACCAGGCTATGGCAACCTTTTTAATGTTATCTTTACTTCAGCAGTTTTGTTAGCATTTCCTACAGGTATGAGCTAAATACAAACCATGGCATGGATGTCTTCATAATATTAAAATAAGCTATTGAGTCATTTATGTCACTCAAATGTTTAGTAGTAACTTTTTGCATATGCTTATATTCTGAAAATATATCTGGAGTAAATTGTAGAGCTGCTTTTACTCATGTGACAGTATTAAAATGAAGAAAAAGTTGAAGAGAACAGATGCTTGGAACAAGTTTTGCATAAGCATAGTCTGTGAGGGTGTTTTAAATGATGCTTCTTGTTTTATGTTTTTGTTTTATCTTACGGCTCAAAGCCAAGCCCACTCAGAATTTTTGGGTAGTTTTCTGGTTAGAGCCAGACAAATGTTACAGAGGAACTTAGCTTCGATGTTCACCTATTCTCAGTACACGGTTTCCTTCAAGATAATGAGATTTTTTTTCCAGGAATGGTGGAGATTAATCAAAAGGCAAATAAAACATTTTTACCAGCACTTGACATTTTAACTCTTCTATGAAAATGAGTGGGCTGGAATTGCTATCTGCGTCACTGAGTAGGAGTAGAGGGGAGAACTTTTAACTAACTTAATCGAATGCTCTGTAAATCATGACATTTGTATGATGAGTAATTTTTTAAAACTTGGGCTACAAAGCGTGTTGGTTTTGTTGTTTCTTGACTGGAAAGAGATATTTTTAAGTGGAAATACCAGTAGAAATTCTTGAAAGTGGACTACGTGTACTACGGTGTTTGGTTTTTTTAAGGCATGAATAACCCAAATCTTGAACTGAGGATTCTCATCTAAATGATGCAAAGTAAATGAAACAGATAACCAGATGAGCACGTAACACATTACTAGACAGGTGTTTTTAACTGACTTTCAAAATACCCATCTCTTACTGCAGACTGTGATGGTTTCTCTGAGCAGCTGTGGGTATTCTTCTCTAATGTATAAGCAATCAAGGGTTTTACAATCCTGTGTCTTAATCCGAGCCTTTCCTCTTCTGGTCAATAAGCTTTATCGGTGCCGTTAGACAGGACATAACGGTTTTACTCTCCATCCATTTTCAGCCGGCAAAGTTCAAGAATAATCTGTCTTCCAAGACTAAGCTAATAATGGCAACGAAATTAAGAGTTTATCGCAAACAACATGCACCGGTCCAGAACTGCTTCCATATTTTTGTATTCTGTGGCAACTTTGTTATTACTAGGTGTTCAGAAAAGACTCGTAAAACTTTTTGTGTTTTAATGGCAGACAGGCTTTCCACAATAATAAAGTGTTACAAGGGAAAGCACACTTCTCGTTGTTGTTTAGGAAGTCTCCTGGTTTTATTCATGCTAATCACAGAACCTGAAACTCAGCAGTAGGAAAACAGTGCACATGTGAGTGGAGGCTCATGAAGGAGAAATGGGCAAGTGTTCATTTGGAATTTACTAGCTGAGCATGCTGTTTGATGTGTGCTCTTCCATACAGCTCATTTTCCCTTCTTCCAGTGTGCGGGCTCTGGTGCCTGCCCAGTCCTCCTGTGGGTTGGTTCAGGGAATTGCCTAAAACTGGAAAAGGGGAGTACGTTAGTAAGTCTCAATGGGGGGCAAGTGTGTGTGCCTGCAGTTGCAAGGAGCCTTATGTATTTTTAAACTGCTGAAATGTAAGCAAGTAGTACCTTTGCAACACAGCTTGTGTGTTGTGCTTATCTTCTAATCTGTGATATTTTTTTCTTTCGCAGGACCCGTCGGGGCACAGCCCCTACTCATGGTGCCCAGACGTCCTGGCTATGGCACCATGGGCAAACCCATTAAACTGCTGGCCAACTGCTTCCAAGTTGAAATCCCAAAGATTGATGTCTACCTCTATGAGGTGGATATCAAACCAGATAAGTGTCCTCGGAGGGTGAACAGGTAAGATGGTGAAATTTGCCTTGTAAATTAGACAGATACTGAAATTTTTAAACAGCAGAGGGACCTACTGAAGTAAATACAGTCTCTGTGTAGCTTAAAATGTGAGCATTATGCTGTGGAGACCTGTGTGCAAGTTCTCAAGAATGTCTGTGAGATGGGTCCAGAGCCTTTCCCAGGTTCTGTTCAGTTCAGCTGTGAGCGGACGCTGTGCAGCGGGCCAGCCATTACTGGTCACGGTACTTCTGCTGTTTGGCAGCAACCCCTGTTCTTCAGGGCAGCGTAAATATGGTACAGCTGTAGGCAGCTACCTGTTTTGGTTGCAATACCGGCTGTTGAATCATTTGAGTTAGCAGGAATCTGCTCCTATGGGTGTGTCTATCCTGAGTTGATGCTGAGATACACTGCAGCATTGATTAATCTGAAGGGTTCCCCAATTTAATTCACTCGGGTACTGTGGTCAGAAGCTAGTGGCTGAAAACCGTTGCTGTAGGCACAGGAGGAGACAGCCTTCAGCTGGAAAGCTTCCCGTAGGAGTAGTGGTATGAAAGCACTGCAGACAAACTAGTTTTCCCCTTGTTCATAGAGATTTCCTGCAATCAGCTTAGTATATTTGAAATGATCAGACTTGATTTGAGCTCCACCTGTGTCCTTTCTCTGTGGTTATAGCATTTTGTATAGACGTTGTATCTCATCTTATTTTCATGTCTGCTGTGTATTGGGGTCAGTGAAATCTCTTGCTAGGCTACTTTATTTCTAGATTGCTGGTTAAATGCAGAGAATATTTTCATATTCTGTATCCCTGTTCATTTAGTGATCCAACAAACAGTCCATATTGAGTGCTGGATTCTTCAGCCCTGACAGATTGCTAGTACAGTTTTTTATATGTGGTCTTTGGGTATTTTGTCCTAAACCTCATAAATTTTGGGAGCCACAGAAGCCTCCTGAGAAGTAGTTAATTGAAAACCTGACAGTAGAGCTATAATCACTTTTGCTTTTTAAAGATTACAACATTTTGTAATTCCCGTATTTCTTCTTTGCATTGAATAATTTTTTTAGGAGTTACTTGTTAGTCTCTTGTGAAATCTGTTTAATCAGTTAAAGTTCAGGGTAGCTGAAAAGCAGTTTTTCCCCCTTCCATCTGCAACTCTGTTTTTTTACATTTAAACAACAACATATAGCTAGGGCCTGATTCTGGCTGGTGATTTTTCTTTCCCCCTGCTAGTTGCATACTGCAGTTATGAAGGCTATATAAATGCCTATGTTGAGTATTAATTAAAAGGAAACTAATAAATTGCTAAAACTGGGATATAATAGTTCTGTGAATTAATATTTAATATAATCTTACTGTTATGAAAGGTTAATTTACTGCTGTATTGTTAAATGACGAATGCTTGTGAAGCCATGCTCGCAGGGATACAAGGAGGATATAAACCGCTCTGCACTGACTTACAGACGCTTGTATGTCTGATTCTTTTCTAGGGTGATCTTGTCACTTAAAATCTGACTAAAACCACATTTTTAGTCTATTTTAATCAAGCACTGCCATACAACAGACAAAGGGAGACAAAGCTGTAACAACTCTGGTTGCTCCAGACTGTGATTCTGTGTAGTCAGTTGTTACCGTAGCAGTGGGAGAAACTGCAGATGTTTGAAAATAGTGCATTTGAAATAAGTTGGTTTAAAATAGCAACTAAATTTTATTTCAGATTTAAAAAGAAAAAAAGAAGTCCCTTTCGTCTGTCCTCTTTGTAGGGTAATTTCAAGCTTGCTTCCAAAACCAAAGTTGACGTTGGTCACAGCTTGCTTTAGTTGGTTATGCTTTAGGTAAATGCTGTGTCTTCTGAAGGTTTCAGTTCACGTGGAGAGAGGTAAAAGCATTTGGTTTGAGTTCGTAAAGTAACTCTGTGTGAAATGGTCGGTATTTTTGCTTACCTAAATAATCGTGATTTCCAGAAGAGCATGTTTGCAGCTGAGACAACTTTTCATACCTTTTGCAAGTCTCAGATTGATATCTAACCATTGCTTTTGACTCTTGTTAGATTGTGTGAGGGTGGGTTGTTTCTTAGAAGCTTTTTGTAGACTGGAGTTAATTTTAAGTGTGTTTTGAGGTTTCTCATTCATAAATTTAGTTGTTGTAGTATAGGTGTAGTTCAGATGCATGTGTAACTGTCCAGAAGCTCATCAACGTTCTATTCCACCAGTAAAGACACTGTCTTGCTTTTCCTTATTTGTGTACCAGCTGGTAGAAGCAGTTGTCTGGTTTTTGTCAAGGTAAACGGAGAAGACTAGTTGAACGCAGGCAGCAAACCTAATGAGTTGCTTTAATAGTCAAATGTTTTCAAATGAAGGACTAAATTTGCTTTCAAATTTGACAGCAACACAGTATGTAAATTATGAATCCTAATATAAACTGTAGTTTAAAATCTGAAAGCTGAGGGTAAATCTTGCATACATACTGGATTTTTCTAAGTAGGGAACCGTGAAATTGGTTATTTAAAAATACTACTACTTCACCAACTTTCATGTGTGTAAAAAATATGGCAGATGTTACTTAAAAACTGCAAGAGCTTGTATAAATGAGCCCAATAAAAGAGTTTAATATCTGCTGAATAAATGACTTTGGTGTGTTGTGGATTACGGAGAGGAGAATGGCTTTCATTAGTCTAAATTGAAATCAGCGTACTGAAATACCTGCTTTGAAGAAATTCCCTTAGAAACTATTTTTCCCTTTCTCTTGCATGCTGTGATAGTTATTTCTAAGAAGTCCATGGATTTACATAGACTCGGCTATTCTGAAATAGTTTGACTAACATCCTGTCTGCATGCTTGTATTTGGAATAAATAGCGGGTTTAGTTCCTCAATAGTTGCTGGGTTTTTTAAATTCACCTGCACCTTTATTAGCTTTTGGCTGTAGAGAAGCTTTAAAATCTCGAGTGTCTTCTGTTTCCTTTTCACTTCCCTCTGTAGCAGTGTTCTTTCCCCCTGTTGCCGCTGTAGGCAGAAGGTAGATAACGCCGTGCTTGGGAGCGTGCCGCGCGTGCGAGGTGAGCAGCAGAGCTGCGCCTGGAGCTCCACGACGGGAGTTGTGTTTGACAGACCCTCTTGCTTTCTCCCTCCTGCTCCGACTCTTCATCACTAGCTTTTATCCCTCTGCTTTTGTCACAGGTGGTGTGACAATCAGCCGGCACTGATGGAAATAGATTTTCGCACGCGCAGCCCTGTGCGTAGCGTTACAGGGGAGCAGCGTTCTGGTGTGGGGTGGGGTTTTCGGATAAGATGGGCTTGTGCAGGAGCACAGTTGAGTACTAAGTAGATATTTTGAAATTGCTTAAGCGTATTGATGTGCTTTTAGCCAATGAAACAACTTGGATCCTGAGATACTAGTAACGTAAAGAACTGTGAAACGGAGAATTTCTCTTCCGTTTCCCCCAGTCCCAGCTGAGAGGTGAAAGTGCTGCTACTCCTCTTGCTTGAAGAGGAAGTCAGTATTTATCTTCTGAAGTACTTGTAGGCTAGCATTTCCTGGTCAGGCAAGAGTATACTAGTAAGCTTCTGCTTTGCAAGAATGCTACTTTGCATATGCTTAAGAAAGGTGTTTAATTTCTGTAGAATAAGGGAGTTACGTTGTATCAAGTAAGATCCAGTTGTTGTGCCACTGAAAGCAAAGAATGCCCAAAGAATTCAGATCCTGGAGGCATGTTTCAGTTAGAGGCATTGCAAAAGTTGCTTTGGACCTGATATATCTACTGCTTGTGTCAAGAAGCCTTTTTTTATGTAAGATGAAAATTTTATGGTGTTTTTTCAAGTGCAATTTCAGTGCTTGTATCAGGTTACCATCTTCTTTATTGCCACCAACTCATAATAAAGGAAGCTAGGAGAATCTATAATTGTGTGCAGATTTGATCAGGCTTTTACTAGATTTTGTTGTAAAAACTCTATAAGAACTTAAAGCTAAGCCATTTTTGTTAGGGTACCTCATTTTTATATACAATGTAGGCAGAAATCAAAACTCTTACTAATTGAAGAGCAGGTGACTACAGACCGTTACTAGGTAGAAGTACAATTAACTACAGGTTCTGTGAACTGGCGTAGCTTCCAGTTGTGAGTTTGCACTAGTTTTTCATAATCCTGGCTTGGGGGTTTCTTCCAAGGTACATGTGTCCTTGTTTTCTGTAATAAATGTTATACAAAGGCCTCGGTCATTTCTAGGACTTTCTGAAATTATTTCAGTAACAGTATTTTCCAGTATTTGAGCATTTGCATCATGACTTTATTCTTTAGTGTTTATCTGTTATTTTAGTTAAATTATGTGCAGTACCTTTTTGGAATACCAGTGGGTGTTCTGTAATTCACTTGAGTAATATGTTTGTTGAAACTGCTTCAGCAAAACACAGGGTGTGTGGGAGCCAGTTCCAGTCTGATACTTCTTTGAAAATATCTTCAATGTAAATACCAACTTTTCTAGGGAGGTGGTGGACTCAATGGTGCAGCATTTTAAAGTGACAATATTTGGGGACCGCAGACCGGTTTATGATGGGAAAAGAAGCCTCTATACAGCCAATCCGCTTCCTGTGGCCACTACTGGGGTAAGATAACGGGGAGAAAAGGGATACTTGTAACAGCTTCATAGGAAAGAAAAAGAAACATCCCAACTTCTAATATTGCTGAGTTCAGAAAAACTGGAAGTATCTTATAACAGCTGTAGTGAAATGAAGTCCTTCTAATGTATTTTCTGCTAATTCCTGTGTATGTAAATGTGTGTGTAATAGTTGCATTCAGAACCTCCCTTGGAACTTAGTAGCCTCTTTCTACAGCAAAATCTAGTAAATACTCAGTTTTACAGACTGTAATACGTTATCTTAAAATGAAGTACTATTAAAAAATCAAACCACAATTTCTCTGGAATGAAGAGTTTTCTCATTCAAGATGACAAAGTTATGTAATCCTCTTCTGCTTGGTGAGGACCCAGTTCTCTTTATTTTGTGTATTTGATAACATACTTCTATCAGAAGTGCTGTGTCCTAAATATCTGAGGTTTTGAGTCTCTGGCCCAGTTACGGGAAGGAGTGGAAACTCAAGGCTACCTGACTTGAGATTAAAGGGCTGCTTTTTTTCCCCTCCCACCCCCACCCAGGTGGATTTGGATGTGACATTACCAGGAGAAGGTGGAAAAGATCGTCCCTTCAAAGTGTCAATAAAGTTTGTTTCTCGGGTGAGCTGGCACTTGCTGCATGAAGTTTTGACAGGAAGAACCTTGCCTGAGCCTCTGGAACTAGACAAACCTATCAGCACTAACCCTGTTCATGCTGTCGATGTGGTGCTACGACACCTACCCTCCATGAAGTAGGTTCACTGTCTTCCTGCAGTCTGTCTTTACCTGAAGTATCCCCACTGGGAGACCTTCATCCCTGTTTCTTCACAGGTGAAAAGAAAAAATGATCATTCCCCTTATGCAGCACAGCTGGTTAGCTGAACTGGGGAGATTGGAGCTAATTATGTAGAAGTGTTTATTTCTGTAGACATTTAAACCCCAAAGCAGGTGATGTATTTGAAAAGATCAAGAAAGAGGAGACACTTACAATAGGCCTTATTGAAATACTGAGAGATTACAGCATGCGGTAGCACTGCTTTCGTGTTTTCTGCTCGAGTTGAGCCAAGTATCATGCACTTGATGGCAGTGACTGTCTAAAAGCATGAGTCTTTTTAATTCATTGATATATCATCAACAGTGCATGCTTCTCAGGTGTGAAATACACAGTTGAGACTAGATACCTGTGCCCAGGTGGGACAGGGCTTTGAGCAGCCTGGGCTAGTGGAAGGTGTCCCTGCCCCTGGCAGCTGGGTTGGAACTAGTGATCTTTAAGGTCCCTTCCCACTCAAACCATCCTACGATTCTCTGTGTATGTTGTATTCAAATATTCCCTCGTAAAAGGTGCAAAAGGCTGTTTTTGAGGGTCAGTCTGGTATATACAGTGCTGTTGTACAGAATCTGCTGTGATAGAGATCATACTTTCTTGAAGTGGAAGATGAGAAAGGGTAAGTTAACTTAGTTCTTGATTTGTTGTGAAAACTGGAAGTGGTTGTGCATTGCTAAAACTGGTAAACATTCTGTCTAATCTTAAAAACACTGCAATGGGAACAGAAGCATTCAGAGTATATTGTTCACCCTTGATTCTAGGCACAGATTCCTGGTGCACAAAATTCCAAAAAATAACAACACTGTGTGTTTATAATCTTTATTATAGATTTTTTTTTTTTATTTGGAAAGCAACGGCATAAATCTGTGGTCATCTTTTTCACTAGGTATACCCCTGTGGGCCGCTCCTTTTTCTCAGCTCCGGAAGGCTATGATCACCCCTTGGGCGGGGGTAGGGAGGTCTGGTTTGGATTCCATCAGTCCGTTCGGCCTGCCATGTGGAAGATGATGCTCAATATTGATGGTACGTTGGGATAATCACTTTGCCATTCAGTCATTTTGCTTGAGTTTGTGGTACCATGTTTCTGTGTGGTGATAACTTTTGGTGCCATCTGTGCAGGGAGATCTAGTAACCAGAAGCCATCTTCTACAGCAATTCCTTAACTCATATTGTAAATAATAAAGAGTTAAAGTAGCCTGGGGTATTTTGCTAGAATTTATATCAGAATAAGAAAACTTTCAAACTTTAATTGCTTTATAGACAAGGGGTTTTCACCTGAAACTTGTGTTCCATTGCTTGGTTTGAAGATTTAGTAATTGTTTCTTGCAATACCCTTATGAAACACAACATTAACTGTGCAGTCAGCCTACTGTAGAAGTTGTAATGATGATAATAGAGTGAGATTGTAATAATGAAGTGTAGGTGTGCACACATTGGCTTCCTGTTCAGCCTGTTCGAACCAGACCTTTACGGCAAAGGCTACCTAGAAATCCAAGTATTTTCGTCTGGATTTGTCATCATGTCAGTGTTTCAACAGAAATTTACCTGCCATTTTTAAAAAAAAAATCTATGTAGGAAGGAAAAGCCTTGCATAGTTTATTTTCCTACTTAATTTTCTGTATTGGTACATCTGCAGTGATACAGGCAAATTGCTTAAGATGTGTCTCCAGCTGTCCACAGTAGGTGTTGTTCAATGCTTCCAAGAAAACTCTGTAAAATATATCACCAACACTTTTGTGAATAGGGCTAATTGAGATGGGCTTTCTTATGCAAAATCAGATCTGCTTTGCACCACTTTATTAAGTCCCGGATGAATGCATTTGAGATCAACTGGTGCATGTGTCAGACTCCTTGGTGCTGTAAGCACTCCGACTCTATTTAGATGTTAAACCCCTATTGAAAAATGTCAGTGTTTGAGATGCAGGTGCTGCCTAAAGTTTTCTCTAATTCACGTTCTGTTCTCGCTGTTTGAAACGCTTTATAAACCCGAGGTAAATAGTCTGTCTCTTTTGCACTGGGTTGAGCACTCTCAGTCAGGTTGTGCTTAGTGTCTGTCTTGGAGCATAATAAAATGTTGCAGGTGATACTGAGCTTTCACAGTGAAAATTTGCAAGTCCGTGTGTTCTGGTTTACCAAAATTATGGATGATACTGATGTGACTTCAGATGGGTTTGTTCTTGTAAAATTACAAACAGTGACTCTGGTGTAGCTATTGATTGAAAAATGAATGTAAAAATCTTACCAGTCTGAGCAATAAGCAGTCCTAGTATCTACATGCTATGTACTGAGAGAAACACAGTTCAGGGAGGACAGGAGTATTAATTTACACCAATTTATGATGCACTGCGCTATTACTTTCTGTGAAGCAAGTTTTTCTTACCAGCATTAGAAAGCGTCATAGTAACTCTTGCAGGAGACGTTTTTTCCGTTCTTTCTGTGAATGAGAAACTTTAGAACTTTAAGCTGCGATTTACGGGGCAATCACTTTACGTTGTGGTTTGAGGCCGTGAAGATTACGTTCAAATCCCATCGCTTGATTTTGTCCTAGCAGTTTAACTTGTGCGAGGTTCTCTGCAAAATCTGCTTCTCCCTGTGTTGCTGGGGGAGCCGCGGGCGCGCGGGGGGCGTGAGCTGTGTGTGTTCATTCAGTAACCGGCAGCCGGAGGTGTTGGCCGGAGTGCGTCATGTGAAGTTGGCAGCCTGCTGAAGTGACGCATGTCTGAAGAATGTTTCATTGTATTAGCACAGAAATGTGGTGGTTTCGGTACACGAGAGCTGAAAAAACTAATAAAATGCTTGTCAAGTATTTATTTTCTGTTTGCCATTTAAAGTTTTAAACGTATGGAGTAGTTTGCTTTGTGTTTGAGCTATACCTAGTGCCACCTCACCTTTCCAACTAAAAGGTATTGTTTCAGTTGCTTATAACTTTGTCAAGCAGATTGTTTGTGGTCGGTCTTCCATGGAACGGGTCAACTGTCCTGTTTGAAAACAGCATATTGTCGCTTAATGTCATTGTGTCATTAATACACAGGGAGGGTAAGAGATTTCGGTAGAGCAAGGGTTGCACGCACCACTACACTAACAGAATTCGTGTATAGTCACAATAGTGCTCATGTTTCTACCAATTATTGTTTCAGTAATCGAGCAGATCATATTATTGACAAAATTACATTGCATATTGAATAATCTGCTTTTCATGTTAAGAAGTCTTCAGTAGAGATACATTAATCCTGTCTCTGCTTGCAGCTCCATGCAGAGTCGAAAGAGAATGTCCCTCGGGGACATTACAGCTCTCTAGAAATAAATGTTATCTGGGGAAAAACCCTTTCAAAACCCTGAAATGCGAAGTAGTTGCAGGATGACTGTGCTGGAGACCGATGTGTCATCGTGGGCCCTACTCTGGCTTTTGTGTACTACGTTGTTGCAAGGCCTGCTAATCGGTGTTTAAAAACGTGTGCTGCACAGCGTTTGCTTGAGGGTTATGTGGAACTTTAAAAAGCATTCATTTATATACTGCTTCACAACATTCTCACTTGGGTTTTTTTTACACTTTAATATTTGGCTCTTTTTAGTTTCTGCCACTGCCTTCTACAAAGCACAACCTGTCATTCAGTTTATGTGTGAAGTTCTTGACATTCATAATATTGATGAACAACCAAGACCTCTGACTGATTCTCATCGGGTAAAATTCACCAAAGAGATAAAGGGTGAGTAGAAGTGTATCTGTTCTGTCCCAGGTAACGCAATCAAGTTCATTCCAAGGGACTTGTTTTAATTGAAAGCCCCCTGGCTAGCGTGCATCAGAAGGGCCCTGGAACTGCCGGGAGAATTGCACTACTCCCTGTCTGTAGTTCTAGTCCTGAGTGAAGCAATGCAGCTCTACGCAAGTGAAAGGTTAAAAACGAGGTATGTTCCCAGTGGCTTCAAGAGGGAAAGAGAAATTGTGTTGCTTCTTGCGTGGATGGAGGTGAGTGGCTGTTGCCTAGCTGGCTGGCTGACCTTTGCTGAGCAAGGCTCACTGAGGCCGTAGTGCTATTGTGCTGTAGGTCTTCTGCTGGTTAAATATTGAGGCAAAGTGAAAATTGATTTCAAAGTTAACGTCATTGATTCTTTGAAAGTATGCTGTTGCAGTGGCTTCTAATAACTGATTGCCTTATGGAAAAACAAGTACCACTTGCTAACTTGCAGCCGATGGCCAAATTCCATTCCAAAGGAATTGCATAAGCTGCTGGTTTGAGTAGTTTCACTCCATATATGCTACTTTGCTTTGTATTTTTCCCTGTCCTTTCATTCCTGTGTAATTTGCAGAGAGAGAAGCCTTGAAAGAACTCAGCTCTTCAAAGCCCTTCTCTTAAATGCTTGTGTTACTTGCTCCAGGATTAGACTGTATTGAAATACCAGACAGCAAAAAAATAAAAGTCTGAACTATAGTCATAAACTGATGTGTTCAAAGAAGAGCCATTAATGGAAAAAAAAAATAAGGAATTATTTTGTAGTTGTCCTAACAAGCCTCCTTTTTACATCTACCTGTCTGTTTTCATTCTGGAAGACAGGTAACTGGAGAAAGAGAAGCTGTCTCTGCTTGATCTTGGATGCCTCAGACACTTTGTTACTTAGGCAATATCGAAAGGTTACCTTTGCTGTCAATATTTATTTTTACTACTATAGCATCTGGGAACTTGAGCCAAGATGTTGTGATCACGTGTAGTGAAACAAACCCTGCATTAAAGAGTTGGCAGTCTGTGAGCAGCTCTGTGGGAGGGTGGTGCCTTCTGCAGTGTCACAGCAGATCGGTGACACAGCAGTGAGTGGCTTCCAGTTATCTGTACGTTCACAACCCTCTTCTCCTTGGCCACAGTGCCTCATGGTTTCTTTTCTTATAATTTCTCTTAATGCTGTATCAGGGCAGTGGTAGTTTATTTTTGATTATACCTTCCTCTGAGTAATACTGATGTTAATGTTGCAATTAGCGTTGTCAGGAATCAAAGAAGCGCAGCTGATCCTTCTTTGGGATGTCTGTGTCCCTACTAAACTAAACACGGTATCTGCTCTCGGGTACTTTGGGACCGGATTTGGTGTGGGGTGTTCAGTCTGTGGCCCACAATCCACACGTGCCTCAACAGGACAAGTCATCCAGCTGCTTTCTTTAAAGCCTTTACCGGTAGGCTGTGACTGTTGGTTGAATCTCCTGGGTAACAAGGCTGTTCTCAACTGCCTTCTCTTCTGTGGGGCTGGGGAAAGGCATCGCAGTGTGCTGATGCTGTGCAGCGCTGGTGTGATACGCTCGGTGCTTCCAGCAGACGCTGAGCCTGTTCCCGATGCCCAGCACAGACCGTGGGCACACAGTTAATGGAAACAGCCTCTTGAAGCTGCCGTCATTGTTGTCATCATTGTGGGTAGAGTCAAGGCTGCTGAGCCTCTGGTGTAGGCTGAGTGCTCTTAGACGAGATCTTCAGCTGCTCGAAATCCAAGGTTAAACTTGGTCCATGAAATTAAAGGAAATTACAGGCTGAATGTGGACACAAAGCTGGGGGAGGAAATGAACAGTAAGGTAGAAATCTGGGTTTGCTCTTTTAATTTCAGTTCTGTTAGAACTGGTAGTTTGAACTGGTATACGACATTGAGAACGAAAGAATACGGTGGGAACAGCCATCTGAGATTAGTCACGTGCCTGTTAAATGAAACTGCTACAAGAAATTTGGATGACACTGAACATTAAATATTATGCATTATGATATCTTTTTGAGGATAATACCTAATTTATACCTAATCAGAAATGAAATTATAATGAAAGAAAAATATAAAATAATTTCTGTTGTGCTGTTTGACGCTGACCATCAAAGCTGTTGGAGTAGAACATGTTCTATTTTATGAAACCTTGTGTCTCTTGAACTAATTTTTGTGTAGTTATGACATCAGGTTTTTTGGTACTTTTGTGCAGGTCTAAAGGTAGAAGTGACTCACTGTGGAACGATGAGAAGGAAATACCGTGTTTGTAACGTAACCAGAAGGCCTGCAAGTCATCAAACGTAAGATGCTTTTTGTTAGAGCATTAAATGTGTGACAGCTTAACACTCACTGTGTAACAGGACCTAGTATTTTATTAATTTTGGGGATGTTGATACTTGCCAACTAAGATTTCTGTACATTTTATTGAAATGTATGTCTTTTTAGCTTTCCTTTACAGTTAGAAAATGGCCAGACTGTGGAGAGAACAGTAGCACAGTATTTCAGAGAGAAATACAACCTCCAGCTGAAATACCCTCACCTTCCTTGCCTACAAGTGGGACAAGAACAGAAACACACCTACCTGCCTTTAGAAGTAAGGAACTTGTTCTGATCCATCAGCTTGTTATTGGTAGGCTGTATCACTTTGCAGAATGTTTGGTGGTGCACTCTGCAGTACAAGCGTGTTTACGTGTTTATATGTTTCACTACAGACTGTCTGCATTTTAAAGTGCTTTAAAGTTTGAAACTGCGAGAAAGAATATGCAGTTGCTGAAACACATTGGGGGAGTGTTTTATAGTGACAGCACAGCCTTGTGTACGTACAGTACGTTGGGATCTGTTTCAAGTGCTCCTGTAGTGTATCAACACCTCTGATTTTCCCTTAAGGTCTGTAACATCGTAGCTGGCCAGCGGTGTATCAAGAAGCTGACGGACAATCAGACATCGACCATGATAAAGGCCACAGCGAGATCTGCTCCAGATAGGCAAGAGGAAATAAGCAGATTGGTTAGTTCTTTAATCTCAGTTTGGTGTGAGACCACTCACTAAATGACACTGGACTAGATTACATTAATGCAAAAACTCCTCATATGACCATCCTAGTATTTTCATTCCTTCCTTCTAGCCCTTTAACTTAATAGATTTTAACTACTCTTTTTTTTTTAACAGGATTTATTTAAAATAGCTTGCAACAATAGCATGAGTCCAGCAGTATGGGCTCTTGTGTTATAATCTTTACAAATAATTTCAAGTAGGTACTGGAACTACTCAGGACTAACACTTCAGTGTTTTGCTGTATTGGGCCCTCAGTGTTTTTAAACAAATCTGTGAAATGGACTTAGGTTTTAGTATCCATGGAAGTAAGATTCTGTTCTAGGTACTTTTCCTTGATTCCTGTTGATATTTGAACACCATACTTTTTTTGTTATTATAGGATGCTTATATTTGTAGCAGCGCTAAATAATTTTAAAATCATGAACTAGACTCAAGACTTGGATCTTGAGAATTTCCCATTTTTTTCTGTTAGCAGTTTGAGGGTGGTAGCATCGCTCTATTTAATAGGCACTGAAAACAAACTGGAGCAGCTTACTTGTCCAGACTCATACAAGAATCTGTAACAGGGTAGAAGAATGATTCTGGGTCTCCTGAACCTCAGTCTTGCACATGAGATATTTGACTGATTTCTTTAGTACACACTAAATGTTTTCACCTGATAACTCCAGTGTTTTTTTTCCTTGGTGCTGAATCCAGACACTCTAAGCATCAGTGGTTTTTCTGACTTGAAATATTATAAAACTTGAATATTTTTAGTTGGATACTCTTATAACAGATAGCTCTTATTTGAAACAGTCCAGTTTTTGAGCTGACAAGTTAGCCAGAATTTTTCAATTAAAGTAAGGCTGTTCTGGAAGATACACAAGACATGAACGTGCAGTAATAAAATGAATTAATTTGTTTAGTCTTGGGTTTGCTTGTCTCCAAAAGAGAATGCTTTTTGATCTATCTTGTGAGTAAACAAAACGCTTTTGGATGAGTATACTACAAATGAGCACTTGAGTAACTAAGGGAACAGAAAGAAATCTTATCCAATATATCTCGTGGTATTAATTGTTTTCACTGGGAATGGGTTGATAGTGTTGAGCAGTTAAATCTGAGCCTTTTTCAGTGACAAGCAGAATAGTTGTAGAACGCTTCTGCAGCGTTCCTGTTAGTCTTTTGTTTGTTATATGGATTATAGTAGATATTTCTGTAACATGGAAAAACTCTTCTTCTAGGTGAGAAGTGCAAATTATGATGCAGATCCATTTGTTCAAGAGTTCCAGTTCAAAGTCCGGGACGAGATGGCCCATGTGACGGGGCGCGTGCTCCCAGCTCCAATGTTGCAGTATGGAGGACGGGTGAGGTTTTTTCCTTTTCTTTTGTCTCAGAGTGATTTCCTGTGCACATCGACTATTTTAGTCAGTTCAGTTGCATTGTGCAATATGGGATCAGAGTTTGAATGGTAAACTTTTTTTTGTTAGCCTGAAACTGGAAACAGCATAGGCTTTTTCTTTTTCAGTCACTTGAAATTCTGTTGCTTTTGTTTCCACAGAATCGGACAGTGGCAACCCCAAGCCACGGAGTATGGGACATGCGAGGGAAGCAGTTTCACACTGGTGTTGAGATCAAAATGTGGGCTATAGCTTGCTTTGCAACACAGAGACAGTGCAGAGAAGAAATACTGAAGTAAGGCATGTCATGGTTCAGGCTTTGGACTGTTCTCTTAATGAAGCCATCTTAGTGAAAACATGAGTATAGGACTTCTAATGAGTGTTTCACCTGGTTTTAATCACCTGAGATGTTAGGGACAGAATCCAGGCTGTTCTGCTTCCTTGCTGGAAGCTACAGTCAAAACGCTGTACCCGGGCACACCGTGGGGTTCTGGTCCTGTGACATTGCTGCTTTGTGTATGCTTCCTTCTAGCATCTTGAACGAAGTACTAAAGATGCCTAAACTTTTTTTTCCCAATTCTGGCCTGTGGTGCTTCAAAGCTGTACAGCCTCTACATAATGAATGTTTTTCAAATACTACTTTAAAAGCTATTTGGAATCGCCTTCATTTGCATAACACAGTTCTTCTGTCCCCTTCTGCTTTGGTGGCTGTGTGCTTTGCTGCTGCAACAATTCAAAAAACTTCTCCTCTTTAGGGGTTTCACTGACCAGCTGCGCAAGATCTCCAAAGACGCAGGGATGCCGATCCAAGGCCAGCCCTGTTTCTGTAAATACGCCCAGGGTGCAGACAGCGTGGAGCCCATGTTTCGACACCTCAAGAACACCTATTCGGGGCTTCAGCTCATCATCGTCATCCTGCCAGGGAAGACACCGGTGTATGGTAAGGGAATACCTCTGTCTTTACCTGTTTGGTTGGGTATTATTCTGAGACATTTGCTGCCTGGCATATGTTAGAAAATACTTCAGGACCGTTCTTTAGATATTAGAAACCAATGTTTTGTGTCTGAAGATAAAATGAATTGGACGCAGATCTGAGCATGCAGATAAGTTGGAAGTTGTTTTGGAGAGGATGTACATTTAAATTATTGTGACTTAAGCTAAGGTCAAACCAGCAATAATTTCAAATGAACTCAAGTTGTATCTTAATATTTGCTTCTCAGCGGAGGTGAAGCGTGTGGGAGATACACTGCTGGGAATGGCCACGCAGTGTGTTCAAGTCAAGAACGTCATTAAAACATCTCCACAGACCCTATCAAATCTGTGCCTGAAGATTAATGTTAAACTAGGAGGAATCAACAACATCCTTGTACCTCACCAACGGTAAGACTCTTCGTGGAGACTGATTTGGGTTTTGTTTTAACAGATGTGGTTACGTTTGCTACTTAGCACCCAAAATGTAAATGTGGCTGAGTTTTAAGTTGATATATTCTTCTGGCAATAGTACGTGATATTTGAGGTAGAATTAGATTTCTTCTAGCAGGGGCTCTGAGTGGTTGTTGGCCCATGAGTTAGGTCTTAAGCCAAGGTTCTTTTCAAATGTTTGATCAGTATCAAAAATTTGAAGAGAAACTGCTTATCTAAAGATGTTGAAATATAAAAGTTTTTGCAGGATTAAGAACATACAACATCACAGTGTAGCTGTTGGACGTATCAATGTGCTGTTAATAAGGGGCCTTCGGTGAGATGGTTTCAGTGAGAAGGTTCAACCCATGTGTGTTCCTGTTGTTCTCACATGGACCGTTCTGGAGAAGCACAAGTCTTTTGGTCCTGAAGACTAGAAATTTGGATTGACTCTAACCTTTACTAGAGTATATCCATGCTTTGAGTGGAAGCAGTCATAATGCAAGTAGCAAGCCAGAAAAACCTCTGAGGTGCAAGTCTTAAGAATTCTTTCCTAAGACTTCCTGAGAGCTTGGAATCAAAGTTTAAATGTGAAACAATGGTGCATGGAAGAATATTTTAAAGGCACTGGGAGACCATCCTGCCGCTTAACTCCTGTAAGCCAGAAGGATGTGTGTGCTGGCACACCCAGCCGTTTGTTGCAGTACCAAAGTGGTGCTTAGCTGACCTCCGAGCACGAGTCTATCTGTCCTGTAGAATGGTAGTTTCTCTAAGAAGCTGTCTGTACCATTCAGGGGTAGCTCTGTGGCTTTCCTCCACTAGAATCATGCCACAGTTAAATGGCAGTGTATTTTGGAATGACTGCTGTGGTGGTTTCGACGTTCACGTCTTGTGCACAAAGATTTCATTGTTTAAGTTTGGCCAGAGTACCTGATGATAAGGCTTCTCTGTGCAGCTTAGCTGGAATAGAAACAAAACCCCAGACTGAGCAATAACCTTGCGCCAACTGTTCATCTACAAGTGTGACTTAGCACTTTTTTCTTTTTGAAGACCTTCTGTGTTCCAGCAGCCAGTGATCTTTTTGGGAGCTGATGTCACTCACCCTCCTGCTGGAGATGGAAAGAAGCCTTCCATAGCTGCTGTAAGTTTTATTAAATTAGTGTTATTTTTTCACCTTTGGTAAATGTTAGACTAGTAAATGCAACTCCTGGACTATGTCTGTCAGATATCTTTCAGGGCTTATGCTGGTTCTTTGTACACATTTCCGATACTCTTAAAAATCATGTCTAAAAAAACCCACTACTTGATACTTCAGACTGCTTTCTTAGCTTTTTAATTTTTAAATCAAGGTAGAATGGCAGTCATGTTAAATAATATATTTCTGCAAAAATACTCTAAAGGAAATAATGCAGCTTTGTGGTGTTAGTTAATAACATTTGCTCTCGTGAGACCCCCCCCTGCAGCTGGGTCCAGCTCTGGGAACCCCAACATCAGAAGGACATGGACCTGCTCGAGCGGGGCAGAGGAGGCCACGAAGATGCTCAGGGGGCTGGAGCACCCCCCTGTGAGGACAGGCTGAGAGAGTTGGGGGGTTCAGCTGGAGAAGAGAAGGCTCCGGGGAGACCTTAGAGCGGCCTCCCAGGACTGAAAGGGGCTACAGGAAAGGGGGGAGGGACTCTTGATCAGGGGGGTAGGGATAGAACGAGGGGGAACGGTTTTAAACTGACAGGGGGCAGATTTAGATCAGATCTAAGGCAGAAATTCTTCCCTGTGAGGGTGGGGAGGCCCTGGCACAGGTTGCCCAGAGAAGCTGTGGCTGCCCCCTCCCTGGAAGGGTTCAAGGCCAGGTTGGACGGGGCTTTGGGCAACCTGGGCTAGTGGAAGGTGTCCCTGCCCGGGGCAGGGGAGTGGGACTGGGTGATCTTTAAGGTCCCTTCCAACCCAAACCAGTCTGTGATTCTATGATTTTTGTATCTTTAAAGGAGAAAAATGTAATTAAAGGTCTGGTTTGGCAGGAATGTTTTTGATACTTCTTACCTTTTTGTGTTGGTACAGCCCAGGAGGTGAAGGTGGTGGTTGGGTGCTTGGTCAGTCCCTTCCTATTTTGTCCCCTTGATATTTTACTTGGCATTGGCTGCAGTTACGGAAACTGCATCATTGTTTAAAGTAACTAGGGCAAACTGAAGTGTTTCTCTGTGTAAAACATGAGAAAATGTCAAAGAAAAAGAGTCTGTCTGGATTATAAGAATATGCATTAGTGTGCTGTCAACAGAGGGGAGGACTCCAAGGCAGATGAATTCTGCAGATGCGTTTTGGAGTGCTTGGAGGGCAAGTTTTATACCTCTTTTTAAAGGTCTTAAACCTGTACCTATGACAAGTTCCAGTTAAAAATGTTACTGTGGTGGTGGTTGTTTTAACATAAGCATCTTTTACTTTAAAATTGCTGCTCTGGGCGTTTTTACTCTTTTAATTTCTTTTGATAATAGATTTGGTCTTGAAGCCTTTACTCATGTAATCTTCCTCTGAAGGTTGTAGGTAGTATGGATGCTCATCCAAGCCGGTACTGTGCCACGGTGAGAGTTCAGCGACCCCGGCAAGAAATCATCCAAGATCTCGCCTCCATGGTGAGGGAGCTGCTCATCCAGTTCTACAAGTCCACACGGTTCAAGCCCACACGTATCATCTTCTATAGGGACGGGGTCTCTGAAGGACAGTTTCGACAGGTTGGTTCATCTCTGGGTTTCTTGAAGGACTGTGTTACCACATAACTCCAGTTCTCATGTTTGAATAGCTGTAGTGTTTGGGTTTTTTCCATTTACACAATGTTACCACAAAATAGTTGAGACTTTTGAGGAGAGAATTTCTTAAGCAATATTGGGTAAGAAAAGTTGCAACTTCTTTCCTGTCTGGGAAGGAGAGGTCTTAGAACTTGGGAAACAATATATTTTTAAGAACTTCCTAAGATTACTGATTGTGTGGCAAAGCTGCTCTTAGTGTTAACTACAAACCATTTATTAGGTGTTGTGTGTAGAATACAGTGTAAGGAAAACCTAAACTATTCTGTTCTTGTGCTTGTAGGTTTTGTATTATGAACTGCTAGCCATTAGAGAAGCCTGCATCAGTTTGGAGAAGGATTACCAGCCTGGAATAACCTATATTGTGGTGCAGAAGCGACATCATACACGATTGTTCTGTGCTGACAGAACAGAAAGGGTAATCGCTGCCCCCTCTTATAGTAGCTTTATGTGAGAAGCTTGATGTCAAACACGCTGCTGGAGAAAATATTAGCATGGGCTTCTCTGTCAATCTGATTGTCTTTGCATTCAGGGAAGAGGTTGAATTGATAAGTAAAAATGTGGCCCCAAATTGAAAAATCATTCACCTTAAGTATGTTTAAAAAAAAAAAAAAAAAATCCCCATCAGGCTTTTCATGTTGCACCTTGCTACTAGTCTTTGTCAGTGAACCGTGGTTAATACTCATGTAACTAACTAGGACCAAGTCTACAGCAGCTGTAATAGAAGAAAATATAATATGATGGAACCCTTAACTTTTCCGTTCTTCTGAGTCGATCCAAACTCAAGGTGACATTTCTAAATACAAATGTGGGCGCAGCTCTTCCGTCCTGAGACCAAAAGTTCAAGTGCAGTAGGTGGAGTGTTCTGTGGTGAGATGGTAGAGCCGCGCGGTGTCCTTGTCCAACATCCCAGGCTGCTGTACTGACGTGTTCCCGACACTGCTGAGGCAGTTCACTCTCTGGAACCTTGTGTGTGTTGAGAGAAACTTGTATTTTTAGTTACAGTTGAGATGTATAAACAGTTGTTAGCTGCACTTTTTAACAAAACCTTTTCTCTAGGTTGGACGAAGTGGCAATATTCCAGCTGGAACAACTGTAGATACAGACATTACACATCCATATGAGTTTGATTTTTACCTCTGTAGCCACGCTGGAATACAGGTACGATCGTATACAGGCCCCTTGGGAAAAAAAATAGTATCAGTATAAGTTGAAGCAGAAATGCCAGATGTAGTTGCAGCTCGTTGGTTTTAATATAGTAAGCCACAAAGAAGTCTCAACTAAATTGATACTTTATGTGGTTTTGGTTTTAAAATGAGAGACTTCTAGCCTGGCTAAAAGACGATTATTGACCTAATTCAGTTACACTGCAAGATTTAGCTCTAGTGCTTCACACCTTGTGTGGGGGGAAGCAGGAGGGAAGACGAGTGTTCACTCCAAAAGAGTCTTTCAAAGTGAGTGCAAGTCAGTCTTTTAATAGTGAACTCCTGAGAGTTCTTAAGAGCTGTACTCCGTGTTACGTTAAAGTACTGATGGTGAAAGGTGTATCTGGGGGAAACTTGATACCGGTGACTTGTAAAAATCTGATTCACCATAAAGCCAAAGAGCAATGCAACTCCTGAACCTGCAGGAAGGACGACACTGCGTGGGAGTGAGGAAGTGTATGTGTTTGTGTAGAACTCTATAGTTGACTTCTGAAATAGTGGAGCCATTTCTAGTGTTCATGCTTTAAGTTAGGATGCTAAGGAATTGGAAAGAATTAAAAGCAGCAGTTATTTCTCTGGGAAATGTGTCTTGGTGCGAAACAGTTTTAATTGAGGGTGGTTAAGAGGTGGTGTAATCATGGTTTAGTCATGCTGGGAGCAGGTTTTGATCGTTGAGGGTTATCTAGAAGGCATGTGGTTTTTTCCAAGCAAGAATAATTAGAGTAACATAATCATGTAAATGTTAGACTTATTCATCTTTAAACATATTTAGGGCTGACATAAGACTGAATTTTTTGGCTGCTGTTATGTAGGAGTTCAGACTAGATAGTCTGGCCCTTTCTGAACTTAAAAATCTGACTCGATTGTATGGAAAAGCCAGATAAGTGAATCGATGTTCCCTTCTTCTTAGGGTACCAGCCGTCCCTCACACTATCATGTTTTGTGGGATGATAACTGTTTTACTGCAGATGAACTTCAGCTGCTGACTTACCAGCTCTGCCACACATATGTGCGCTGTACACGATCGGTTTCTATACCTGCACCAGCGTATTATGCTCATCTGGTAGCATTCAGAGCACGATACCATCTTGTGGACAAAGAACATGACAGGTAAATGAAAATGTGTGCTTAAGTTTTTGTCTCCGTTGGTCTTTGCTCCATTGTCAGGCATAAAACCATCTGACTGTAGATAATTACTGCCTGTTTTGCAGTTAATTTTTGTTACCTCTGGGACTAGTCTTAAGATAATCATTGCTGACAGCTGCAGCTCAGTATCAGACAAGAGTGGGTTGGTGGATTTTACTGAATAACACTCAGATTAAAAGAATTAAGTTTAGTTTAATAAAGTATTCAGTTATTTCCTTGATGTGGTCTGAGGGAATGAAGCCACACATTTAGTTTTTCGCTTTAAAATTAGAGTAGTCACGAAGGAAGCAAATGTTAAGTGCCTTCCACTTACCTAACTCTGCTGTGTACGTCAGAAGTGTTTTATAACCTTCGGGCCATCAATATGTTTGTAACGGGCTTATTTTTAGATGAATGAATTGAGCAGCCAAGGTAAAGGGATTTGTCAGAAGCCTTGAGGTTGCTGAGTGAACAGACAAGTAGATTCTTCTCAGTATCCAGTTCTATTCTCAGTGTCCAGTTCTATTCTCAGTGTCCAGTTCTATTCCTATTGCCCCGTGGCTCTCCTAAACGCTGGGGAGATGTGAAGGCAGCTTTTTGACCTGACAAGCCCTGCTTGTCTTTTTCTCGTTCCCTTGCAGTGCTGAAGGAAGCCATGTGTCAGGACAGAGCAATGGGAGAGATCCACAGGCCCTCGCGAAGGCTGTACAAATTCACCAAGACACCTTACGCACGATGTACTTCGCTTAAGTCAATAAGATGGAAGCATACTCACTGAAAGGAAGAACTGAAAAATGAATCCACATACAATGTATGTTTCCAGTGGGGTTGGTTTAGGGGGTGTGCCTCCGATCGTGCTGAAGTTGACACTGTGCAGGGGCGAGAGGCTAACCCTTAAATTGACACAAGGAAGATTGTTTACTTCATCGAGGAACACAGCACTATTATGCAATATGAAACCAGCCAACTGCTTTTGTGGCACGGAAGCACCGCCATCATTTTTTTTTTTTAATTTCTCGTAGTTTAATCCTCTTAGGCCTTTACCTCAAGTGGCTCGGCAGCACAACTATCTTTGCAAAAAAAAAAAAAAAACCCAACAAAATAAAAAACTCAATGGTGTCATTTAAAAAAAAAAAAGGCAAACCACCTTTATAGGAGCAATCACAATGATTGTTTGGGGGAGGGAAGTGTGCAAAAAAAAAAAAAAAAATTAAGTTTTTTACCCCACTGCATTGAGGAATCTTTCAGTGTTGCCATCAAGCATTCGAATGTGAACATATCCAAGTACATTTGAATGTACAGCCCTAGCTAGAAAAAATTGAGGGGGGGAGGATGTTTTGCACACTAATCCAATAATTTGAACATAATTTAGCCAACTGCTGCCTTTGTGTCTTTCTTCACAGCTTTGGAGTTCTCAGCTCCAATAGTTCCCTTTTAAAAAGCAAAGAAACTAGCGGTATTATGTGCAGGCAGTAGTGATCCAAACTCTTCTTGCTCCCTGGTGAATTTACTAAAGCTGCTGTTTTACCTAGTCCAAAAGTTTCAATTATTTTCTATCTAGCAAGTCAAATACGTTGAAGCTTCACACGAGATCAGATGTCCCAAGTTTTATGGGATTAAATATAGTAAACACCAGAACTGAAACTTTAGAGCTAAGGTCTTTTTGGAAAAAAGAAAAATGCTAGTTTACTTGCTGCCTCTCACACCTTAATGTGATTTCATACGTATGTGTTTTTGAAGTTTAGCTTCCTTTTGTTTCTTTTGTATTTATTAGAGTAATAATAATGCTTTAATTTAATTATTACAGAACATATGGTCAACATCAACTTTTATTTTTTAGAAACGTAACCATGTTTATTTTTAAAAAACTGACAACTTGTTTTGCTATCTTTTAGTGCAATAAGCGTTCTAAAGAAAAACTGTGTCCATTGAGCTGTACTAAAGCAGTGTTTGTACCACTAACTGTGGAAGAATGGACACCTCCATGATTTTAAAAGGACAAAGTAAAAGCCTTAATTTTGAAAGGAAAGTTTTATAGTCAGAAGGAATCTTGAATTTTCCTTTTTTAAATCAAAAAATAGCAAAAATGCTTCTAGAATTCTGCAAGCTTTACTTGTCACTGCAGTATTTTGATTTAACAAAGGAATTGGCCGTATTTTTGGCTTTGAAATGTGGTGGATATTTGAATTAAATGGAAAGGGTTTTTTATTAAGATCTAAGTTTTTACATGCTTAGTTAAATCTATTTGACATCAGTAAAATGTGTGGAATTAATAGAAGTTTTTAGGCTTTTTTCCTCTTTGATAATGACTTTCCTTTTAAAATTAAGTTATTGGTAACTTCATTTCACTTTGCAAATAAAGAGGGCTGGGATAGTTCTAACATGTTAAATCACTGAAATGTGAAACAAATTAATGGGACTCTTTCATTCCACTTTAAAGGTAAAACAATATTTAAGATGTCAGAGACGAGCATTTATTCAGTGAGGGGGACTGGGGAGTTTTGCACTTTGTAAACTCGTGAACTGCATTTTTGACTGTTTTTATTTGCACTGGTTCATAGTATATATACTGCAGATCGTTTGTATGGGCATTGCTGTTATCCCAGCCCTTCTGAACTCCACCTGCTCTCCACATGAAAACCAGTGGGTTGGTATAAGTAGCTTATCTCCTGTCATTCTCATGAAATCCGCTGTTTGCCAATATACTGTATTTTGAGCCTAAAATCTGAGCCCGGTTTGCTTCAACAGGCATGAATCTCCCCCATCTTTTCTGCCAGAAAACAAAGTACTGTATTTTGTGCATTTGTATATTGTATTGAAATGTATGTAGTGCTGTTCACAACACTGTCTCAAAGAGCTTTACTAACAGTTAGTGTATATACAGATGTTATCTCCGAATATCGAGGAAGATAATGTAAGAAGACTAACTTTGCAAAGTTAAAATTGCACTGGAAATAGTCGTGACGGTGGGCAGCTGGCTAGTGGCCTGGGGGTCCCCGGGGAGGAGGCGGGAGGGCGAGGAGGGGAGGCGAGCCGACCCTGACGTGCCGGGGGGTCTCGGGGCGCGGGGAGCCGCGGGCCAGGGCCGGCTGCAGCCGCAGCGCCGGGGCGGCCTCGGGCTCCTCCGTGCGCTCGCCCGGGAGCTCGGCGGGGCCCAGGCGCCGTCCCAGTGAGTCTCTCAAATGTTCCTCTGAGTCTGTGACCTGGCAGTTTTCTCGTAGAAGCGCTCTAGGTAGTAGTTCTGTTTATAAAAGGTTCAGGTTAGGCTTTTTACAGAAAATTGTTTTAAAATAGAGAATTTTTAAAAGAAAAACTATTTTACAAAGACTTCTTGTGGATTTCTGGCGTTTAGGAGAAAAATCCTTTTTAAAAAGTCTTTTCACGCTCCTTTCAAAGACACTGTACGCCTCTCATCCTGCCCACTCTCAGTGACTATGATTTGAGAAGCTTTTTTGCTTGCTACTTTCACCAAAAAAAAATATTAAAGAAACTTCATTGGGAAAGTGACTTAAATTACTTGTAAAGCTAGCATTTTACCTGGTTTTCATGTGAAGAGTATTTGGATGTTTTAATCTCTATTCTTGGTTTTGCAAATATCTACGTAAAGTGCCGATACTTATTTGTATTACGATATCAAGTTACTGGCGTTGTGAGGGCCACACATTTATGATGCTGTAGCTGCTATATTTATTTAAATGGAGATGGACAATTACTGCACTAAGGAATGAGGAGATAAGCAAGGAATCAAGGTTAGTTAGATATCTTGTTTTTTTTCAAAAGAGAATTAATGGTGTGAAATATCAAGTGTAACAAAGGGTGCTGTCATTTTAACTGAGATTAAATAGCCAGATATTCTTCCTTTGTTTAAAAACATATATATTTTGATGTTTGCAGTTTGGGGGTGGGGGGTCGGGATAAATGGTACCTCATCTGTGGTGGCAGTTTCCAGTATATTTTCAGAGTATATGGATTTCTTTTATTTTTGTACCTGCTCTCCTTTAAAAAGAAAAAAAATCTCAAAGTTTATGTGCTGTTTGGGGAAATCTTGAGTGGCGTACCAGATCCCCCTCTCCTGCCGGGAGCTGCCTGTACATAGTCCAAAGAGGGACGTGGGCAAAGGCTGGCGGTTCTGCTCACTTTGCAGACGTACTGGCCTCGCTTTTATGCCTACCTAGAAAAACGGTTCCAGTCTCCTAAGACACTGTACCAGTTGACTGCACCGAGACCTCACTTGTACTTAACAAGTGCCACTAATTGCTTCCGTGGTGGGAGCACGCACACGGGCCCCGGCGCGGGCTGGGGAAGGAGCAGCCCCGGGGTCCCGGCCGGGCAGAGCCGCCGCTGCGGCGCCGCTCCCCGGGGCTGGCGGCACTGCTGCTCCTAACCGAGCAGAAAGCTGGGCCGGAACCTGCGATCTGGCGACTAGTAGATCCAGATTTGGAGAGAAGTAGAGTGTTTTGTAGTTGAGGCGTTAAACTTGCAACATCTGCTAACAGAATGACTGACTCTACTGTAAGTAGCTTTTTTTTTTTTTTTTTTCCCTTTGTAGGGCACTTCAGCCGTGGCCATTTTACTCAGGATCGCTGTATTACTGTTCAGTGTGTAATCTGGTTAAACGTGTCCAAAAGTTATTTTTATAGGGTTCATTCTGGCATCCTTTTGGAAGTTTGTTTGGCCACAAAAATGGTTTTCAGGAGTAAAATGGGTTTCTGGAAGTTGTCAGTCAAATTATTTCAAGATGCTATTGGTCCTAAACTATTTTCACTTCTTCATGTACGAATTTTTGTCCTATAAAATGCTCAACATAAGATACCAGATAGTCATCTTCTGTACAAATTCCAGCTACGATTACTGGTTTTCTACTAGTCTTGAAGTCTGCTCTGGTGAAATTCCAAGCTCAGCCTACACTTAAAAAAGCCTGAGGCCTTTTTTTTTTTTTTTTTTACACTTCATATCTTGTCCTCTTTTGATATTTTCCCCGTTTTGTGAACTCGTAAAAGTACTCGAAGCACTTTTATAACCAAGGAATCAAAAGCTCGGGTTATGTACGTTGAAACTATAAATTCAGTTTTCAGAGATCGCTGTTTCTAAATGGCCATCTTAGTCTCTGGTCACGCCAGACAGATACTCTGTCCCTTTCAGTGCTGTGGAGTTTTGTGGCTGCTACTGCAGGTTGGTTGGATCTGGTGAAAAAATCCGTAGGGATGTCAAAGGGAAAGATTCCTGTCTGTCTTTTCTACCCAAAGATGGTACTTTAGATCGATACTGGGTGTTAGGATATCATTTTTGTTTTGGCACATATTTAAATAAAACTTCACTTAGCCAGTTCACTCATCGTTTTTTGTAAATCTGAAAAGATAGTGGTTAGAGCTTGAGCTAATTGATGCTTTCTGCTAGTAGAAGATTTTGTACTTTCAGTAGTTGAGGTATGAACGAGATAGGTACAGGATCCTACCTTTTACCTCCCTAGCAGAGTCTCAAGAATCCTGATCTCTATGACACTAAGACAAAACCAAATTGTCCCTGAGTAGGCAAAGGTGCATATGGAGGGGAAGGAATTGCGAGGGAAAATACCACAGCGTCGGTTTTACAGAAACAAGGGTGTCGATGGAAAGACTCCATCCACTTTCCATCCCACATGCCCTGGCCTTTTCAAATCTTGTCTGAGGTACCCCCTCACCTAACACGGGTAGTTAACGTAGGGTCCTTTTAAAACAAATCTGTTCCACTGTTTAAAACTTGGAGTGATTTTTATTTTTTTTTAAGCAAGACAGTCCTCAGAAAGTGCCTTTTTAGAAGATGGTGCTGTAGATTTTTATTTTCCAGTGGCTGAAAATTTAAGATAAATTATTGAAAATGCCAAGTGTTTGATGGTATCTTTCAGGTACTTTCAAGCACCAGCTTCTCTGAGTCAGGACCAAGAATAACCAGGACGGTGTTTTCATTTGGAGGGAGAGGCATTGAGGAGCGATCACCAAATTCAGCTGGTAGGCTAGAACCGGTTTTGATTTAGTCAATGCAATTTACCTCTTCACATTGAGGGGGTGGGGGGGGTGGGGGGGGAGCATAGGAGAAGCAACAGCGTGGGACTCTCGGGGCAATGTAATTAGTGCTGAAAGGGAATCCATAGCTATGGAAGGATGTAAGCTCTCAGATGTAGCAGGCTCCCAAAGATGAAGTAGACAAACTGAAAGCTGTCTGAAGACTTAGGAGACGGTCAGTCCTGCTGTGAGCAGACCTCGCGTGTGGCTTGTGTGTTTAAAGGAGTGACGTGTGCGTATCGGTGGGACTTGGGGTTCCCAGCTGGGAGTTTGATACTCGGGATGGAAACAGCTTGGTGGGGCGGGGGGTGCTGCCCCGCTCCGACGGTGGAAGAGGGTGTGGGTCCAGAGCGAGTTTGGTGAGCATTCCTCCGGTCAGGAAAAGCTGTAGACTAGACTATTAAACACTGCACCTCAGTAACCTTGTAATGCTGCATAAAGTAATAATAATAGCAAAGGTCTGCTTTGATTACACTGTAATGTGCTTGCACATGCCTGCAAAAAATACACACTTTCATTTTTTGTAGTGGTCTTAATAGCAGTTATCGGACTTTTTCTTTTATGATGAACCTTGTCCTTTATTGTGGTGTTTCTGTATATTTATTGGTAATCTGTGTGCAGCTCATAGGTCTGTGTGTCTGGTCTGTGTGTTGCTTTTAACACTTATTTTTAGTTGGGAGAAGTTTCTGAATGTTTTGTTTTTCTTCTCCAAAGTCAGCTTAACTAGTCACGTCTGAGAGGAGACTGAATAAAACAGCTTAATAGACAGACTACTTTAACTGGTACCTTGTTTCTTTAAAACTAAAATTATTTTGTGTTCATTTTATTACTGTTTATACAGTACTGGGCATTTAAGATGTAGAATAACTTGATGTCAGTCAGGATATTTTTGAATATCAGGAGCTTAAGCGCAAAACTCCCACTTCAATTGCAAGTGGTATCTTTGCAGGAATATGTTCGTGTCCGGACTTTTTCTAGGAGTAAGCAGAGCTTTTCGACATCTCTTAATTTGGACGCGATCAAGGAAATATTTAGGGTACGCAGTCCCAGCGTGGGGCAGTGGCCCCTGTTTGGAGTTGCCCACACCCCTTTGTTGAAAGGGACACTGTCCGATGACCGCGCAATGCAGCGCTCCCGCTTGTGCTGCCCACGCAGACGATGAACCGAGTACCTTTTTGCTGTGTAGATTTCTTCTGATTCAAGTTAGAGAAATGAACTGATGTTTCTTGTAGTTTGTTACCAACTTTCTTGTCTTATTACAGTGCCCAATGCCACTTTGTTGGTATTTAAGCTTGCAATGATGTTAAATGATTTTATATTCCAAATTTCTTAATGTTATTAGGCTAGGATTTAGAAAGCATTTTTTCAGTCTAAATTCTGAGCCAAAACTGTGTCTTCTATCCCTTTTAGTAGTAGGCTTTTTACCTTTTAGACTAAAAAGGGCCAAAAATCTCGCACCATCAGCTTGTTTGCAGCAATACTCTCCATCTCTTCCCTTGCCTATCAACTAGTTTATTTTCTATCTACATTTAGCTGATACTGAAGCTGTTGAGATTTAGAAGGAAGTTGCCTCTTCTTTCTGTCAAAAGAAACGAAATGGCCTTGTGTCTGGTGATGCTGGTTGCTGTTAGGCAGAGATCTCTTCCTCGAAGTCTTGCCTTGGTGATGATGAACTGTAGCACACGTGGGTTTAATTACAGTAGAAACATTCTGTATGTTTCTGTTGCATTCATTGGAGGGTGCATGATGTTTTAAAGTATCCAATTTAAATACAAGCTAATAAACCGCTGAAGATGTAGATGCTCTATTAAAATACTTCAACAAAAAACCAAACAACAGATCAAACCAAAAAACCCCAACAACCTAGTGCACATGGATAGTTTTATTTCATCCGCCTTCTTGGCAAAGTTGGAGACTGAGGATTTGCTGTAATTGATGCTACTCATAGTAAATCGTGCTGGGATTAATCCTAAAACTGAACTGACTCAGCTATACGTTTTGTGAAGAGGAGAAGTGATAGTGGTGACTGTGCTATTAAACCAATAGTAGAAAGCTCTAAAAAATGCAAGGAGGAAACTTGTCTTAATATTGAAAAAACTGAATATACTGAAAAAATCTCATGCTGCTAGAACCTCATGAACCTGTATCTTTACATCCACAGTTTACCCCAAAAGACCCCAAATGACTACTTCAAAAACTAATACAAGAGGGGAAAAGCATTTTCCTGTGGTTTTTTTGAGTGCCTGTTCACCTCCTAAAAGGACCGTGCTGAGAAGCGGGTGGCAGTGCCTGTAACAACTGTACAGTTACATCAGACTGTGTTTTGTATCTCAACCTCGAAGCTACCTTACTTGGCCGAAGCAGATATAGGTTCCAGTCGATCGGTGCTATTTGAAACAGCGGAGCCAAGGGGGTTTGTGAGCAACATCTGACCCCTCCGTAAAACATGGACGCTCTGATAGATTTCTGGTTGCAATTTTCACGCGGTTCACACTGAAGCGTGCCTGGCTACCAAGAAAAACAGCAGCAGGCAGTTGTAGAGTTCATTTTGCTGTAGCACTACGGTTGCTCTGCTCTTCTTCAGCTCTTACCTACCTCCCTGTTCCCTCCCGCAGGATCACTCTCCCTCCGCTGCCTGTCTACAACCAGCCATGCTGAGGCTGTAGCTGTGTGGAAGGTGAATCAGCTCTGGGTGTGAGGGGTGGTGGTAGTGCGATGGTGATGAAAGCAACTGCCCCTAGGACTGGGTGGGAGCTGGGTGATGACAGTCAGGTAAGCTGTGGTCAGCTCGAGCCCTTTAGGGAGATTGATGGGAACATCAAACATTAGCTTAGGTGTCCTGAACTGTTTGTGTCGGACTTGAACTTACTGAGAGCAAGCATGTGCCTTTTTCTGATCAAGAACAGAGCTGGAAAAAGCTTGTGTTTGTATTGGTAGTATGGTTAGTATTTTTCTTGAACTGTTTTTAAAGCTTGAAGTCCTTGGTCAGAGTGGAGTTGGTTTGGCGTTGAATTACTTAATCAAAGCGAGCCCTGAATTATTTGGAATTAGAACTACCCAGAGAGGAGAAGCTTTTAAAATAAGTGGTTTCTGGAGAGTAATGTCGTCAAATAAACATACTTCCTGGTAGACTTGCAATTTTTTAAAATAAAATTTAACCTTGATATGTTTCTCTATTTAATGAGAATCACTAATTCTGCCTTTATTTGAATGTTGCCTGTCCAGTAATGTCTTCACTCTTCACTGTGCTCCTGCAGCTTTTCATACACTCCATTGCTTCTTCCCCCCTACCCCCGTTTGGTGGCTGTAAGGACACGAGGAATGTTGTCCAGGGAATGTCAGGGAGCAGTGCAGAGGTCTGATTAAGTGGGAACATGGAGGTGAGGATTAAACATCACAGATAATTCTTCGAGAAGCAGTTTGCCAGCAGCTGAGGGTAGTGACGTCTGCGTACAAAATGGTATGGTCTCTTGGGTGTGGGAAGAGTTAGCAAAGTGGTACGAGGGGGGAAAAGATTCCCCATCCTCTGATATCGAGGTACTAGTAGAGGGAAGGTTGTTGTAGACTGTGTGCTGTGCAGAAGTAGGCACCTGTGTCCTTAGATGCTAGTTTGGGCTTAAAGCTGCTAAAAAAATGGATTTTCAGACTGAAATGGAAGAGCTTTTCAAATAGGTTATATTTTGTGGAGTTTTGAGATATTGAAGAGTTATCCACCCAGGAACTCTGGTGTCAACGCTGGCTCTGAAATGGGTTCCCTCTCTGACCTCGGGGAAACGATTCTGCCTCATTTTTCACCCTACCTTGAAAATGTTTATGATGATTCACATCGCCTTACAAGAGCTCGCTATTAGGTGTTCTGAGGATGAACCATATTGTGGAAGTGCTAACTTCTTGACACAAACCTGTGCACCTTCTTGCAAGTTTGCATCTTCAGTTAATTCCGTTCTGTTTGGAGCCTGTCTTTGACCTGAGCCTGTGCTCTTTACTTGCATCGCAGCTCTGCCCGAGCAAGGCCATGGGGATTGGTCCCATGATGTTTGCCTGTTGCTTTCTTTTAAGGTAATCCATTTGTTGCAAAGCAGACTGTCAGAGGGCAAGTTTATTTAAATGAAAGGATTTTTTTCATTGCTGAGAATCATATAGGTCTTTCAAACACATTTGGCAGTTGGAAAATTAATACCTACTGTAATACTATCTAGCAATACAGAAGAATATGACTATGTGTTGAGTTCAGGGCTATGCTAGCCCACAAATCATAGGTCCACAGCCCTTTTAAGTACAGGTGTGCAAAAATTAGCTATTAAAATAGTTACTAATAAACTCTCATTATGCTTACACTTGCAGATCTCTTAAATATATTCGAAACCAGTTTCTTTGATAGAAAATCCATGTCTTGCCGGTTAGTGTTCACTCAGACGTAATAGCAAAGTAATACCCACTGGAGCAATGCTAAATTTAAAGAACCTTTTGAAGTTTTTGAACCTGATGGTGTGCCAGCAAAGTGGAAACTTGAGTAGTGCTCTTTAACTGGTGAGGGAAATTGCACGCCAAAAAAAACTCGGTGAGAGGAGGACTGCTAGAGATGAAGTTTGTCTTCTGACTTCTGGCATCTTTGCAGTGGAGAATGGCTTCTTTTGGGTACTCGGTTTTGTGCTTCACTTTCCTCCTGTGGCTATAGTTTTTAGTTTTCTTTGGGCTTAATTTCTATTCTTCAGTGAAATGTTCTCATTTCTACAGTTTTCAGTGTTGAATCTAGCCTTGAGACAACTAAATGTTGTTTTCCTGTAGAAAAACCTGCTTCTAGAAAGCTGCATTTTGTGTCTGTTTTGCAGGCCGTTTTTGAAAAGCTAGCCTCAGCACAGCAATAGAGTTGGCAGAACGAGTTTTTGGTCTGAAATGTTGATTTTTACAGGCTCGTTGCCCAGCCCCTGCTGCCATGACCAGCGACACTGGTGTACACATCCTGCGTTTCACAGGTTAGGTGACGCGCTTTGGGCTCACAGGGTACAGATCGTCCTGTCGTATTCTTGTTTCTTCCCTTGGTGTAAGCAGTTAAGCTTCCCCAGGTAGCTTATTGGTGGATAAATAGTGTTGTTGCTTGTCATGGGGAAAAACTAGGCTGTTTTTTGGCCTGGAGGTGTCTGATTATAGATAAGAACATTGTTTATCAGCAAGGTATTACGTTAAAGCTTTCACGGTAATTGGTAGCATTCGGTTATGAGCCAATATGGGTATTAAAGTATCTTCAGGAGAAGGTGGCTCAGGTGGCATAGTGTGTGCCATAAACATTGCTAGTGATCAAGCTGTATTTGTTTAGGAGACTGCTGGAAGCAATGTCGTGCATATAAATTTTGCGTATTTAATACCATATGTTTAAATCGAAAAAAAAAAAATATTGTGCTGTTTGGGATTCCTTTTCAGAATAAAATTCTAATAAACCAGTCCGGTGGATTGCGATTCCCTTCTATGTGTACGTCTTGCTCTTTCTCATATGCTGGTAACTGCTCCCCTCTCGTTTTGGTGTTACCATTGCTTAAGTAGGAACTTGAAAGTGTTCCCACCATGATGGTACTGAGAGTTTTCAAAGCAAAAGGGAATTGTTTCAAGAATAAAGTAGAGCTGTGACTCGAGACATTGCACAAATAGATCGTAGGTGGATGGCAAACAAACTGGTAAAAGCCTTTATTTTTACTTAACCATCTTGACCATGTGTGCCTATTTGTATTGCGGATGTGGGCTGCAACCATGCGGGGTGGGAGGGAAACCATGTGTCGGGTGTGTTTTGAGATGTACTTGCTAAGCAGAAGCGGTGTCCTCTGCCCGTTCTCCCTTTCCAGACAAATTGTTCTTGCCAAAATTTTCTACCTGTTGCAAGAGTTGCTTTCTTTCCAGCACAGTAAAATGTCAACTTCTTTCACTGTTCCTTCCCTCTCGTAGGCATCTGTAACCTCTGTACGACTGTGTATAGTACACAACAGTCATCAGATCTCTACTGGCTTTAGATACCATCAAGCTGGGTGTATTGTAAACGAACCGTATTCATTTGAAAAATAAAATTTTTTTGAAATGCGTATCTGATACTTTAATTATTTTTTTTTTAATACTTGCCTCATTTTAATTTATTTCCAAAGCCATGTCCGCAGGAGTGGGTGGGGATGGAGGTGTTGATCTGAGCCGTGGGGCCAGGAGCCAGGTGGCATCTGGAGGGGGGTACCAGGCGTGGTTGCCACACCTTTTGCCAGGAAAGGATTCTACTTCCAGCCTTTTCTGTTTGATTTAATGCCATTTAATTTTTTTTAAAAAAACAAGGGAAGAACTTCTGAGCGGCCGTTTAAATCCTCCCGCTGCCCGCAAAGCGAGAGCTGTCGTGGGAGCGCGATGGTCTCTGCGGGTCCCACCGGGTCCGTGTCAGGGTTAGGAGGGGTTTGGGGTCCCGGCGTGTTGTGATCCTCGGTCTGGGACCCCCCAGCTGCTCCCTGCCGCGAGGACGCCCTGCCCGCTTGGCTTTATTGGTTATTTTCTTGGGATTTATTTTTTTTTAATAATAATAACAACTGGGTTTGTTGCTTTTGCTTCAGTTTGCAGTGTAACTTTCACTAATAACTGTAATAGAGACAAGCGGTGCTGTACCCCCCCTGCACCCCGGGCCCCTCCCTGCTCTGTTGCTTCGCCGCTGCTGCCCAGCAACGGGCCCGTGCGTGCCTGGCAACTGGCCCCGCGGCGACACCGGCCCTGAGGCGGGGACGGGAGCCAGGACGGAGCCCGGGGCCTGGCGGCGAGGGCACAGGACTAGGAGCAGTGGTCGTCCCGGAGGAAGGGGGAGCAGGCTGAGCGCAGGATGGGCCCCGAACGAGCAGCAGGGCCCTGGCACGGAGGAGCTGCCTGTGCCCTGCCAGGGTGAGGGTCCCTCCTAGCTGGGGGCTGAGCCCCTTCCCTGTTCCCCCCCCTTCCATCTGGGGGTTGGGCCCCTGTGCCCTACAGCCCCAGGTGCTGCCTGCCGTGGGGCAGGACCCCTTCCCTTTAGGGTTTCCGTCCCTTTAGGGCTTCCCCGGCTGCTCCTCCCCAGCGGCCTTTTGTGCGGATGGCCCAAGGAGCTCTGTCCCAACTACCTGTGTCCGAGAGGACTGGGGGACAGGCACAGGCTATACTGGAGCCGGGGGGTCTGTCTGCCCCAGAACTCCACCTGACTGCGGGGGTTTTGGGGTCTGCTCTGATCCTGTTGAGTGGTCTCTGCAATTCCTGTCCATTTCGCAGTGGGGAAGACGGCTGCAAACCTGATACTGATCCTGCAAAGCCTTCGGGTCCCCTGGGACTGTAGCCCTGGGCTGAGCCTACGCAGCTGTAACAAAAGTAGAATCAGTAATTGTAATCAGCCATTTTGTCCAAGCTCAATAAATACCGCGTGGGAGATGGTGCTGTGAGCGGCTCCCCGTCTCTGCAAACAGCACCGTTCTCTGGGGACAGACGGGCAGACGGGGCTTTGCTCCTGGCCCGGGGGCAGAGGCTGGCTCTGATCACCTGCCCTTGTGCTTCCCCGTTGCGTGGACGTGTGTGTCTGCATTGGGCGAGATGCCAGGTTAGAGCTTGCTGCTGCTTGTCTCTTGAAGAGCTTTCCAGTCTGTGGATGCGTCTCCATTTCTGGTGTATTTCCATGAATAAACACAAAAATCTTCCGCTCCTTTTAGTCACCTGTTTAGGGAGATGGCCACGCTGAGCGTAAAGCCGGGACAGCGGTTTGCGGTGCCGGA
Organism: Strix uralensis; assembly: GCF_047716275.1. NCBI lineage: Eukaryota > Metazoa > Chordata > Aves > Strigiformes > Strigidae > Strix > Strix uralensis. Next base: position 7,442,297 of record NC_133996.1, read on the forward strand.
CTGGCACACCAACTCCCATCTCATCTCAGCTGACGCTGAACGCCAGCGTTCTGCTTCCCACCGAGTCCGGCAGGAAGCCCGAGCTCTCCGCAACGAAACCAACAACCAGGTGGGTCTTCTGGCAGGGCGGCTGCTCCCAGGTTTGTCAGAATAGCGGGCTGAGGAGCATGGGAGAGCGTCTAGATCTAGGACGAGGGAATAGGAGGAGGCTTTACCTCTGTAGAACCTGCTAAATATGTACATTTCTTTCTGTAAGCCCATGTGCAGCGATGCGTGTGTACTGTGAAACCCCTGGGTGTGATTCTCACGTCCGTTGCACCTCGTGGTGTTTTCTGTGCTCTCCATTTGTGTAGACGACTATTAGACCAAGTGGCAACGTGTTGTACCCCTCTGAGGGGGTACTGAAAACCAGGGAGAGGCTTCTGCAAGACTCATAATTGCAATTTAAAAAAGAGTAATGGCATTTCTCCTCTAATTCCAGACGAAATGGGATGAACATGACAACCAAACCCGCCTGGCTGAACGTATCAGCAGCGTGAACAGATGGAAGGAGACCCTGGACAAATGCCTCGCAGACATAGATGTGGAAATCGATGCCTTAGCCAAAGTATGTTGGGAAGGCAGATGGCTGGAAAGCAGCTTACATGCTCAACATGGGATGTTAAATAATTGAGGCTTGTCTTCTGCAACGGGCAAGCCCATATGGAGTTCAGGGGGAGCTGATCGCAGGTGTACTGAGCTCTGCACCTGATGAAACAACTTCCTGGAAAGCAAACCCCTGTGCTCTTGGCCGAGCCGAGCCGGTTTATGGAGCTGTGCATTGCGTGCTCATGTTTGGGGGTTTGGGTGGTTTTTGCTGGGGTTTTTTTAAAGCTCTGAAGGATAATGAGAAATATGTTCACACCATCAGTCAAAAATCTTTGATTTTAAATAGAGAATGGCAGTGGGACATCTCTGATTCTTTTACTTCTAAAGCCAGAGGCTGCTGCTCCTGGAGTCGTCAGCCCCCAGCAGGGTGTGATTCCCAATGCAAATAGCAGGTGTAGAGGACTGATGTGTTTGGCTCTCGCGTTCTTCATTCCAGACTTGCTAAAAGGTTTCAGAACTGCAAAGATGGGCAGTGCAAGGGTGTCAGTGGGTTCCCCTTCCTTCCTTCCTTCCTCCCATCCCTGAAGGAGAGCCCCACCACGCCCAGCTGGCTGCTTCTTCCAGGTGAAGGAAGCAGCAGAACGTGCCCTCCAGGCAAAGAACTTGCCTTTGGACGTTGCCATTGAGTGCCTGACGCTCCGCGAGAGCCGCCGCGCCATCGACGTGGTGAGGGACCCTGTGGAGGAGGAGCTGCACAAGGAGGTGAAGGGGATTGAGAAAGCCAAGAGAGAACTGCAGCAGCGAGTGAACGAAGCCTTCGAACAGCTCTGGTGAGGCGAATGACACAGCTTTTGTCCGGCCTCTGCCCTCCTTCCTTGGCCCCAGCAGTTTAAACACCACGCTGAGATGGGCAAGCAGGCCAGGGGCGGTGAACCACTCTGGTGGTCAAGGTCTCTGGGGGTTTGTAGGGGAGAACACGTCAAGGGAGGCTTCATAACCATCCTCAGAACGTTTTGACCCGGACAGATCTCTTGTGCCAGTGACCTGGAGGTGCTAAAGCTCCCCGGCACTAATCCCTCTGGGTCGCTGCCGCAGGGTGGGCGGCTCAGCTCAGCTCGCCAGCGCGACGCCAGAGCAGAGCGCGGGCAGGCGGTAAAGGGTGCGCTGCGCTACCGGGTGGGCCCAGTTCCATGGGAGGGCAGGAGCTCGTCACTCCTTCTCCAAAGATGACTGACGTGGTGATGAAAGCTTTGGAGATTGAGAGCTGCTTCTCGCCTCCGCGTGCTCGCTGCTGACTCCGACCCTGCTCTCTGCAGCCGCTTGCAGGAAGCTCGCCAGCAGCTGAGCTGCGACCACCGGCGCAAGATGGAAGCCCTGGAAATAGATCGTGTCTGCTTATCCCTCAGCGTAAACTCTCCCAACATCTCCTTCAAGGTCAACCCAACGCGGGTCCCTGACGGGTAAGGAAAGAGCCTGCCCTTGTGTGGCCAAATCCGTGCTGGTGCTTGAAAGAGCCCTGGGGTGCTTTATCCTGGCTTGATGGGTGTGGTTTTGGAGAGAGCCTGGAGCAGGAGTTGGCTTCTGGGATTTGTTGTGGCTCTTGACTTGTGAAGCTACAGACTTCTGGGAGTTACCGAAATTGTGAGCACAAAACCGGAGAAGCCGCTGCCCTGCCTCCCTGGTGCTGGGCTGTGGGTGACAGCAAGTAGCGTGGTGTCGGCCTTTGGCACAGCTGCTGGGGGAGCTGCTGCACATCCTCGCTGGCTTGGCATTTCACAGCCCGCTTTGGCGGCGTCCCCACTCCGAGCAGATGTTGGGCCTCGGTGCGGGAGCTGCGGGGTCGCGATCTCCAGCTGGTGCAGGGAGGAGATCAGATGGGATGTGACCTCCAGAATTCCTGAATGGTTTTGTACAGCACAAAGCCGCCTTGGCCTGCAGCAGGTGGTTCCTTTTGAACTGTCTTGCAAACACTCAACTTATTTTCATAACTGGTGATTTGTTCACAGATCAACTTCGGTTGATGAGTGGGAACAGACCAGCCAGTTCAACAAGGAGCATGCTGAGGCGGAAATGAAAGCCGCGAGTGGGCTCCGGGCAGCAGCGGCGCTTGCCATTGCGCAGGTAAACGAGTCCCTTGGCCGGGAGTCAGTGGGGCAGGCGTTCGGGATCCCGTGTGGGAGAACGGGCTGGCTGTGGCCAGGGGAGGGGGGTCTTTGGGCCCCTGAGAGCAGCTGCCCTCTGGGTTTAAATGGGGAGCTTGGTTCCGCTGCACAGCTGGCAGCAGCCTCAGCCCCTGGAGGTGACGTTACTGGGCCATCGCTCCCTGCCTTTTGGCTACCGGGGGGTGCGTGACCCACCTGGTTCTGCCCATGGGCTTGTCCCAACCTCCCAGGCAGCAGCCAGGAGGGTGACACCTTCTAGATGTGTGTGACAGGGGCCTGTTCTCTCTTCAGACAGACAACGAGCTGGAGGCTCAGCGTGTAGCTACAGAGTTTGCCTTGCGCAAGAGGATTAGAGACCTGGAAAGAGCCTATGACGAACTGAAATGGCAGGAGCAGAATGTAAATGTCGCTTTTTTGGTTATTGACCACAACCTTGGGTGGGAATTGAATCCAAGAGGCTGTTTGTTTTGTGGAAAGCTACTTGGCCTGAGCATGGTTCCACATGACAGCTGTTAAGTGGCACATGTATGATCCCTGCAACACCCTACGTCCTCCTGCTATCACAGCTCCTGCTCTGGCATTTCTCAGCAGCAGTGCCACGTTTTGCCCTTTTTATTTCATCCCTGTTCTCAACTGCTGTGGCCATAAAACACCAGCAGCACCATCCCCAATCTATGAGCAGAGGGGTTCAGCACTCGGAAGCCCACCAGCCCTTGCTTAAAATCCTCTGCCAGCACAGCAAAAGCCTGGGATGCCCAGGGACTGTTGTCCAGTCTGTATCCCTGGCTCTCCCTCCTGATACGTGGCTTTATCCTTAGATCTTGGAGGAAATTGCTGAGATGGAGGAGGACATCCGACGCTTGGAGGAAGATCTTCAGAGGAAAACGCAAGATCTGAAAGTGGCCCACACCCGCCTGGAGACCCGCACCTCTCGGCCCGGTGTGGAGCGCTGTCGGGATCAGGTACCGGCCTCGCCTGGCACGCTCCCTGCCCCGAGGGACTGGGGGAACAGGCTGGGGTGGGGGCTCCCGTGGGTCTGGAAAACATTGGATGCACGTTGGAGAAAACTACAGAGGGTCTGAGCAATGGATCCTACAGTCACCTGGCAAAGCGAGGAAATAAATGTCAGAGCTGGGCTGGAAGGGGAACGAGGGAACTGTGGCCTTTGTAAAACACCCCTTCAGCCCTGTTAACTGGTGTCACCTCCCTCCCCACTGCACAGGTCCAGTACGGGCTAACGGCTGAGGTCCAGCAGCTGGGGGCCACGATCCGAGCGCTCGGGCAGAAGCTGGCGGAGTCACAGTAAGTCTCCTGCTCGCTGGGGCAGGGCAGCAGCCCCGCGTTGAGGGAGGGTTGTGGTGATGTGCGGCCCCGGACCTGGCCACACTTCCAGAAGCTGCGCTTTGAGCTCGTGTCTGTTGAGATCGGGAGTGGAAATAGGTCTTTGGGCTTGGGGGGGAGCTGGGCTGGGCAGGGGGGTGCAGGCAGGGCAGGGTTTGTGTGCTGGGAGGGTGAAAGGGGCTCCCACGGTCCCTGCTCGACTGACTTCAGCCAGGCACGGACAGTTCTAAAAGGGGGGGAAAAAATGGGTGAAAACTAAAGGAAAAAATAGAATTTCTGGGCTGGTGTGGGCTCCCAGGGCGCACATCTCCAGGAGCAGCGTGTGGGTTTGCTGATACAGACCCAAAGCGCTGCTGCTGCACACCGGGACAGTCTGATGCGTTTGTCCTTTGGGTAAGGGCAAACGCTGCACAGAGGCTCCTGCTGCCAGAAAGCGGGAGGTGGGGTGTTTCTTGTCCAATTTGGGAAGGGAATGCAGTGCTCGAACCCGACTCCTCTCGCTTCTGCTTGTTCCCAGGGATGCCTTGGACGCTCTTTACAGACAACTTCACCGCATTCAGATAGATATGGGCTACAAAGCCAATTCTCTGGTGCTGGACAACAAGTGCATGGACAGCCGGAGAAAACTCGTGGTCCCGGCTGAGAAATTTGCCCGAGAGCTCGACATCTTCAACCGGACCACGAACCGTGCGCTCTCCCTGCTGAAGAACGGGCAGCTGGACTTGGCTTAGTGCGCCGGGGAGCGTTGTGCAAGGAGCCACGCTGAGGATGAAAAGCTACCAGTGACTCAGTTCCGTAGTAGGGAAAGCGGACATCTGTGTCTTGTTAGGATAATGTAATTCTCCTCCCTCCTCCTAGTTTGTTATATAACTATCTGTCCCCTTCTATGATGTTTATAGCCTCTTGCGCTGCAAGGAGCATTATAAACAATAAAGAGTCTGTCCCCAAGAGCAGTTGTCATCCGACAGCGTTGGAAGCATTTCGCCGTGATTGAATCCATCTGGGCTCTTGAGCGTTTTAAAAGTTTTTAAGTCTTTTAAAGTGCAAAGCGGTGCCCTGAGAAAAAAAAAAAAAAAAGGGACAGTGTAATGGTGGCAGCGGGCCGGATCTGCTCTGTGGGGGGCACAGACTCAAATCTGTTCGCTTTAATGATTGAAAGTAAAAAGTTTCGGCTGGGATTTCCCCTTGCCCGCTAGCCCAGCGGCTACAAAAGCAAGAGCTGGAGCCCGGTTTGGCTTTTTTTGGGGCGATGTTAAAAAAAACGGGAGGTGATTTGTTTCTCTGGCACGTGCTGAGTGGCTTGAGAGTTAGGGGAGATGACGCTCCGCTGGGTTGGACTCCTGGCTCTCGGTTTAAATTCTGATAATGAGAAATTGGGGGGGAAAAAAGGAAAAATTTCCCTTCTTCTAAGCGGGGAAATGAGGCAGCAGCCGCCGGCGCTCTCCTCCGGGCCGCCAGGGGGCGCTGTCCGCGGCGAGCCGCGGACAGCGCCCCCTGGCGGCCCGGAGGAGAGCGGCGGCGGCGCGGGAGAAAATGGCGGCGGCGGCGGGTTCGGCCTCAGGAACGGGGCGGGCGGCGGCGGCGCGGCCTCGGCCTGGAGCCGGCCGGTTCCGGGGCTGTTTGGCCGGAGCGTTGTTGGGTGATTGTCTGGGCGCCGTCTTTGAAGGCAGGAGCGTCGTGAAGCTGCCCGACCTGCTGCGCTTCCTCCGAGGCCTGGAACCGGCGCCCGGGCCGCCTGAGGAGGGGGAACCGGCCGGCAGCGCCTGTAGAGGTGGGCGGGAAACTCCGCGGGGCGGGAGGGGGGGGGTCGGGGCGGAGCACATCGCCTTCCCCGTATCCATTTGGCTCCCAACACCCCCAGGGTCAGGCTTTGCGGGGGGTGTGTGTGTGTCCCGCCACTTCTCGTACCCCCAGACCCGGTGTCCCCCAGTCCTGCCCCTCACCACAACAGGGGGCATCTCCCCTGGGACACCCGTGGCTGCCCCCCAGCCTTGCTCTGGCGTGTGACCCCGTGCTGTGGGGTTTGGGGGTCCCCTTCCTCCCCTCCCCCTTGAGGGTGACCTTGCTGAAGCAGCTTCTGGCTGCCCCAGGGCAGCTCCTGGTTCCTGAATGCACAGGGCTGGTGGGGAGGGACCAGGGGTTTGCTGTGCTCAGCCTGTGCTGCTCGAGTGAAGCTGGGGAACTGGGGTGTCACAGTGCAGGGGTGTCAGCCAGGAACAGATGTACCAAAAATAGATAAGGAGTAGAGTAAGAGAAGCACAGAATTGGTTATTTAACTCTCAGCTTCCGAGCTGCGCAACAAGCCCTGTAAACCCTTCCAGTAGGATCTTAAAGGCACTTGATTCTCTCGAAGTCTTGGCCAGAAGTGCAGCCGTGCTCTCTCTTCTCTGCTTGTCCCCATTCGCTGTAAACTCCTTGAGAAAGAGACTTGTCTCGTTTGTCCGTACGTGCCTCTGGATATCAAACGCTTTCTCTTGCTCTTATTACTCTCGAAATGCCTTCAGTCTCATTCTTGCTGTGGATGCATCTCTCTTGCTCTGTGTCTTCTTACTCTGGTGACCGTGGCTAGTGACAAGCTGCAAGTGCTGGGGAACTCCTGGTAATGTTTTAATCCAGCTACGCAGGTAGCTAGGCGCTGGAGAGCAGGGAGGTGCTGACAGTGGGGAACAGGAGGAGAGTTTGTCCCTGGATGGTCACGTTATGTTTTTGATCTTCTGTTTTAGAAACGCTTTCGTACACGGACGACACGGCCATGAGCAGGTCGGTGGTGCAGTCCCTGCTAGCCAAGCGGGAGTTTGATGAAGTTGATATGGCCAAGAGGTAAGGCCTGCAGCCCCCTTCGGAGGCCAGGCTGTTGATGTTTGCTAGCGAAGGCAAAACTTCCTTAAGATTTCTGCAATCGCTGTCATTTTCTGTGAAAAGGGGACAGCAGCTGTAGCAAAGTTGCTGTTGTGGAGGAAAAATATCAGAAAAGTGATGGCTAATTCTGTAATTTATTGTGTGCTTTGCGGTGTCCTGGAACACACAGCACCGTTAGCTTTCGTGTGGGCTCAGAGCGGCTTTAAAGTGCAGCAGGATGGGACATGCTGTATCGCAGCCGTGTGTGCATGCTCACCTTTGTGGAAGACAGTGCTTAGAAATGTCAGAAGCGTTGCCCTTCGTGTTTATTTGTTGCTATTTGTTTGTATTTCCCTGAGTTTAGTTAGTGAATATTAGTGAGGTCAGCTTCAGTTTTTTTATGATCTATTTCCCTTTTGAATCCACAGCCCTGGTAGCATTTGGTTCCACTTAAGGGAGAACATTTATTTGTTTAGAAAGCTCTTCCACTGAACTCAAACAAAAGACTTTCTTTGTGGTTGTGACCCATGGAAATGTTTCTAGTTTGCTTCTATTTCAAGGCAAAGCTGAGAGGGAAACAAGTGGGTTGTGAAAGGTGATGTTTATACAACCTTTCCTCCTTTCACACCGGTTTTTGGGAATCGGATTCTTTCCTGCAGGACTGAGTCACTTGAACCCTGACTGTCACTGAATTACCCCTCTGTTATTAATTCACTTTATCAAGTGGCTTCATACAACCTCTTTACAAACTTCAGGAACACACCAACTACCCTGTGCCTTTTTCTCACCTGTGTAACTCCTGCTCTCTTGCCTGCACCAGGTTTGCTGAGGAGTACAAGAAGGAGCCCAATAGAGGTTATGGGATGGCTGTTGTCAATGTCTTCAAGAAGCTCCTGAGCCCCAAGTGCAGTGATGTGTTTGAACCAGCAAGAGCCCAGTTTAACGGGAAAGGCTCCTACGGCAACGGCGGTGCCATGAGGGTGGCAGGCATCCCCCTCGTGTATTCTGACGTCCAGGACGTGAAGAAGGTACCGGAGTTCTCGGCTCCTTTGGGCACCTGGGCTCCGGGCGTCCCTGCTGCCAGGGGAGTCTCGCCACGTCTCGCGGGTGGGTTTGCTGACGACGTGTTTCCGTTCGCAGTTTGCCAGGCTGAGCGCTGAGGTGACCCACGCCAACTCCCTGGGCTACAACGGGGCCATCCTGCAGGCCCTGGCCGTGCACCTCGCCCTGCAGGGAGAGCTCAGCAAGGAGACCTTCCTGGAGCAGCTCATCAGCCACATGGAAGACGTCGAGGGAGATGATAAGTCTCTTACTGACGCCCGAGCGTAAGTAGCTGTGAGGAGCACTAACTCAGCTGTGTACAGTTTACTCTGGCTCTTCACATTCTCGCTTCTTCATTGTACTCTTTGTTTCCAGGCTGGGATTTGAGGATTTACCGTTTTCAAGGCGTCTCAAGAAAATAAAGGAATTTTTGGAGCTCAGCAGTGTTCCCAAAGCAGATGTATTGTTTGAGTTGGGTAAGTACCTTCCATACCACAAGTATTAGGAACAAGCTGGCAGCAGGACTGACTCTGCACGCCCCGTTGCTGTGTCCTTCCCCCCCCCTCGCCACTTCGGCCTGTGCTGCCGTCGGGCACAGAGCGTGCTGGAAGGGCTGCCTGTGCTCAGTGGTTCTCGGAGTCTGACCTAGTGATTCCCCCTCTGTATTGCTGGGAAGAAACTGTCTTGCTAAGAAAAACTTACTGTGAATAATGTTTCTTAATATTCTAAGATCTCTTGTCTTAATGGCTGTCAGATCTCCACCCGGACGGGAGTGGGTAGGGGTGTGTTGCCGGTCTGTACTGGCATAGCAGGGAGCTGGTCTCCAGAACGTGAGTAGGTCCGGGGAGGTGCCTTTTGCACTTTGTCAGGTTAAAATCAGTGATGCCTGTATTGGAGGTAACTGGCAGTGGGAAGTTGCAGTTAGAAGGGAAAGGGCATGTCTATGGGCAGGAGGGGACAAGTGTTCTGCAGCGCTGAAGGTGATGGGTTTCCTTAACAGGCAACGGCATTGCTGCTTTGCGGTCTGTCCCTACTGCAATTTACTCCTTCTTGCGCTGTATGGAGGCTGACCCTGACATTCCTGATCACTACAACAACCTGCAGAGGACCATCATCTACTGTATCTCTCTGGGTGGAGACACAGACACCATTGCCACCATGGCAGGAGCCATTGCAGGGGCTTATTACGGGGAGGAGCAGATACCCCCGAGCTGGGAGCAGAGCTGTGAAGCTTTCCAAGAGACACAGAAGCTGGCCAATAGCTTGTATGAACTCTACTGCCAGCGGCTCTGAGCTCCGAGGGGGAGCGTGTTTTCTGAAGGTGAAGCGGGCGGCCACCTCGGCTTTTCTGGTCAGGAATGTGGTGGTGGGGCCGCGCCGCGTGCAGACCCTGGCGAGCCTCTGCCTGAGCCGCTGCTGCTGCGAGTTGAGAGCTGGAACCATGAGCTGCTTTGGCGAGAGGGGACGCGGCCTTCGGTGACAGCGCAGCTGGGAGGTGGCTGCATGCGGCGCCTCAGACAGCAGGGGCGTCTCTGGAGTCTACAGGAGCGTTTGCTTTTTCATAAGACTTCTGCTTCTTGCTTTGTCCGCCTTTATGCCATCTTGTCATTACACTTACAGGGTGGGTGTATGAATTCTCTGACTTTCTTGTTGTTTTCCTCTACTCCTGTGTGCCGTGGCCTTTGTTTCAGTTGTTAGTGGCCTGTCCTGCAGCGGCTTTGAGAGGCTCCACACCCTCTTAGATCACCAGTTCGCACTCAGCTGACGGGGACGGAGACGGGAGTCATCGGAGAGGCTCATCCCTGCAGAGCCTGGAGGATGTCCCACGGGGTGGGACGGGTCCTGTGCTGAGTGAGGACGCTGCAGGGCAGAGGTTCGCTTCCTTAAAGGCAGAATGAAAAGTGCCGGAGGTCAGAGAGGGGGTTTCTTTGCGCGGCCAGTGGCGCTGTCAGAAGTGCCCTTGGTGCGTGCAGACAGAATCCCAGTTGGCTCGTTGTCGCTGCTGGGAGAGGGTGTAACAAATTCCTGCTCCGTTGGTGCCCTCCCCTCCGCCATCCACCTGGCACCGTCCTGACCCGTTGTGCTCTGTGTTCCCTCACGTGACTGGCTTCACATTGCTGCAGCTACTCTAGCTACTCCTTCGTTCCTAATCCGTGCATCCCGCATTTTTAACGCTGTCCTACGTATGTCCAGAGCACCGAGTGGGATTGCTGTTTATATCTGTGGGTGGAGATAGCTGTGAAACCTGGTGTTAGACAAGGACTGAATTCCTGGTTCTGCTGCAGTCAGTGACAAAAATGACTTCAGCGGGAAGCAGGAGTTACTTCTCACAGCCTTAAAACTCTGTACTTGGCAAGAATGATCTGAAAATAAAGGGAAAAGTAGGTTAATTGGGGGAGAATTTATCAGAGTTTAAAAGAGTCTGTGCATTTGAAGCTGCTACTGGTGGCCAAGAATATTCTAGCAAAGCTGTGTTGTTCCAGAGTTTCAAGTTTAAAACTTTGGCCCAATAGAGCTGATCAGAAGGGGAGTGACAGCTTGGGTATGGCATGTCTAGAAAGGGTTGAAAGCTTTTTAATAACTGAAAACAAAAAGAAAGAGGCAAGCAGTCATCATATGGAAATGTTTATAAATTTGAACGTGACAATTCTCTCTTACTTCTCTAGTATTTCTTGTGCCACCGGGAAGTGCCCGTTCTCTCGGGCAGCGCTCGCTCCCCGCCGGTGTCACACGCGGTGGCTGCGTGTCGGGCTGTGTGTGCACACGTGGAAAATCTGGCTGCCGTGCCTTGTCCCAGTTTTCCCCGTAGTCTGCATCCTTCAGGTGCCACTCTTCTGTGTGATGCTTTAATGGGTTTTTCTTGTATAACTGAATTCTTGTCCTGAGAACACGTGGAATTTTGCTCTCTTGTATGTTTGTGTTGTGCTGCGGATCTCAGATGTACAATGTCAGGTTTTTCATGTTACACTGCCAGAGGTGTGAACATGTTCACAGAATTATTTAAAAGAAGATGTTTTCCTTTTAAAGCAGCTTTATAATTTAAATATTTGGAACTTATGAAGAGCAGAAGAGCTCCCGTTTAAAACATTTAGCTTGGTTTAGGCCAGAATTTAAATGTGTACCAAAACATTTAGCTCTGACTTTCTTGGAAAGAAATAAAATCACTCAATTCCCTTTGTTAATTAGCTGCTGCTCCCATCTTTTCATTCAAGCCATAAAATTTTGCTTCCATGCTAAATGACAGGAGGAGCCGTATGAGAACCTCTGGGCTGTTTCTCCCCACCCCATACTTCACTTTAAGACTCAACCTGAAACTACTTTGTTACAGCTTCTTGAAATCTTTGTAGAAAGCAGAGTGGCAGTTGTTTGGCGCTGGGTAGAGACACCTTGCGTGTAGCGCAGCCTCGTGCTTTGTTTGGGGTGAGCTTTAGCACTGGGAGTCTGCTGAAAAATCAGCTTTCAGGTGGCCACTCCTGCCTGTGAGCAGTCAGGGGCGGCAGCAGCTTGTGGGAGCCCAGGAGTGGTTCCAGTTAGCAGCGGGGCGAGCCGGAAGCATCGATCGTGGGTGTTGTGGGGCGGTTTGGAGAGGCCCTTTCCCTTCGCAGGCGCTTTGCAGCGAGGAGCAGCACGTGGAGGTTCTGCCGGAGTCCGGCGTGCGATGACCGTGCAGAGACAGGGCCTGTGCTGGGTGCCCTGTGCTGGGTGCCCCTGCAGCGTGCAGCAGGAGAATCGCTTGTTCTTCAGAGTCAGCTTGCGAAGGAGCCTGCCTGCGTGGCAGCCAGTGTGCTTGGGGAGCACCTCTAAGGAACGTCTCCTCTTCCAGATAAGAGATCTGGTAGGAAAACATTTTCTTCTCTTTATTCTTCATACTTCCAGCCTCTGAGAGCGATTCCCTTACAGGTGATTCACCATCTCCTCTGTGTGCTGCTGAACTGACTGTCTGCGGCTCGGGACGCCGAGGTTGGCTGTAGACATGGTTGTGTAACAGAGAAAAAAAAAAAAAAAGCATTGTGGAAAAAACAGAAGGGAAAGCGAATCCCCAACACTTTGACTTAAATTCCTCAAATTAATAATTACCAGTCTGGAAGGGTCTGGATTTCATCCTTTTTTAAAAATGAACTTCTGGAGACAGGAGTCTTTTCCTTAATGACAAGAGACACGCGATACCTTCTTACCTAAATATCAATTAGCAAATCTGCCGGACTGCTGGGAACAAGGGAGCTGGCTTTGAGAAAGAAAAACACTGCAAGAGGTCTGTGTGCGTGGTCTAACGAGCAAGGCTGGGCAAGCCCGTTCAGAGCAGGACAGAGGCACAGCTGAGCCCACCTTTTATACAATAAGTTTTATTGATGTTTTGTCAATACAATCAAGTACTGTAGTTTTAGTTCTGAAGAGAAGGCCAGTTTCTGATCACAAAAAGAGTGCATTTTAAACCAACTTTTTACTATGACAGACAGTGCATGTAATAAGTATTTACAAAACTAAAAACCTCTATATACTAGGTTAGAAATGAAGATACTAGAGGCAAATTTAAAAAAAATAGTAAGAATTTGTATATAAAAATGCACATTGTAATGCAGTTTTCATAATTAAAAATAGACATACTTCATCCAACCCAACCTTTTTTATTATTGTGATTGAAACCAAAATCCCATGCGCTCACACACACGACAGAAAATAATCCTTTCTGCTGGTGAATATCACGTACTCAGTACTCCAGAAAAAAAATTCTTCCTGACAGTGTCCGGTTTAGTGAACAGCCTCCCTCATCCTGTGCATCGTTTTTTTTTTTTCCTAGCCTAACTCTATGTGCGTGTAATATCTTTGCCTTTCCATTACTGTGTAAGTGTAAGAGGTTATATAGCTGCGGAAGGTTGATTATGGGTTATGCTCTGCACATGAAGGGAAAGTGAAATTGCAAAACAATATCTACAGCACTGAACGAGTTAATGTCTCGGCGTGGTTATAGTGAGTATTTTTGTCATTTTGCCAGCTAGAACAAGAAGTTTTGAGTAAGACAGAACAAGAAGAGATGGGATGTAGGTTAGGACACGGTATAAATAAGTTGCTTTGAGTAACAGGATGAAGGTTCGGCCCCGGCGCGTGGCTGGGGCGCGAGAGGCTCCCGGGGCCGTGCGTGGCACCAGCTCCAGTTCATCGCTGCTCTCCTCCACAGGAAAGACAATTCAGTAAAGGAGACGCAGGCCCCATCCTCACACCCTCCCCTCCCAAGCCTTGAAGAAAACATCTGAGCTTCCACTTCTGATCTTAGGGACTCTTTGTACGGCCCCTGTTCCTGCTGGGAAATAACCTGTTACGATCAAAACCCGCACGGCCCTGACACCCCCCCACCTCAGGAGCTAAAAACATCCAGTGGGATCAGGCCCCGGGGCAGCCTCTCAGCTTGAGGTGGTTTCATCTTTACGTGAAACTTGCAGCTTTATGTGGGGTGAGGTCCCTGGGAAGCGGACAGGCCAGCCCCAGCGGGGCAGTCGCTCAAGCGCTCGCCTTCCAACTAAATGTCCTTCTCGTGTTTCATAATTTCAGGGATAAGTGTGTTTCTACAGGGAAGCCCTGGATGGCAAGAGGCAGAAACACAGGACAGGCTTAAGGAGAAAAACAAACAAACAAAACAGAAACAGAGAAAGAAAATCTGTTTAAATATCTTGTACAGTCCGTCTGGAGAACAATCCCAAGTCCCGTTCTTGCTACATTTCTCATCTTTGGCCATAGAACAGGCTTTAGGAAAATTTAAGGGTAATAGTTGCTCAGCTGGTGACCAAATTGTTGCTGTTTTCTCAGGGATGTGCCTTTGCGGAGGGACATGCAGCGTAACGCATGTGGATTAACTTCAGCAGCGGGCTACTCGCCTGGGATGGGAAGAATCACTTTACTGTAAGTGCAAGTGGCCGTGACTGTTCTACCGTGAGAAAATCTGCAAAGGAACAGGGTTCAGGCGCTGCCTTAGCGAAGGACAGAGCAGCCGAGTGGTCAGGATCCGTGCACACCTTCCCCAGAACCTTGTAGCTCATACTCAGGTCAGTAACATTTCAAGCATTAGTGAGACAAAGTGGTAACAACAGACAAATGTGATTAATTTTTTTTTTAACCTAAGTCACAGATTGGCACCTGAAATGGTGCACTTTTACAGGTACATATTGCACTAGACTTGTCAATAACATTGTTAAGTAGATAATAGCACCGTTGTAAAATGACTGAATGGAAAGTTAGACCTAACACTATTTTTTTCTTAATTAAAAGGTCCCCAGAGAAAGGGGGGATACCAATGCAAAAGTTTACACATCCCGAAATAGTGAGACAGTAAAAGCAAGTTGTCCATAAGTGGCACTTTCAAGAAAGCATAACTAAACCTTCTATCAAACCAGGCTAGAAGCACCGTAAGCCGGGCTTGCAGTGCCATCCTTGTGTTGCCAAGGACTAAGATGCTCCCAAGGCCAAGCAAGTCTTTGGGCTGCAGAGAAACAGGCAGGACAGAACTAGCCCTTGGACTTGCCAGTAGATGAATTAACCCGAGAGAGAGGATCGTTGTTCTTCCCAGGGGTCCCAGCTTCCCTCAACGGCTCTGGAATAGGTCGTCTGTCATCCTCCCCCATACCAGTGCCTGGATGTGTTTATTCCTAAAGGTGCTGGGGGGGGGGGGGTTAAAAATAATATTTACTTATAAGAAGGTGCTTATGCAAAGTGTTCCACTTTTTATGATTACAAATCCAACCGCACTGAATCCGGGGTGAATCCGGGACACGGCCTCAAAGTCCAGTCTGAAAAAACAGGCATCAGTGAGACTGAAACTTGGGCGTCTGATGGTTTGGGAAGGAAATTTCTCAATCCATCATGGATCTGCTGCTGTACAGGTTTGTGTTAGGTGCCTAGGGCCCCTGTGCTGGTTAGCAAATACACCACCCATGACAACAGCTGTATTTATTTAACTAGTACTCAGAATGGGAAACAAGGGCACTTGATTGCAGACCAGAAGGGTCTGGTCTTCCAGGCGACCCTCTCTGGATCACAGAGCAGTTTACTGCAGAGCCAGATCCTTGCCATCCCAAGCGTGTTCCTGTGTTTGATGTACAGTCACTAGGGTAAAACTTGTTCCAAATGCGCTTTGCTGAGGAAGTCACTCCCCTCCCTCCCTTCTCCCTCCCTCAAAAAAGAAAGAAAGAAAGATAGTCTCCTTTCTAGTTACCCTCTTGACTCATGGATCAAACAGCGTGAAGCAAGGTCCCACGACAACAGCTTGCGTGTTCTTCCCAGTGATTTTTCTTTTTTGTATTAATTTTAAAAAACTTTTTTATCAAAAAAAAAAGACAGTTTATGGCTAAAGTGGGTGAAAAGGAAACGTGCCCAACAGCTGTTATGTGGGGCAAAGCAGGAACCCGGAGAAGGAGGAGTGGATGTATTCCGTGGAGTACAACCCGTTGGCCTGGTCCGAGGGCATTTGTACCCAGACTTGGTCGTTCTCCTTCAGTTCAAGCACGGCACTGCCCGAGGCCTGGTCCAGGTAGCCCTTTTTGTACTCGTCGTAGGTGTAGGTGGCGGGCACGTTGTTCTTATAAAGCGCCACCCAGACGTTAGTCCCTTTGACATGCACGTGGTAGGCAAAGTAGTAGATGCCGGATACGGGGCAGGTGAATATCCCGGTGACTGGGTTGTAGCCGTTGTGCCCGTTATACAAAGTCCGGTCAAACTTGACCGGCATGCCGGACGCTGGGAAGGGGGAGGTGAGGATGGCGGTGAAGGCTGGTGCGATCCGGGCGGAGAGCTCTCCTCGGCCGTACTGCGGCTTCCCCGGCTTGCCGTTGCCCAGCACGGCCCCCTCCACGCCTCCGTCGGGCAGGTGCAGCCCCGCGATGCCCGTCTCGTCGAACACCCCGGGCGCTCCCGGCGGCCCGGGTGGCCCCGGTGGACCCGGCGGCCCGTTCAGCCCCGGCGTTCCCGGCATTCCCGGGGGGCCGATGGGTCCAGCCATGCCGGGCTCGCCGGTCTTCCCCTCACCGGGAACCCCAGGGAGCCCCGGCTCCCCTTTCAGCCCCGGTAACCCCTGAGGCCCCATGGGACCTGCGGGTCCTTGCAAGCCCGGGATGCCGGAGGGGCCCCTCAGCCCCGGCTGCCCTGGGATCCCGCCATCCCCTTTCGGCCCGGGGCCGCCTGTTAATCCTGGTACCCCTGGGAGGCCGATGAACCCTGGTTCTCCTTTGGGGCCTGTTGGGCCGGGGGGTCCCAGTGACCCGGGCAGGCCCCTTTCTCCCGGCACCCCTGGCTTCCCCGCGAAGCCGTTCGGGCCCTGGTCGCCACGCATCCCCGGCATGCCCGGGGGCCCGCTCGGCCCCACGTCCCCTTTGGAGCCGGGTAGCCCGTGCTTGCCCGGCAGGCCCATGGACCCCGGTGGGCCTGGCGGCCCGATGATGCCGGCAGGGCCTGGCTCCCCTGGCTCCCCATCAACGCCGGGTTCCCCCTTATCGCCGATGGCTCCCGGCACCCCGGGCTGCCCGCGGTCTCCTTTTAGGCCAGGCAGGCCCGGCTTCCCATAGCCCGTCGGGCCCGGCAAACCAGGGAGGCCGCGGATCCCTGGCTCTCCCTTTGGTCCCATGGGGCCCTGTATCCCTGGCACCCCCGCGGCGCCCGGGACACCGATCCCGTCGATGCCGGGGGGGCCCCGCGGCCCCGCGGGGCCGGGCTCCCCGTTGACGCCAGGCCCGCCCGGAGGGCCCATGTCACCCTTCTCCCCCGGCGCGCCCGGCAGGCCGTCGAGGCCGGGTTTTCCAACGCCAACGGGCCCTGGGGGCCCCGCAGGGCCAGGAGGGCCCCCGTTCCCCCGGGGCCCCGGTAACCCTGGTTTCCCCACGCCATTTTCACCCTTCATCCCGCGCTCTCCGCGGGGACCCGGCTCTCCTTTTGGGCCAGGCTCGCCCCGAAAGCCAGGCAGGCCAGGGCCGCCCTGCGGGCCCGGCTTCCCATTGACTGAGATGCCAGCGGGCCCCGGCAGCCCTGGGGGGCCGGGCAGTCCTCTTGGCCCTTGCTCTCCTCGCATGCCGGGCTCGCCCTTGGCTCCAGGCATCCCTTTCATGCCCGCCTTTCCGGGGAGTCCTGGGATGCCGGGTTTCCCGATGCCCGAGAAGCCAGGGGGCCCGGCGGGCCCGGGCTGGCCGTGCATTCCCGGTTTTCCTGTGCCTGGTTTTCCTGGGTAGCCGGGGGGCCCAGGGGGTCCGCGTGGGCCGGGCTTTCCTGGCGGTCCTGGCTCCCCTTTGAGGTCCATCGGCAGCAGCGGTGGCATGTCTGTGGAGAGAGGAGACATGGAGCTTTACTGGGGCCAGCAGTGGCCGGCGGAGTGTGCCTGGCGCGTGATGCCCTCAGGGTGTTAAAGCCAGGGCCTTCAGCGCTGCCTGGCTCTGTACTTGCAAGAGTGCCCTTCTCTAGAAATGGTCTTACTGAAACAGCCACAGTGGCTTCCTGGGCCACCACATCAGCAGGACTGTTTTTAGGCAAGACCTTGGCCAGAGCCCAGGGTACTAATCCAAGCCTTACTCCATCCATCCCTCCATAGAGGGTGTCAACAAGATTGCTGTCGGCTCTGGCAGTGATGTTTTGTCATGACCTACTGCAGGGGGTTTTTTTCGGAGCTGGATTCAAACCTCCCAGCAGCCTCGAAAGCACCGTGGGATTCAGTCGCTCCTGCCTGGGCTCAGCCGAGAGGATGGCGACAGAGCGAGCCAAGACTGAGGATAATCCCTCTACCCCATCCCTCGACTCCAGGGCCTCGGGAGACCTTTAATCCTTTTGGATTAAAAAGAAAACTCTTGGACTTGTACTTGAGAGACCGAAGAGGTGGTTGGTGTATGGGTTAAGACATGCCCGCGGTGCTGGCTGGCTCAGCTCCCGAGTCCAGCAAGGCAGAGAAAAACTCACCAAAAAGAAAAAAAGCAATGAGGATGGAGGAAAAGCCAATAGCTGCAAGGGAAACGCAACCTCAGTTACGTCCAAATGAGTCAGCCCAGCTGGGAATAGGCCGTAACCACTTGACATTTAAAGAATTTATAGAGGTCTTTTGCAAACGGATATAAGAAAGAAACTAATGGGCTGAGAGACTACAAAGCCGAGGAGAGCCAGATTACATGCCCACCGCAGCTCGGTACTTAAAGCACAGACGTGAGCATAAATAACTGCTTGAGGCTGGCCCAGGCAGGGTGTTGCTTCCCACGTGACACTGGGAAGTGGGTGAGAAAGAATAAATCAGACAAACTCTTTTTTTGGGAAGCTTAAAATGAAGGAAATACTTGGCAGTTGCACGTACATGGGACTGCGATGAGAAATACAAAGGGTGGAGGAAAGGGCCTTGACATCTTGGGCAAATTTGAACCAAATCTGCCCAAGGTAGATCATTCCAGTTGGGAAAAGATCTGTACAGGCAAGTTCCTGGGCTGGGAATGGATCCTGTCTGGGAGCAGAACACGAGGCAGGGGGGTCCCGAGCTCTGCCAGCCCGGCCCCCGCCTGGGCACTCAGCGAGCTGAGCCGGGCCTTGGGAGCACGGACACCCGCAGCGCCAGGATCCGCCAACACAGAGATTTTCTCAGTCAACGGGAAAAGATTAGGGGAGATTTGAGACACGTGAAAAGAATAACCGTGGCGGCAGCCGGCACCGTTCCCGGTGCATCAGAGGTGGCTTTACCTTTCCTAAGCACAGCAGTTAGCTCCGGCCATTCCCAGGCCTGGTGCCTGCTTGTTTTTCTTTTGGCAATGGAAACATTTTCAGAGCTTATCTATATATCAAAGCCTGGCCCACATCCTAGGCTGTAACAGAGGTCACTTGGCTGTCTTGACGAAGGAAATACTTGTCTGTCATGACATTGCCACTGGATTTCTGCAAACCTCCTGCTCCTCACCCCAGAAAACGGTGTGGGAAAGAAGGCAAGGGAGATGTGAAGTGTTGCACTAAAGCAGATTTCTGGGGTTTGAATTCTGGAAAAAATTCTCTCCAGAAAATGATTTCAATGTGTTTTCTCCCCCACCCCCCACCCCCTTTTTTTTTTTTCTTGCAATGGTTTGAAAAGAATTAGTTTTCTAGGTCATTTTGCATGGAATCAGAACAAGGATCTACAGCTGAGCCCACGAAGGAAGGAAAAAGCACACACACTCTCACACAAGGCAGCGAAGAGAAACGCCAGGCGAGAGCTGCCAACTTGCAGGCGGCCAAAAAAGCAGACGGGAAAACCAAACCGGGGACGTTAGTGGAGAGAAACTGGGACATTGCAGCCCCAGTGGTATCCAATTTCAAAAGACCATGTCTTACCACAGGCGCATGTCTCGGAGCTCTGCATTTCACAGCAGCAGCATGGGGTTATGTGTTCCCCTCGAAGCATGAACAAAGCTGCCATGAATGCTAATGCGGAGCCAGCTGGGGCAGCGGGAAGGGGAAGGAGCGCAGCCCCTGCGAGCTCTCGCCTGGGCATCACAGAGCTTTTCACCTCCTGAGGAGCATAGACATGCCCAGGCGCATCCTGCAGCCCCTCTGGAGCTGCCTCCAAGTGTAAGGACCTGGAGGAGGGACACGGCAGCATGGACTGGCCCGCAGATGAATAATCCAACACGCTGGGAAGCGGTTCCCACCACGAGCCGGCAGCAGCGGGTCTGGCCGACGCTGCAGGAAGCAGAGGTTGGCTGCTCCGTGGCAGAGCCTGGCCGAGCTTGTTCCAGCGCTGCTGCCAAGCCCTGTCTCGTGAGAGCGAGTTTCGCAGGCTCACGGGGACGTTGTGTGGGACCAGTGTTACTGCATCTCTCATCCCGTCTTCCCAGAGCCGCGCGGGGACGCTCAGGGCAGGACCCGGCCACAGCCCTGGCAGCTGGAGCTGCCGTGCCAGGGGATGGCAGTGAGATGGGAGCAGAGTGCAGAAAGCAGCCAAGTCTCTCCATGAGCAGGAGCTGAGGGACGTGGAGGCCTCTTGGCCGCAAGCAGCAGCCCCACGGGGCTCACAGCTTGGAGTCTCTTTTAAAAGCAGTGGGACGTGGGGGTCACCTGCTCCGGGGCTGCTGGGCAGCCCCTGCCCGCTCCCACCTCCTGGGCAGCACAACCCAGGGCAGAGGCTGGGCCTTGGCTCCCTGCTGAGCTCCCCCACACCTGGGGAGGTGAAAAGCTCATCTCCACCTCTGCGGCCGAGGCTGCTGCCCTGGGTGAACCCTTGGTACTGGCACTGGAGGGGAAACACCCCCCCTCGCCTGGCATAAACCCCCGCCCCGGGCATCGCCGGTGCCTTATCGCTGTCCTGAGCTGAGGTGCCGCTGGCTCAGCTCCCCGCGTGCACAGGGAAGCGCTGGGCTCCCTGCA
Organism: Strix uralensis; assembly: GCF_047716275.1. Lineage (NCBI taxonomy): Eukaryota > Metazoa > Chordata > Aves > Strigiformes > Strigidae > Strix > Strix uralensis. The sequence goes on from NC_133996.1 coordinate 7,462,606, forward strand.
CCCCGGTCAGCACCGAGGCAAAACAAAACCCAACTTAAATGCTGTCAGCATTTTAGTGTTTAGCAGCATCTCCTGCCCAGAGCTGCCTCTGTGCTCCTGGGGAATCTATTTTGGGGTCAGAAAAGGTGTCTGGCACCCTGAGGAAACCAGCCCTGTCTCTCACTAGATGGTACTCGCAGCTGGGCACAGCCCCGGGGTCTGGCCTGGCCCCCCAAGTGGGCTCAGGGGTAACCCACAGGGGCACGGCACGGCCCTGCACCGGCACGGTGAGTCAGCTGAGCTCCCTGAGCAGGGCAGCAGGCCAGCGGGGATTTTTCTTGCCAAATGAGAGGTGAAGCAGAGATGGGAGCTCAGTGGGATCCACAAGGCACCAGCTGCCTCCACGCGGTCCCACAGCTGGTGGCTCAAGCTGCAGCTGCCCCCCTGCCTGCATCCCCCTGCCTGTCCTCTCTTTCCCAGGGGTTTTAGGAGAGCGATGTCCCGGGGACTCCCATGTTCTGCCCTGCCTCAGCGTCTCCTCAAACCCGTGCCTGGTGTAACCTGGCAAAGCTCACACCCAGCCCACACCTTGCGAAGAGCCCGGCGCACTCACTTCTCTCTCCACCACAGTTAACAAGCAGCGCAGCGCAGAGGTAGTGCAAGCTGCTCCAATGCATAGGAAGAAGGGGAAAAAAAGAAGGAAAAACAGCAGGGAGATATTTGAATCCTGTCCCACCAGCAGCTGAAACGTTCCTGCACTACGCTGGAAGGTTTTGTCTCTGGCTGGGGTTCAGGGAGCAGCTTTACAACAGCTGGGAAGGGGGCAGGGAGGCGGGGGGGCTCGTAGTGTGCTTCGGCTCCAGGTTTTGCTGTGTGTTTTCTGACATATGTGCTGAGCTGAACTCCTGATAAGCCATTCAGCCCAGCAGTAAATCAGGCACCGGCAGCCAAGACTTCTCCAGTTTCTCCACCCAGAGCCAAGACTTCGGCTCCCCGGAGGGTCCGGGTCTGTGTGAACCCACGGGGAGGGCTCTGGTGGCTCTTCCCGAGGGCCGAGCACCGGCCTGGTGGGTCCGGGCGGCCGAGCCCCAGCCCTGCCCCGTCCCGCAGCGCTGCCAGCAGCGGCTGGCTCCGTGGAGAGCGTTGGGGACCGCGGGGTTTGGGATCAAGGAGAGGGCTTAGACCCTCCCTGCCGTCCCCCTCTCAAAGATGTGTTGGTGCTGCTGCTGCTGCTGCTCCGGGTGCACTCGGAGGGGGCTGGTGTGGCAGAGGGACCCCCTGATGAGCCAAGAAGTGCCGGAGAAACTCGGTCACGCTCAACACTTGCTGTTTGCAAAGACCCCAAGTTCCTGAGCGGTTCCGCGGGGTGTGTGCAATTAACTGACGCTAATGACCCCCCGGTGCGGGGCACTGCGGGACCCTCCTGACGTAACTGGGCAGGCACATGGGGCTGCGGCGGAGGCAGGGGAGGGTGTGCGGGCAGGGGACAGTGTGCAGGCGGTTCCGAGAGGTGGGGGCTGGGCTGGCTGTGACGCGGGCGGCCCGGCTGTGCGGAGCAGGGACCCCTCCGTGCAGCACCCGGCGCTCACTGGGGAGTGGTTCAACGTGTGGGGAGTTCCTGGTCGCTGCTCTCCGAGGGAGGAAACGTCTCTCTCCCACTCATCCCTCGCCAGGCTGGGTCTTGCCTCTGGCCTCTGCCCTTTTGCCTTTCCCAGCTGGTGCAAAATGCAGACGGGGCAAAGGGAACAGGGGGAGGAGTGGCAGAAGCTGCGCAGGGAGGGCTCGGGTTTAGCAGCAGCGAGGGGGAGAGATGGCGAGTGCCGGGGCTCCCGCGCCTGGGCTGCGCCTCAGAGCTCCAGCAAACGTGCAGGAGGGTGGGAGCAAAAGGCTCGGGGTCCCCTTTGTGCACCCACTCCCAGAGTGAGAGCAAAGGGCTCTACCCCACTGCACAGCCTCTCTGTGCCCATCCTTGTCCTTCTGCGCTGGGTTAAGGAGACCTGAACGTGCTTTGGGCAGCAGCGCCCTTGGCCACGGGGGCACCAACGTGCCCAATGGCTGCAGGTCGCTCTGGCCCCTGCCCCCCGTGCTGGCAGATGTCCCGTGTCCTCCCACCCGCCGCAGAGCGCGTCCCTTACCCAGGTACTGCCCTTTGCCCTCGCGGAAGGGGGGTCCCAGGGGTCCCTTCACCATGGGCTGCATGTACTTCACTTGGGCATAGCCCGCCGCGCCTCCTCCCGCTGCCGAGCGAAGGCCGACCGCCATCATCGTCATCACCACCAGCAGCGCCGCGGCGTCCGGCAGCATCCTGCTCCCCACGGCTCCTGCGGACGAAGCGACAGTGAGAGTGGGCACTCGCGACCCCCGTCTGCACCCTCCGTCCCGCGAGGATCAGCTGGGACCCCAGGAAGGATCCCGGTGGGAGCGGGGGCTCCCTTGAATTTGCATTTTTCTGGACCGCGGCTGCCCTGAACACTTCGCCCTCCCCGACACGCGCCGGCTGGGAGATGCACAATGAATACACGGTTTATGAGCACTAATTAACCACGGGCACCCAGCGGAGCCTTTCGGAGGCTGCCTCACTACCCGTTTGTCTGGGGTTATGCCTGTGTCAGGCTTCCCTTCTATATTTTTAACATATATAAGAAGAGGGGGAAAAAAGGCAGCATGAAAACTGCAGCCTGCTGCGCCAAGCGTTGCTGTCGCATCCTCTAACAAAGGCCGTGTCCGTCCTGGCTGTGGTGGCTGCGGGCGGCTCCGGCTGCCACCGCGGAGCCCTGCCTGCCCCGGGAGCGGCGGGGCGGGTGCTGCATCTCCCAGGTGGGTGCTGGACCAAAACCACCGTGTTGGAGCCCCAGACTTGCTGTGATTGTGGCTCAACCACAGCACGTGGCAGGCAGCGATGGGGGCTCGCTGGGAGGGCGAGGGACGGGAGCCCTCGGCCAGTAAAGCCCAGGGGAGGGCTGCGGCACTTGGGAGCAGCAGCCTCTGCCTTGAGTGCCTGTTTATTTAAAATAATACCCTCTCTAAATATCCCTTCCCTCTAGCAACTTTTTCTGTGCCAGCTCCACGCACAGAGCTGCAAACAGATTGATTTGCAAAGAACATTTATTTTCAGAAGCTTAAATAACACGTGATGCCGAAGAGCTTTGCCGGTTTTCCTCCTTCTCGCAATAATTGACCCGTGGTGGTTATTAATGAGAATTAAGCTCCTGCCTCTCCCGCCGGGGAGCAGGGGCAGGGCTGCTGCGCGCCGGGATTTGATCGGAATTTCCTGAATCGCTTTTGCTGAAGCAGCAGTGAAAAAAAAGCTGCAGCCTGGAGAAAAAACAACCCCCCAAAACCCCCAAATTAAAACAAAGCAAATTAAGGGAAGGGGGGAGCCCTGGCGTGGGATTGTTCCTGATGCTACAAGTGCTTGGCAGGTTGTCAGAGGTCTCCGGGGGTGAGGCAGCCTCAACCGCCACTCTCCTGCCCAGTAAATGCCCCCGGAGCCAGGTCCCTGCTGCCTGCGCTGCGCTCGGGGCCGGAGGTGATGGGGCCAGGCCTGGCTCTGCCGCTGGCGGCACGAAGGAGCCCAGACACTGGGAGGATGCAGGCGGCCGCGGCGGATGCTGGCAGAGGGGAGCTCTGCTCTGCCTATCCCAGCGGATGGGCCGTACCCACCGCGGCACCCGGAGGGGAGGCCACGGCCACGCTGCGGGCACAGCCAGGGACACGTGTGACAGCCACCGTCAGCCTCCTTGGCGGCGCGGAGAGGGACTTGCCGGCGTTTGTGTTTTTCTGTCTTCGGGGTCGAGAAGAGGAACGCTTATTTTTATGAAGCATTATTTTACAAGGATTTGTTTAAGGGAAAAAGAATCCCATTTTAAGGGATTGCAGCTGTAAAAATACAGTTTCTGCTAAATAAAAGAGGAGAACAAACCCCTGAATCAGCTATTTATTTGTTTTCCTTACCTGGTGTGACCCCTGTGCCTCCATCTCTACCTCCCTCCCTTCCCAGCTCCAAACTGGGCCTTATTCACCCCGGCTCCTCTCCTCGACTGGCGCGTTTTCACGGGATGCTGCTCGTTGCTCCGAGCCCATGCCACGGGAGCAGCACCCTGGGGTGGCTCAGCCCCTCGCTGCCGGGTGCTGCCAGGTGTCTGCAAATGTCCCCCCGTCCCTCTGCGAGACCTCAGCCCTCGGAGGGACACGGGACTGGGGGGAAACTGGAGCCAGGGGGAAGGGAGAGGGAGGACAAGGTGATCCATCTGCTTTGGCTCCGGCCGCGATTTCGCTGCGCGCCAGATGCGAAATCGAGTCCCCCTGCTCCGTGCCGAGGCGGCCGTCTGTAACCCGGCGTCTCGAGACACAGGCTCAGCTCCCGCATGTTCTCCCTGGGTCTGGACAGGTTGTTCCGCCTGTTCCCGTTCTCCCAAGGGGCCGTGAGGACAATTTGGGGGAGTCTGCGACCCCCAGGCACGTGTCTCCATCCCTCAAGGAAAAGGTGTCTCTGGTGCTTTGCCGTCCCCCGCCACGGTGCCCGGCACCAGGGCAGGAGGCCTCACGTTACCCGGGCTCTCCAGGCGGTGATTTAATAAGAATAAAATGGAAACATCTGGAGTCTCATATGATGGATAAAGTGTGCACGACGTGTCTGTGAAGAGGCTCTTTCATGCCTGAAATCTCCTGCGTTATGAAATGATAATTAATCACAACGAGCAGCCGTGCAACGTTCTCATCTCCCAGGGCAGGTTGCAAACGTCGGCTGGTTCACGGTGCGGCCGGGTGACGCCTGCCCACCCCCCTGCGGGGCCGGGGGCTGCTCCGCTGCGGCCAAGCAGAAATCCCACGAGGAGCCAATTTTTTCCCACCTGGAGCAGGGGAGATGCTTCAGGGGCTCCCGAGCGCAGCCCCCCGGCACTGTGGGATTTCCTTTCCCCCTACCCCGAGACGCTGGAGCAGGGATGGGGCTGGGCAGCACCACACTGCTCGGCTCCGGGGGGAGCGGGGGCCCGACCCGGCTGCAGCCGGTGCGGCACGGAGAGCCCTGGCACGGCTTCAGAGCGCGCCGCCGCCGCGCTAACGGTGTGAGTGTCTGCTCCCCTGGCAGTCGGTGAGCAGACGTGTTAAAAACCCCTGGCACGCAATGAAAGCTCCGGCAGAAGGAAAAAAAATCTCACACTTAAAGCATGAGAAAGGAGACAAGAAATGTCACCTTGTTCTCGCAGGAGCGCGGGGGCTTGGGCAGCCGGAGCCTGCGCCACCCCTGTCGCTCCAGAAACAGTCTGTGGCTTGTGCTGGTCGGCCTGGCGAGCTCCTGGCGCGCTCCTGGCGCGCTCCCGGCACTCAGCTCCCGGCCGTTCCCAGCAGAATGGGGCTGCTGCCACCCCACACCGTCCCCCCCTCCCCAGAGTGTCCATGTCACACTCCCGGGCCTGGCCCAGCGACTTTCCTGCGAGCAACACGGCCTCACGCTTCCCCCGCACACACAACCGGGGGCTTGTTCACTGCAGCTGATTTATGGCCCCTGTTATTTAAATATTAATTACGGGCCTGGCAGGCAGGCACCGCGCCTGCTCCCTTCAAGGCTAATTATTTTTTAAGTCAATATATGTGATCCGCAGGGGATCTGCGATTGTGGTTGAAGGTCAGTAAAATGGAGAACTTGTTTAAACCCGGCCATAAAAGCATGATCCGTGCGGGGCGCGGCGTGCTGCTCGCTGGCCCTCGCCCCGGCTCCGTCCCCACCACAAACCCGCGGCCGCACCAGCCCCCATGGAGGTTTTCTAGGGCACGGGGATGAGCCCGGATGGGGCCTTCGATGCGCTCACTGCCGTGGCCCCAGCCCCTGCGCCGTGCCGCACGCTGGGAGTGCGGGGCATGGGCACCACCGCTGCAAACCGCGGCAGAAGCTGACGGGCTGTGGCGAGCGGTGAGCGGTGAGCACGCGTGCCCAGCTCGGGTGGATGCTGCGAAGAGAAAGCACCGAGAAAGCAGCCGGCGCGTGTGGGTGGGCTGGAGCAGCGCGAGCTTGGACGCCGCCGTGTCCCATCGAGCCGCTCCATCCTCTGGTCATTTACAATAAAAAATAAAGCAGGGAGGTTTTCCAAGCTCAACACAGGGCTGGACTGACTCCAGCGGGAGGTAGATGATTTGTTTTGCGCTACACATGCTTTAAAAATAATAATAAAACCAGTCAAAAACGAAAAGTGAGCTATTGAAACGGAGAGCGAGCACGTTGTTTCCGTAGGCCGGGCCGTGAAAGCCAAAGGCATCAGGCAGCAGCTCGGCTGAGCAGCGCCGGAGCGCGCCGGGAGAGTCTTGGCACGAGCCCGTCCTTAAATGCATGACACCTGATCCGATCCAAAAGCTGCTGTACGCGCCGCTGGACCCGGAGCCTCGCCCACCCGTCAGCAGAGGGAACAAGAAAACATTTTCCTTGACGAAAGAAAAACACCCCACCCCATCTGCAGGCAACCTCCTGCCACCCCTGCAGCGCCCGCGCCTGGGATGGCTCGGCACGGCTCGGCACAGCCCCGTGGGGCAGGTGGTGGCCGTGTCCATCTGTATCACTGCAAGGGGTGCAGCCAAATTAACTTCGAGGCCGGGTGCTCCATGCTAATTAACTCCCGCTGCGTTAGCAACTGCTGCGGAGGTGGGCGGGGTGGAGGGCTGACGGAAAGGCCACGGGCCGAGACGCTCTCGGTAGCCACGGGCCAGCTGGCACGTGCGAAGCTCAGGGCACCCAGGGCACTGGGGGGGCTGCGGTGGGGGGGACGGGTGGCAGTGGGACACCGGGCCCTGCTCAAACAGCTGTTTGCAGGGAGCTGCTACAGAGCTCGCTGCAAACCCAACCCGGGTATTTCTGCTCCCTGTCCTGACTCGCCTCCCGCCACGCCGGAGCCGTCTGCGATGTGCCGAGAGCGGGCAGCGCGTGGGAACCGCACCCTGCCCCACCGCGCCGCGCTGGCAGGCCGGCACTTGGCCACAGCGGGGGTCTGGGCGGTGCAGCCTGCCCGTGGTTCATGCTGCCCACGGTTCATGCTGCCCACGGTTCACGCTGCCCATGGTTCACGCTGCCCAAAGCCGAGGAGCCCGGGGTCCGGCAGCGGTGCTGACAACAGGGTCGGTGCCACCGCTTGATCCCGCAGCCGCCGGGTCAGGGATCAGCTAAGGCGGATTAACGACCCTCCGCGTGTGCGTGCCGGGAGCACAGCAAGGCCTGAGCTCGCCGCAGGTCACAGCTCAGGGCTTAATCCCTCACCTCCAGCTGTCAAAACTCCTCGGCCGAGCACGGGCGAGCCCCGGCTGAGCGCTGCCGACATGCCCAGCTGCGGCTGGAGCCGAGGGTGCACACGGGGGCGAAGCCAACCCCGGGGAACGGCCGGCACCGCAGCGTTGGGAGACCTGGACAGGGATCTCCGGCCCTGAGCTGGCTCGGGCCCAGGTCCAGGTGGAAAACCCTGGCCCGAAGCTGCGGAAGCGCTGGGTTTCTGCCCGTGGCGCAAGGCTCAGCCTGGCTCACTGCACCCCCGGGGCACTGTGGTCCCCTCGCCAAAATATGGCTGGGGTGTCCCTCTGGGTGCACACGGAGGCGAGCGAGACCCAGGGGACGTGTGTCCCCCCTCACCCCGGCCCCGACGGAGGGTTTCTGCACCCTGAGCTCCCCGGTCCCGTTCTCCCCCCCCACCCCCCGCCAGCCCCAGCTCCACCGAAATACCAGACTGCGCAGCATTAATAGCAGGGTTGCCTGCCAGGTGCATAGTTTGACCAGTCGGATCACACATGCCAAACCACAGGTATTTTATGAGACGTTTCCTGTTATGAAGACATTTTTGTGGGGATTCATTTTTTTTCCTTCTTCTTCCCCTCTCCTCCTCGTCCTCCTCCCAGCGGGATGGTGGCCTGCCCGGGGGCCAGCAGGGACGCTGTCTCTGATAGCCAAAAGCCAGAGCAGAGTGAGAGCCAAGTGCCGGAGCCAGGGCGCACAGCGAGGATGGTGGTGCCAGAGGGTCCCGTGCCTGGTGCTGCCCCGGCAGCCGCTGGGCAAGTCCAGAGGCTCTCTCCCAGGGTCTGCTCGGGCAACCAGCCGCACACGTGAGCCCAGGGTCATGCCACGACCTGAGCTCAGCCTCTCGCACCCGGATGCCAGTGTGGGATGGGGAGCATCTGCCCAGACACCCCAGGGAGGGCCGCGGGGTGTGGGCACCTCAGGGCATCGCTCCCCGAGGGCCGCGGGCCGGGTCGCTCAGCCGGAGCAGCCCCGCTCCAGGGACACACGAGCTCTGTCGGGAAGCAGACGGTGGCTACCTGGGGTCTGTTGGCCGGGCACCGCTTTGCCCTCAGAGCTCCTGCGCAGGAACAGCGTTTCCTAATGCAACGGGTGTTTTGCAAAGAAATCTGCTAAGCCTGGAGGGACCCGCAGAGAGCGATTCCCATCTCGGGGAATTTGCAGGCAAGTGGCCATCAACCGCAGACATTTAAACTTCCAGCCTCGTGCTGGGGTCACCGGCTTAATTATAACGAGCTGTGATCCGGGCCAGAGCCTTCTGGGGCAGGGGTGATCAGAGCGGGCAGGATCGCTTGTGCGGGGGGCTGCTGCCTGTGCCGTGGGCTGGGATGCGCAGGGCAGGGATGCCCCAGCGACCTCCCGTGTCCCCATCCACGCTGTCCCCGCCGAGAGCCGAGGCGCTGGCGCGGCACGGAGCAGCCTGGCGCTGCTGGAGCTCGTTGCACCCGCATGAGCATCGCCCGAGCAAAGGCAGTGACGCTGCGGCTGCACCAGCACCCGCGGGAAGGGAAGCCCTGAGAAGGGGGATGCGGGTGATCGCGGAGCAGCGGGAGCTGTAACAGCACAAGGGGAGCTGCGGCCCTGGGGAGCTGCTGCCATGCGAGGTCAGGAGCCCCGCGGAGCCTTCAAAGCTCGCTCAGGAGGACCTTGCCCTAAGCTGGGCATCTCTTCCCTTTCCTTCGAGGCCTCCACAGCGAGCACAGCAGCATCTTCAGCCACTTCCTTGGCACTTAAAGATCCATCACTGGGGCAAAATTAGGGAGTGGGGATGGAGGTGACCAGAAATGCCCGAGCGAACAGGGGGAGAGGCCAGGTCTGAACCCACGGGTGTTCATTCCTCAGTGGATTAGGTTTTAAGCAGCGAGCGGCTGCTCTGCAGGACCCGTCCTTGTGACCGTGTCCAGGAGCTTCTCCAGCTCCAGACCCCAACGCCACCATCCCAGCCCTCCGGTCATCAGCCCCGACGCCCGGCTCTCCTCTCACCACCTGCCAGAATCCCCACGGCGGCTCCAGTTGCAACGAGGACCCTCAACGGCAGCACCTGCCCTGCCACAGGACGGGCACGCTCCGTCCAGCGCGGCCTCGCGCCACGGTGGAAACAGGCTCTGGAGCAGCACACAGGGACAGCAGCTCCAGACCCCGCTCCCGGTGCCCCGGGCTGGTGGCACTGGCCAGTAGCTCGTTCCCGGCACGGCGTTACCACCACAGTGTCCCCCGTGCCGTTGTTTTCCTGGGCTGAGCACCGCTGCTCCTCGCCAGCACCGCCCTCCGCTGCTCTCCCAGCAGCCCAGATACGACGGCAAATTTGTGAGCTGCTGCGAAAACTTCTGGTGTGCGGAGCGCCAAGGAACGTCACCCCAGCCTCCGCCCCGCCAGCGAGCTGGGCTGCCCGGCACGAGGAGCTGCCTTGCAGTGTTTATCCTAACAGTCATTTTATTTTAATGTCAGGGGCTGAAATCCTGTCTCCCTGCTTTTGCTGGGTGCTTTGATCTCCGTTTCCTCCCCTCTTCCAGCTTTTTCACAACACCCCCAGGTGAGCCTGCGTGTGCCTGGCTGCTGCCCGCGCTGCTGCCTGCATCCTGCCCGGCCGGGCCGCCCGCGCTGCCGCACATCCTTCGCCGTGCACGTCCTCCGCAGAACGCCTCTGCGACAACCCGCTGGTGAATCCAGCTTCGCCCTCGGAGCGGGGATTTCTTGGGGTTTCAGCATTTGGGGAGTGATCCCCGAGCCCAGTTCAACAGGGCAAGACCCCGGTGGGGGCACCCCCGGCTGCACCAGCCTCCCCACCATCCACTGCAAACCCTCCCGGCACGACCTCTCCTCGGCTGCCACCGCTCCCCGTCCCGGCGGGTCGGTCACAGCCCTTGGGGGCCGGGTTGGCCTCGTGTCTCTGCACAGGGGACGGGGACCTGCCCTGACGCAGGGCTGGGGGGGGCGCGCTCCGCCTGTGCCCTGGGGGTCAACCCCAGCAGGTGCTGTGCCGCCGGTGAGGTCCGGGCGCGGGGTCCCCCCACCGCCGCGTCGCTGAGCCGGCTGCTGCACCGCTTCTGGGGTTAGCAGGGGGAAAATATTGTTTATGCTTCTCTAATATCTGCCTTCTGTTTTGCATTTGCCGTTTCTTCAAAGATAGGGAGCCGCCTCTGCCAAGATTCCTGAGGAGATATCCTCAGCAATGCCGACCACGCTCCCCACCGCACTCAAAGAAAACAAATGTCAGGCCAAGAATTGATATGAAATAGTTTAAAAATGAGAAAAAGCTGCCTTAGAGCTAGGTTTACATTAAAATAAATTTCAGGAGCAGGAGCCTCGGCTGTGTCCCTCCCTGGCGGGCGGCGGCGCGGGGGGATAGGGTTACCTGCCGGGGCGGTGCCGCGGCCCTGCCCGCTCCCAAAGCTGCCCTCGCCGCGGCGGCACGTGGCCCGGCACCGGCTGCTCCCTGCCCGCGCCGCGGCGGCACACGGCATGGCGTGGTGGGGAGGAGATAGGGGGCTGCACCCCTGTGGCTGGCAGGGCCCCTCGCCTCCTTGCCCTCCCCATGCCCGAGAGTGGGGCTGGCAAGCCCAGCCTGGGCTCGGGGCTGTCAGGGGGTTCCAGCGTGTGACTTTGCTGCGCTCTGTGAGGGCCAGTGAAGAAAACGAGCGGCGGCTTCTCTCCGGATGGTCGGGCTGCTACGGCAGCCTCAACCCTCCCCATCCCCGTCCCCATCCCCATCCCCGTCCCCATCCCCATCCCCTGCTGCCTCCAGGGCCATGCACCACAAAGCAGCTTTTCTGGCACAGCAGCAGCGGAGCCACTTACACATATTCACACCCCGGCGAGGGGATGGAGCACATGCTTTTCAGGCAGTATTTTAGTTTATGTTATTTAATTTAATTTATGTGAGCTGATGCGAGAGCCCAGCAAGCCTGAGGTGTTCAGTGGAAACTCTGACCAGACGTTACCATAAACCGTGCTCCCGCCGCCCGGCCGGCGCTGGCCCCGCGCTGCCGGGTTGGATTTCAGCTTTCCCTCCGCGCTCTGTAATGACCGTTTCGGCGGGGCCGGCGCCGCGGTGGGTGCAAGAGCCTCTGCAGGGCTGCGCTCCCGAGGCTCCGCAGCACCGCGGGGCTCCAGGTACCGATCCCAGCAGCCCCCACGCTGCCCCCCAGCACGTGCCTTTCCATCAGGACAGACGGCGGTTTTGTGTAAAATCAGGCTGATTTTTTCCCAGAATTTTGTTTGGAAAAAATTTGTTCAACACTGTCACAAGATGTTTCAACATCGCTGAATCAGCTGCTTTGATTTTTCAATTTGAAATTTTTTTTTTTAATTTGTTTTTTTTTAGTTTCCACATTTCCTTTGTCTTGGAGCCGAAAGCCTTACAGGGAATTCCAGTGGCCCCGCTTTCCTGGGGTTTACGCCAAAACCCCCGTTTCCCGTGAGCCCTGTGGCAGCGAGTCCCATGGGGCAGCCCTGCTCCCCTCCTCCCCTGGGGTTCCCAGGTCTCGGCCAGCTGGGGGACATGGGGAGCCGCTCACCATCCCCACGTGCTCCACCTCTATTTGTCATAAACAAAGAGCTTTCGACCTCAAGTAACACCAATGTGCTGCTATAATCTTATTACCGGGCTCCTAATTTCCAGTGTAATCGAGTAGCTCATTTAATTTGCTTTAAAGGGTTCCAGAGCCCCCTCGTCTGTGCCTGGCTGGACCCCTGCGCCCACAAACCACGTTCATCTCCCGCTGCTTCTGCTTCTCCGGACGTGGCACCATCCGACAGATCCACCCAGCCTGGGGCACCCAAACCACACCGGGGCAGCCCAGAGGGAAATGGGATGGATTTCGTGTGCCCCAGACCGTCCCAGGGGAAAAAAACTGCTTCTGGACGCAGGTCGGAGCGGCAGGAGCAGCCAGGATGGTGCCGGGAGCGAGTCGGTTGGGGAAGGGATGGAGCAGCCGGTGGCTCCAGGGCTCGGGAGCAGCGGGGCCAGCCCTGCCTCGCCGCGGAGCGCAGAGCATCTGCTTGGGCATCTCTGTTACCACCGACCCTTCGCCGAGCAAAACTGGGGACCTGGCGTTCAAGCACCAGTGGAAATCAGTGCAGAATATACTGAATATTGTCTTAGTGGAACTTACTTATTTCTGTTAGAGACGCAGCCCTTGGGCAGACGCACAGCCAGTGGCGCTCAGGGCTGTCCCCTCGTCCCTGCAGTCTCCTGGGGACACGTTTTGCTGGAGGAGGGGACGGAGCCTGCGGCGGTGACGGCACAAGGCCATGCCCCGTCCCGGGAGCACCGGGGTGCAAAGCCAGGGACTGACTGGGGAGGATGGGGAGGGCTGTGCCGGGCACTGTGGCCGGCTGAGCCGGGTGCTGAGCCGAGGCCAGGGGACACACTTATTACAAAACCTTTTGTTTAGGCTTCAAGCTGGAAAAACATTCAGCTCCTCTTTTCCAGGCAGAGTTTTCCTCTGGGCTGTGTCATGCGGAAACCTCCCTCCGTCCCCTCTTGGGACCTGCTGCCCAAACTGGGGCTCATCCTGCCCAAGGCTACGCAGCCCAGTGGCAGCATGGAGCTCAGCGCGGCCAGGACCCCCCCGTCTCTGCACAGGGGCACCCCCGTGTTTGGGCACTGGGAGGCTGCTGAGGCGCTCGGGAGGGGACTGGAACCCGTTCACGCACCCAAGGGACCCCAACGCTGATCCTGATTGTCCCTCCACACCGGGGAGCTGACCCGGCCCCGGGAGCAGACCCAGCTGGGGGAGCTGACCCGGCCTGGGGAGCAGACCTGACCCAAGGAGCAGACCCAGCCCGGGGCGGGCGCTGGCACGTTGCTGCCTTCTAGGAAATGGTGGGCACGTGGCAGCCCCGGCTCCGGCAAGTGCTGGGTGTTGGCTGTGGGTGCCACGCTGCCGCGCTCGCCTGGCAGTTATGAGCTTTCACGTGTGGCAATGAAACATGGGGATAAAATTAAACCGACCTATTCATCCCATTTTTCTAGAGGACAATTATTAAAAAAAAAAAACAAAACCAAACAAAAAGGGAAAAGAAACCCAAGAAAGCCTTCAGCCCTCAGCCTGGGAGCTCTTGTGTGGGAACGGAGCAGGAAAAGGCTCTTGGAAGCACTGGCCGGGCTGGGGCGATGTCCCCCGGTCCCTGCTCGGGGAGGGGGGACAGGCCTCTGACCGCGCTCACTGCGGGAAGGTCGGGGTGCACCCCGAATCCTGGCACCGAGAGGCTGGTGGGACCCAGCTGCAGTGGAAATAACTGTTAAAGTAAAGGGTGGTGAAGAAAGGGGGGCGAGTAAAGGGGGTGCGAGAAAACAGTGGAGAGTAAGAGGGGGTGAGCAAAGGGGGTGCAAATAAATGGTGGGGAGTAAAGGGGAGTAAGGGGGGGCAAGTAAAGGGGGGCGAGTAAAGGGGGCAAGTAAACAGTCGAGCTGGCCAGGAACCGCGGGAAGTCTGGGGGAGCCGTGGGGCTCGCAGGGTCCCAGCCCGGCCCCCCAGGGCTCAGCTCGGCCCCAGCCCCGGGACAGCAGAGCTCGGGGGAACCTTCCTGCACCAGCCCACGGACATTTTCCACCTCATTTACAGCAAGAGCAGTAAATCGCTGCTTTCTGAAGGCACATTGAGATGCCAGGCCCGGGGTGGAATTTGGCAGGGCCTGGGTGGGAGGACTGGGCTGGGTGCCGGGACCCCTCCGCCCCGGTCTGCGTTGGCCCTTGGCACGCTGCGGCCGGCCCCCAACAGAGGCACCAGGAGCTGCGAGGTCACGGCCACCTCCGTCCCCCCCGGCAGGCTGCAGGCAGCGCAGGCAGCATCGAGCGGAGGCGGCGGGTGTGAGGAGCCCTGGACCGGGTCCTGCCCTTGCGCTCAGCTCGCGGCGCCGTCTCCTGCCCACTCCCGGGCTCCTTTTGTCGGATGTTACAGCTGCCCCGTCCCACGGCCCCCGCGGGGCTCGGCCAGGGTCAGGCCATGGCCCCGGCGAGCCAGGCTTCCCCCACCAGCAGAAAACAAAACGCCGCGCGAGGCCAGTGTCCCACGGCCTCCAACCGTCCCTGCCCGTTCCGGGCCAACACTGCGGCGAAAATACAGCGTGGCCAGGAGGCGAAGCCGTGAAGCTGGCGCTCTCCTCCCAGCTCGCCATCCACCACCGGAGCTGCCCAAGGGGCTGTTTCGGCGCAGCCGACGTCCCCTCCGCGCAGTGCCTGGCACACACCGTGCCCCAGGGCTGCTCTGCACCCCTCGCTGGAGCGCAGCAGCGGGGCCCTGCCAGCGCAACCCCCCTTTTCCACGACACCATGTGCCTGCGCTGTACCAGGAATGTTTCGGAGCCACCCAGCCCCTGCGGCAAACCCTGGGCACAGCTGGTGCCCGCTGCCTGCTCCTGGGGCACCCCTCGTGCTGGGGGACAGCCAGCTCTGGGGGACACATCCCAGACGTCCTGGTGCTGCAGGAGCGGCGGGGGCCTGCCCGGCTGGGGGGAGAGACCCAGGGGGGGGCCGGGATGGGAGTTGGGGAGTGGGGAGCCCACACCCAGCCCCGGGGCTGTCTCTGCGAACATCCTTGGCAGGGCGGCAGGGCTATTTTGGGAGCTTTCAGCACCACCCAGAGAGGTGTCCGATGCTTTTATTTATAAACCCACTGGCTCTTGCCCAGCTCCAGCCGGCTCACATGCAGGAAAAAGCCCAATGGAGCCAAGACAAACAGAGCCAGCAGCATCCCCGCACGGTAGGAGGTAACGGCGAGCGGGCCAAGGATGCTCCGGCCGCCCGGCCCTGGGCTGCCCAGCGGGATGGACACGACTCGGCACTGCGGCCCCGGGGCTGGGCTTCGACCGCACAAGGCGGCCGCTCTGTCTGCGCAGCCGCTCCGGGCGGGTCCACGTGTGCCGGGGTTGCCGCAGAGCAGGGGGGGGCTGCTGTGAACTCCCACAGCTCCCGCCGAGCTTGGGTGGCCAGGGGTGAGGGTTCAGCTCCGTCTGAGGGGGCAAAGGGGCTGCCCCACAGATGGGCTCCCCCCTGGCACTGGCTCCGGCCCCCAGCAGCGCGGCAACAATCAGGTTATTGTCAGCGTGCCGCCGGGGAAACAAGTGTGCCAGGGAATTCAACCAACCTGGTGCTTTCCGTCTGTCCTGCTCGCTTTCCCAGCCCCAGCTAATCCCGACAGATGCCCCGTCAGCAGAGCCGTGGCCCCGCAGCCTGCAAGGCAGGACGGCAGCTCCTGGCCCCCCATCTCCCCCCAGCACCGTCCGGGGGCAAAGGTGCTGCAGTAACGTGGCCCCAGCAGCTCCCTCGGGCCCGACGTGGGCACAGACAAAGGCACCATGAGCACCAGCTCCAGCCGCTTCGGGGACTCGGCTAATGGGGTCCATTTGCTGGGTAGTTCTTGGAATAACAAATTGTATCATCCAAAAAAGCGAAACCACAAAAGGGGATCGGCTTGCAGCCCGGCTCACAAAAACCCCTTGTCTGGAGGCCCCCTGCACCCCCCAGTCTCCCAGAGAAAACTCAATTTAACCAAAATAAACAGCACGCCCAGCCCTGCGCTCTCCCCAGCAAACCGCGGAGCGACGCGGCTCAACCCGATACCGCGGCTGGCAAACTCCATCGCCTGGCTCACCGGGGCATCCCCGCCGGCCCCGGCCCTTCGGTGCCAGGCAGCTGCCAACCTCTTCTCCTCCGGAGCTACATCCAGCCAGCAAAAACATCCCGCTCAAAGCTGGACGGTGCCCGGAGGGCTCTGAGACGGTGCCACAGCCCGGGTGGCCACCAGCTCGCCCTACGCTGTCACAAACCCTGTCTCCCGTTCCCTCCAGGTCAGGGGAGGAGGGAAGAGCGGGAGCAGGGAAGAGCGAGCCACAGACTTCCCCGCAGCGGGATGAAAGATGGGGCTTGACACCTGCTAAACCCTCTAATCCTCCTCCTCTTCATCACCCTCCGCTCTCCAGTGGGCTCAGAGCCCACCAGCCGGTGAGTGCGGCAGGGAGCAATCCCAGCCCGGCAGCGGGACCGGCCAGACGGACCCATCGGCTGCCTCCAGTTTCTAACCCCCTTGGGCACGTCCCACACCTGCACTCGTGGCCGGGCCCCCGAGGTCACCGGGGAAGCACGCCCAAGGTCGCGAGCACCCGTTTGCATACTAAGAGGACTCGTTCCATGAGATGCCCACCTGGGTCCTGTCCTGGGAGGCTGCGAGAGGGGAAACGGCTGAAGGGAGGCGAGTTAAACCCCTTTCCCGTGGGGCTGTGCTCCAGAATTATGGGATTTTTGGGCTGTTCCTCTAATTGAGATTGGACCCCAGGGATCAATCCCCATCCCATGCCAAGGGCCCCCTAGCAGCTGGCCCCAGGGGGATCTTGCTGTTGGAAGGAGTCCCCAGCCCTGTTGCCAGCAGCCCAGCAATGAGGCAGACAGAGGTTTGCTTCTCCCACAGCCCTGGTCTTCACACCTTCACATGCAGGGCAGGAGCGATGGCTGCCAGCCCCCGTCTGGGAGCTTCGCTCCAGCCCCCAGCGCTGCTCAGGTACCCCCAGCCCCCAAACTCACTTGAATTCTTTGCAACCCATCACCTGAGCAAGTCTGCTTGGGTTTCAGGCCAGCATTCATCCCCGGACCAGCCGCCAGCAGCCAGGGGACTCAAATGGAGGATTTGTGACGCCCTGTCCCACCCGTGCAGGATGCCACGGCCCCGCGGCGCCGGGCTGGGAAACGGCCACGCTGGCACTGCCCGACCATTGGGGATAAACAGGCTTGAACTCCCACCTCCCCTGGGAGTGTGGGACGGGATGGGGCTGCTGAAGTCCCGCACCCAGCTACGTCCAGGACGGTCACTCCAGCATCTCCCTCCTCCCCAGCTGGATGCCCGGAGTAAGCCGAGGCCAGCAGAGGTCCGGACCACGGGCAACCCCACCGTCA
Source organism: Strix uralensis (assembly GCF_047716275.1). Lineage (NCBI taxonomy): Eukaryota > Metazoa > Chordata > Aves > Strigiformes > Strigidae > Strix > Strix uralensis. The sequence goes on from NC_133996.1 coordinate 7,479,750, forward strand.
CGGCTCATCTGCCGCGGGTAATTCACTGCCTGCCCGGCAGCTCTCTCGCTGCATTCCTGCCCTAAGTACCGCGGATTTGCTGTGCTTTATGAAAAACGAAAAGAATGTTTTAAATGAAATTAATTCTTACGAACCCAAGATTTCATAAAAGTGCTGCCTGGGCACGGTTTGGCACAGGCCCGCTCTTGTTCGCTCTATTGGCCTTCCCCTGGGGAGAGGAAAATACCGGGTTTGGTATAAAATAATTACAAACTCACTGTATAGCTCTGCTTATAACTGCTCAGAGGAGCTCTGGGTCTCATCCTAGCTCATAGTTTATGTTCAGCAATAACATCACACGTGGTCTTTAAGAAACGGCTACGGGAGAACGCGTAATGGAAAAAAGCATCGGCGGATGCGCTGAGCAGCATCAAACACCTGAGCATCTCGCGCAGTGTTTGGCACAGACAAGGTCTGTTTGTGGCACAGACGTTTCTGTGCCGGCGGTGGGAAGGAGCGAGCAGAGGTTTGGGAAGCGGGCACGGAGCCGCTGGTGCTCAGCGCGGCCTCACCAGCTTCCTCTGGAAGCAGACAAGGGAACTGATACGACGCTGCCCAGCTCTCCCTTTCATCTGTACTTTAAAAAGCCACTAAATTAAAACCACAAAGCCACCCAAGCCCCGAAGCGACTCTCCGCTGTCCCGCTGGCCCCTGCACCAGGGGATGCTCGGCAGGACGCGGCACTCGCTCGTGGCCGGAGCAGCTCGCAGCCGCCCTGACCTTGTTATTTACGTAACGCAAAGCACTATTTTCATCTGTTCACGTGTTGTCCAGGAGCCAGCAGCCGAGACTCCCCCAACGTCACCCTCAGAAGTCCGTGGGCACACGGCGGTCGCTGGGCTGCGGGACCCTTGTGCTGCCATGGGGAGGGGGACACCCCAGCCCCAGCTGTGCCCGAGGTGCCCCAGCACAGCCCCGCACCGCCCGCGCTGGCCTGGTTTGTGATCTGCTCTCGATGCCCAGAGCTCACCCGGGGGGCTGCAGTTTATCAGCCTGACCCCTTCGGGGCCCAAGGGATCTGAAATTAAAGGCTAAGAAAAGACAAAAGTATCGCCACTGTAATCCAAACCCAGGACCTTCAGGGATCTGCCTGTGGGTTGTGAGTGCCAGACTGGCAATATCAGGAAATATGAAGAAATAGCAATAAAAGTAGGCTTGTTTCTCTCCGCTGGCTGGCTGGCTGACAGGACACTGGAGCAGCTGAGAAATACCTTTCCGCAGTCATTGACAATGCATGTTTGAGGCTGAAAATATGCTTCTCTGGCACAAGCCCACATATTTAACCCCGGTGGGCACCGGCAGCTCGCCCCGCGGGTCCGGGAGCGGGGCTTGGAGGAGAGCAGCGGGACGTCCCACCCTCCCCGGGCACGCAGGCGCGGCGGGGCCGCTGCTCTCGCCGCTGACACCGAGCTGCTGAACAGCGAGCAGGATGCAAGGGCGATAAGTGGCAAGTGTTGAAATTAAAGCTACACTGAAAGCAAAGGAACTGTTGCAGCTCCCGTCCGTGCCAAGCCTCCCATCGCCTTATCGGTGCTTCCCTGAAAAAGATGGCTGTGTTGTCCTGACATTAAATATTCTCTTCGCAGCGATCCATATCTCCTCCATTTCACTTGCAGCACCCGAATGCTCCAGCCCTGATGCACACCCTGGGTTCACACTCTCGCCCCTCGGAGCCGAGCCTGGAGAAAAGCCAAAATCTCCAAAGAAAAAATGCAGCCAGAGTTTCCAAGTTTCGTGGTAAAACCACATGATTTTGATGGGAAGCCATAAATCAGTCCCAGGCTCTCTCAGCCTCCGGTAACTTCTTAAAACAAACCTGGGCTGAATTTTAGGACTTGTAATGAAATCTGAAAGCAGGTGAATTGGCCGCAGGCTTTAAGCATCACTGCAAGCATTGTGCACAGGGCGGACTCGGCTGCTCCGGCCGGCCCTGATCCTTGGCTGAATGGGCTCAGCTCTCCCTTAAAGATGGGGCAAAACCAAAGCAGCTTCCCCCTTTCTGCAGGTGTCACCTTATGTCTGGGCCTGAGGGCAGAGAGCCCCAAGCACTGCTCCATCCCTGCAGCAGCACCGAGACCTGCCCGGCCCGGGGGGCACCAACACCACCCCCCGAAGGGAGACACCCTCACAATGCAACGGGCAGGACCCATCCACCCTGGCTCCCTGCAGCCTGGGCACGGGGGATTTTGCAGCAAAAGGGGTAAATCCTCGTGTGGCTGCGGGGATTGGGGCAGCTACGCGAGGTGGTCTGGCCGCAGGGTCTTGGGTTTCGGTACAAAACAAAGAGAAGGCTCTTATTTGGCTAATGTGCCTCCAAAGAAAGGCTGTATCCTTGTTTGCTCCCACTGCTGCATTGTCTGCGGATAAAGACAGGGGATAGATCTCATCTGATACCAGCAATATCATCTCATCCATCTGGACGGGGCTCTTTACAAGACCCTGCTTTAGAATTTAGATCCCTGGGAACTTGGAAGGCAGCAGTGAAACAAAAACCCTCCGCAAGAACAATAAAGAGGCTCTCGGCGACAGCCAGAGAGATCTGCAGGGCAGGCACAGGCAGCGCTGCAAGATCCCAGGGGTCCAGCATTGCTGGGCCGCTGGGGTTTGCAGCAAGTTTGCAGAAGTCTGCTGGTTTGGGGCACTCCTGGGGCCGCATCCTGCCCAGGGAAGGCAGAGCTTGTGCTGGGAGCACTGCGCTTCAATGCAGGGAACAGGGACTCAGTTTCTGGGTGCAAAATATCCAGGCTGGGAAAGCCCTCACCTACGCCTCTGCATCCACAGCAGGTGGACATCGAGATCAGTGTCTTCCTCCCTGGCTGCTTCTTGCCAAGCCCTGTCCTGGACAGAGGCGCCTGAAGAGCCTCTGAGGACAAACATCTCCAGATGGGCCAGCGGGACGGGCTCGGCCCCAGGGAAGGTCGCGGAGACAAGACCCGGCTGCTCTGCAGATTTTGGCTGCGGTTTCTGCCTGTGATCTGCAGCTTTGTTCCGTGAACTCGGCTGACACCGGGGCTGGGGGCCACGGGAGTGCTCTGCAGCTAATGGGCTGGGGGTACAGCAGAAACCTCATGTAGCCTTCGGCTCCTTTTTTCTCGCACCTCATTTCTGATAGCACCCATCTCCCACCTGCAGCTCCTGGGCTGAGCTTGGCAGCTCTGCAGGGAGGCGGCAGCCAGCAGGAGCCATGGGGTCCCTGATGGGATGCTCCTGCGAGGCCATGGGGGTACGGCAGGATGCTCCTGCGAGGTCACAGGGCTATGGAGCAGAAGGTGGCCCTGACGAAGGATCCGGCTCCTGCAGCTCCTCGGGAGCAGCTGAGCGATGCCCGCGGGTGAGCCTGGCTTTGCAGAGCAGAGCAGAGCATCGCGCCGGCCCCTGCACCCCCCAGACCCCGCGCAGATGTTTCCCCGGAGCGCTGCCATCCACCCAGCCGGCCAGGACGGCCCTTCTCGCCCGGACTGGATCTCATCCCTTTGAAGTTCACGGCCGACACGCAGGGTTGCGCAGCCGGAGCAGACAGCCCTGGGGAAGAAGCCAGGCGGCCAGGGATGTGACTCAGGAACGGCTCCGGCGACAAAAGGAAAAGGAAAAGTGGTTTATTATGTCTGTGTCGGCATCCAAGTCACCACGCACGGGAAGCAATGGGCGGCTGAGCCCTGCCCGGGAGGGGAGAGCCCGGGGGATCAGTGGCGCGGGGCGTCAGCCCTGGCCTCGCCTGCCACCCCGGGGGCTCCGCTCCCACGGGATTGCTGCAGCACCCAGCCCCTCTCCCCAAAATGTCCAGCACAGAGAACCCCTGCATGCAAAGGAGGGAACGGCCATGAGTCAATGCCCCCCTCCACCTTTGTTAAGGCAGTTTATTAGCCTCTCTAATTAGCCGGTGACTGAGCGCAGCAGGGAGCGCCCAGCGCGTGCCCAACACAACCGACGGCCAAGGGGAAGGGGCTGGGAGGGAGAAACCAGGGGAAGACAAATGCAATTCGGTGTCTTTTTATCCCTCCCTCTCCTGAACTACTCAGTTTCATTGTCACAGACATTTTCTTTAGCACAGGGGAATGGAAACTCTGCTCCTTCCCAGGCTGTGGACAAGCTGAAATAGGAGAGAATGACAGAGGGAGTGTGTGAGGACGGGGAGGGACCGGCCCCGCACGCCCTCTCCGCCGGGGTTAATGCCTTTTGCAGGTGCCGTTGCCCAAATCCCCTCGATCCACCGCTTCCCCCCGGCTTGCGAGGAGCCCGGCTGCTGCACGGGGCCCACAGAGGCGGTTTTGTCACTCGCATCACAGATCCCAAGAACAGACAGAACATTAAAACCAGGCGTTTTTATCTCAACCTTCACAGGAAAGGCTGCGCCGCCCGCCAGCAGCCGAGCGCTCGGATGCACCACGCAGCGCCTGCGTCCCGTGATGGATCAGCTCTGAAAACAACACCCTGCTAATCTTCCACCCCAGCAGCCATAAAACTGTCTTCCCAGTTCCTTCGGAGAGGATTTACAGCAGCTCAAAGCATCCCAGAGCGGCTGGCGGAGGCGAGAGCCCCCCGCGGGTGCCGACCCCGCACCTGGGGTGCGTCCTGGCAGCGGGGCGATGCCCCCGCGCCTCTCGGCCGCCAGCCACTCTGCTCCATTTCCCCCAAAACTAACACGCCCCAACAGGGACTTGGCAGCCCCCCCAGAGCAGGTCGGTGCTGCCAGGGCCGTCCCTGACTCCCGGAGCCTCTCGCCGAGGTCCCAGCCTGGCTGCTCCGGGGCAGCACCCCCCGAAAGGCCCAGGAGGGGAAGGGGGTTCTCAGTGCTGAAACGGGCTCAGCGCCACGGAGCAGTCGCTGGAGGGGCACCCGCTTGCGCCGGGCGTGTGAAGTCTTCCCGCAGCTCCTGCGAGGCCGGGATGCTCGCACAGCCCGTCCCTTCACTGGGCTGGCTCATGGCCCCCTGGGATGGGGGGCAGATGGGGCAGAGCTCTGCCCCGATGGGGACAACCTGCCTGTAGCTTTGGTCACGGCCTCGGTGGGGAGTGGGGAAACATGAGCCCCAGCCTCAGGGAGACACGGCTGCTCTCCAGTCCCAGGGGCTTTCTGGGCACGTGGCCCATGGGGGTCCAAACCGCTGTGGGGCCAAGTGTTGGGGGCTGCCCCACGACCCCCGGGCCCAGCCCGTGCTGGTCCCCTCCCAGGGGCTGAGAAAGCACCGAGAAACACTTCCAGCACTGGGCAGTGGGAGCGAAAGGGCTGCCCCCGCGCTCCCCCCGCACCGTATCCAAGTGGGAAACCGAAAACCCGACACGAGGCGAGCTGTGCTGAGCCCCTGCCAAGAGCCACGGACAGAAATATCCTTGATTTCACCAAGGTGTGAATAACTTTTGACACTTCTAGGGCTTATTGCCTTAAAAAAATCCCCCAGCAGTCCCCATTCACACTCTGCAGGACTGTGTTTCATATGAATGGAATATATGAATCACTGTAAAGAATTTAAATGCTTCCCTGTACAAAGAAAAGCTCCCTCCCCGCCTCTGCTATTGCAGCCGGGCTCTGCGCAGCCTAAAACAAAGGCATGGCAGGAGACGGGGACAAATCCCGATCCCCAGACCGGGCGGCCGTGGGCAGACCGGGCTGTCGGTTCGAGCCGGCACATTTGGGACAGAGCCGGGTGCCCTCCACCACCCACCTCAACCCGTAACCGCTCCCCCGGCCATGGCACTCGTGTTTTCCAGAATCCCGATGAGCTCCTGACAGCTCCCGGGTTCACGTCTCCCTGTGCCTTTCACGTTTCGGCTCAGCTCCTGTCCCTAAACCCCAGTTTTCAGAATGGAACAAGCAAATAAAGAAAATCACTTTATTTCCATTCCTCTGCCCAAACTCGCCGGGGCAATCCGCTGCCCCGCCGTCGGGGGGGATCAAGTCAGCCTGGCTGATGGAAACCGGCTGATTCTTCCTGCGAGAATCTCTTTTTTTAGCAGTTTGGGTTTTGCTGCTTCTTTTCCCCTTGGGCAATAGGGCGAGGAGGGAAAATGCCACTGGAAGCCTGGCGCAGCCTCGCTGGGTTCCCGGCGGCGACGCTTCCCCTGGCACTGCTGCCGCAGCCCCGGCAGCGCGAGGGAAGCCAAGACGGGGCTCCAGGCACCCCCCGGGTGTGTTCGGTCCCTCAAAGAGCAGGGGCAGAAAACACGAGCGTGGCTGGGACCTGCCCCGGGAGCCCTCATCTCCCACCATGGCGCTGCCCCTGCCCTGGGGGGGGCTCGCAGCCGCCAGCCCCGCCGCCAGCTCGGTGTCCTAAATTCAGAGGATCCAGCTCTGAAAGGAGCAGCTTTGTTTCCCAGTGTCCCGCTCAGACAGATCAAAACTGCATTTTTACAGAAGCAATAAAAATCCCAGGAATTCACCGGCCTTATGATTTATTAAACATGTTCCTTATAGCAAAGCTGCCCATAGATGAGAAAATATCTCCGGTAGGTTATTGCCTCGCCTGGGGCTACCGTACAGGGGGGATCTTCCCTGGCTTATTGGGAACGGTCAAAGATGGGGAACCTGGTAGATCAGGAGCCAATAAACAGCAACGCTCTTAAAAAAACAAATAAAATAAGCACCTTGTATTTCCCAAGGTGTTTGTGGAAGGAGCCGCGGTGACCTGCCCCGATCTGCCGTTGGGTGCCCGTGTTCGCAGCCGCGGGCCAGGGCGTCGAGCCGCGCCGGGGTGCCAGCCGCGGCCATGCCGAAGGTCACAGCGCTCTCCCCAAACCACTTCTGTTCTCGCAACCGTTATTTCGTAACAGCAGAAAGAAAGGGCTGGACGTTGGGCTACGGCTCGGTCTGCCCGGTCCCCGACCGCGGCAAAGCCTCTGGGTACGGCTGAGCGGGACCCGCGCGCGGTGAAAGTGGGTCAGGGGAAAAGGAGGGATGGCAAAAGGGAAAAAGAAATAAAAGCGGAGCTGGGACCTGGCCTGGCGGGAGGGAAGCGCCCTTCCAGTGCTCCCCTCCGCATGGGGAAAAGTCATCAGAATTACCGGGACTCGTGACTGAGAAATTCAAGAGATTTTCTCCCCACGTCCGAGCCCGGCGCGACCCGCGGGGGCCGCCCAGGTGCGCGCAGGGACCGCGGGCGCGGAGCGGGGGCGCGGGGGGGCCCTTACCTCGGCGGAGCGCGGCTCAGGCGGGCCGGGGAGCGGCCGCGACGGGACGGGACGGGCCGGGCCGGGACGGGCCGGGCACCCCCACCGCGGTGCGGGGCGGAGCGGGGCGGAGCGGGGCGGAGCGCGGCGGTGCGGAGCCGGGAGATGCGGGGGGATGCGGAGCGGAGCGGGCAGCGCTGCCGGAGCGGGGCGGGCGGGCGGCGGGGCCGGGCTGGGCTGGGCCGGGCTGGGCTGGGCTGGCTGCTGCGATTTCGTCTTTTTCTCTTTTTTTTTTTTTTCTTTTTTTCTTTCTTCCCCCCCTCCTCCCGGAGGTCCCAGCCCGGCAGCACTTCTCCGTTCCTCCGTCGCAGGAGGGAGACTGCGCGCAAAATAAATCAATAAAAGTGCGGATCCCCCCCCTCCCCCGGCCCCCGGCACGCCGGCGGGGGGGGGGGGGGGGAGCAGGGGGCACTCGGCCCCTTCCTCACCAGCCCGGGGGGGGGCATGGTGCCCATGGGCACAGCAGACACCCCCGGACCCGCTCTGCCCGCCCCCGGTGGAGGGGTGCCCGGTGCCCTGGGGATGCTGGTGCCAGCCATACCAGCCACAGGGGTGGAAAAAGAGCCCCCTTGGCCTTCAAAGCGCCCAGAACGGGGTGCTGCCCCCCTCCGGCACTGCCCCGGGATGGGCAGATTGGGGTTCAACCCTTTTTCCCCTTCTTGGCCCCTCTGGCAGCCCAGGGCTGGAGCAGCTTGCTCCTGTGCTCCCCCACACCCGCCACCCATTCCCTTTGCGGGCACAGGGCCAGCCCGAGCAGGAGGTGCCCCCCCCACGCCCTCGGCTACAGCGGGGAGATGTCACCACCTCAAAAATCCTGCTGCTCTGAGCGGAGAAGCAGGGAAATGTGGTGCCAGTGCAACAGGCCCTGCTGCCTCTTGTTTCAGCACAGTTTCAAATCCTGCACCGGGACAGAGGTGCCCTGATCCGGGGGGAGCGGGGTGCCCGCAGCCCCCACGCCCAGCCATTCCCAGCCGCCGTGTGCTGCCCGTTCCCAAGGCGGGGGGATCGCGGCATCCCGCTGGCAGCCGCGTGTCAGGCACAGCCGGGAGACCGCCGGCGCTGCCGCAGCTGCTGGGGTGCACGGGCCTGGGGGGTGCAGGGCCCCGGTGTGCCCCCGGGAGCCAGATTAGGGTTGCTGAGGCAACGGGCACGGAGAAAGCCCGTCTGGATCGAGGCCGCCGGGGTGCACAAGGGTGTTTGTTTTCTGTATTAAGCGCCTGAGCAAGGGGGGGCATCAGACGGCTAATCCCCCCTCAATGCCTTCCCTCCGCGAGCGGCCGCCGCGGGGCCAGACCCTGCTCCCAGGAATGCTGATGTGCTCTGCCCCGCGCGGGCCGATGGGGCCAGAGCCGGGGCTGGAGTCCCCTCCGTGCCCTGAGCAGGCAGGACTGGGGGTCCCCCCAGGTCTGGTCCCTACCACAGGCCATGGTGAGCAGCTTAGAGCAGCCCCGAGGCTGCTCCTGGCCACGGCTGAGCCCGGGTGCACCATTACCTGCCACTCAGGGATGGCTGCTGGCCAAAACTGCTCTGCCACTGTGCCCCGAGGCTCTCCTGCCCTCGTCCTCGTCCCACCTGCAGCCCCTGGGCACAGAGGGGCCTCCTCCGGCACGGCAGCTCCCGCAGAAGTGGTTGAGCCTTGTTTAACCGGAGCTCTCACTGGCAAAGCATTTCCTCCGCACACAGACTCGTGAGCCAGCACAGACATTCCTCCGTCCCACAGAGCCATCGGCCGCGGCCTCGCTCTCTGCCGGCCTCTCCTGCCTGTCATCGCCCCCACGCCGGCTCGCTCCCCCACGGCCCCCATGCCTGCCCCGTCACCGGGATGGAGCCTGGCATGCAGCCGTGACACCCTGGCCATGCCACCCTGGCTACCGCGGCCACGCATCAGCTCCTTCCCTCTGTGCCGGAGCACCGCCGCACTGGCTTTGTGCCCGGTGGTGTCCCCGCGGTGCCATCCCTAATAGTGCACGTGGGGCACTGGACACGGTGCTGCCAGTGGCACTACCATCCTGGACACGGCTTGTCCCCAGACATGGCTCATCCCTGGACACAACTCGTCCCCGGACACGGCTTGGCCTGGGTGCAGCAGCACGGGGCCGGGTGCCGGCTGTGCCGAGCTGCTGCTGAAGGCTCTCGTCCCCGGCAGGAGAGGGAAGCCGGGCTTAGCACGGGATTTAGCGGCTCTGCTGCCTCTAATCTCTGGCAACTCCGCGCCCGCCTGCCGTGCCAGGGCTCCACGGTGGCCCCGGCTTCCCAGGGGGGCGAGAGACGATGCCTTGAAGGGCAGCATTGAGCTTGCCCTGCCAGTGGCCGTAAGCGAGCGGCGATGGCCCCGGCACCTCGGCAGCACCGAGGCCTGAGTGCGTGGGCACGGCTGCTCGTGGGGTCCCAGGCTCACTGCCCCCCAGAAGCCCTGTCCCAGCCATCCTGCAGCTCCACACAGGAAGAACGAAAGGGAGGGAGGAGAAATAATTCAATCTAGGGCTGAAAAATGCCTTTAACTTAATTTCAGTGGGTCACAGGCGTAATCAAATCAGCCCGGTGCATTGGAATATTGTTTCCATGTTTCCCCAAGACAGATAATTGGGTGCCCTTGGTGCTCGGCAGGAAAATGTGCTGCGGGAGTGGGAGGGGGCCAGGGGCTGGGCTGGGGGCTGGGGGCTGGCAGCGCTTGTGCTGAGCAGAGCCCCATTGTGCCGGCAGCCACGCGCGGTGATGTCCCCGCGGCAGGAGATGCTGAGCCGTGCCGGGCTGCGCTGCGGTGCTGGCAGGGCTGCGCTGGTGCCATCGCCCAGGCTTTGCAGGGGGTGACAAGCAGGTGAGAAGTGCCCCGGGGTGGGAGGGGGCCGGGCAGTGAGCGGCAGTACCGGCACAGCGCGGGGTGAGCTGCGGCTCCGTGTTGAGCGCGGTGCCAGATCCCAGCCTTCGGGAACATTCAGTGATGGATTAAATGCAATCTGACTACCACTGTGGGAGGTTGGAGAGAATTACTTCATACAAATGCACTTCGGAAAGTATTTAGAGTCAAATTTTCAAAAGCCCCTGAACGATTTAAGAGCCAAAATCCCATTTTCCAAAGTCACTTAAATGAGCAAGAAAAAATCAGTGAAGAAAACACGCCGGCCAGCCGGGGCCCGGGGGAGCGGCCGCAGCGGCCGTGGGCACAGCACCCTGGAGCGGCCGCTCTGCCGGCGAGTCGCGAGGTGCCGGTTGGAGCAGCAGCAGCGATCGGCCGCCACAGCCTTCGCCCTGGGAGACAGAGGATGCACTGGCCCCCGACGGTGTCCCCTGCGCGTCTGCCCCGGGGGTTCTGCCCGGGCTGGGGATGGGCCCCAGTGGGTCAGCGTGCAGGGGACGGTCCTGCAAGGCTCGGGGACAGCACCGTGGCCACTGCTGGCCCCGAGCGCAGACCCCGCCGGGGCAGGAGGGGTCCCCGGCTGTAACGGGAGAAGGCTGGGCTGCAGCTGGGAACCGCATGGCCCCTTCCCTTACCCCACAACCACTGCAGCCTCCTAAAAGCATCTCTAGTTCCCCGTTCAGCATCCTAATGAACCGCAAGGGCAGCTGGGACCCTCCGAGGCAGCAACCATGGAGACTCGACCCCCCCAAAGAGTAAATCCCAAAGCAATTAGCTTTGCAAGCTTCGGCCGGGCTGGTGGAGGTTCCACATTCCTCGATGGCTATAAAGCTCTTTACTGGGATTGTTTTTCTGCGTAAGCACTGCCCGGGGTACACATGGCCATGGCGCTGGCTCCCAGCGCCTTTGGTGCATGTCATAAAAAAAACACTCTCAGCACGTTGACTTTGCTAGAGCTAAAAAGAAGCGGGTTTATACACTTCCCCCGATAGAAAGCATAAAGGATCTGAGACAGAATTCTTGCTCCAGGATCCTTTACAATTCCTGGAGGACATTTTTGGAAAGGGAAGGGTTGTATTTACTTTGGCAGCTGACTCCGCTCCTATATACATATGCATGGAAAAACTGCACTCACCTAACATTTCCACGGCTCCCTTTCCTGCAGTGAGCCAGCCCAGGTGGGAGCTGGCGGCCCGAGACCTCTGTTTGGAAATGGCACTTTGAATTGAAAGCCGCAGAGGAGCTGGAGGTTAAACCTCTCCCTGCGGCAGCCCTGGAGGCTGTTGGCCCTTCCTGGGCAAGTGCTTGCCCTGCGGTAGCAGAGTGGAGTGTCAGGGGAAATACTGCTGCGGTTTAGGGGGGGAGGAGGAAGAGGAGGAGGAGGAGGGCTGCTGGGCACTGCTGGTGAGTGGGAGCAGGAGTTGGAGCCAGAGCAGGAGCAGGAGCGAGTGATGTCTCTGGCCCCACGCTGCCACGAGGGTTGTGGGGAGAGGAGGGACGTGGCCCCAGCGCTGGCAGCGGGACGTCCCTGAGGGCTCGACCGTGCCCCGACCCGCGGCAGGATGGGAGCGAGGGGTGAAGTGACCCACGTCGCCATTAAACACAGCAAATGCAAAACAGACACACAAATGCTGCCGCGGGGTCTCGCTTCAAACAGCTCAGCACGGGCCCAGGGACGCGGCGTTCACGCAAACGGTGGCAGCGTCCACTCCTGTGCTGGCTGCTCTTGTCCCTTGCCCACGGCGATGGCAGGTGATGGCGACAGGGAAACCTGCCCATGGCCCCCGCAGCGCCACGGTGCTGTGGCAGTGAACTGGGGAGATTCCTGGTGAATAACGCCCCGGGCTGTATTTTTCCTGAACACATCAATTCTGAGCCAGGAGGCAGCCGAAGTCCCCCAAGGGCACCCAGGAGCTGTGGCCAGAGCAGCCCTGCCAGTGGATGCCATCGCACATCGGGCTCTGTGTCGCGTCGGGGCAGGTGGGGAAGAGGCAGAACGCGGCTCCCCGGGGAACAGCAGCGTTTGTGAGTGTGAAATCAGCTGGAAAACTCTCTCCCGGCTTCCCCAGCTTCACCTAACGCAAACCAGCTCCCCGAGACGGCAGCTCCGCTCGGCGGGAGCACAGCAGCCCCGGAGTTTGCCAGAGCCAAGCACCATCCCCGCAATGCCCCGTGCCCAATGTGCCCCCCGTGCCCCCCACCGCCCTCCTCTCTGGGCACCTCTCCCCGCTCTGCACCTCCAGCCTTTCCGTGGCTGCTGTGATTAATTCACTGACAGTGGGGTAGGAATAAATCCACTTGTTGGCACGTTGTAAATTCATCACGTGCTGGGGGCGCGCGGTCCAGCCCACCATAAACACCCCAGGCTACGAGCGAGTAAATCTGCCTCCAGAACAGAGTCCCTGGGGCCGGGGTGACCCCGCAGCACCCAGCTGTCGCCGGGGTGGGGGGGGGGGGTGGCTCTCCAGAGGAGCGGTCGGGAGCAAACTCGCCCGGCCGCTGTCACCCTCCCTGTTTGCATCCCTTCTCCCTGTGTCACCCCTGCACCAGTGACCGGGGTGGGTGCTGCCGTTTGCACGCTGCTCCCATGGGTGCTGGGGACCCATCCCACGGGACGAGGGCAGGGTCCTGCAGCCTGACCGGGAGCTGCCCTGGGGGTCCGGTGACCTGCCTGGAGCACACGAGGAGCTTTGCTGCTCCTGGTGCTGTGCTGCGCTGCTGAAACGTTTATGCAGTAAACTAGTTGTAAAAGAGAAAAAAAAAAAAAAATTTATTATCCACCAAACAGCTGCTGCTTCGTTTTATGAGGGTCATTCTCTGAGGAGGTCCGGCTGGTGGAGCAGAGGCACAAAGCCCAGGTCCTGGTGGGCTCCGGGCTCCTGGCACCCCCCAGTTCGGCTCCCTCCAGCCCCCAGCCACCCTGCAGCACCCGGCGGGGCGCTCAGGGCCGGGCAGCCCCAGCGGGGCACGGCCCGGGGAAGTGCACTTGTTGCTTTATGATTTTTATCAGCCGCGCTATTGTTGGGGCTGTCAGCGGGTCAGGCTGGCGAGGCAGCGCAGGGGCCCTGCTCCGTGGGCGCCGGCGTGGGGGCTGCGTCCTGCGGCACCCAGAGAGCGGCTGCGAGGCCAGACCCTGCGTGAGCAGCTCGGGAGGGCTGGGCAGGGGAGTGGGGGCCCGCACTGGTTCCCATCACGTTCCCCAGGAGAGGAAGCCGGAGCACGGCACGGCCTCCCGTTCCCAGAGGAAGCCGAGTGCTCTGGATGTGGCATCACTGGTGCCCAGAGCCACGGGGCAGGGCTGCGGGATGCGGGTCAGGGGTGGCTGCAGCCCCCAGCACTGACAGAACCCGCTCCCCCGCCAAGGGGCTGGGGGGCTGGAGGTCCCTGGGCATCGCCAGGGGATGGGGTCCCCATGGCAGGCGTGAGCATCGATGGGGACAGGCAACAGCGGGGACGTGTCAGCCCTTGCCCTTGGCACTCCCCTTCCCTCTTCTCCATCACTTGTGCCCGCTTTGCCCGTGCTGGTGGGAGCCGTGTGGCCACGGCTCAGGCGGCCTCGGGCCACGGCTTGTGCCGCACCGCAGCCGGCCCAAGAGCTCCCGGCAGCTCCAGCCCTCTATGAAATAATTTGTTATTTTAGTTGTAAAACAGTAAGTGGCCCCTTTCCAGGCGACACAAGGGAAAAGCCAAACGAGCCCCACTCCCGTTAATGACTGAACCATTCAGTCGGTGCAGGCAGGGACTGGCAGAGGAGCAGAGTCCACCTCCCCGTTGCCCCCTCGGCCGTGAGGACGGAGCTAATGACTAATTACTGGGGCTGCCACCCCTCTGAGCAGCTTTTGTGCAGGGCGAGTGTGCCGGGGCCGTGCGGGTGTGTGGAGGGGCAGTGCCAGCGTGCCCAGGTGCTGGGGCTGGCACCTTTGCTGTGCCTGGCGCACCGAGGGCCCCCGCGTGGCTCAGCCCCCGCCGGCTCCGACCCTGCCGGCTGCTCGGAGCGTGGCTGGCTCGCCTGGTGTGGGAGCAGCCGGACCCCCAGCCCAGCGCCGTGCTGCTGCAGTGCCCGGTGCCACCGTGCCCCGGTGCCACCTGCAGGACTGGCCACTGCTGGGAGGTCACACTGGGAATGCACACCACCACTGGGTCAGACTGGGAATGCAATCCCGGGGTGAGCACTGGGCACCCCACCGGGGAGGAAGAGGAGGAGGTTTAACCCTTTCCATGCCCAGGGATAAAATCTCACGGACACTGGTATGGGTGTGGGAGGTGGGATGGCTCCTGCGGTGCAGCGCTGCCTGAGCTGGGCAGGGTGCAGGCAGGGCCAGCCCCACCCAGACAGCAGGATGGGCACAGCTGGGGCTGACGGCCCTCCCCAGATTGGGGGAGGCCTGCACATGCCCTATATAAGGGCCAAAAGCCCAGCCCAGAGCTGGCTTTGGGCTGTTTCCTCTGGGTAAGGTGGGGGCACTGCTGCTGGAGCATCTCCTGGGGCTGGGGGGAGCTGCTTCATCTCTTTTTACAGGGGGTTTAGTGATGCTGCCCTTTAGCTCAGAGCTGGCAGCCTCGGCAGGAGCAGCCCCTGGGCTTTCCTGGGCAGGCAGGGCTGAGCCTGGGCTGGGTGGCTGCTGGCCCTGCTGGTGGCCAGGGAGCCAGGCTGCCCAAAATCCCTCTGGGGTTCATCTCCCTGCAGAGGTACAAGGCTACAACTTGTGTGTCAGCAGGAGCGATGCTGGTGGCTGCCTGCCCTGGTCCGGGGTGCGTGGGGAGGTGACTGGGGTGTGGGCTGCCAGTGGGTGAGAAACAGCTGCCTGGGGAGCTGCTGGGATGGAGCTGGGACAGGGGCTGCCCTGGAGGTGTTTGGGTGGGGGGCACAGCTGGGGGCCAGGCTGCTGTGAGGGGCTAACAGGGGTCCTGGGTGTGGGGGTCCCCCTAAAGCACGGCTTAGGGCAGGAGCCAAGGCCCTTCCCTTGCAGGGAGCTGTGCCCAAGCTGGGGTAAAGCTCAGCAGTGCCAGCCCTCAGAAACCCTGGTCCTGGCCACGCAGCACCCACCGCCCCGTTCACAAACACGGGTGCCCCGTGGTGACCCTCTTGTGGGACAGCTCAACAGCCGGCATAGCTCGACTTTTATCCCAGCCCAAAATCAACATGGAGACTTTTCTGCAGACACTTTGGGCTGGGTGGGGGAACTGTGGGGTGGAGAAGGGCCTTTTCCTTGATCTGCTCTTACAATAATAAAGCTGAGAGCTTGCCGGCCTGTTTGGGCGTGGGCTGCCCCCGGCAGCGCGGCTCAGCTACGTGCGGCCGCCTGTGCTGGCTGGGGATGCTCCTGCCTGTGCCTTGCTCAATTAATGTGAGTTAGTAATGACTTTCTGCTGATACTGATGTAATGTCCTCTGGAAACCAGCACCCTGACACGTGTCCTTTCCTCTTCCCAGTGCAAATACAGGGACACGGCTGCTGTATCCCTCGGCCCCAGGGCTGGATGTACCCCACGGATACAGGTGGGTGCTGACGGCGGCTCCTGCGTGCGTTTGTTTTGTTGTCCTGTTGCTGAGAGGGTCCGGGGGGGCTGGAGCAGGTGGGAATGTCGGGCCAGGGCGAGTCAGAACAACCTGGGACGCAGGGAAGCGTGAACAAGTGGCTCATGGGGCTGGGGCCGGCTGCGGGAGCGGGGCCGGGGCAGGATCCAGCCGTGTCATGGGACACCTGAAGCCCAGATGTCCAAACCTCGGCACTCGCCAGTGCAGATGGAGGTGGCACGTGGCCAGTAAATCAGCATCACTTGGCCTCTGCGCTGGGATAACCTCTCCTGGCCGGGCAGGGCTGCGCGGGTGCTGGGACGCATTCCCCCAGCTGAGGGTCAAAGGGGGTGAGAAGCCCCAGGAGGGGGGTGCAGCTGGCCGGGAGCGGGGGCATTGCTGGGCGCAGGCGGGGGTGTTGATTGCTTCTTGGCATCTTCCCTGGCCCCAGGGTCAGGGAGACCTGAAATGCCCCCTCCTGTCGCTGTGAGTAGGAGCCTGGGGGTCAGCAAGGTCTCGGCAGGGCCCTGCTCAGGGATCTGGACCCCGCAGCAGAAACGGTGTCAGGTCCATGTGCCAACAAAGGGCCTGGCAGAGCATTTCTTCGGGGTCGTTCCCCGGAACCCCGTGGGGTCTCGCAGCGGTGCCAGGGCAGCCCAGCCATCACTCCGAGTCTGGCAGTGCCGTGCCGAGCGCTCCCGGGCTGTGCAGGAAACACCCCCTCCCCGCTGTCAGGTTTTAGACACGAGTCCTCAAAAATGCAAAAAATGCAATGGGAATCAAGGTTGGCCTGAAGATTTTTGATCTTTTCGCAATTGCTGCAGTATTGCTGTAAGTACATCCAGATGGCTGCAGACCACACAGAGGCAGGGTGCCCCGCCGCTGCGGCCACCTTCGGGCCACCCCGTCCCACCTCACTGGGGACACTCAGGGACCTTGGGGGCCTTTGGGAGGTGCCAAGGGACAGCACTCGAGGACGTGGCAGGTCGAGCTGTGTGTCGTTAGGGTTAACCCTAAGGGGTGGCTGCGGGGTGACCTGTCCCCCAGGACTGGTGGCTTGTCATGTGGCTCTGAGGGATGCTGCGGCAGAGCCATCGCCCTGGCTTGTACCTGGGGCGAGGATGTGACCTCCAGCAAAGCTTTGCTAAACGGAAGGGGGAGCTGAGCATCGTGCAGCCAAAACTATAGATCAGCTGCTGGGAAGTGTTGCTAAACCACGTCTCAAAACCACTGGCCTCGGCTCCCGGCGCGGTCCCTGCCGTGGGCTGTGCTGGGCTCCTCGGTGTGGCGCGGCGCTGCCCGGCTCCGTGAGCTCGTTCGCTGTTTATTTGGCCTGAGCGTTGCTATTGCTGAAACTTCAAACAGGAGGGAAAATGGGCAGCGTAATTTATTACAGGTTAGCTGCTGTGTCTGCAGAAAGCTGGGGCAGGGCAGACCTGGGCTTGTTTCGGCACTTTTACTGCAGCTGGGGGCTGAGGAGGGAGGGGTGGGGGGGGCGATGGGTGCCCCCAGCAGCGTGTGCTGGGAGGCTGGCGGGTGCCCCGGCCTCGGGGGGGCTCCCGAGGGATGCCCCGTCCCTGCACATGGTGCTTCGCTTCCCAGCGGGGCAGCACGGTGCGGCACAGCAGAGCCACGCTCGCTGCACGTGTTCTGGCAGGCGCTGCTGCCCGGCCTCCCTTCCCCAAGAGCTGGGGGGTGAGTGGTGCTAAATTAGCTGGGAGGGTCGTTTTAACCCACCACTCACTTTACTGGTGCTCGGAGCTGTGGTGGGAGCGGGGCTGGTGGTGCAGGTGCCTGGATCCAGCTGGGGGGGTCAGTGCAGGCAGAGGGGTGAGGGCAGGGCTGGGGGTCCCTCCTGCCTACCCGGGCTCCTCCCGGGTGCTGCCAGTTCTGAGTCCTGGTCTTGTTCCTCGCAGCAGTAGGAACGTGTTTACTCAAAACCCGTGGGAACAAACCCACGGTGGCTTTTCTCAAAAAGCAAGAGCATTTCTAGGGAGATCAGAATTTCCTTTTCTGAAAGCCAGTTCCCATTAAGGAAAACATGTTTTGACCAAAAACTGACGCCCAGTTCTCTTCTCTGCGGTCTAGCCGAGAGCAGAGATAAAGTGCCGGCGGTGCGAGGCGGGGGCCTTGCCCTGCTCTGGTCCTTCCCAGCGACAGCCGTGCTGACCAGGCTTCCCCAGAGCAGGGGGGCGAGGGCTGCCCCCCCTGCCACCCGGCATCACCCCAAAGCCAGCCCGGCTGCTGGCACGGGGCTCACGTGGTACCTGGTGGGGATGATCCCGGCACCCGCCAGGTTCCTCCTGCTCCTCTCCCATCACCCGAAGGAAAGTCTTGCTCCCATCCTCGCCTCTGGTCTCGGCCGAGCACCCGTGGGCTGGTGGCCGTGCTCTCCCTCCCCTCCACTGCCCACCAAACCGAGGAAGTTGCAACCGCAGAGCTCTTGAAAGCATTTTTTTGGTGGAGACCACCGGTACTGAGAGATTAAAATTGCTGTTGTTTCTTCCATTACTCAGCTTTCCTGAATTATGGGGTGTAATACTCAGGGAGTGGGAATAATTAGGGGAGAACAATGGCAGGCTTGAAGGCTTAAATACGCCTGTGTGGTACTCCCAGCCAGTCCAGGCTGCTGTCACATTTCTCTAGGCCTCCATTTTCCACAGCCTGTGCCAAGCCGTTTCCGCTCCGGGTACCCGCTCCTCGGCTTCCTCATTCCTCGGGCTCCGCTCGCCGGCCCAGCCGTCGCGGTTAACGCTCTGCTCCCCAGCTCTGGGCCAGCCAGCACCCCTGGCACGGCTCCCCGCGCCCTGCCCGGCCGGGATGCAGGAGGGCGGGTAAGGGGATGCAGGAGCTCAGGCGATGCAGGCGTGCTGGGCAGGGGGATGCCAGAGCCTGGGGTGGGGGGATGCAGGATTCTGGGGGGATGCAGGAGCCCAGAGCAGCCCCCCTCACCTCTTTGCTCCCCCCAGGCCCCTCCACACCGGGCAGGCAGGGGTCCTGCTGGGTCGTTTTGGTCCTTCATGCTCAAGGAAGCTGCTGGGTTTCTCCCCTCCGGCTCCTCAGTGGCATCTTGCTCAAGCACCTTCCCGGCAATGGCTCGCTGCTGTGGGACCTGGGGGAGCAATAATGGCCGGGAGCTTGGGCAAGAGGCCACGGTGGCAGCACTGGCCCCGGGGCAAGATGCCGGCTCCAGCTGGGGCATGGGGTGGCTGTGGGGAGCTTCGTGCCCGGCAGTGGGATGGGGATGCAGAGCCACAGCCTGGGCAGAGCTGGTCCTGTGTCCAGCAACTTCTCTCCAAGCTCTTGGTTGTCACTGGTAGCACTAATTAAAACAAAATCAGTATTTTTTTTTTCTGGAAAAAGACACATTGTTCTGGCGAGCACTTTCCCCAAGTGAGCTCCCATGTCTCAGCTGCCTGTGCCTGATGGGCAGGTAAAAGCCAACGGGATCCCGGGGCTGAGATGAAACTCTGGGGCTTTGCTTTGTTCAGGAAAAAGATCAATTTTAAATTTTCAAATAATTTTGCTCCTGTCTCCATCTGGTCGCTGGATGAACAGACTAATGACAACCAGGAGAGGAGGAACAGGCAGCAGAGCGGCTCTTCCTGGGCACTGCTGCAGGGCAGGACGCCCCAGGTTTGAACTGCTGGAGGAAAGATTTAATCTAGAAAGTAGCAGCTCTCGGGGGCTGGGTTGCCTGGGGAGAGGAGGAAAGCCCAGGTCAGCCCAAGCGCAGCGGGGATGGGCTGAGAGCAGCTCCTGCCCTGGGACGGGTTAGAAGCCCTTCAAAAACCCGGCTTGCTGCGGCGCGGGGAAACACAGACCGTTTCAGCAGCTCCCTTCCTTGGAAGCCACAATTAAAACTATTTTAAAAGAAAACAAACATTTCTCATCAAAATGCCTGTTGTTCCTGGCCTGCAGCTGAAGGTCTTGTCGCGGGCCAAGGCTGCTCAACACCAGCAGCTTCCCGAGCTGCCTCCGGGCAAATCCACCCGCCGGACTCTCGGGGTTCTGGCTGTCTTTGGTAATTGGCCCTTGGAAATTCTGCACCTTTTGTAGAAAGTCAGAAAGGCTGGACTGGTGCTCCCCTGCTCTCCCCAGGGTCTTTGTTTCTGGGATGGCAACAAGCTTATGGCTTCAGTGTTATGTGGGCTGTACCCCATCCTGTGGGCGCTCCTGCACCTATTTTGGATGGAGCCCGTGTCCCCGTGCCGCATCCTGCAGCGTGGGCAGTGGAGGATGGCTTCTGGAGGGGAACGGTGCTGCTGTCGGCAGGACAATAGCAGTTGTGGTTTTAATTATTGGGGTCTAAGTTGTGTGGAGCAGAACAAGAAAGCGAGAGCAGCAAAACCGCAGGGAGAAAGGCGGAAAGGACGGTCTTTGGCCGGCTGCCCGATGGGAGGTGTGGTGGGGGAGAGCATCAGTGTCCCCGCCGGGTCACGGCACGGGGCCGGGGGTGGCGGTGTGGCTCGGCTCATGTCAATCTGTTCTCCCGTGACTGTCGCGCCGTTGCCCATGGCCATCCCTTCCCATCACAGCTTGGCACGAGCTGCCGGTGCCTAAACGGCCACAGACGGAGACAGAGCACCGCGCGGAACTTGGGAGCGTGAACCCGATCGGGTGCAGGGGGACACCGAGACGAGTCGGGTCCTCGCAGGGTCCCCGCCCTGGACACCCCTTGTCCCTGCACGTGCTGCTGGTGCCAGTCTGGGAGTGGGGACATTTCTCACTGCGTTTCCGTTCAGCCAGCACTTCAACAGGCGCCTTCGCTGCAGTGTTGACTTTCAAAGGGCTGGATCAGCTCCACAGCTGGGCAGAGCATGGGAGGAGGGTGCTTGTCCTGCTTAGGAAACACAAAACAATAAAAAAGGAACAATGGGGCCTCCTTCCCTTCACCCGAAATACCAAACGCCACCAAAATGTGGCAGAGCTCCGAGCAGCGCTGCTGGGGCAGCTCTCGTGTCCCCTGGCCTGAGGAGGGGAATCAAGGAAGGGATGCTGCGGGAGGGCGGGTGCCAAGGAGCATTGCCACAGGGCTGCCCTGACCCGCCGCTGCTGCCAGCAGGCATTCCCAGCTTCGGAAACCACGTTTGGGCCAGGGTAGTAGTTTTACAGCCTTGGGGAAGGATTCTGCACACTGCCCGGGCTTTCCAGGTCAGCTGAACGCGCTTCGCAGCCTGCCCAGGGGCCTGGGAGGTTTCTAAAAGCATCCACGTACCCAAACTTGCTGGAGTGTTAGCAGGCAGAGAACACATTCCGTTGACACCCGCATGGTGCCGAGCATGGGGAGATGCTCGGCCAGAGCTGGGAGCCCTGGGGCGGGGATGGATCCGTGCCTGGCTGGAACCCCCACCCCGAGCACCCGCTCATCCGGCCCTGCCACTGCCAACAGCTTTTCAATGCACAGCTGCCATGGGCGCTCGGAGACATGAGGCTGGAGCACCCTGAGGGGCTGGGGCTGAGCCTCCCAGGCGTGCAGGGCCTGAGGGGGGCATTTGTGGAGCTGTGAGTGGCTGGTGCCAGCCCGTCCCCACCGGCACTGCCCGCACTTTGGCTGCTGGAGGCTGCCAGCACCGTGCCGGCCCTGCCGAGGAGCTGCCGGCCCCAGCGCACAAGCCCTCGCGGGTGAAACATCCTTCGCACGGTCCCAGAGAGCACCCGGCACCCCGGCCAAGCACATCTGGCTGAAAGCTGTGGGAGCTGCCCTGGCAATGAGGACACCAGTCTGGAAATGCTTCCCTCCCAGCGAGATTCCCCCATCCCGTCCAGGCTCTTCTGCCGGCACCATCGGCGGGTGCCGGGTCCTGGGATCTGCAGCGGGACGGTGCCCAGGGCTGCTGCTGGAGTGGGGCTGGGAGCTCTGCTCTCTGCTTCCCGCCAGCGAGGGGAGCGGGCATGGGGCCGGCATGAGGCTGGGATGAGGGTGCTGGTGGCATGAGGCGGTGCGGAGCATGGCTGGGCACCCTCACCTGCAGCAGAGCAGGCAACAAACCCCTGGCAAGTGGGGACCACCAGCCACCCTGGGGAGGTGAACGGGTTTAAACCCTCAGGCTAGACCCTGGTAAGGCACACACGGGACTTCAGCTCCCGCCAGCGCGCACCGTCAGGACACCAAAGTCCTGCTTGCCCACGGGAGGAAGCAGCGCTGGAGGAGGGCAAGAGCTGGGAAAGCTCCTTCCACCCTCCGCGGGCACCGCGGCCACTAAAGCTCCTGCAACCCATTGCTCCGGCAGCCCGGGATGGGGTTGGGACGCGGGGCCGTGGCTGGGACCCGGGGTCTGGGCGATGTGGAGTCCGTCTGCTGCCAGCACGGGGTGGCCGGGGGCAGGCAGGGGCCAGGCACAGCAGGGGGGTCCTGGCCCCACGTACCGCCCGTCCAGCGGGGTCCTGCGGCATCGCTCCCGGCCCCCGTCCCGCGTCCCCCCCTCGACTTGCTGCTCTTGTCATGTCTAATATCACACAGAGATATGAGAGGCTGAAAGTCGCCGCTTTTCCTGCCAGGTTAAATCGCTCCCCAGGAATGTCTATTATTCCCACAAGTCAACTTTCCCCTCCGCGGTATGTGTCCAGGGGTCAGGCCTGGCACTACATGAAAGTGAAGGGTATTCAATAACCTAGAGCCGTGGAAAGGCTTTAGGCCAACTCCAACCATGTTCAGGGTTTTATTGATGCAGCATGCCTTTCCCCATTTGTTTCCTATAAACAGCACATGGTAATATTTAGTAGGTTTCAAACAGAGCTTTTTGCATATTCTCCCTTGTCTACAATGAGCTACTCGGTAGTAGACAGTTTTAATTTACTTAATGCAATTTTTGCTTTTTGTTCTTCCAGAGGGTCTGGGCTGGTTTTGACCCAGTCGCCCCAGCAAATTACTGCACAACTCCGGAATTCCCAGGGGCCCGGTGGCGGGAGCCCACGACCCGCTCCCCGCGGGGGCGAGCGCGTCCCGTTGCTCGCCAAAGGAGGCAAAAGGACTCAGCTTGAGCTTGTCGTTGCAAAATAACCCCCTTTTAGCTGTGCTGTCAGCAAGGACATGGGGCATCCCTCCCCCAAGACCCTCCGGGACAGGGTGCCCGGGGGCAGGCGCTGCCCAGAGGCTGTTTGGGGCCATTCTGGCTGGCCAGGCTTGGCTCTCGCCGCCGGCCGGGCAGGTGACACTTGATGCTCGCCAGCTCCAGCCAAAGAGAAAAAGCCACTTGATTGCAAAAGCCGCTGCTTCCCCATCCTCGGGGCTGGCAGTGGCCGGGGCGCAGCCCTGGGGGGGGTCTTAGTGCCGAGCGAGGCTGCAGGTGCCCCCCCAGAGCAGGGGGGATGCCCACGGGCTCCTGGGGAGCGTTTACACCGTTTAGACAAGCAAGGGGGGCCCAAATTCCTGCTCCTGGGGAGCCGGCAGCTGCCATTCCTCGCCCGCATGCTCCCGGCCGCAGCACCCGTGGAGCAGCCCCCGCGCCGAGCTGGCATGGCGGGGGCACAGATACCCCCCGGGGTGATCTTTTGCCACTACTGATGATCACAACTAGCACGTCTCAGCTCGCTCTCCAGTGGTACCAAGTCCCTGCTAATACCCAGGCCTGGTAAGCGCTGCACAGCCCTCGAAGGAGCAAACATTGAGTGTCTGGTTTCCCAGCGCTGCCCGCCAGCCCCCGGAGTTCCACCCCAGCCACAACCCCTCCGTGCGCTGAATTTGGGGCAGGTTTCCCTTAGGCCGCAGCTCTCAGGCGCGCGGCAGCCAGACATTCTTGGTGCAGTGCTGCCGTCGCCCTGCCAGCCCCGCTCGGCCGCTGCTGCACACCAGTGCCCGCCTCACCGGAAAAAAAAAGCAAGAGGAAACCAGAGAGTTGACACCGGGATTCCTTTAATGCAATTGCTTTTAAAACGCTGCCTTAAAATGACTTATAATGGTGAAGGATGAGAAATGACGGATCTTTTTCAGCTCTGCAACACCACGCGGCACCTCTGCCCCCACAACCCACCAGCCACCGCCGGGCCGTGATGTCACTGTCCGACTGCTTTTACAGCGACTGGCTGCCCCTCCACAGGACACACATCACACCAGGCAGCAAAACCCTCGCACCAAAGGGACTCATTTGGGGAAAAAAAGGAAAAAAAGGGACGGAGTGAGCTGTCCAGATGACCCAACGTTCATCCGGAGAACCTGAACAACGGCAGCACAAGCAGCAGCTGCCTCTCGCTCACCTTACGCTCAGGCATAAACCTACAAAGGTCCTCGAGCTGCCAGCTCTGGGGAATAAGAGCTATCGACTTTAAGCTCCTAATTATCTCTGTGGATCTGTGCCTTCATGCTATGTAAAGTGATTTGAGAACTGAACGTCTGACTGCATTTTCTGGCTGAAGGGGATGGCAGAGGAAGTTGATTTTCCAGTATCTTGCTTTTTGAGACATAACACTACTCCGTGTATTTATTTTGCGGAGCAGCAGGTGCTGCAGCCTGCAGAAACCTGCCAATTTACGTAACATGGGAAACGTTGCTGTAGCCTCCACATCTGTGAGAATCTACCCCAGCACCACCTCCCTGCAGCGTAACGGGAACAGACTCCACCAAACACCTCCCAGCCATTAGTTTGGGTTTTCATCCCGCGGACTCGTCCCGTGGCCCCTGAGCTGTGCACGCTGGGGAACACCGATGGCATTTTTCCTTTTCTCCATTTGAAGTTATTTGCTGCTGCTCCACCGCAATTTAATGGTCCTCCCCTTCCAAGAGGGGAGTCACGAGACTGCTGGGGAAGAGGGGCCGCAGAAAGGCCCAGGGCACATGGACCCCCTGGAGCTGCCGGTGCCGCGCGACGCCGCTGCTCTCCGACAAAAGGAGCCTCCCCGCCCTCAAACGGCTCCCCCACATCACCCCTTGGTACCAAGCTGGCTGTGACTAGTAACCTCGGAATCAAATGCAGGAAGGCAGTTTGGTCTACAGAAATACTACGTGTTTATCGCCAAATGAATTTTAAACACCTCTTTTTAAGGACAGCAGTTAACAGTAAATCAGTGGGCTCTCATAGCTTGGTCTCCCAATTCTGGCCATAAGACACGGATTCAGATTTGAACAGACTCTTCTAGGGTTTGAGCAGTAGTTCTCGCACAACCAAATGTCACAATTAGAAACTGAGCGTAGAAAGAGTCCCCAGGGGAATACGAAAAAAGACATCACTTTATGAAAAAGCTTCAGAATGAACCTGTGAAATAAACAGCAACCGGACAATCGTCTTCTACAGGAGATGGAAGTAAGAGTAGAAGAATATAACAACATCTTAAACAGTCAGTGAGTCAGTCTGAACTGACGGGGCACTAGATCCCTACAGATCCGTGACCAAAGCGCTATGTCCCTACAGATCCGTGACGAAAGCTAATGGCCAAGACCAGCTGGTCCCCTCCAGTCCCCAGGGGAGACCGGGCTGCGGTTCACTCTTCACCAGCCGGAAGGTTGTCTTCAATCCGCCTGATGAACTTCATCCTTATTTCTGTGACGCTGTCACCCTTCAGCGTGTCCTGGACAAATTTTACATCTACGGCCATCTGAACCTGGGTGAGGGAAGAGGAAAGAAGAGCCGTTACCCCCCTGTAACAGCGGCTTCTCTACGAAGCGAAGCGCCAGCTGAAGGACTCTGAGGGCGTGACGTGCAGTGCAGAGCTCCACGAAGAGCTCATTGTTTTTCAAGATGACATCCTGCCTGCACGCACGTGGTGGACAGCGGGCACCTCGCCTCAGCGAAAGTCCCTCCTGGAGCGTAGCCAGGCCTCCCTGCCAGATCAGAGCCCAGTTAACCCCATCACCCAGCGCTACGCGTCCTGCTGCTCCGTGAACCTTCCTCAAAAATTTCAGCTACGCCAGATAATCAAGCCGAAATACAGACTCCTGAATTTGAGACACAGCAGTTCTCTTGTTCCAGTAAATTCCCAGCTGGGGCTCACAGCAGTTACAGAGTGAGGATTCATCAACATTCAAGGAGATACCAGGGCTTGTACTTGGGTTGTAAGACGAAGGGGCTTGGTCAGCACCTCTGGGACTCGCAGCTGCCACACGCAAGGGCAGCCGAGCGCTGCGGTAGTTCTGCTCTTCTCCTGGGACTGGATTTCAAGTCCAAAGCAAACACAGAAGTCACGAACACAGACTAAACATTAAAGTACCTGCTGCTACCTCAGTTATTCATGTACCTATCTCACTGGAAGAGAGACGTTGGCTCACCATTTCCAGGGCACCTCGCAGCACTCCACACAACAAGTTGGAATAGATGAGAGACGAGTGGTTGTCAGGGAGCTCAACAAAGTCCACCAAGGGGTTATTTTCCAAGATCAGGGAGAACTCATCGCCTCCAGGACTCCAGTTGGTGATGCTCGGAGTGATGCCCAGGTACATTTTAAATGCTATCTGTTATGTCAAACAAGAGCGTGTCCCATGAAGCAAGAGCATAGCTTTGATCTTTGTAAAATTATTAAAGCCTTTCTCCCAATTCCCACCAGTCAGCAGTAGTCAGGATCTAATTCTCTCTTTTTCCTCCCCAAAATCTCAGTCAAGCTCTCAGAACAGTCCTGTGAGTAGCAAATATTCTATCCTCACATTTAAAACCATGTCAAAACCCAACAAAGCTGTGCTTTGACAATTACCTTTGCAATAACATCTGCAGTTTCACGAAAATCGTGGCATCTTCCGACATTGGACCGGGCCAGAAAGTCTTCTATTAGCCGAACACCTATGTTGTAACCCCTGTGAATGTACCAGAGAGCAACAGCTACACAGTGGGAAGAGCGTGGCTTTAGAAAGACAACCAACATTTATAAAAGAAGAGAGTGGAGAAAAAAAAAATTAAATCTGAGAAACACCAGTATTAAATAAAATTCAGTCTGCCGGGCTTTTATTCAGAGCAGCACACCAAGATGTGCCTACTATGAACCCGAGCTCCTACAAGGCTCCACTGCAGCAGATCCACTTACATTTTGTCAAGCTGCTTGTTGACGTCCTCGTCGTTCTCATAGTCCTTGCACAGCTGGGTGACCAGGGCGCCGTACGTCAGCGTGAAGAGCTCCGAGTTCTAGACAGAGGCAAAGGGGATTTAACGGGAGCCAAAGAGAAAAGTGACTGAGCACTGCTGCATCTGTGTCCAGCGCTGCTTCCGTTGGCCCGGAGAAGGGGAACAGAAACCTGCTGTCTCAAAGGAATTTGCTACTTAATAAGGAGAGATCCCAGTTCGTATTTTGGCAAGGCAACCTCAGCCTCCTTGGAAAGAGAAATCCTCTTTGACTAGGAACAACTGAGCACTTTCTTTCTCTCCCTCTCTCCACACACAGAGCACTTCCATTAATGCACCGTGAGTCTGACCTGAAGAAGCAGGCCAGGAGGCTGCCCACTCTCTGCAGCTGCTCTTAGCAACCCTCCTCAGCGGCCACTTAGCATCTCTGCTTTAAGGAGCAGCTCAGAGATAACCGGAATGACACCTCCAGGTCATTTGGTGCTACCGACCACCTCCTGGAGGGCTAAACCTGCAGCTGCCAGGGACCTGAATCTATTTCAACCACTGACTGTGCTTCCTAAATGTGCTGCAGATGGGCAACACTTGGGCTCCATTTCTGGTCCTTTCAACAGGACAAAAAAAATGCTCCTCCATTCACAGATTTATCACATTCTGCTACCAAGAAGCAACAAGACTCATCTGGTCCCTAGAAAGATATCTAGGCACATAATTTGCATCATACATCAAAATCAGCTCCTCAGAGCCGAAGAGGAACAGCAAGGACGACTTCAGGTCAGCTCAGCAGATCTGTGTCGTGCACATCTGCTTTCTGTGCCTGGCTAGGATCAACGTCACTTGGGCTTCCTTTGCACAGTTGCCAGATTTGCAGAAAACGCCAAGGGAAGTGGTCTCCTCTCCCAGCCACCACTGTCACCATCCTCAACCTCAAGCAACTGTGTCAAATGCATTTTCTTTGGAGCCATTAAGCCAGACCAGTCATTAACATGGTCATTAAAGGCTGCAGAATAAAAAGCTACAATAGCCTTTAGCTTTTCACAGAACCTGAAGGAAGTGTTTTCAGGAACAAATAAACCATCATAATTTATTTCTGCTTTCGGTTCAAGCATTCAGAAACATTACAGAGTCTAATCTCAGATTAAAAGCCTATCACCTACCATGAGATGCATAGATGCAGAAGGTGAAATGAATGGCAAATACCAATACTACAGAATGAAAGCAGCAGGCAGAAAGGGAGGGAAAAGAGACAACATCAGAGTTAAGTGACAACACTGACCACACTTCATTCTGAACAAGTTTACACAAAGCCAAGACAAACACAAGGAGGAATCACTCCCAACCGGCAACATTCAACAAACAGAAACTGGGTTTGTTAGAAGACACAGGGAATTCCACCTGGTCATTGTCATTCAGGAGGTCAACAGCAATTAGCTACCAAAAGGCTTTAAGCTCCTTGGTACTTTTGCCCAATTTTAGATCTAAAGAATTGACACATTCTTTGGATTTTTTTACTTACAACTGTGCTTTCACCTTGGAAAGACAAAGGTTGTGCAAGTTCACATCACTCCAGAGCCAACAACAAGGCGGAAGTCTCCTTTAGCTCAACTGGCAGAGTCAGACATTTGGCAGAGAATTTAACAAACATGCAAAAAAGGTTATGCTATTTTTAAAGATTTCAGTAATTGACAGCAGGAGAGAGTAAGGGGTGAATGGATGGAGGAAATCCAGCTGTTACCAGTCCAAGTTATTGTCATTTACTGTGTAAAGCCATGAATCCATCACCTACTGTTATCAGCCCCGAACTGTGCTAACCCAGCGCTGCTCATGGTTATCACCTGCGGCGCTGCTATCCAGTTAACTTTAAACTGTTATAACAAGGCAAACTTCTAAGTTCATATTTGTAAAAAATAATGTTTGGTCCATTTAATGGAATTAAAGTGCCTAATACTTTTTCCATTATTTTTATTTTTCCGTATTGCAGAATAGCATATCATGTGTAACACTATATAACCATTCTGTGGCTACAAAAATGTCAGAATCCCAATGAAGTAACAGCAGTTTCTTAAATAAAAATCCTTATATTCAAGGAGTTGAATCCCTAGAAGCAAATCCCTCGTGGTGCAGAGGGAGCAGGAGCAGGCAGCTGCCTGGCCTCTGCTGAGCCTGAACCTGTGCATCAACATGGCCAAAGAGAGGGAAAAAGCAGATTTTTATTACTTGCTTTCAAATCACAGAATGGTTTGGGTTGGAAGGGGCCTTAAAGATCATCTAGTTCCAACCCCCTGGGCTGCCATTGCCTCAAAAATGAACAAATTCGGCCCGTTTTGACCCAGAACTAGCCCTCAGCTCTGTAGCTTTGTTCTCCATCTCTCGTTGCTCAGTTCAGCTGGACTGGTAACACAGAATCGGGTCAGCGAGGAGAAAAGAGAGAGGCGCGAGACAAGCGTTTGCGTTTCGACTGTAAAGTTTCCGTAAACACGAGCGTCCCGTCCCTGTCTGATCTCTGGTCCCGGCACCGGGCACTCCCTGCCCTGCGGTGCAGGTGACGGGAGCCCCGTTAGGAACCGCTGCGGGTACCGGACACTTTAGGCCGAGCCCGTTGAAGGGCCGTGACGGGCTCCTCAGCTCCCGCCATGGGAGCGCCTCGGGCCTGCGGGGCGGGCGGAAAGGCGGAGGAAGGGGGCGGCCGGTGCCCGCCCCGCGCCCGCCGCTGACGGCCCGGGGAGGGGCGGGCGGCGCTGGCGGGGGGAGCGGGTCCCGCCGGGCCCACCCCGCGAACCGAGGCGGGCAGCGCGGCCCAGCGGCGGGCGGGCAGAGCCGGGCTCTGCCGCGGCCTCGACTTGACAGCTGGGCCGGGCTCGGGGCCTCCGCCTCCTCCTCCGGCACCCCCCCGCCCCGGGCCCGCGATCTCCGCCAGCGGGGCGCGCCGCAGCCTCCCCGCCCCGGGCCCGCAAGGCCTGCCCCCAGGGGCGGCACAGGGGCCCGCCGTTACCATTTTCTTGCTCTCCGTGCCGCGGCCGGCTTGGCGCGACATCCTGCCCGGCCGCTGCGTCCCCGGCCCAGCCCGGCCCTGCCGCCTCCCGCCCCGCCCCGCGCCGCGGTGCACGCCGGGACTCGCAGTCTGCGACGCGCTGCCGGCCCCGCCCCGCTCGCGCTCTTGAACTACAAACCCCACAATGCAACGCGGCCGAGCTGCGCGCACGCGCGACGCCGTGACAAGCGCGGTGGGCGGGGCTACGCTTCCCGGCGTGCCTTGACACACGTGACGGAACGGCGCCGGCGTGCGTGGGGAGTCAGCTGACCTCCGCTCCCAGCAGGCGTTGGGGCGGGCGGGGCGGGGCCGCGCCGCCGGGGGGCGCCTCAGCCCGCGGGCCCTTCGTGTCGCCGGCCGGGCCGGGCCGGGCCGGGCCCCGCCGCCCCCGGGGCCGCTGCGAGCGTTTCCCCCGGCCCTCGCCGCCCTGGGGGTCTGCCGGGAGCGGGGGACCCCTGCCCGGCCCGCCGCTGCGGCGCTGCTCCCTGCCGCCGGTCCCAGGCGGAGGCAGGACGGGGGCCAGGCCTCCAGCGGGGCCTGTGGGTGCCCCGCGGCTGCTGCAGAGGCCCCCCCAGCCCCGATGGGGGCAGAGAGTGGGTTCTGTTGTATGAATTAACTCCTCACGGAAAGGGCTGGCGCCAAAGCCGGGGCCCGGCCATGGGGAAAGTTCGTGGGCCGGTGGGTCCTGCTTTGGCTCGGTCCTGCGCTGCCGCCTTCCCTGCCAGCCGCTGGCCCCGCTGCCTGGGCAGAAACTGGTCCCTGGGCAAGCGCAGCCGGTGTCCCCCGGGGTGGCTGGAGCGAGCCCTGGGCTGGCAGGGCAGGGCCAGCCGGGAACTTTGGGCTGCAGCGCAGTGTGGGAGCGGGAGCCGCTCGGCACGGGGTTTGCACACCTCATGTAGGAGAAACAAAACGCGGCCGAGGACGGGGCGTCACAGAAATCAGCCCAGCTTGGGGCTCTGCGCAACTGCTGTAGATGTGTACTGAGCCCCCCTCAACCCTCCCCAGCTAGGGCGGCTGCCTGAGCACCGGCCTCTGCTCCCAGACGCCCGTCTGGGATGCTGCCCGCCTGTTATTTATTTATTCGGGTATGTCTCTATTCTAGACGTGTCACTGAGCGGGTGCTGATTGCTGACCCGTGCTCAAGGGTGGCTCCGGCTGGGGCGGTGCGATGGAGGCTGCGTGCCGGGGCGGGGGGATGTGCTCTGGGTGCAGAGGGAGCTGTTAGCGGGAACCCCCCCCACCCCACCGGCTGCTCAGGAATCCAGCAGCTGGGTGATCGCTCGCTGTCACTGCCGAGCAGCAGCGCTGGGAGCGCGGGGGCCGGCCGGGCTCTCGCTGAACTGCTGGCATTGCCTTACATGGCTACGTCCCCGGGACGGCGCAGCCTGCGCTGCTCGGCTGCTGGCGGGCTGCGAGCCCTTAGGCCTGATACCAGCTCTTGGTGTGGCCGATCTGGGCTGGGGAAGCGCCAGCGTCGCCTCTGTCCCCGGCGGGAGCAGGACGCAGTGCCAGAGGGGCTGCGATGTCTGTGCTCCCCCATCTCCTGAAGCCTGCGAGCGCCGGCAAACAGCCATCACGTGCTCTCCCCTCTCCCCCTGTGCATCCCCCAGCTGCAGAGGCGGAGGTGGGGGCAGTGGGGACCCCCAGCATGTGGTGCACAACCCCACAGCCACGATGCTGGCGTGGCCATGAGCCCCCCAGAGCCAGGTGGCCACCAAGTGCACCCACATGGAGACACAGGTCTCCATGGACCCAGGGTGCCCAGACCAGGGCAAACCCCAGCCGTCACCGCGCCGTTTGTCTTGTGGGAGCGGCCGTGGGAGAAAACCACAGAGCAAACGTCTCCGTGTACCCGGGGGATGCCCGAGCCACGCGTGCTGCTCCGGGTCAGCGCTGGCTTGGGAGTCACCTGGCCGGGCCTTGGGACACGGGCCGGGCCCAGCCACGGCCCCACCAGCATGCTGTGTCCCCAGGCTGTGAGTGTGGGACTGGGGCAGCATGGCCAGGAGGACCAGTGGCTTCAGCTCCCTGGGCACTGAAAGTGGAGCCACAGCTGCTGCAGCTGCTCCTGTGTGCAGGTGGCCACCAGAGGTACAGTGTCGTTGGTCACGGTGTGGGTCCCAGGCGTCGTGGGGCACACAGGGGCCCTGTGCTGGCATCGTGCTCCGTGGCTCTCATTAAAGCACAGTGTGCTAACGAAGGCCCTTGCCCCTCGTTGCCCCGGGTCCCTGTTTCGGGACAGGAGCAGCAGTGGGCCAACTTCTGCCCCCCAGCCCCGAGCAGGGCCCGTGCCCTGCCAGCCCTGCCAGCCCCGCTGCAGCCAGCACGTCCCCAGGAGCCGGTTTGGTGGCACCAAGTGGCTCCACCGGTTCCCGTGCCAGGAGCTGCTCGGGGGGGGCGGTGGGACACCAAAACGCCGTGACCTGCCACCACGGCGGAGCCAGGGCCGGGAGCCAGGCGCTGGCTGCACGGGGCACGGTGCTCCGGTGCCGCTGGCCGGGACCCACCACCCCCCAAACCCAGACCCCGGTTCCTGGTCGCGGGGGGAGGCGGCTGGGGCTCCTCCGGCGCCTTCCCGGGGCACCGCCGAGCGCGGCAGCGGCCTGGCAGCTCCCCGGTACCCCCCGTCCCGTCCCGCCGCGCTCCGCCCCGTCGGGCGGGGGCAGGACCGGGCTGCAGCGCGCCCCGCCCCGCCGCGCCCGTCGCCCGTGGCCTCGGGCCGATCCCGGGAAGCCGAGCCGTGCCATGCCGCGCCGAGCCGTCCCCCCGCCCGCCCCGGGAGCGGCCGTGGCGGGGCTGGCGGGGCTCCGGGCCGCCGCCGTGCTGCTGTGCGCGGCGCTGGGCACCGGCCCGGCCCGGGGGCAGCTCTCCCCCCTCTTCCCCTTCCCTTTCCGGGACCCGGCGCTGCCCTGGCACCGCCGCCTCGACGACCTGCTGGGCCGGCTGAGCCCCGCCGAGCTGGTGCTGCAGGTGAGGGGCGGCGGGGGCGGCGGGGGCGGCCCCGGCCCCCCCCCCCAGCCCCGCTCAGCCTCGGTGGCCCGCAGGTGGCGAGGGGGGGTGCGATGGGGAACGGCCCCGCGCCCCCCATCCCGCGGCTGGGCATCGCGCCCTACAACTGGAACACGGAGTGTCTGCGGGGCGACGCGGAGGCGCCCGGCTGGGCCACGGCTTTCCCCCAGGCGCTGGGGCTCGCCGCCGCCTTCAGGTACCGGCACCGGGGACCCACCGGGCCCCCACGGGGTGGGACACCCACGAATCCACCCGGGGATGCGAGAATGGCCCTGTGAGATGGGTCCCCTGTTGCCCGCGCTCCCTGACACCCCCGTGCTCTCTCCCCGCAGCCCTGAGCTCGTCTACCGGGTGGCCAATGCCACGGCCACCGAGGTGAGAGCCAAGCACAACGACTTTGTCGCCACTGGCCGCTACAGTGACCACACGGGGCTCAGCTGCTTCAGCCCTGTCCTCAACATCATGAGGCACCCACTGTGGGGCAGGAACCAGGTGCCAGCATGGGGGGGGGTGACCCCGGGCTGGGATGGGGCCACACAGGACCGTGGAGGATGGCAGCAGCTGGCTGTGCTGGCTGCGGGGGTGCGGGGCTGGGGGTCCCGGAGGTGACCCACCTGCACCTTGGCCAGGAGACCTACGGGGAGGACCCGTTCCTGAGCGGGGAGCTGGCCCGCAGCTTCGTGCAGGGGCTGCAGGGCCCGCACCCCCGCTACGTCAAGGCCAGCGCCGGCTGCAAGCACTTCAGCGTGCATGGGGGCCCCGAGAACATCCCCGTCTCCAGGCTCAGCTTCGACGCCAAGGTGAGCGCGGCAGGGCCATGGGATGGAGGGAGGCACCCCCCCTCCCCGACACTGACCCCTCTCTGCCATGGCGCTTGCAGGTGCTGGAGCGGGACTGGCGCTCCACCTTCCTGCCCCAGTTCCAGGCCTGCGTGCGCGCCGGCTCCTACAGCTTCATGTGCAGCTACAACAGGTACCGAGCGTGCTGGGGGCTGCGGGTGCCGGGCTACCCACGGGGTGGCCAGTGCCTGGCTGACCGGGTTGCCCTGTCCCCTCTCCGACAGGATCAACGGCGTTCCCGCCTGCGCCAACAAGAAGCTGCTGACGGACATCCTGCGCAGCGAGTGGGGGTTCGAGGGCTACGTGGTGAGCGACGAGGGGGCCCTGGAGCTCATCATGCTGGGGCACCACTACACACGCACCTTCCTGGAGACGGCGGTCGGTGAGCTGGCGGGACGGGCGCGGGGTCCGCGGGCCCCCTGCAGCCATGACGGGCCGTTTCCCTCCTCTCCGGCACGGCAGCCTCGATGAACGCCGGCTGCAACCTGGAGCTCTCCTACGGCGTGAGGAACAATGTCTTCATGCAGATCCCCCAGGCTCTGGCCATGGGCAACATCACGCTGCAGGTGAGCTGGGGGCGCGGGCAGGGAGCCAGGGCTGCCCCCGCCAAGCACAGCCGAGGTTTTGGTGTCGGGGTCTTCGCAGATGCTGCGCGACCGGGTCCGGCCCCTCTTCTACACGCGGATGCGGCTGGGGGAGTTCGACCCCCCAGCCATGAACCCCTACAGCACCCTGGACCTGAGCGTGGTGCAGAGCCCCGAGCACCGCAACCTCTCACTGGAAGCTGCTGTCAAGAGCTTCGTGCTGCTGAAGAACGTGCGGGGGACGCTGCCCCTCCGGGCCCGGGATCTGCCCGGCAAGCGCCTCGCGGTGAGCCACAGTGGCGGGCTGCTGGCTCCATACCCTGGGCACGCAGGTGTCCCCTCCTTTGTGTGGCACAGGACTGTCGGTGCCCACTGTCACCTCTCTGCCCTCCGCAGGTGGTGGGTCCCTTTGCCGACAACCCCCGGGTGCTGTTCGGGGACTACGCGCCGGTGCCGGAGCCGCGGTACATCTACACCCCCCGGTGAGACAGCGCGGTGCTGCCGTCCATCCCCTGGCCCTGGGCTGCTGCTGGAGCCTCCTGGCCCTTCGCTGGGGGCCGGGGCGAGGATTGGGGCATCACCAAGGTTCCCCGACCCTGGGGCGCAGCAGCCCTCGCGCCCTCTGCTCTTCCCTGGTACAGGAGGGGGCTGGGGATGCTGCCGGCCAATGTCAGCTTCGCGGCGGGCTGCCACGAGCCGCGGTGCCAGGAGTACTCGCCCAAGGAGGTGGCCGAAGCGGCGGGGGCAGCCGATGTGGTGGTGGTCTGCCTGGGCACAGGTAGGGGAGAGCGGGGAGCGCGCTGGGTGGGCACAGCCTGGGAGGGGGGAGCACCCCAGAGCCAGGGTGGCTCCGGGAGGGGAACGGGCCCCCCCGAGGTGGTCAGTACCCCTCCGGTCTGTCTGTTGGTGGTGCCCTGGGTGGGGTGTAAGGAGCTGTCCCTTGGCTGTCCCCATGCAGGGACGGATGTGGAGACGGAGGCGAAGGACCGGAGGGACTTGTCCCTGCCAGGCCACCAGCTGGAGCTGCTGCAGGACGCCGTGAAGGCGGGTAGGGGCTCTGCGGGACTCAGCTCCGCCCCGGCGCTGGGGACTGGGGTGGTGATGGGCTGGGGTGCAGGGACAGGGACCACCCCCCCCCCACCCCCCCAAGGCGTTCCCCATCCACGGGGCACCCTGGAGCCGTCCAAGCAGCGCTGGCGTGGGGCTCTTGATGACAGCTGTGTCCCTGCAGCCGCCGGGCGACCCGTCATCCTGCTGCTGTTCAACGCGGGGCCCCTGGACGTGAGCTGGGCGCAGGCGCACGCGGGCGTGGGGGCCATCCTGGCATGCTTCTTCCCCGCCCAGGCCACCGGCCTCGCCATCGCCAGGGTCCTGCTGGGTGAGGTGGGGGCCAACCCGGCCGGCCGGCTGCCAGCCACGTGGCCTGCGGGCATGCACCAGGTAAGGCCGGGGCAGCCAGCGGTGCCCGTAGCCCTTCCCTGCCTCGGTGGCTGAGGGAGCTGCAGGACATGGGGTTGATGCCCACCCGGTCCTGCCCCGCTCCACCGTCCTCACGTCCCACAGGTGCCGCCGATGGAGAACTACACCATGGAGGGACGGACATACCGGTACTACGGGCAGGAGGCCCCACTCTACCCCTTTGGCTACGGGCTGTCCTACACCACCTTCCGGTACCGGGACCTGGTGCTGAGCCCCCCGGCGCTGCCCATCTGTGCCAACCTCTCCGTGTCTGTGGTGCTGCAGAACACGGGACAGCGGGACGGCGAGGAGGTGAGCGCGGCCGCTTCGCACTGATGCGGCTGTCACGGCTACGGATGCGGCTGGGGTCCCTGCTGCCAGAGGGGGCAGCTGGGGGGTCCCCTTGGCGCTGAGTCCCATCCCCCCGGGCAGGTGGTGCAGCTGTACCTGCGGTGGGAGCAGTCATCCGTGCCGGTGCCGCGCTGGCAGCTGGTGGCTTTCCGCCGCGTGGCCGTGCCGGCTGGCCAGGAGACCAAGCTGTCCTTCCAGGTGGTGGCCGAGCAGCGCGCTATCTGGGCACAGGACTGGCGCCTCGAGCCCGGCACCTTCACCCTCTTTGCCGGTGGCCAGCAGCCAGGCCAGCAGCTGCGGGCGCCCTCGGAGGTGCTGAGCGCGCGGTTCAGCGTCACCGGTGCTGCCCGGCCCCTGCGCACGTGCTAGAGGTGGGGGTGGCCGCGGGGTGCTGGCAGAGGGAAGGGGCACGTGGCGGCCCGTGTGCCGCGGGGAGCGCGGTTTTCTGCCTCGCAATAAAGTGCCGGGTGCTGTTCCCAGTGGGGCCTCCCCTCCTGTCCCCCCCGTGCGGGGCTGCGTCCCCTTATCCTGCCGTGGGGCTTTCACCCTCCTCCCCGTTCCCATCCTGGCCTGGGGTGCCGCTGTAGCCCCACACCCTGCCCCTGCCCCACGCCGGCCACCCAGACCCACGTGTGTCCCAGCCGGCGCACGCCTGCGCCTCCCGCTCTATTTATAGCTGCGGCCGGGGCCGATCCAGCGCGTTCCCCGTGCCGAGGGGGCAGGGGACCGGCTGCCTTTGTCCCCAGCCTGGGGGGCTCAGGAGGGCAGGGGGTGGCCCCTCTCCTGGCCAGGCAGGATCTGTCCCCAGGCAGGCAGCACAGCGAGGAGCGGGCAGGGTGCTGGCAGCGGGCAGGGGGGCAGAGACGCCGCAGTGGGAGCAGCCAGAGGGCCGGATCCAGCCCCGCAGCAGCTCGGGTGGTGCTGGGCAGGGACGGGGCTCTGGCAGCGACGCGGGCAGGGAGCACAGGTAGGCAGAGCTCCTCGGGACAGCGTTGGAGTGCCGGGATCTCCTTCAGCCCCGGGGCCGGAGGCCGAGGTGGGGCTGGTGGGGAGCGCGTGGGGCTGCCCAGGCCTGACACCGTGACATCAGGACACTAATTACAGATGCGGGCTGGGATAATTACAGAGCGGGCGAGGGCTGCGGCAGGGCAGGGCAGGGCTCAGCCCATCGCTGGCCCATTTGTCACCTGCACCCACAGGAGATTGTCCTGCAGCGGCGGGGCTCTGTGGCCGGCCGCGATGCTGGCCCCGTGGCAAGATGCTCGGGGGCTGGTGGCTACCCCGGCACGCTGCTGGCAACGGGCTGGTACCGTGCCCGCCCGCTCCAGGGCAGGATGCAGGGACAGACCCTCATCCCCTGGTTCCTGCTGGGTCACTGCCCCATGGCTAGTGGGGGTCAACTGGAGCATTCTGGGGGCAGGGGTTCAGATCAGCCCTCGTGGCCACGGTACCGCTGTCCTGCGTGGGCCCCGAAACCGCCCCACACAGAGCAGCGGGGTGGGAGCAGCCTGGGGCGGGGGCAAAGTCCTGGGGCCGGAGGAGAGGGGTGTGGGGGTGGGTGGGGTGGGGTGTCCCGTGTGGTACTTTGCCCGGAGATGCCGACGGGGTTTGTTTGCCGTCCCCATCCCTGTTTGCACCCAGCCTCCCGCAGGTCAGTGGCCAAGCCACGGCTGTAATTGTCCTTTGATTTTGGGGTGCTCAGCACCCCGTTGGCTCCCTGCAAGCAGCGTCAGGGCAAGGCGCTGGGTGCGCTGGGGGTGCTAAGAACCATGGCTGGGCCCCAGCCCCCTCCCCAAGCCGTCCTGAGGGAGCTGTGTCAGCATCGCACCCCACGCCGAGGGGCTGAGGAGCACGGGGAGCGCCGGGGTGCGCAGCTGCTGGGGCTGGGCACACGCTTGTCATGAGCTCATCGGATTTTCCATCCGCGCGGGGCAGGGCGGCTGTTCCCAGCACGGTGGGAACGGGGGGGGGCTGGAGCCAGGAACCCCGCCACAGCGGGGCTCTGCCTGCAGCGGAGCGATCGATCGATGCTCTGCCTGTTGTATAAGCCCATCGACTCGGGCTGGCACGGCAGCCAGGAGCCCTCTGCGTCGCTGCCCGCACCGGGAACACGACGGAGCGGAGCCGCAGGGCCCTTCCACCCACCGTTGCCCCTTCCTCCCTGTGCCCCTGCTCCGGGCTGGCCCCGTGGTGGGGGGAGAAGGCCCCCGGGCACGGCTGGACCCGGTGCCAGGCTGTCGTGGAGCCCTGGGATGTTCATCCGCTCTGGGTGACGCTCGGGGACCCACATGGCCATGACCCCACCAGGCAAAGGGCCTTTGGGCCCTCGGAGCAGGTCATGGTGTGGCCCACGTATTCATGGCTGCGCTGTGGAAATGAGGGGCTGTGGGGCTGCCGCAGCCCCCTCGGAGGCTCGGCGTGTGTGCGAGCGGAGCTGTTCCCCCTTCCCTGTCCTGGGGTGTCCCCTGTGTTTGTGGGTTCACCGGGACACGCTCCTGCGCCACGTGCGCTCCCGTCCCTCGCTGCCCCCCCCCCGGGGC
Organism: Strix uralensis; assembly: GCF_047716275.1. NCBI lineage: Eukaryota > Metazoa > Chordata > Aves > Strigiformes > Strigidae > Strix > Strix uralensis. The sequence goes on from NC_133996.1 coordinate 7,518,120, forward strand.
TGCGCAGCTCGTGGAGCCGCGGCTCGGCCGTGCAGCATTCCCCGGCAGGGAGTCAGCGGCGGGCGAGGCTGCCGGGAGTTTCGGGGGAGCTTCTGCTCTGGCTGAGCCGGGCGAGCAGCCGGCGGGCGCCGGGGGCCACGGGAAGGCGGCGGCTCGGCCGCAGCTCGGGGCTCTGGGGTGTTTGGGGCGGTTTGGGGTGTGCGGCCACCTCTGCGGTAGCACAGAGTGGGGCCGCCCTGTCTGCCGGGGAACCCTCCTGCCCGCTCCCCAGCCCCTGAGTCAGAGGAACGCGCTTCCGGGGGAGAGGGCTGGGATTTTGGGAAACCTGTTTGCCTGGTAGGCGAGGGAGGATGGGGTGGCAGGGGATCTCCTGGCCCTGCGGTGACATCATCCCAAACCCAGGCATCTCTGGTGGGCGCTGCCTGCAGAAACCCGGATCTATTCATCAACACGTCCCCATGAACCCCCAGACGGGCGCTCTGCGGGGTGTTGGGACCGGGCCGGCCGCGTGGTGGACGGAGACGTGTCCCTGGATCCTGCTGCCCCTACAAAGCCCCAAGTGGTGTTTCCCCCCCGCCCCGCTGCCCTCACATCCTCTGCCTTCAGACGTGCAGCTGCAGCGGGCAGACCCTGTGCCCGGCTGCGCGCTCCGGCCGCCCCGTGGGCCACTGCGTGGGGCAGGGCTGGGGGCCACGCTCCTGGCCCACCCCTGCTTCTTGCAGGGCCAAGAGGGGTTTCGCCCCCGAGCGGGGCTGAGCCAAGGCCTCTGTCTCTCCTTATCGGCCTGTTCCCGAGGCGGGGGGGGATGTGTGGGGGCAAAGCCCTCGCCCCTGGCGTGGGGGGCGGCTGCTGGCGGTGACGAAGGCTCACGTGTGACGGGTGGGTGGTGGGGGAAGCAGCTTCGAGGCCTCACAAGCAGCCGAGGTGGGGCTCTGGGCCGGGAAATCGACGTTTCTTTGGGGTGCCTGGAAATGGGGGGGCTGATCGGGGTGGTGCTGGCAGTGCATTGGGGTGCTGGCCACAGGGGGGGCGGGGGGGGCGGGCAGGGGGTGTCTGCTGCAGGGCCGGCGCTTCGCAGGTGACCGGAGCATCGTAAAATGTGAGGAGTGGGGAGGGTGGGTGCAGAGCCCCAAAATCTGGGAGAGGAGGGGCTGGAGCTGGGCGAGCAAAGGTGGGGGATGCTGGGCGCTGCGGGGACAGGCCTGAGGCCGCGGTGACGGGCGCGGCGTTGGAGGAGGGGGGGGGGGGGGTCCGGGCCGCGGGGCCGCGGGGCCGGGGCGGGATGCGCGGCCGGGGCCGGGGCGGGGAGCGCCGAGCGTCCTCCCCCGCCGGGCCGGGGGGGAGCGGGGCGGCGCGGCTCGGCGCGGCTCAGCTCGGCTCGGCTCGGCGCGGCTCGGCTCGGCTCGGCTCGGCCAGCCCCCTGCGCCTCCCCGCCACGCCATGGAGAGGAGCCGCGCCGGGCGGGAGCCCCAGCCCCAGCCCCAGCCCCAGCCCCAGCCGGCCCAGGGTAAGGCTCCGCGGCGGGGACCGGCTCCGGGACCGGTTCAGGCCCCTTCCCGCACCGCGGGGCCGCGCCGGAGTCGGGGTACAGGATGCGGCCATGGGGGAGGCGGGAGATGGGCCGTGGGGGTGCTGGACCGCGCCGTGGGGGTGCGGGACCGGCCGTGGGAGCTGCCGGCGGGGATGCGGCGGCGCCGGGCCCGGGGGATGCGGCGGCCCGGGCGGCGGAGCGGGGCGGGGGCCCGGGGAGGCGGTGGAGGAGCCCGGGGGGACGCGCTGCGGGGGCGCGGGGGGGGGGGGGGTGCCCTTCCCGGGAGGGACAAAGCCCGGGCACGGCCCCTCCATCTTGGGGCGGGACGGAGCGGCGCGGCCCCCGGCCCCGCCGGCGGAGCTGCCCTTGGGGAGCCCTCCCGGTGCGGGGGGGTCCGGGGCGGCGGCGCCTACCCGTGCCCCGGCCCTTCCCCGCCAGCCGGTGTGAGATGGGGGCCTGGCCCGCGGTGGGGGCCCGAGGCTGCGCTGCGGCGGAGCGGGGGGGGCTCCTGCCCGCCTCCCCCATTCGTGCTGCGGGGCGCGGGTGGCCCCGGGGTTCGTGTTCTGGTTGTGCCGGGGTCACCCCCCCCGGCCCGGCCCGGGGCAGAGGCGGCTGCCGGAGGGTTGGGGGGTTCAGGCGTTGCCCCCCCCCGCCCCGCCCGCCCGCCCGGGGCCGGTCCCGGCGCTGCCCCGAGATGAACTCTGCCGCTCGGGGAGGGCGGCGGCCGGCGGGGCCGAGGCTCGGGGCTCGGGTTTGTTTTGGCTCCTCTCCGCCGGGCTCCGGCCCCGGCCGCGGGGCTCTGACTAAGCAGCGGAGCCGCTTCCCGCCGGTGGAGGGAGAGGAGAGGCGGTTCCCCTCCCCCCCGCCACTCCCCGGCCCCGGTGCTCGCCGTTGCACCGGGATTCCCGGCCCGCGGCCGCCGGGGCAGGCGGGGAGGGGTCGCTGCCGGCTCCCGGCCGCGCCGAAATGCCGCTCGCCCTTTCCCGGAGGCTCTTCAAGAGCCCGAGCGGCGCGTCCTGTGCTGCGGACATGTTGGCCGTGGCCCGCTCGCCGCCGCCATCCCGTCCCCGGCGCGGCCTGTCCGTCCCTCCCGAGGCCATCGCTGCCCGGTGGTGAGGGACGGCCGCTCCCGGCCGCGCTGGCCTCTCCTGCGGCCGGCCGGGCCCCCACGCCGTTGGGTTCCCCGGTGCGGGGAGGTGTTTGCCTCTACGGCGAGCGGAGGGCATCGAGGACGTCGCCGGGGGAGCGCAGGCGGCTCCGTGGCACGTCCCGCTCCGGGGACCAGCCCCGACGCTTCTCGTTCGGGTGACCCGCGTGGCCGGGCAGCGCCGCCCCCCCCACCCCGGTGTGCCATGCCCTGGCTCCAGGGACCGGGACCCACCGCGGCGTGGGGCAGCCGGTGGCGCTCATGGAGGGCCCGGGCAGGATGCTGCCCCGCGGGCAGGCAGAGGGGCGAGGGCCAAGGCAGGGAGCAGGCAGGAGTTCGTTCTCATCCGGGTTTCCCCTGGCTTCTCCAGCTCTTCTCCCTCCGGCGCGGCGGGGAGGGAGGGTGCAGGGCGAGCTGGTTGCCAGCCAGCGCCTGTCTTTGGGAGCAGGCGGCTCGGGAGCCCTCCCAGCGCGGGGACGCCAGCAGAGCCGCTGCCGCGAAACCGTCAGAGCAATGTGATGCGACGCGCGGAGCGGTGATGTGACAGTCCCGTGGTGCCATGTCCAAAATAGTTCGCGCAGCTCTCGCTGGTCAGAGGGCTCCGAGCAGGGACGGGCGGCGGCGGCGCGGGCAGCGGGCTGGGAGCGGAGCCGGATCCTGCACGGCCCCCGCCCTGGTAGGTGCCCGCATCCGCGTTGTGAGGCTCAGGACCCGTTTTTCGGAGGTGCTGGGCACCTGCTCCCCGAGAGGCTGGCTCCCGGCCGGCACAGAGCCCCCCGCCCTGCCTTTGAGCCAGGTTTCTGTTTTGCCAGCGTGATGCTTGCAGCCAGGTTTTTGGGAGCGCGGCTGGGCCGGCTGCCCTCGGCACTGGCAGCTCGGCACGGGTCGCCCCAAGGACGAGGGCACCTCCTGTCGCCGCTGCCGGCGCTGCCCGGATGGATGGCAGGCAGGTGCTGCCTGCCCCTGCCCTCGGTCTGTTTGGGGCTGTGCCATGACCGCCACCAAACGGAACGTTTGCTGTGAGGGTGCCGGGATGCAGCAGCAGCTCAGGCCTTTTCCTCCGCCTGTATTTTAAACCCTGGAAACCCCCCGGCTCTGGCCCCGCTCTGGCCACGAGATCCCGTCGCCCAAGTTCCCCTTGTTGCTCTCGGGTTTGGCGCGTCACCGCCGGCTGGGTGCTGAGCCGCAGGAGCTCGGCGGCCTCGGCTGGGGGCTGGCACAGTTCCCCCACGGGTGCACCCACACCCACCCATCCCGGTGCCCCGAGGCGGTGCATGGACCCCAGGAGGGGGGGCTGGTCCTCCACACAGAGCCCTCCCAAGCCAGCCCTGCCAGCAAAGGCAGCGTGGCCTCAGCCGGGTGGGCAGAGCCGTCCCGTGCCCCTTCCCCCTGCCCGGCACCCACCGCCTGGCTGTGCCCTCCCGGGGTGCTGCTGCCTGCACCCCTCCTGCCTTGCTCCTGCGCGGCCCTGGAGGCCCATCCCCGAGGCAGAGCTGCGGGCAGCACGTGGGGCACCGGTGCCTGACCTGCCCCAGTGCTGCCGGCTGCGTTTTGCTGGCTCTGAGCCAGCGGGGAGAGGAGCCAACCTGGGGCTACGGCACCTGCACTGCCGGGGGCCAGGGTGCGGGTGGCCGTGGGCAGCAGCACCACGGGATCCCCCCGCGGGGAATGGGGTGTCGTTGCCGTTGATGGCTGCCGGGGTCTCCCTGCCCGTGGGAGGGAGCCGAGGCCGAGGGTGTGCGTCAGTGCTGCGCCCGCGGCCTGGACGTGCCGGGGCTGCTTGCTCACCGTCCCCGTCATCCCGGTGCAAGGGGTGCTGCAGCGTGGGGGAATCCCGGGAGCTGGGTGGGACAGGGCAGGGCTCGATGCCGAAGCACATCTGAGACGTGGTGAGGTGGGGTGGGATCGGGGGCAGTGCCGGGGCTCTGAGCACCCCCAGGGCTTTGAGCACCCCTGGGCACCCCACAGCACGCCGGCGGCCTCGGGCAGCCGCTCTCCTTCCTGACAGGACACCCGCAGAGCAATCCCGGCCTCAGGGCCACAGCTGCACCCCTGCTCAGCACAGGGACATGAGGAGAGGCCCCAGGGATCCGTCCTTCCCCCTCCTCTGGCACGGCCATGGCGCTGCCATCAAGGCAGGGGGAGGCACCTGGGAAGCAGCCGCACCGGGACGGGCCCAGGGGCACACCGGGCACGTGGGTGTCCCCATGGGCTGCGGGAAGTGGCCTTGCAGATGCGGCGGAGGCTCTTGGGGCTGGGGTTCCCCTCCGAACCCCCTCCCTGGGCATTGCAGGGACTCGTGCAATGGCCAGTGTGGCTGGGGACTGCTGACCAGGCACTGTGACACCAGCCGCTCCGGGTGGCTTTGCAGCAGCCACCAACGGGCTCCTGCTGTGCCCGCCAGCCCTGCCATCCTCTCCTTCTGGTGTGGGGGGGACCTGTCCGATGCCCCCAGCCCCAGGCAGGTACTGCACGTGGAGCAGCCCGTGGCAGGCCCTGGCCATGCCGCAGAGCGGGTATGTGAGGATACGGCGGACGGGGGGGAGCTGAGGTTAAAGCGTGGCGGGTGCCCCCCCCACCCCCCGCCCTCGTGGGAAGCGCCCTGCGGGGATGCGCGGCGGACGGTTAACGAGGGCTGCTCGGACCGGAGCGCCCCGCGGAGCCTCGATGTGCTCTCGCTTGACGGCACCGGGGAATTAGCCGCTGCCTGGCTGAGCATCCCCAGCCATGTGCCAGCCGCGGAGGGACGCCGCACCGGGCTGTGCCAGCGGTGCTGGGTGGTGCAGGCGCTGGTGCCACACGGACCTGCGGGAGGAGCTGGGATGGGCGACACGACCTCGACGGGGGCAGCTTGTCACCCTGCAGCCGTGGCCCGCGGCTGGGCACAGCGCCCGTCCTGGTGCCAGCAGCCCTGGGGGCTGCCGGGGAGCCATGCCTGCATGTCTCGGGGGACAGGGAGCTAATCCCCTGCGGAATGCCCCGGCCGGGGGAGAGGGGACGCCTGCGCCGCCTGGGCGCAGGCAGCGTTGGGTTTCAGGGCAGCTGCTGCGCTGGAGCAGCGACAGGGACAGATGGCGGCAGGGCTGGCCCCGGCTGCGCGCTGGGGTTTTGGCCGTGCCCAGCAGCCCTGCCCCAGCCATGGGTGCTGCCATCCCTCTGACCAGCAGGGTGGGATGGATCCTGCCCAGGGCTGTGCCTGGGGCTCCGTGCCTGGCGGTGCGGGGTGGCAGGAGGCACCCACCGTCCCCCCGCATGGCTCCTGGCACGGAGGTTTTCCCAGTGGCTCAGAGGTGTCCGCCGGCCCTTGAAGCTCTCGCTCGGCCAGTGGCCCCACGGGCAGCACCTGGCTGCGTCACCACAGCGCTCCTGGGGGTCACCCCTCCAAGCCAGGACACGCATGGTGCCACCATGGGTATTGTCCTCAGCGCCGGTGCCTGTGGGGCCACCGAGCCCCCCTGCCCACGGGTGCCAATCTGGGGCAGCCCTGGGGAACTGGGGTGGGGGACCCCCATTGTCTGCAGCCCTGGCACCTTCCCGGCCGCGTGTTGGGCTCACGGTCACCTCGCGGGGCACAGCGATGGGGACACGGGATGTGCAGGATCGGGGCCAGGGGATGGGCCGGCTTCCTGCGGCAGAAAATAGCCGGAAGGCTGCTGGGGTCTGGGGTGGGGGGGCCGGGACCGGCTGTGTCCCCTGCGGAGTCTGGGCTGGGTAAACCCCGCTGGCACAAGCCCCAGCCTGCTGAGGGGGCTGCAGCATGACCCCCAGCCCCTCCCTGGGCAGGCGGGTGCTGCTGTGGGTGCTGGGGGACCATGGAACATGGGGTGCAGCCGTGTCCACAGTGCAGGGGGGGGGCTGGCAGTGCCACCCCGATGGCCTGGGGCTGCCCCTGAGCTCAGCGGGTGCCGGCACAGGGTGGGGGAGCGGCGCCAGCCTGTGTTTGCAGAGCCCACACTTTGCCCCTCGCTGAAGATTGTGGAGAGCTCTGCAAACACGGCTGAGCCCGGTGCGTGACATCACCCCACAGCAAGCACCGCTCACCAGGGCCAGCGGGTGCCGGTCGCGGGTGTCCCCATCATCCCACACCGCCAGAGCCGGGGACACGCTGCAGCGGTGCCTGTGGGGCTGGAGCTGGGCGCCCGCGGCACCAGGGCAGGTCGGGCATCGTTCCCGGGCACCCAAAGGTGCATTTGCAAAGGGCTGGTTAACCACGGTGGGGGGGATCGCTGCTGGTCACCGCGGGCCGGTGACAGCCACCCCGTGCAGAGGCCATGTGCTGTGGCTTTGTGGGGCGGCCGGCACCGTGTCCCCAGTGCCGGGGCATGCAGTGGGCTCCCCCAGGCTCCCCGGCTCCCCTGGGGCTGGCCGGAACGGGGGGGCTGCTCCCCTCGGGGTGCACAGAGCAGGCACCGTGCCCCCCACCTGCCCCACGCCGCGGCAGCAAGTGGACCCTCGCGGGGAGGGGGCTGTTTGCTGGCGGTGGCGGCGGCCTCGTGTGCATTCCTGGGCCATGAGTTCATGGCTGCGCGGCCGCGGCATGGCGCGGCGCGGGGGGACATGGGCCGGAGCGGTGACGTCAGGCCGCGGGGCCCGCGCCCATCCTGCCTCCGGCTGCGCCGCCAGCACCGGCGGAAGCGGCCCCGCGTCCTCTGGGGAAGCGCGGGGGTCCCCGGGCCTGCGTGGGGTCTCTGTCGCCGCATCCCCCCGCAGCGGGGCCGGGGTGGCAGCTGTCGGCGGAAGAAGGGCAGCTTTGTGGCGGCGGTGCCTGGCGGAGCCCCGGCCAGTCCCTCTGTGCATTGTGCGCCCAGCGCCTGGCACCCGGCCTGGGGGAGTGTGGGTGCCCCTGAGACAGGGGCAGCAGCAGGGCTTGGGTGGGGGTCCCGCTGCCTTCTCCCAGGGGACCAGGGGACCGTCCCCAGCCCCTGTGGCCAGGGACAGCCTTGCTCCCAAGGGCTGTGTTTGGGGGGGACGGGGCTGCCCCGGGTCCCCCCACTGAGTGACCCTCTGCTCTGCTCTCCCTGTGTTGCAGGGAAGCCGCCATCCCTGATGGGAGACAGTGTGTGTCCCCCCACCTCACCGCCCCCCTCACCTGGGGACACCCTGCAGGGAGGACGCACCCCCCTGCAGCACGACCGACCCGTCCCTCCAGCCATCACCCCCCCCGGACAGCCCGTCTCGCCCGTCCCTGCAGCCGTCACCCCCTCCAGGCAGCCCGTCTGCCCCCCAGCCGTGACTGCCCCCTCCGAGAGCAGCACCTCGCAGCGTGACCGACCCGTCCCTCCAGCCACAACGCCATCGGGACAGCCCGTCTCCCCCATCCCTGCAGCTGTGGCCCCCTCGGCAGAGAGTGTCCCCCCATGGTGCGACCGCTCCCCCCCGGGGCCCCCCCGGCCCCCTGTGACGGAGCACCCCAAAGAAGAGGCCTCACCCCACGCCGCCGGCCAGCCGGTCCCTGTCCACGCTGCTGCTGCCCCTTGCCCGGCAGAGACGCTGCCCTGCGGGAGTGAACCCCCAGCCCCGGCTGCTGGGGAAGGGGCCCCCTCTGATGCCAAGAGCCCCCTGGGTGGCACGGCCGGGCCCTCGAAGGACGTGCACCCCCGGAGCGACCGCCCCACCCCAGCTGCAGCCTCGCCGGCTCCTGCTGCCAGCCCCAGGCCCAAGCAAGGTGGGTGCCCGGGGGGGGCCAGGGATGCTCCGGTGATGCCAGCACCCCGTGGGCGCTGCTCGGTGCCTCCATGCCCGGCCGGGGCTGGGGGGGCCGGGCGCTGCTCTGACCGTGTCTCCCCGCTGCAGATGCCCAGAAGGCCCAGGCGCGGCACAAGCAGGCGAAGGAGCGGCGCGAGGAGAGGGCCAAGTACCTGGGTACGGGTCTGTGGGAGCAGGGGGGGTGCGCGGGGTCGGTGACCCCCCCCCCCGGCAGCGCAGGGAGGGAAAGTGGATGGGGGGGAGGCAGGAGCTAAGGAGCTTTGCCGGGTCACAGGCAATCCCATTAGCTGCCATGAGCTGAGCCCGGGCAGGAGCTGCTGTGCTGGCGGCTCTGCTCCCCCAGCACGCCGCTGCCGCACTCCCCCGGCTGCTCCCGCAGTCTGGGTGCCCCCCAGGTGCATGGGTGCCACCCGCCCAGTGCTCAGCTCCGTCCCATGCGCAGGCAGCTGCAGGCAGCCCTGCAGCAGCTTGGGGCAGCGGGCGAGCGGGGCCCCTGCGCGGCACATGGGGCCTCCTCGTCCCCGCGCTCTTTCCACCCTCATTCCCCCATTGTTCGCCAGCGCGGCACAGCTCCGCGGGCTCCCAGCCTCCCTTTTGTCCTCTCCCAAACCCCTCCCTTGCCGGCCGGCCGCGATGCCGCTGGCCCCGCGCACCCAGGGAGCCCGGCCGCGTGCCCCGGCTGGAGCCAGCCCTCGGCCCTGCGCCGCCGGCACGGGCACACGTCCCGACCGTGGGGCTCGCCGGGGCTGTGCCTCGGGTGTGACCCCGCTGCCCTGGCTCCCTCCTGCAGCCGCCAAGCGGGTGCTGTGGCTGGAGAAGGAGGAGAAGGCCAGGCTGCTGCGGGAGAAGCAGCTGGAGGAACGCCGCAAGCGCCTGGAGGAGCAGCGGCTGAAGGCGGAGAAGCGCCGCGCCGTCCTGGAGGAGCGGCAGAGGCAGAAACTGGAGAAGAACAAGGTGGGGATGGGGGATCACGGGCACAGCGGGCGGGGGGCCAGGGTGGCACACCGGGGACATGCTGCCTGGGGAGACCCTGTGGCCTTTGGGAGCTGCCCACTGTCCCTGTCCTTCATGGTGCAGAGCCTCCGTGGTGCCCTGCTCCTTGGGCACACGTGCCCTGGCCAGGGTGGGCATCGCTGCCCCGTCCCCCTCCAAGCATCCCCGTGGCTGCCATAGCCTCATGCTGGGGGGCTCCAGCTGGTCCTGGCCCCGTTCCCCCAGCCACCAGCCTCACCCCGTCCCTCTCCCTCGGGCAGGAGCGCTACGAGGCAGCGATCCAGCGGTCGGCCAAGAAGACGTGGGCAGAGATCCGGCAGCAGCGATGGTCCTGGGCTGGGGCCCTGCACCACGGCTCCCCCGCGCACAAGGACGGTGAGTGCAGGGCTGGGGAAGGGCACCCGGGGCCCCGCGGCTCTGGAGGCGGCTGGGCACGGCTCTGCAGTGCTCTGCGCGAGGAGGGCAAGACCCCAACTCAGCCCCACTCTGCCGTGGGGTCGTGCTGTTGTCACCGCGGTCTGCGCCGGGCTGTGCCAGGGCTCGCCGTGGTCCCTTGACTTTTCCCGGTTCTCGTGGGGCTGGGTGGAAGCTGGAGGCTGGGCGTCACAGGCCCCGTTGTGCGCAGGGATGTGTCTGGGGACAGCCTGGCTGCCCGTGGGGACGCCGTGGCCATGCTGGTCGGGTCTCCGGCAGCCGGGAGGAGCCAGGCGTGGGCTGTGGAGCCGTGCGAGGCCGTCGCTGTCTCTCGCTGGGATCCGTGCTGTGGCGTATCCCCTTGTCCCCAGGCTGGGTGGGGGCAGCTCTTAGCCCCTCCAGCTCCTGGGGTGACTGTGGCTGTGGTGCTCCTGGGTGGGCCTGGCCGTGCCGTGCCTCGCTGTGCCGTGCCCCTGCGGCGGCTGCTGGAGGCTCAGCCATGCCCTCTGCCCCATAGCCGGAGCACTGAGCCCAGTTGGCCCCTCTCCTTGGGGCTCCCCAGGGACACCCCATGGGGTTGGGCGTGTGGAGGTCTCCCCTGACCGCCGAGGGGACAGGGCTGCTCCGGGGGGCACTGGCGCTGCCTGGCCTGTCTGATGGCGTAGAGGGGAGCGCTGTGCCCCTGGGCTCTCTCTGCCCAGTTTGTGCCATGGGGTGGCTGTGGCAGCCCTGGCTGTGTGTCCGGGCACCGTGTTCTGGTTACCCCTGTCTGGGCTGTGCGTCCAGGCGCCGTGTGTCCGGCTCGTGGTACGCTTGGGGACAGAGCCGTGTGTCCGTGGTGTGGCACCCGGCTGGGTCGGAGGGATCCCAGCACCCTGGGGAGGTGCTGCCGGCCACCAGGACCCTCCTGGCACTGCCGGGGTGACCCGGCACTGGTGTGAGTGTTGTCCCATGTCTGTCTGAACCCGCTGCCCTCAGCCTGCTCCCCCAGGCTGGCTGCTCGCCCGGTGCTGCCAAGGTCCTTGGCCACCCGGTGCCCAGAACTGCTTTTGGGGAGATGGGCGTGACGGGGCCCGGGAGCCGCCCTGGCTCCCCGAGGATGAGATCCCTGCATGATTCCAGCATGACCCCCCCGGGGCTCGGGCACCGTGCCGGATGCCAGCACCGTGCGTCATGTCCCCGGACACCAGCGTCTCCTGGCCCCGCTCTCTGTGCCACGTCCTCCCGCCCCAGTGCCCCGGCGTGGCCGTGCATGCTGCATGCGGGGGGCCCGGCTCCGGCCCCGGGACCTTAATGCCCTTGTGTCTTTTCCCTCCTCCAGGTGCGAGCCGGTGCTCGGTGTCCGCTGTAAACCTCCCCAAACACGTCGACTCTATAATCAACAAGCGGCTCTCCAAATCCTCTGCCACCCTCTGGAACTCTCCCAGTAGAAGTAAGAGCCCTTTGCATTTGCCCCAGCGCAGGCTCCTGCCTGGCGCTGGGGACCCCCGAGACCAGGGTCCCCCATCCCCAGGCCCTGCCTTGCAGCACGGTGCCGGCTGAGAGAGGAGAAGCCGTTTGCTGTTTGCGGGAGGAGGCTGGAGCCGGCCAGCGGCTCCTTGAGGCTGCGTGCAGGCTGGGAGGAGGAGGAGGAAGAGGAGCGCCTGGGTGGTGGCAGCCCCGTGGGGCGCCAGGACGGGGACCAGGAGCCCTGGTTCCCTGCCCCGGGGCAGCTCTGGTGGGTGCAGCTGCAGCCGCAGAGTGGGGCTGCCTGTCGCCGGACCCTCCTTGGGGCTGGGCACGGTGCCGGTGCCTGCTGCCACCATGCCTGTCCTCACTGGCACCCAGTGCCACCGAGCGGCGTGGGCATGGGGCCGTGTTGGGTGCTGCAAGGTTGTCCCGGCCCTGGGCAAGCTGCCCGGGGCTGCCGGCCGTGCCGGGGGGATGCGTCCAGCGCCGGGGCTGCTGTTGTGTTTCGGGGTTGCCTGGCGATGGGCGCGTGCCGTCCCGGCCGGGTATAAATAGCCGGAGCAGCTGACGCGGGCGGCTGCGGGCGGTGGTGGTGCAGGCGGCTCCTGCCAGGCCCGTGCTGGGGGCTCAGCCTGGGGAGAGGCACCCAGGGGCTCTCGGGTGGGAGCAGCATCTCCCCAAGCCAGTGCTGGATCCAGCACCTTGTCCCCGCCACTGCACCCATGGCTGTTTTCTCCCCTCCTGGCAGTGGGTGCTGCTCTCGGCCTGACCGGGGGCCCCAGTGGAGAGGGGCAGAGCTGCCCCATCTCTGGGGTGCTTCCTGTGCACCTGTGGGGTGTTCGGTGCTGGTGTCGTGTGCTAGAGGGCAGCCAGTGGCAGCCCTGTGCCTGGCTGAGCCGGCGTGGCCAGGGACCACCATTCCTGGGGTGCCACAAGCCTGGCCTGGCTCCCACGTCATGCTCGGTGACTTTGGCACGGCTCCCTCGGGGTGGGGGCACACTGCGGTGTCCCTGTGGCAGGCGGGGGGGCTCGATCGCACCGGGACGGGGCAGAGGGAGGGTGCGCGCCGGCGCCGGGTGCAAGGAGAGGGCGGGAGTGGAAGGGGCTGTCATCAGCAGGATCGCACCCTGGTGCTGCGGGTGCTGCTTGCTGCGGGTGCGCGGTGGCCGGGGTGTCCGCAGGGCGCGGGGACAGTGTCGTCGTCGTGCCACAGCGCCGTCCCAGCCGCCCACCGGCACCCACACGGCCCCTCATCCTGCTCAGCTGGCCGTGTGGGGCAGTGGGGACCCCCGCACACGTGCCCCAGCCCTGCCGCAAACGCACGGCTGCTCCCTCCCGGCGGGCAGCCGCGGGGCTGGGGGCCAGGGCTGGTGCCTGGGGGGGCGCTCACGGGCGCACTAAGGGGTCCTCTCCCTCCCCAGACCGAAGCTTGCAGCTGAGCCCGTGGGAGAGCAGCATCGTGGACCGGCTGATGACGCCCACCCTGTCCTTCCTCGCGCGCAGCCGGAGCGCTGTGACGCTGGCAGGGAACGGCAAGGAGCAGGGTGAGCACCCAGGGAGGGGCACGGGGCCACACGGGTCCTGGCGCAGGGACGAGGGTGCCTGAAGCCAGCAGAGAGCTGGTGCTGTGCCGGCTCTGTCCCGACGGCGTGGTGCCTCCTACCCCCAGTGCCCGTGTGCCCCCGCTCGGCCTCCGCCAGCCCCCTCAGCCCCTGCCACAACCACCGCCTGCAGCACCGCTGCTGGGAGAGGCGGAAGGGGACCACCGGCAGCCCCGACGTGACGCCGCGCCGCAGGACCGAGTCCTCGCCCGTGAGTGCCACCTCCCGCGGGGACCCCTCGGTGTCAGGGCGGCCGCGGGGCACAACACGGCCCCCGGCTGAGCCAGAGCGCCTGGTGCTGACACTGATGCTGCTTCTGTCTCTCCCCGGCCGGAGCAGAAGAAGAAGGAGAAGAAGGAGAAGGAGCGGGAGAACGCCAAGGAGCGCAGCGCTCTGTCCCGCGAGCGCAGCCTCAAGAAGCGGCAGTCGCTGCCGGCGGCGCAGCCCCGGCTCCTGCCCGCAGCAGACAGCAGGTCTGTCCGGCCGGGCTGCCCGGCCCCCCCGCCCCACCGCCCCGGGGGTGCCCTGGCCCCGCTAACGCCGTCTCTCGCTCCGTTTGCAGCCCTGGCCCCAAGAACCGTCCTTCATCCCCTGCCACCCCCAAAGCCCGTCCAGCGTCCCCCAGCCCGGCCCTCGGCTCTCCCCACAAGCCGCCCCTGCCCCGCAGCGCCCACTCCTCTCCCAAGGTGCGGGCCAGGGCCCGGGAGGAGCGGGGGGAGCAGGAGGGCCAGGCGAAGGCGCGTGAGAAGAAGGAGGAGGAGCGGGGCCTGGCCCCCCCTGTCCTCCCCGAGCCCCCCAAGGTGCCTGCAGAGCCGACAGCAGGTGGGTACGGGGTGGCCAGGGGGGACGGTGGGACAGGGGGGAGCAGTAGCAGCACTGACGCTGCGTGCACCCCGCAGCCCCTGCGGCCCCTGCAGCCCCTGGCCCCGTACCAGCCACCCCCCCAGGCAGACCCCCAGCTGGCACCACGGACCGGGAGGAGGCTGCCCGGCTGCTGGCGGAGAAGCGGCGCCAGGCCCGCGAGCAGAGGGAGCGTGAGGAGCGGGAGCGCCGGGAGCAGGAGGAGCGGGAGAGGTGGGTGCTGCCCCCCCCCCCGCCCTTCCCCGGCCCCTGGCCCCAGCCCCCCACCTTGCTGAGGGCCCCCTCCCCGCAGGCGGCTGCAGGAGGAGCGGGCGCAGCAGGTGGCGGAGGAGCAGACCCGCAGGGAGGCCCTGGCGCGCAGGCGGGAGGAGGAACGGCGGCTGCAGGAGGAACGCGAGGCCCAGGAGAGAGCACGGGCTGAGCGGGAGGAGACGGAGCGACTGCAGAGACAGGTCTGGGCTGGCGGGGTGCAGGGGACGGGGGAGGAAGAGCTGGGATGGGGGATGATGGCAGGGATGCCCCGTGGTGGGATGCAGGGGAGAAGATCGGCCCAGCCCCTCCATGCCCGGGGTGGCAGGAGGGACGTGGGGCAGGGCTGTGCTGTCCCCCCTCTCCCTGCCCCATCTGTCCCTGGCCTGTCATCCGTTCCTGCTGCCCTGCAGAGGGAAGAGGCCGAGGCGAGGGCACGCGAAGAGGCTGAGCGGCAGCGCCTGGAGCGGGAGAAGCACTTCCAGCGTGAGGAGCAAGAGCGGCTGGAGAGGAAGAAGGTGAGGAGGGCTGGGGGCACCCCCGCGCGAGTGGCGGGGCAGGGGGTTCCCCTGAAAGGGTCCTGCCCAGCCCCCAGGCCAGGTCCCGCTGGCCAGGACTGTGCACAAGCCCCTCTCTGCCCCACAGCGCCTGGAAGAGATCATGAAGAGGACACGCAAGTCGGACGCAGCAGATACCAAGGTGGGTGCCTGTCCCCTGTCCTAAGGCGGCTGGGGACATGGGGGGCACTCTGCAGAGCCCTCCCACCGCTGCCCGGAGCTGCCACTGCCCCTCACGGCTCTCCTCTCCCTGCAGAAAAAGGAGGACAAGAAGGTGGTGAATGGGAAAGTGGCTGAGCGGGAGGATGTCCCAGGTACGTGTCCCCTTCCCACAGCCTGCTGCACCTCTGGGGTTCACGGAGCCACGACCCCATCCTGCTCCCCCCCAGCCACGCTCCTGCCCGGGGCCATGGCTGAGTGGGGGCTCTGACGACATCCCCAGGCCGCGAGAAGCGTGCGGGGCCGATGCCGAAGGAGGAGGAACTCCCAGAGACAGAGAGGCCGAGCGTGGGGACTCCAGGGGGGCCCAAGGGCCTGGTGGGTGAGGGGCTGCCACCAAGGTGAGCGCAGGCAGGGCCGGGGGGGGGCCGGGGGGCGGTGGGGCCCTGGCTGACCCCAGCCCTCCCACCCCACAGTCCCCCGGCCAAGGAGGTGGCGTCCCCGGCAGCCCTGGTGAACGGCATGCAGCCCAGCAAGCATGAGAACGGCTTCTCGGGCACAGAGGGGTCACAGGAGCTGCTGGAGCTCTCCCACCACGGCAGCAGCCCCAGCAGCATCATCCCCTTCGGTGACAAGGAGCCCTTCCTCAAGCAGGCCGTGGTCAAGCCCCCCCAGGTGACAGGTGAGAGACGGGAGGCGTGGCGGGGGGGGCTGGGGGGCTGCCGTGGCCACCCCGCTCTCACTGCCACACCCTCCCCTCTGCCCACAGAGGTGCTGTGAGGGCCAGGCCCTGGCAGACGTCCCCGTGAGGCCACCGCACGCGTCCCGACCCCGGACGCCCGCGCAGAACCGTAGCTGTTATCAGAAGAAAAACCTCGCCGCTCCCCTCCGCCCGCCGCCCGCACCTGGCCCTGCCGTGGGGAGCCCGGGGCCGTGTGGGACCCCAGCGAGGCGGCCACCGGCCCCCTGCCTGCTGCGGGGACACCCGGTTTCTCTCTTCGTTCTTATTTTGTTTCGTTCTTTTTTTTTTTTTTTTAAATATGCACCTTATCAGACTGACACCCCCACCCCTAGCAGCCTGCCAGAGCCGCCCCAGACGTGTGGTGTAATAATGTAGTTATTTAACTTGCTGGGTACAATGTATGTGAATACTGTAAATAGAGCTCGGCCAGACAGCGGGGACGCTCACCTGGCCCAGCCCCGCACGGGGTGGGAGGATTCGGGGCTCCGGGGGCTCGCAGCCTGGCTGGGGGCAGGTCGCTCCCCATCCCCACCGTCCCCACGCATGTCTGCGTGTGCGCTGGGTGCCCCCGTACCGCGTTCCCCGGGGCCCGGCCGGCACCACGCTGCTCTCCGTGCCGTTGTGACAGTGTTATGCATCTGGACAACCTTTGCGAACAATAAAAGTTGGACAACTGCCCTCACCTCGCCGCGTCCCCGGGGGAAGGGGAACCGTGCTGCTGCCTGCGGGCAGCGGGCTGTCCCTCGGTGCTGGCCGCTCTCCTGGACCCCCGGCAGCTGCGGGGCAGGTGGAGCCCCGTGTCAGGGCTCGCTCCTGGAGCCCCCCAGCGCTGTTTGCTCCCCTCCGGGGCCGGGCCGGGCTTATCCCGGCTGCCCTCCCCACACAGCAGCAGGCCCTGCCCGAGCTGCGCCCTCCCCGGCCCGGCCTCAGGGCCCTCGGCAGCTGCAACCGGCCCAGCGCGGGTGGGGACATCCAGGCGCGAAGGGCCCGGGGGCTCCGGTTCCTGAGGGCCGCGGCCTGGCAGGGAGGGGGCGGTCGCACATACACGGCCCCTTCAGCGACCCGCTGCTCTGCGCCCGCGCTCCCTTCCAGGGCGGGGGAAGCACCGGGGAGCCGGGCGGTGCGGGAGGAGCTGGGCTGGGCCCACACCGCGGGGGGAGGCCGCCGCCGCCCCGCCGCTCTTTCCCGGCCACCCCCCTCTGCGCAGCCCCACCCCTCTCCACCGGAAGCACCGCCCTCTCCGTGGCGCCAGGGGCGGGGCGGGGCGGAGGAGGAAGTGACGTCACGCCCCGCGCGGTGCCCGCTGGGAGTTGTAGTCCGCGTGGCGCCACCAGCCAATGAGCGCGGCGGGGGCCGGACTGCAGCTCCCGGCAGCCCCCGCGGGCGGGCAGCAGGCGGGCGCGAACCGGAAGTGCGTGAGGAGGAGGCGGAGGCGCCTGGCTGCTGAGGAGGCCGCGGGTGGAGCGGGTCCGGTGAGTGCGGGTAGGCCCGGTGGGGCCCGGCCCTGCCCTCCGCCACCGGGCTCTTCTCTTCCCCTTTCTGCCTCGTCTCGAGGGTCCTCCGCGGCCGCGCCGCTTGCCCCGGCCTGGCTTTTCCCCCCCACCCCGGGCCTTAGCGCGGTGCTGCGCCGCACCCCCCGCCCCCCCCCCCCCGCCCTCCGGCCACCCCGACTCCCCGGTGGCCGCCGTGTGCCGAGCGCGGCCCCGCCGCCCCTCCTCACCCTGGGCGAGGCTCGGACGCGGCGCGGGGCGCTCCCGGGGCCGCCCTGCGCCCGGCCCAAGCGGGGCCGCGTGGCTGGGCCGGGCTAGGCCTCGCGCCGCCTCCTCGCGTCCCCGTGGCCGGCGGGGGCAGGCCGGGCCTGGCCCGGAGGTTGCCCTCGTCCCGCTCCGGCCCAGGTCTGACCCCGGGGCCCCGTACCCGGACATTCCTCCCCCATCTCGGGCCTGTCCGCGGAGATTTCTTCTCTTGCCCGGGGCCTGTTTCCCGCGGCGGCCCGGGAGGCGCTGCCCGTGTTCCCGAGGGAGGCGGTTGGGGGGGTGCGGCGGGGAGCGGCAGGTCGCAGGGGTAGCAGCTTGTCCGGACTGCAACTGTGACCCCATGAGCTGGGCCTGCACCCCCGAGGGTGTGTAGCTCTCGCAGGGCTCGTGCCCCGGCGCTCAGCACCGTGTGGTTCTCGGTGCAGCAGGCTGGGTTTGCTCACTCGCATTCCCCTCTCTGCATCTTGTTTAAAAGTGGAGTTTGGTGGAACCTCAGGTGATGCGGTGGAATGGGCTTTGCAGTGGCCCAGAGACACGTGTGAGCCCTGAATCTTCATTTTCACCAGGCTGATGAGGGCTTGTTTCCCTAACTCTTGTTGTTTTGGGGGAATTAACGTGTTTGAGGTTTCCATAAACATATTTCAAAGTCTCCACAAGGTAATTGTCACTGTAATTGCCTCCTGAATGGCTTTCTGACGGCGTTTATGTGCCAGGAGGTGACGCGATAAGTTTGGAATAAGCAGTACTCCTTGTAGCAGCCCGGGGAGGTGCAGGTTCACTTCTGGTTGCTTGTGTGTGTGAGGACTCTGCTGCCGTGGAGTGGGTGGTGGTGTGTGTGCAACAGTGTTTCCTCGGAGCTTGTTGGAGGTGGGGTACTTGTTCTTGGGTTTTTCTTTGGTGATGTGTCTGATGCGATGGCAAAAGAACAGATTTGTTCATTGAAATAAACAATATGCAAAATTGTTTGGAAAATGCTGTAGGTTGTCTTGTAGCTGATGGGTGGAAGGAGAAGAGCCTTCATCTGCTGCTTCTGTGGCAGCAGCAGCACAGAGCACGTGTGTAAGAGGCTGCAGGAGCAAATGGACATTTTCAGGATGCTCTTTCCTAAGATCACAGACAATTTAATCATCCAGTTACTCTCTGCAAAGGACTCCTGCAGTGTTCCTTCCTGTTAGTAGCAAAGGCAGGTAGTTATGTCAGTATTTATGGTAAGGCTGATGTGACGTTTTAGGTGTTTTCAGTGTGCCTGTTGTGTGGACGCTGCCTTCAAGTGCTGTGGCTGAAGAGGAGATCGGTTCTTTGAGTTTGTATTGCGTAACTTGATTTCCATTCCTTTAAAAAGATATGTTTTGAAGCTTAGGCTTTCAGATTGCCTCTAAGGGAGTATATTGTAGGGACAGGAAAAAGGGTATTTGGACACAACAGTGCCTTCCCCTGGAGTGTTTAGTGGTTTGCCTGTGCACTTGCTCTGGCCTTTGCAGGTGCCCAGCACAGAGTGAGGAAATGGCTGACTTTGTCTAACTAATAATGCAGTTCACAATCTAACAGCAGGTAAGAGGATAAAATAAGGCAGTTGTTGTATGTAGAAAGCTGTCTAAAAGGTGTGTTGCACTGTTCCCCTTCAGCTGGGGCTCCTGCCTGTGGAAGGAGGAAGGTGCAGGACGTGATGCCCGTGTCCTGCGTGTTCTGTCTGGAGCTCTTTGTCTGCAGAAGTCGTGCCTGCGTTTCTGCTGAGTTATGCTCTGGCGTCCTCCTGCTTTTTTTCCTTCCTTGCTAATTCCATGTCTTGCTGCAAGCTCTGTATCTCTGGAAAACACAGTTCTGCTCTCAGTGCTTCAGTAAGTGCTGTCTGGAAAGAGGTTTCCCTGAATGCTGGGATTTGAGAGCAGCCGCGTGCCCCTGACCTTCGCTTCTTAACTTCTACTTTTGTTTTGACGAAAGTGAAGTTTTGTCATGTGTATTGTAACTTAAATGAGTGTTCTGCTGTTAAGGTTATGGTAATATAATTTAGCTGTCTGCTGGTTTCTCCATCTTATTTAAACCAGGAAGCTTTGTAAACTATTTTAAGAAAATAGTCATTTGGGTCAGGCCAGGCCTGTGCCCTGTGGGTTCACGGGTGAGGTGTTTGAGATTGGCATGCTGCAGACAAGCTGGTGAACACCTTCTAACATGGTTGTTGCTATTAGAAAAAAAAAGAATTACATATATAGAGCAGGTGATAATCCATGCAAGTCAGCAGATTCTTTTTTTTTTTTTATCTGCTCCCACTTTCTCTGCTGTAAAAGAAGTCTTGCTCTGAAAGGCCTAGGAAGTACTGAGCTGGACTGGCTAAGCCTGAGGATGCTTTTCAATCTAAAACTGTGCTGTTCCCCTTGTAGTTATATCACTAACTCCCTCAAAGAATAGTGCAGTTTTGCCAGAAGCTTGATTTTTATTTTTTTTTAGCTCACTTGGCTTTGTCTTTGCAAAATGACAGTTTGCTGTGTCGGAACTTGTTAATTGTTTAAGCAGCTACGTAGCCCTTAAACTTTTTTCCGTATCTGGAAAAGTTTACAACATACAGACCTGTGTTTAATGGCTGTGTGTGCCAGTACAATAACGTGGGGTTTGGGTCGTGTGGTTTCCTCTGAATTACGACGGTACAGAGAGTTCCTCTGTGTGGCAGGATTCCTGCTGTATATTTGGCCGTATAGTTTAGGCCAGGGGCATTGAAAGAGAGAGGAATAGTGGTGTTAACTGCAGAAGCTGTTCTGGCTCCCTGGGGAGCTTGCGGAGGTAATCCTGCAAGGCAGCATAAACAGCTAAGCGTAGGCACTGGGGTTGTGCTGGCTTACCTTGTGCTTAGCCTATCTCTCATTTGTGCTTTGAACTGACCCCTGTTCCTGTACTGGTAGGCTTGGTCAGCAAACGCTCACTGCTGGGCAGGCCTGGGAGCAGGGCTTAACACTGCTTTGTGGGTTTCTGTAATGGGTCCCGAGATGAGGAGAAGGTGTCAGATTTAGCACAAGAGCTCATCTTGTCTCCTCTGTTCCTGCTGGAGTCACGCCGAAGTGGTGCCTGGGAACCAGTAGGTGCCATTTTGTTTCTGGATGACAGGCTGGGTTTTTAGGTCCGGAGTTTCTCTAACTGTAAAGGAAAATATCCTTCCCCTCTTCACAGTGAAGTAGAGCGTTAGCAGAGGCTGAATGGTGGAGGTAGTCACTGCTGCTGGGTTTGAGAAAGTTAAGAGTTCCTGCTTAATTTAGCTTTATCGTGTCAGAGCTATGAATAGTAAAATCATGGGATTACATTTCATGCCAGCTGAGAATTGTGTTTGCGCTGTTTCACTCCATGGTAACCGGAAGCTGTCGCGTCCATGAAAAAAAAATAATAATGGCACACAGAGATGACACCCAGCCTCGCTGCGGGAACGCTGGAGCGCTGGGTCCTTGGTGGGGGGGGTGTAGTTTCCTACCCAAGGAAGAGTTTTCTGTCAGTGCCCTTTTTTCCTGTCACATGTGAAAATACTCTGTACATTTCTCCCGTTGTATGAGAATGAGGCCTCTTTGCAAAGCCCTGCTCATAGCTACTACCCCTTTGATAGAAGAGCGAATGGACTGCTCATAATTTCATCTCCAGATTTGTCATCTGGCCATTTTTAGCCTGTCATGATTTACAGTGTAAGGTAGCTGTACAAAACCCAAAAAAGCCCCTGCTGTAACGTGAGGGGTGCTGTAGCCTGCACACCACAGCCTGCTGTAGCCTCCCCACTGCTGCCTGTGTTTCCCTGTTACCTTTGGGTGAGTGAAAGGAAGAAGGAAAAGCTTGGCGAGTAACCCTGTGAGCTTCTCTGCTCGGGGAGCACAAAAGGCGATGGCTTGGGGGGCATGGGGGGTGTTAAGCTGAAATTCTGTTCTCAAGGGAATTAGGCTCAGTATTAATGATGTTGACTTGTGCCTTAACATGCTGTATACATGGTATCTTGTGAGGGTCGTGTACCTGATCATTTCAGGCCCTGTGTATCTGTGTAAATTATTACAGTTAATTGCTCCTATAGGGCTGTGGATGAGATCGGTTTCCTGAGTTAAGGATCTGTGTATGCACTATCTGATTAGATTAAGTAATTTTGGCAGCCTTTTTTTACTGGGGAATGGTACTGGGATGAACGGCTAAAATCAGAATCTTTTCCTATGCTTGTAAAATGTGAGGATTTGCCAGTATGTTGATTGGTTTAAATTTGATTTTCCCTTTTTTACTTAGGTGAGAGCTCAGTTGCTTCTAATAAAGCTGTATTCAGAAACATAATTGATGGGAGACTTACACAAGGTACGTAAACACAGCATTGAAAACTCTCTGTTCAAATAAACTTATTCCATACATCCAAGGTTTCTGTGGACAAGCATTTACCTGTTTCATAGCCTAGCAGAGTGCTGGGATAGCCTGTTGTGATGGCTTGTGCTTATGATGATAACCCCATGATTTTTTTTTTTTAAAGAGGTTTTAATGTTATACCAAGTCATGGAACTCCTTTTCCTTGTTTTCCCCTGAGGTAATGAGATTCAAGTTAAGGTTGAGATAAATCAAGTGCTGCCTTGAGAATAAATATGTGAATAGCTTTTCTTTTTGCAGCTTATAAATGAAAGGTGCTGGAGCTTGTATTTTTCATAGGTTAAACGTGTGAAGGGTAGTAATCCTTCAGCACAGATTCAGTTTTGGCTGTAACTCTACTGTGTATTTCCGAAGATATTGCAGAGAGCCCCAGATTCAATTGTTTTTTACATTACTTGCTGTTTCTTTGGAAGCATAACTTCCACATTTTTGTAAGTGCATTGTGGTCACTCTAACGAAGGAAATAGTGGTGTGCAGAGTCTGCTGGTTTCCAGACTGCAGTGACCTGACAGGGTTCAAAACTTCCCTGGAGGTCACAGTTTATTCTTCCATTGCTGCATGGGGAGTAGCACAGTAACTTAAATCATGCACAAGTTTGAATTCTTTTTGTTAACTGATTTGTGAATAGTTTTCTTATGTAAATTGGACCATTTCTTGCTTCTCTTGGGGGTTCTGAAACTACAGGCACAAGGATTCAGAGACCCCCAGCAGTTTTGTCAAGGGTTCAGTTCACATCCAAAAACTGCTCAGAATAGTAGGGCTGCACCATGAGGAAGTCATTAGTTTTGAGAACGATCTGATTTTTCTGCTTGTCTGTTCCCAGGTTGTGTAGGTTGGGAAGCAAAAAGCTGTTGAAATAGGCTTTCCTTTTTTTTTTTTATTACGGATGTTTTTCTTCTGCATTTAACAGAAAATCCAGCCGCCTGACTTTTGTAACAAAAACATCCAGAATTCTAATCAGCTTTTTCTTGGATTTGTTTTCTTTGAGCTCCCTGTCACTAAACTGTCTGAGTAACAACATAAGGCTTTTTAAGCTTAGAGATATATAAAATATTTTTTTATCCAGTAACTAGTGTCAAAGTCACTGATTGGTGTTTATAGCTGGTCAGATTATTTGGAAAGGAATTGTTCAGCACTGCAGTCTGCAGAATCGGTCCTTTTTGGAAGAACCTGTAAATAATCTTCCAGCCATTCTGTAGAACCTGCTTCTAATTATCTGAAACCAGGGCTGGAGCTCAATATTAAACTTCTTTGGGTTTTCACACAATTAAACTAATCCCTAAACATGCTTGAAGGCAAAATCTTAATTTTGAAAGCATATAGACTAGAGAGAAATTGGAACTGCTATTGACAAACTAGTGCTTCTCTTGCCATGGCAGAATAATCTGAACTTTTTTTCCCCCGAAGCGTGTTTGGCTTGTAGTAAAGTAGAACACACTGTTATGGTTTGGGTTTTTTGTTGGTTTTGGTTTTAGCAGTGTTGTCCAGGAAAGTTTTTGTTGTGGAGGTTGGTAGGTGTAGTTGTGAGCTTTAGTTTAACTTGTGTCATTAATCTCCTGAAAACATACACTGGATACTTGATCTAGAAAGAGGAATCGTTCTGCTTTTTGTTACCATAATGAAATTTGAACTGGATGATTAGAAATAGCATTTTAATTTTCAGTCCACCAGGCTGGCAGCGGGAGCTGTGCAGGTGGCTCTTTTTTCTTCCCTGTAAGTGTTCTGTTGATATCAAGAGCACACTTAATTTTTGGTGCAAAACCAAACCTTAGCTTGAAAAGGAAGAATCAAGTAGAATGGAAGATTGTTAGACTTTGATTTCCGGACTAGCAAAGCCAGCATGTGCTCTCTGTACTCTGTAGGTTACTGCTGGCACTTCCAGTGTGCTCGAACATGTAGATAGCTGCAATTTTTTTTCCACTTCAAGTATGTTCATGGCAAAATCTCGTGCAGCTGCAGTACAAAGCTTGCTGGGAAATAGATTTTACATAGCTGTCATGCATAGCAAGGTTAATCTGTCACACTTCCGGACCACTCTTTTAGAACAGGAGCTTTAGTTCACTTCAGTATATTGATGGTTGTCAAACTTAACTGATTTAGGAATATTTTTTTCCACTTTTGATCTAATGTAGGAATTTGTGATAATAAAACTGCTGTGGTCGTTATTTTGATTTGCTCTTCGATAAAACTGATAGATCTGAGAGCTGCAAGGGCAGAGCAGGCACCGTGTGTCTGTGCTGACCGTGGTCGGGCTGAGTGAGGCAGGTTTCGGGGTGTGCTCTGGCCGTGTCCCTCTGCACGAGCGGCCACTGTGCCGCCATCTCTGCAGCAGCCTCCGCAGGGGCAAGTGCACAGTGCTGTCGGACTGCAGATCTTTCCAGTGAATTAATGCGTGGTATGTGAAACATCCTTTCAGGGCACTTGCTGCAGGGGGAAAGAAAAAGAATAGCTCTTCTATTCCTCGCCAGGTACATGTCTAGTAAACAGGGGTTGCTCTGGTTTGACACTGGTGCCGGGCTGCCTTTACTGAGCGTGTTGAGCCGGGGTGCAGAGTTGGTGCTGAGGACCGAAGTTGTTACAGTTCTCTGTGTGTTTTCACAGGAGCCCAGTAGCTCATCTTTGGCTTATTTAACCAATTTGGTCATCGCTGTTATCTGGTGTTCAAGTAGCAATTTGGTGTTGGACACAGTGCAACTCTTACTCTGTAGGTAGCTAGTTAAATTGAAACAAGATCATACTGAAATGAACTTTGAAAGATGCTGACAGTTGTTCATTACTGTTGTGTCTTATTTGACACTCTTAAATTCCTGTAGTTTGTCATTCTGGCCTAACTAATACTGGCAGTTCTTAACAGCATATTCTTACCCAAGTCTTCAAATGTATCTACAGGTGCCACGTGCCTCCTCTGCTTCTCTGGGAGGCAGGTGAATTAAAGTGCACAGAAATGGTGATTTTTACAGGGTTGTGAATTACGAGACCATGTGTAGGACTGGATTTTTAATTGCTTGATCAGATTTCTGCCTCTTAAACCCAGATTTGGGTGATTACAGTTGTTTAAGTTTATAAATAGCTAATTTCTTATTTTCAGTGCTTTCAAAAAAGAACACAGTGCCGACCTTTCTGTTTGTGTCAGCATTTTTCAATATCTTTGATATCTTTGTAGAGTATGAATTGGGATATAGGGTCAATTAGCAATAAATAATTTTTATCTTCTGGGGTTTTAAGTCATAAAGAGGCAGTTTCTTGGCTAGGACAAAGGCTGCCACAGCTTAAATTGATGTAAGCCTTTCAGGTATCCAAATGTTAAAAAGCTTATTTTGTGGGAAATTAAACTAGTTTTTACTATGTAGTTTTGTGACTTTTTTTATAAGTTGTTTTTATTTTTAGTGATTGCTGTTGCCACCTTGTACAGAGTACACTTTGTAAGACCTTTTGTAGGATTACTTTTTTTTTTAGAATTAACTAATCTTGTTTGGTTTTGGAGCTCAGGATTATGAATTGTAGAGCTGGCTGAAGGAGAATTAATTTTTTTTTTGGTTCCTTGATAATGAACGCTGTTGTGAGCAAATAAAGTAGCAGTCCAGCTGATTCTCCCAAAATGAGTGTTTGTGCTAGCGGACACTGAATGGATGGCAAGACGCTCAGGCAGAAATGTTTTCTCTAATGAGGTGCTATCTTGTTTGCTTTGGGTCTTACAGCAAAATAAACTGTAACAGTTTCATTAAAAACTGGCCAGAAAGGAACAAGTAAATTTTTGTTTTCCCTCCACCGTTATACAGAGCTTTCTACAAATGCTTTTACAAAATATTTAACACTTTCGATTTAATGTTTTGTAAATGCTGTGTAATAAACTGAAACTTCTGTAAGGAGTTCTGCAGCGCTGTGCACGCTTCTAAGGTATGTACGTAAGCCGTTTCACTTGTTACCAAACGTTCTTGGTGTTTATGCTCAGTGTATTATAGATAGATGTGAAGATAAATAAACTGCTGCTTTTGGTATATCAGACATACCTGCTGTGTTTTTCTCTCTAAGCTGGCAAATTGTGGCGCTACGTGATACAGCAATCCTCGATGACACGCTTGAGATGGAGTGATTTCAGCTGTAACATTTTGTTAGATGACTTTTCTGTACAGGGCCGTGGTGGTTCTGTTCTGCTTTAACATCTGTGAAAGGTCTGAAATAATGATGAGTACTGCTTGAAAGACTTCAAAAAAAAAAAAAGAGTGGAAGATGGAAAGAGACGGTCATAAAGTAACACAGGCCAGTTGGAAACAGGAAACAAATTCCTGGAAAAAGGCATTGTGAAAACTAGAAATGTTCGTCATTTGACCCATGTCTTGGCATATAGAAATGTTCTTTACAGTGTTCTGGAATAAGAAACTCCTGGACTATGATTTCTGCTTCAGCAGAGAGCGTTGAGCACGTTTCCTACTTTCCTTTCCATATCTGGAAGAAAGGTTAGCTGTTCTTGCTTGTTGTGTGTTGTCTTGGTTCATTTTCTTTGTAGTAGTGCTCTAAATACGAGAACAGTATTCCTCTACAAAAGAGAATTCAGCCAGCTTTTTATCTAGATGACACCTGTGTGCAATAGATCGTACCAGAAGTTTGTAGTAACGCAGGTGTTTGGGGAATAGGCAAAAACCCAAGCAAAACCTGTGTGTTCTATCACAAAGCAAGAAAGATGGTTATGGTGGGTTTTTTTTCTGGTAGCCACTGTGAAAGGCTGAAAGTTGAAGGTCTTTGTAAGGTAAAAGGCAAGATTTCTCTCTTTCACAGATGTTTAGACGGATGGACATGACAACAGTAAAAATAAAGTCTGTGGTGTTCTTTATTTGGCTTTTTTCAAAGATTGGTAAGCACAATTTAGAAAACACTAAACCTTGCAATACAACCTTTGCTCTTGGGCAAGAATAGGACTTAATAGGACTTAATCACCGTTTCAGAGAAAATATAATCTTCAAATAGCCTTGAAACATTTTTTCAATGAAGTAAACAGAAGAAATGAATAGCTTTAAACAAGTTTATTTTATGGTTGAACACAGAGCAAATGACATTCTTGCTGTTAGATCAGAGGTTTAATAACATGGAGTAATTGATGAGGTTGTGTTTACTGTTGTTCTCTTTTTTTAAAACTTACACCCCTCTAGCAGTGCATGGAAGGATACTGAAATGTAATTGTAGACCTGTCAAAACAGCTCCCAGTGGACTGGTGGCACCCTTTGAAGACGGCGATATGCTGATGGATGAATTTGTCAGGAAAACAGTTGTTTCTTTTGGCTTGTGGATTCTCTTTAACAATATGGGAAAGTCCTTAGTCCTGAATCCAGTGAGACCAGACAAATGAGCTGAGAGAAATTACTTCAATACGGCTGTACAGATGTAATGACAGCAATTAGTATGTATATAACAGAGGTGGGATGGGGGGCAGGGGAGGTGGAGGAAGGAAGAACGAAGTAGACTTAAAATTTTGAAGGCTTGAATAACCGCTTTAAAAACTACATTCATTGTAAAAGTACACAAGCTCTCAGTGAAGGGGGCGATGAATTTCTGCAATGTGCACACTCTGTTGAAGTACTGAAGATACGGTGACCGGTTTGGGTACAGCACTGGATGGTAGCTTAAGGAAGCTAGACTCCCCTTGATCATTGGTGGCAGGAAGTACAACAACGTACATACAAAGGTGCTTCAATGCATTTTCTTCTCATTTCAGGTTTGCTTCCTGATTTCATAATTGACAAAGCTGAGACGGTGAAACCTGACTGTTGAAGGGTGCAAGGTGTGAACCTGCTCAAGCAGGTAGGCACACAACAGAAAATAAAATCTTCAAAAGTGGTAAAACTGCCTGTCTTAGGATTTGGAATATACCTTCTTGGGTGCCTTCTATCCTGGGTGTACTACAAGTTAAACTGCATCAGCTGAACTATTTTTTCATTGTTAATGATGCTGTGCAAAAAGGATTGTACAGGTCTTTAAGAAAAAACTCGGCCTCATGTCTTGGAATGTTTTGGCTTGTCTTTCCTAATAGCTGGTAAATATAAGGGTAAAATAGAACAATTGTGTGAAATAATCTTGGATGTCCTGGAAGAGGTTGTACCTACAGGGGTTTTTTTATGTCCGTGTCCCATCGCCCACCCCAAACATTTGTACTTTTGCCAAAGCTTGCAGTGATTTCAGTCAGTGGCTGTAAAAGTTCTTAACTGTTCCAAATAATTAAATTCTGAAGCTGTGGTAGCTGGCGGAAGTGTATGGCAGTAAGAGACTCTTGGCAGTGCCTTTTTTCATTGCCGTGGAGCGGAGTTGAGCTGTTCTTTTGAGTTCTGTCAGGAGACTTAAAACAGGTAAAATATTAACTTTCCTGACACTGTTTCATCACAAAAGTTTGTCTTCTGGGCAAAGTCCATTGTGGTGGCTTCGTAGGAACATTTACTCTTCCATCGTTTTCACCCGAGTCATGTGATGGATTGCTGTGAGGATTTAGAAATGGAGAAGGGAAACTTTGCTTCTTGAAATAGCCTCCAACTTTAGGAAACACGTATTTTGAAAATGAGAGGTTTCCAGGCTGTTGGTTCTCCATCTCAAACCTCCCCCCGCCCCTTATTTGTCAGTAGAGCTTGTATGAGTGGGGTCACAGAATTGGTCTGGATTAAAAATACTCTTGTAAACAGAACATTTGTAACCTCTGTCATGACATGAATTAAGTTTAGAATGAATAATTCATTGTATTGGCAGGATGGGAACTTTCTACACAAGCCTTTTGTTGCTAAGGTAGTAACTAGTCAAAATGTACATCTACAAAAATATCCTCAGAGACATCTATGTTAATTTTTGTTCCCGTTCCTTAGGAAGTAGAAGTGGATCCCTGCAGAAAACCGTCCACAAAACTTACTGTTAAATCTCAAAGGGGGTTGACTCTCATTTTTGTTTCCATTGGGTAGATGCCTTGAGTTGTGGGCAATGTACAGGATGGGTCCTGTTTGGATGAGATCCTTAGAAACCAGGCTCTTGCTGCTTTTTCTTTGTACATGTTAAAGATTGTCAACAGTTTTGTGAAGGTAAAAGTCTTGTAGTTCTTGACCAGAACTCATTCTCTACTGCATTAGCCTTCTAGAGTCTTCCCTTTCTGAATGGCAGCATTTGTAGCGTGGCAAAAGAAAAGTTAAGATCTTAAAGCAGCTCAGGAACTTTCAGAATGAAGTAGCTTGTATAAATATGAGTAAAGCTATGTGCAGAACTGATCAGCTTGTGTTGCCTGTGTTCCTTCGCAAGGACCAGACTTGAAGAGTTCAGGTGTTGCCTTTGGGCTCAGGGTGGGGAATCTTTGATGCCAAGAAGGGGATAAAACTAACGTGGCAATGTTCTCTGGTGAGAAATCAAATTCATTTCAGTTACTGATTGCTGTCAGACTTTCACAGCTTTAGCAAACCTTCTGCCTTTACTTTCCAAAAACTGTGCAAGAAGGACTCAGAACAGTTGAGTAATGAGAGAAATAAGAGCTGTTTGCCAGTTTGAGTCTTACTGTTCAGTGAAGCTTTGGCTGCGGCTCGTTTTCAAACAAGGCTGAACTTTACACCTTTGAGTTGGTGCTCGCAGCACGTGGGAATCTGCAGATTTACATTTTTTTGTCAGAAATGTCCGTGTTTCTTACAATAAAAATCTAAAAAATTTATAATGCTTAATAATTTGCATTGGCAATGTACTTTCATCAGACTAAAGAGCCAGCTGTGAGATGGACTATTTTCTTCACTGACCAACTTCAGTGATTTCAGATCAGGCTTGCAGTAAGCGTAACTAATTTTAAATCTGTGTGGTATGAGTGAATTTGGCAAGCTAATTTGGAATACAGATTATTCCTTCAGACTCGGTGTGTGTTGAATTATGAGGTATGTTATACAGTGTAGTTTCACGGCAGATAAACAAGCTGTCCAGTGTCTGTTTTCCAGAAGGGTAACACCTTACCAAAACTTTTAAACACAGCACACTCAGGGTGAGTGCTGATAATTTTGGATGTGAGACTGTGCTACTTGGGAAGATCTGCTGGACAACATAACTGGGTCTTCGGAAAAGACAAACCAGAAACCAATTTTGAAGATTCCTGGCAATGTTTCCAGGAGTGCATGCCCTCCAGATGCGTGCAGTCACGCTCGTCTGCTGGGAGATGAGACCTGGATCAGGCAGCAGGAATCAACTGTGTCCCTTGCAAGGTAGAGCTGGAGTCGTGGGAAGGCAGTTCAGTACCTGTAAGCAGGAAGGAGATGTGACCTCTGGCAGAGCCGATAGCTAACGACAAGTCTCCATAGCACTCTGTAAATGCTTCTACTGCCGTCCCCACTCAGGACCAGACAGTTTTACCCTCCAGTGTTTCAAAGAGCAGCACCGCTGTGAGCTCTGTGAGGCTGGATGTGTGTCTGTGCTTTGGGGGCACAGCATCGTGTTCAGTGGAAAAATTTAAATGGTAAAGTAAGGGAGCAGCCACTGCTGCTTTCACAGTTTGCCTTTG
The DNA here is from genome assembly GCF_047716275.1 of Strix uralensis. Classification (NCBI taxonomy): domain Eukaryota; kingdom Metazoa; phylum Chordata; class Aves; order Strigiformes; family Strigidae; genus Strix; species Strix uralensis. Next base: position 7,548,151 of record NC_133996.1, read on the forward strand.
CTTCATTTACAGGCATCTCTTTCTTTAAAATTGGAGTAATCCGTAGGATGTGCTGTAAGAACAGATTCTTTCAGAACAGTTTTTTGCTTACCAGCTGAACACATTTTATCTGAGTCAGTCATTAATTCTTAGAACAACTAAATGTGTATCACAGTAAGTTTACAACTGCAGTGTTAACACAGGGGAGCTGAAATGACTCCAGTATTTCGTTTGTTTAACCTTTTGAGAGCTGATAGAGCACAGCAACTTGGTTTCTATTCTAGCAGGTGTTACCTCACATGTTAGGAATGAATCAACTTTAAAAATATTGACAAAGATAAAAAAAACTTCCAAGACAATGCTTTTGGCACATGTCACACATACCAAACTAATGTTTGGCTAGTAAGTGCTGTGGATCAAAGTAAAACACAAAGACTCTTAAACAGCTCAAAGCAAGTGATACTTTAAAAATCTATTTTGGGGCCTTCTCAGAACTTACTGAGAGTTACTGCCACTTTTACTCTACTTGGTCAGTCAGCTCTAACCATGTGCTTTTTCTTGGAAAATTATTTATTTCAGAAGAAATGCAACAGAGAAGAGCTGTGGTGAAAGTTGTTTTAATTGTATTAGTCTATTAAAATATTTCAAGGCGTGCAGAGTTCAGTGTAGATAGAGGTAGCTTACAGATGATATGTTGAAGGTAGTTTGTTCTTGAACTACAGGGTTGTCATTTAGTAGAGGGCTATCCTGAAACTGCACAGTTACGGGATATACTTGTAATATCCTTATAGAACGTAGCTTTTTTTTTTTTTTGCTTTTATTGTATCAAAGCCCCTCAGGATTCAGTTGGGAGCAGCGCTTTGATTCTGAGAGGCAATTTAGATCGTCTCCCTATGTCTTCTAGTAGTTCCTATTACCAGTTGTTTCTCACGCTTCTCTTCTATGTGTTGGTTTACTGTGCTAAATTTTGATTGTTTTGACCAACAGACTAGGAAATGTTGCTGTTTCAACATATGTATTTAGTAAATTAAAAGGAAATAGTTGGTCCTTTCACACATTCTTTCCCTGAAAAATGACCGTGCATGAGAATGAACTTTGCTTCTTCACTGGTAGTGCTTTTTGATTTTCATCCCTGGTATGACTTATTTTTTCCTAATAGAATGGGAAACATTTTTTTTTCTGCATACTTTCTAATGTGAAATATATTAAAATACTTAAGTTGAATTGATAGAGCATCTTTAACATAGTGAAAGGAAAGGACGTGACCATGTGACATGATTTTTAAAATAAAGCCAACTTCCTGTTCTGGAAAGTACCAGCTCTCGTGGTGAAGAACAACCCACTCTCCCAGCAGTTGCTCCTGTGACTGATCCTGGTTGTGCTGATCCTGGAAGTGCCCTGGCGGTAGCTGGAGTGTTTGGTAACTGTATATGTAATTTGGCTTTGGAGAGCGACTGAAAGGGAAGACATTGCAAGTCAGTCCACTGGAATTTGCTTAAAATGGATACAGCAGCAGAAGTACTTGATTGGTTATGTTTACATACCTAAATGTCTCTGTTTTTAATCAGGTGGGGGAAAAAGATAAAAGTTCTACTAATATAGTTCCTTTTTTCTTTGTGGCTCTTATCCATGAGTCACTTGCTGAAAAGTTTGTTGATAACTTTCATGCAATACTCAGTTAATGCAAATTTTGCCTTTATAATCCTTTTCTTAATTCCCAGAGCAATCTTAGTTTTTCCCCTCTTCTAGAATGTGGGCGATGAACATTGCAGAGTGTTTGTTTCACAGATGCTGAGGTTTTGGCAGTTTGTTGTCAAAATGCCTCTTTGTTCATTTCATGATTTGAAATGCTTTTTAGCCATTCAAATAAATAACTTACAGTGTGTTATCTCTGGACCCTCACAACAATTATTGATGCTCGGTTTTCTCGGGGACTCCATGATCTCCTGCACTTGCAGAGTGTTTATTTTGTTCTCTCCCAGGGCAGCAGAGGCCAAGGACTTCTGCTTGCTTAAATAGAGCAGATTAAGGGGTCTCAAGGCTACAGGCAGTTGTGCACTGCTGTATGTATACATTAAAAATGTTGAGTAGATTTTTACTGTATGATCCTTCGTGGCTCTCGTGGATTTTGAGCTTCCTTAAGTAATGCGAGAGAGGATATTTGATGATTTAAAGCTGAAGTGCTGATTACGTATTAGAAATAAACAGACAGTAATAAAAATCCAGCTCTTAGTTAAAAATGCATGTGTGGTGTTTATCCAGTGATAAGTTTTTAACTAACATCACTGCAGTTGAAGTGTCTGAGCAGAAGCACCTAAAATTCTAGTTCTGGATTTATTACACTGCGCAGCCCTTAGACATAGCCTGGAAATGCAAAGACAAATTTTAAATCTTTATGGGCATGCCACCTCTACCTGGAGCTGGGCTAACTTAGTGGTGGATGATTTTGGAACACGTTTTGGAAAATACAAGTTGAGGCAAAAAAGCAGTGATTCATGTTACAGGAAGTCATAGTGACCTGCCAGTGATGCTTCTGAAAGGATGAGGATAGCTCACCAATCCTAAATAAGAGGATAGAAGAGTATAATAGCAAGTTGCCTTTTCAGCGCACTGATTAAAACTAAGGTCAGATTTCCTTGCAGTATCGCTGGCGGCCTTCGTTGTGCTAATGTGGGTGCTGTGACCTAAAGCTTCGAACAAGTTAGTTCTGTTTTTCTGACTCAGAGTGCAGGTGGACAGATCTGCAGAGAAATCAGCCAAACGTGATCAAGCATGCGTGAAAATCTCTCCAACTCTGATTGAAACAAGCTCTGCAGAATTACGGGTATCAACTCAATATTCTTGTTTGCTAACACTGGGGATGTTTCCTGACAAATGAAAAATATATGCAATTGTAATCTGGAAGCTGTGTGTCCAGACTTTTCTCTGCTTATAGTATCATTTTTCATGCATTCTGTGTAAAATTCCAAACCATCAATAGCGCTGTATACAGATCCACTTTGGTAAGTCAGTAAGGTAAGAAACTTTTTCAGCAACTCTAATTTTGCTGTTGAACATGCATAGATACAAGCCAAACTGTAAATCTACCAGTACACTGATTTATTTTTCCTTTTTCTCTGCCCCAATTACTTATAACTATGCAATATTTTACTAACTTTGAGGGGGAGAAAATGTAATTTCTTGTAGAAATTACTGAGGAATTCTGTTAAATGCTAAATAAATTGCTTCTGATATTGTGAATTAAATTTATGTATTGTTTAAGGAGAGATTTTCTTCTCAGCTTTGTCAGCCACCTCTGGAATTGCAGAGTTCAAATCTTGATACTGAGTGCTGATGTGGAATACTCAACAATCCAAACACTTAACTCAAACTAGCACTTAGTCCCTTTCCCAGCCCACTACTGAAACCTCTAGTTTTTAGGAATGGAAGTAGAAAGGAGACTGGAACTTCATGTGAGGAGGGAAGGAGTGGAGTCCCCTTGCTCCTCGCAGAGTCAGGCACCAGAGCATTTTCCATTTAAGCTGAAGAACTATACTGGAACCAACAGGGATTCAAGAGCTGGAGCATATTTTGCTGCATGATCAAATTTTAAATTGTAAGGAATTTTGTTTCTGGCTGGATCCAGTGATTAAATGGGTCACCTGTTACTGCAGTGCGAAGCACTGCCATGGCTGGGCAGAAGAGGCCCTCGAGCTCTCCCCAGGCTCTGCTGTGCTGCCTTCGCTTTCGCAGCCCTTCATGGGAGGGAGGTCACAGACAGAGGTTGTTGGTAGCACGAAGGGGAAGGTTTATGGAGGTCCCTGTCGGGAGCTGCAGAACTGCACGATAGGCACTTGACTCCCTTGGGTACTGACGGGGAAATGAGCATCTTGAATTTTATCAAAATTTGTATCAACTTTCAAATGTAAACAGTATGACACTTCCCCCTCTTGAGTTAATAGTGCTGAATATTTTTCTTTCCCTGGAGGTAAGCAGTGATGAAAATCCTGTAGAAAGTATTGCTTGTTGATACAAAGTTGATGTTTACAGGAGAACAGATCAGGTAGCAAGTAACTGAAACAATTATGTGGTCAAACTGTATTCCCTGAAACATCTTTTAAGGGAGTCTAACCTTTACCTGGATACCTGCTTGAAAATAGCCCAGGTAATTCATAATTATAGTTACTTCCAGTCATTTAATGCTACAACGTAATCTCTTCTGTCTCTGAATATTTGGAAGGACGTCTGAATTATTTTGGCTGCAACAGAACTCCTCAGTGGATGATACGCGCTTTAACTGATCACAGCAACTGCATAAACTGCACAAGCAGACAGGACACGTACGGCCAGGATTGAACCTGAGAGTTCATGGCAGATCTGTGCAAATAGGGTTACAGTCATGTATCTTGGATTATCATTTTTGCTTGTGATTCCTTCTGAAAATATAGAGAAGAGTTTAGGGGGTGGATTTTTTTTTTATGGTAAGCCTTTTTATTTCTTCATTGTTCTTTAAGCCAGTGGCAGCTGGCTGTATTGACAGTGATGTGACTGAAATGGACTGGTTTGTCTCTTCAAAGGTATTCTTGCTTAAGCTAGCAGTGCGGCCTCTGCCTGTTCCTGGGTTTTGCATTAACTTGCTGCTTTCACCTGTAACACTTACATTTGCAATTACTCCGAGGTGAAAGCCTTTTATTCTTTTTTCAGATTTCCTCCTTAGGCTGAAATAAACCTACTCTGAGCCCAACACCATTCATCAGTTATTGGGCGGCCACTTCAAACATTCATATTTCCAGTCTTATCAATGTCGCTGTAGTTTGTCAGGCTGCCAGATGTTGCCCGTTCTCCCAGATCTGCCACATGACTTCAGTTTTCAAATACTTTTATTTCCCTGTTTCCTTCAGGTACAGCTGACAGGTGCTTGCAAAGATGTCTAAAACTAACAAATCAAAATCTGGATCTCGTTCCTCCCGTTCGAGGTCTGGATCAAGATCTCGCTCACGTTCCTTCTCCAAATCTCGCTCCCGTTCTCGTTCTGTCTCCCGGTCAAGAAAACGCAGACTTAGGTAAGTGCATGCAGCTCTGAAGCCAAAGGGTGGGTAACTGTGTTTTTCCTCTCTGTCCTGTTCAGATGGTTTGTCACTTAATTCTTTTCCGGGGAAGGACTTTGATTAGATTCTAGGGCAGATAGTGTCCTGTGTCTTAGGCTGTTTCCTGCCAACCTGTACTGTTCTGAAGTGTTTTCAATGGGCTAAGAGAATAAATTGTGGCTGTTTATCAGTGTTGTCAGGATACTTCTTTTGAGCACTTAATGTGGTCTCTGTAGCATGTTTTTGGTGAAAAATAATTTTACTTTTCCGTGCAGATCTTTTCCTCCTAATATAAGTAGTAACAGATACTCTAATGTACAGTTAAATCGGAAGGTGTTTTTGTTAGTAGAGCTCATTTTGTCAGGGATACAGTCCACAGTGGAGTTGTTACAGCCTTTTTAGACTAGAGACTAGACTCAGAGAGGACTTCTGTACTTTGTTCTTCCTGTCAAAATGCATGTGGGTTTTTTCCCCATGTTCTTCTGCAGTCCTTAATTGCTGCTGTACGTAATGGGATAGCCCGTTGTTCTTTTCCTGGTGCTCAGCACGCCCAGTCTCTGAGATCCAGTTTCCTGTATTGAAAGTACTCATGGTTAATGATGATTGAAACTCCCAGAGCAGGACAAAGTGCAAAAATTCATAGCTTTTTATCCTGACCTGAGATTATTTTGAGATTTGAAATGTTTTTGATCAGACATTTGCTTTACTGCTGTAAGTGAAAGAGTTTAAGTGCATGTTCTGTAGTCAGAGTGGAGGAGTTGAGAAGGTCCACAGCAATACATGCTCCTTTTTTTTTTTTTGTACATCTTTGGTGTGTTTTAAACTTTTAATGTAATTGATCCCAGAGTTGAGAGGCCTTTGCAGACGTTGCATGTTTTCCCCCTCTAAAAATGAATTCAGACAAGTCTTATTGTCAGGTTAAGATACTGCTGTGAGGGTAGGGGCAGTTTTGTTGTTGTTTCCCTGCCCCTCCCCTCAACATACAGAGTCAGTTAACAGAAATGATCGTTCTGAACGGATAAACCACATAAAGGTAATTTCACTGCAGTTAATTTTGAGAAATGGTTGATGTGCATAATAGTTGTTCTTACCTCCCTGAATTGCTTCTGATCAGGCCAGTTAAAGGCTCACGTCTTCCCTGGATATCAGGATATCTGTGTTTTCCTTTTCTTTTGGCTAAGCCTTTTGTATCTGGCAAAAGGCGTTCCAGTTTGACTTGGTATAATCATGTTCAGCTGCTTTTTCACTAATCTTAAATTAATAACACATATTCTGAAAATCATTAGACTGTAAACACATGCAACTGTTAACAATTAAAGAGATTTTTTTCAAATGCAGAGGCTCTAATAAACGTACAGTTGGAGAGAGGAGGACATGACAAAACTAAATTAGAGGCGGAGACTTGAGTCAAACCGAGTTCTCTGCAGAAGGAAGCTGGAATGCTGGAAGATACGTGGTCATTTGGGAATATCTGCCTAGCTGTGAAGGGACTTTGACAGTTGAAAACAAAGGCATGCTGTGCAAATGTTATCATTTCCTCTGTGCTACTGCTGAATCTACTTGTGCTTTGTAAATAACTCTTTTAAAAAAAAGAATCAAAATGGAGGGGGTTAGCACAGACAAGTCATCTTGTATGGCGTTAGGATATTCTCTGAGGTAGGTCTTGTGGTATCGTGGCATAAAAGTCCATTACTTCAGCATCCACCACAGAAATTGTTTTACTCTTTATCTGGTAGGTTTACTGCTTGTTCGAAGTTGTATTGCCATGTTGGGAGTCTGCCTAATATTTATTGCTTTATTTTTCATTTTTACCTATTGTAAAGTGGTGGGTGCTTTAGCACTGGAGCAGTGTGTATGAGCTGGCTAGCTACAGGGGCTGGCAGAGCTGGCAGAGTTATTACTTGTGGTGTTTCTTTTGCATAACACTCACTGTATTTTTCTAAAAAGATTTCTTGTAAATAATCTCTGCAACTTCTGGAGTGAAATCTTCCTGCTGCAAGCCTCTCTAAAACGATAGAACAGATTTTGGAAGTGGTGTACAACAGGTCCCTTGCTGGTAATTGATCACAAATGCAGCAGTTGTTTGAGAATGGGAGCATGTGTGTTCTTAGTGCTTTTGATGAGGGCTTGTTATAATTGGTTCTTGCCGTCTGCATCTGTGCTTTTCCTTGTTGTCGTTGTTTGAATGACTAAGTGTCTCAGATACGTAGCTTAGGTTTTTTTGGTTGTTTGAAGTAAAAGGATGAAGCATATGTTAAAATTATCATTAAACTGTTTGCTGGCAATGACTGTAGTATGAATAACCAGTTTCTTGCTAAACTGTAATGTATTTGGTAGGTGGAAGAAATAAAAACAGGACTAAAGTTGGTCTCTGACTGCATGCGTGTATGCTAATGGTGTAGGAATTGTAAGAGCAGTGTTGTGTTCCCTGACGCTGGGGGGGGTTGGGGAGTGAGTGGAGAGGGGGCAGCAGCGAGCTGTGCTTTGCCCATCTGTAAAAGTACAGGTCTGCTGGGGTGTGACCGGTGAGTGTTTTACAGCCAGATCGATCTCCATGTGAGAAGGGACTGTGGAAATGGTTTCTCAGTTAATATTATTTACTAAAATTCCGTTTGGAAAAATCTCTTTTCTATTTAAACTTACTAGTTTGGACACTTTCTCTGTTTTACTAATGCAATTTTGCTAAACTCTCAGACTTTTCAGTGGAAGTTTGTTTTTCCAGCAGCTGTGAAATACTTACTGTAAAGCTGGTCTTTAATCCTGAGCTACAGTGGGGCTTTTAAACAGTTACACATCTGCAGCTCCAAAACTTTAGTGGAAGAGACTATTGGAACAATTAGCTCTTCATGTTTTGCCACTTAAGTCAGTGTTCTTACAGGCTTTGTCCTGGTTTCAGTTCTGTTCGGGAGGCGAGCAGAGGGACACTGAGCAGCGCCATCAGGCGAGCAGAGGGACACTGAGCAGCGCCATCAGGCGAGCAGAGGGACACTGAGCAGCGCCATCAGGCGAGCAGAGGGACACTGAGCAGCGCCATCAGGCGAGCAGAGGGACACTGAGCAGTGCCATCTCACGGCACCAGGCTGGAGAGCCAGCACTTCCCTCTGCTTCCCCCTCCTTGTTTGGAGTCCGGCTTCTGAACTGTGGCCAGGGCTGCACCTTTGGAAACTTAAAACTACAGAGCAGTGTGCCGTTTGCTCCAGCACTGCTCTTCTCGTGTTGAGGGGTAGCAATTTATTTAACTCAGCTGGCGAAGAAGTGGGGTTTCATCTTGATTATCAGAATTTCGAAAGTACAGTGAGAACTTAGGACACAAGTGGAAGATTTTGGATCCGGTTCAGTAACAGTAGCATGACGTGCATAAAGAATCTCTTCTTTGTGGCAGAGATCTAAGATGAGGTGTAACCTTGACCTTGAGCTGTGAAGGACTGGAAGTTTGAGATATGTCACTTTTTCTGAAGCTGGATAGCAGCCATGTTCATCCTAGAAAAAATGAAGAGGAACGTGTACCCATGGTTTCTGCAATGATCCTGAAGTCAAATATTTGTTTGGCAGTATCACAGATATTTCCACTGCAGTTTATTGAGGGCAAAGTGTAATGCCTCAATTGGATGAGGGTAAACGAAAGAAATTACATTTAAAAGCTTAGAAATGAGTTTTTCAAATTCTTTTTTATAAGGTTTCAAATAAAAAGTTGTGACAGAAGAATAAACTTTAAAATATTTATATAATATTTTTCTTTTATCAGTTCTAGGTCCCGTTCAAGATCTTATTCTCCATCTCATAACAGAGAAAGGAACCATCCGAGAGTGTATCAGAACCGGGATTTCAGAGGTCATAATAGAGGATACAGGAGACCGTATTATTTTCGTGGCCGAAATCGAGGGTTTTATCCATGGGGCCAGTATAACCGAGGAGGATATGGGAATTACAGGTCAAACTGGCAAAATTATCGCCAAGCGTATAGCCCTCGTAGAGGGAGGTCACGCTCTCGTTCACCCAAGAGAAGGTCTCCTTCACCAAGGTCTAGAAGTCATTCTAGAAATTCTGATAAGTCATCTTCCGATCGGTCAAGGAGGTCTTCCTCTTCCCGGTCTTCCTCAAATCACAGCCGAGTTGAGTCATCCAAGCGTAAATCTGGAAAGGAGAAAAAGTCATCTTCCAAGGATGCCCGGGCATCTCAGGCTGCAGGAGATAATCAAGGTGATGAGGCTAAGGAGCAGCCTTTTTCAGGAGCAGTGGCTCAAGATGTCAAGGCATCTGAGGGATCAAAACCATGGCAAGATATGACCACCTATGGCACAAGTTCAGCGTCAAGAGCTTCTGTGTCTGAACTCAGCCCAAGGGAACGCAGCCCTGCGTTAAAAAGCCCTCTCCAATCTGTTGTGGTGAGGCGTCGTTCTCCTCGGCCAAGCCCATTGCAAAAGTCGAGCCCTCCGCTGTCCAACCCACCACAGATGAGCTCCGCTTTACAAAGCGGCAGCACCTCCTTTCAGGCAGGGTCTCATCAGAGCCCCTTTGAGCATGGCTCAGCGGGTTTGAGCCCAACAAGGAAGAGCCCGGTGTGCAAAAGTCCAACACCAATCGGTTCGATTTACAGTACGTCTCAGAAGGAGGAAACCACAGCTCCTGGAGGAGGAGCCTTCTCGAAAAGGCAAGTGATACGTTGGTTGTGCTGCGGTGTTTTTTGGCAGGACAGCTCGCCCGTGTGGGCGCTCCCCAGGAGCACTGCGAGGCCCTCGGTGCGTGCGCAGGCCCCAGCCAGAGCCAGGCCCCGGGCTCTGCGGGCTGCCAGCTCGTTGGGCCTGGTACTGCCTGTAATTACAGAACGAAATACTGACCTGGCCCTGTGTTGTAGAAAGCTGGGGTTTGTTTTCTGACTTGGATAGTTCTAAAGATCGCGTAGGTCCCCTCCAAAAATGTTCATAGCTCGTGAACGCTTGAAGATGTGCCCGATGAGACTGTCTAGCAACCTGACAGTGAGACTGGGAGCTTGCATTTCTCAGTTATTTACTTTTCAGTTAAAGACACATTTTTAGCATTGCATTCTTGAACTGCATTAGATACTATAAATTAGCAAAACTTAATTAAACCTTACTGCATGTCCTGCTGCAAGCAGCCTAAGGCAGGTGTAGTTGCAGTGCTTGTGCATGTGGTTAATATGAGAAACTAAAGCACCGAGATCGTCGCTGAAGCGAAGACACTCTTCCACACAGAAGGCAGCAACTTCCCATGTTTCTGTTTGCTGGGTTAGTCCCCCGCAGATTCGTGCGTGAAGGTGGCACTTTCTTTTAAAAGATACGGTAGCATTCACAAGTGCTTTTAAATCTCTTCTGCATTATTTTTAAAGTTATTTTTGAACGGATTCTGTATCAAGGATGTCTGAAATTTAAAAAAAGAAAAAAAGAAAAAAAAAAAAAGCTGTAACTCTTGTTTGGGCTTTCCAAAGCACTGAACTAATGTCCTTGGGCTTTATTGCTGTTTCCTCAAAGCCAGGGTTTTGCTTAATGAATGCTTTAAAACGTAGTTTTGATGCTTTAAACTAGCTAAATTGTTCTCACTATAGAAGTGTTTTGTCTTCTCCCAGCAAAATAAATATTCTCCTCTGTTAACCTTTTTGCTTTTATTTGTATTTACAGTCTGTCATGAAATATTTAGCTTACCTATGAAACTTGCATCCAAAATTTGAAGTAGCTTTTGAGGCTTTTATTTCCAGTGTTGTTTAAAGCAGAACAGCCCAGTTTGAAAGTTTTGATGTGTTGTTCTCCTGAACCAGGTTTGTAAGTAAATAAACCGATTGGGTAAGATGTTACTATTTTCCTTGAAATGAATCTGTGGGTAAGCTGTTTTTAGTTGTTCTTAAGCCTCATTTCATCAGTTCTGCATATCCATTTTCTTTTACATTTGATGAATTTATTGAGAACTAAAAGTCTAAATCCAGGCTGAGTAATCTGATTTACATTTTAACTATTTTAGGGCCTAGAGACAGCTTTCTGTACATGCATAGCTTGGTGTTCTCTGAAATTTGTCTGCTTTCAACCGAAGTATTAACCTCTTTGGTGTTTAATAAGAGAACTACTGTAATGTCTGTTTTATGAACAGGTATCTGGAAGAGCAGAAGACTGAGAATGGGAAAGACAAAGAACAGAAAATAACAAATGTTGAAAAAGAAAAATCAAAAGAAAAAGGGAATTTCTCTGAGTTGGGATCAACAGATGGAAAGGCAAAATCTGACTCCTACGCATCCAAAGCTGACTCCGAGAAGGGATACCGCGGCAGCCAGTCGCCCAAGCGCTACAAGTTCCGGGATGACTTTGACAAGCTAAAGGTCCCGGAGTTCCACAAGGAAGGTCATTATGGCAAAGAGGAAACAGATGAGCAGGAAAAGAAAGATAAGGCAAAGGGCCGAAAAGATTCGGAATTTGATGATGAGCCCAAATTTATGTCTAAAGTTGTAGCAACTTCAAGTAAAAGTCAAGAAGAGGATAGGCCAGGAAAATGGGAAGGTGTGGTGTTCTTGCCACCTGGAAAAGAGAAGCAGAGAAAACCTGATGAAATGGAGGAGGAAAGCTATTCTGAAAGATCAAAAAAAGAAGAGAGGCCAGCGTCCAAGAGAGCTGAACCAGGTCACAGGGGGTTTGTTCCTGAAAAGAATTTTAGAGTGACCACTTACAAATCGAGCCAGGAAAAAAGTTCTTCCCCCCCACTGAGGAAGGCTTCTGAGGTAAAGGAGAAACCAGGCACCAAAGTAGAGGGGCTAGCTCCTGGCAAATCCTCCTTTTCCATTACTCGTGAGGCCCAGGTCAATATTCGAATGGATTCCTTTGATGAAGATCTTGCACGGTAAGTATTTGCTATTTTTTGAGAAGTCTAAATGGTGAATTTTTCCTGTTTTTCTTTCTGAGATCCTCATGAACTTGCAAAATGTAAGGAAGGTTAAATAATATTGCATCACAGTTTGCATTTTTTGGAGACAGAGATTAATTGTAATACTTGTGTGACCCTTTTTTTTTTTTTTGTGGTGGGAGGTTAGAGGGATTACCAGTTTGTGGATGGTGAAAGTACAGCGTGAAGGTTAAACAACTCTTCCTAATGTTTCCTACAAGTAGATGTAAGATCAGTTCAGAATGTAAATGTTTCTGCATCAGGTTCCACGCTACACCGGGCTCTGGAAAGAGAGGGGTACTCAGTGGCTTCTTGCTGCTAGAAGCTTAGTGGTACGGTAAAGTTACAGCACAGCTTAAATGACATTTGATTCTCTGGAGTGTGTTTAAGTACTCCTTTTTCTCAGCATAGCATTACTTAAACTCTAGGACGCTCTGAGAGCCGCTTCAGCGTTGCTTCAAGAAATCTTAAGACAGTAAAAAGTTATTCCAGAAAATACGTTTGTACAGCGGTAGCCAGTAAGTGTTAATATGCTCTGCGGGGTGTTAGAGGTAGTCTAGAACTTAGGAACGGTAGCAAAAGATCACAGCCAACTAGTGGTGTAAGAACAGGCCTGTGTTTCACAGGATGTCAGGGTTTAATACCCGCACAGCCCTCCGCATTGAGAGTAACAAGTGACCTGAGTTGTTACAGTAACCTAGGTCAGTGTATTTTAGAGATGTTTAAATAAGTGTCCTGCTCGTGCTATTGAATGTTCTTAGGTGCCTTCATAATACTACATTAAAAATGCAGCCAGCTTCCAACTTCTGAGACATAAGTCATCTTAAACTGCTTCCCTTTACCCTGTTTTTCTATTTCATGTGGTCTGTTCTTCTTCTAGCCCAAGTGGCATACTGGCTCAGGAACGCAAGCTGTGTCGCGACCTTGTGCACAGCAACAAAAAAGAGCAAGAATTTCGTTCGATTTTCCATCACATTCAGTCTGCTCAGTCTCAGCGAAGCCCTTCTGAACTGTTTGCTCAACACATAGTGACTATAGTCCATCACGTAAGAGGTAGGTCAGAAGTCTGTGTATGCTCAGATGAAGGTTCACTCCTCCCTTGCCCAATTAAGTAGGTTTCCTGCACTCTAGTTAATGCCCAAAGAGTTGTTTTCCAGCAGATACGCCAGAGAGAAGAGCAGCAGCCCCATCATGAGTCGTCTTTATTTACATAAAAAACTTCTCTTCTGGAAAGGCAGAAGAGACGCTCTTGTTTTACCTGAGCAGTGTTCAGAGAGACTGTGACTTGGAATTTGTGTATTCTAGTGAATTTGTGACTCACTTGAATAAATTGTTGATTTCAAGAGTGAAACTGGAATTTGTCAGCAGCATTAGTCAGAGCTCCTCCCCAGTGTGCTTCACGTGTCCTGTCTCTGAATTTGACCAGGACTGATGTGCTTTGAATTTTTGCAAAAACTGTATTAATATTTTGCATTGTTTCCTTAAAACCCCCAACAGAGCATCACTTTGGGTCTTCAGGAATGACACTGAATGAACGCTTTACCAAATATCTAAAGAAAGGAATGGAACAAGATGCAGCTAAAAACAAAAAGAGCCCTGAAATCCACAGGTTGGTGCCATTAGACACTGTCTTAACCCTTCAGGGGTATTTCAGATATCCTTGTCTTAAACTCTGGAATAATTCAAGTATATAACTAGCTTCAGCAAAAAAAATGGAAAAGTATGGAGAGTTTTAAGTACCTGTGGAAATACTGGTCTGCTTTACGTGACATTTAAATGACATTTGATCTAAAACCTTCAGATTCTTCTTACAAGCAAGATTATGTCTGTGTACTTTCTTTTAGGAGGATAGATATATCTCCCAGTACTTTTAGAAAACATGGATTCTCTCAAGAGGAAACGAAAAGTTCCAGGGATCCTGGCTTCAAGGTGAACTGTTACTCTGACTAGTTTAATTCAACAAAATGAGTGCATTGGGCATGAACTTAACAGTGATGTTTTTGTTTAAATTACTCTCTACTTAAGTTTGTGTTTTTCTTTTAAGGATGGGCATAATTCTAAAAATGAACTACAAAGGGTTAATTTTTATTAAAAATGTATCAACAACCTTTGTGAAGTGGTTAGACTATGGTAAATGACCCCAAAGTCAATTGAGGTGAGCTTGAGAAAAAAGAGAGGATTTTTGGAACAAGTGCCCATGATGAGAGAAGAGACTTTTTGTGATATTTTTCTGCTTGTAAGTATTATTAAATCAATTGTATACATGCGATATTTCCAACCATGTTTTCAAAAAGACATGCATGTCAAAAAGAGGAAAGTAAAACTAAATACTTATCTAAACCAAATACACTATTAAGCAGATGATAAATTTTGTTCTAACAACTTACTGTACCATTTCTGTTGATTGCTGTTACTTTAACATTCAGCACTTGTTTTAGTAGATCCAGACCATTTGGAATTTAGTGTATTAGCTTTTCTGAGTAGATGAATGTTAAGCCATTGCGCTCGCTGTAAACAATCATAAAAATGGCTTAACGTAAAATGTTTGGGATTTTAACCTTTGTTTATTCACCTTCATACATATTTACGTTGAACGTTGAAGAGATTTTAAACAGTCCTGCTGAAACCTTACTTGTTTCATATTTGTTTTCGATTTTTTCCAAACACACTTATGGCTTGACATGGACGATGGTGAGATGGATTTGATGGGCCTGAACTCTGAGCATCAGCTTGGCAGAGTGTGTTATAAACGTGGTTTCCAAACAGCTCGCCAGCCTTCCGTGAAACAGACGTGCCCTCACAAACCCCAATAGGTGTTTGCTGTACCACATAAGGGAGCTGCTGCTGATTTTGTCACTTATCTGTCATCCATCGTGTTGGGAGCAGTTTTATTCTCAGAGTAGAAATTAAAGCTCTTTGCCTGGGGAAAGTAGAAGAGCAAAATACCAAAACAAAACGCCTGCTCTCACTCCTGCGTTATTTGACATAATTATTTAAACAAAAAAGTGTTTAGAAACTCATGTAAGTAAAAAATTTAATAGCTAGAGAATTACTAATCCTTTTGTATTTAATTCAAGACGATTAATATGATGTATGTTGCATATCAAGTCATACAGTTCCCGAGATTAGTGTTGTGTAAATGCAGTAGCAGCCGCTGAGCGCAGCCGTGGAGGCTGTGTGTTGTTGCTAGCACCATCGTGTACAGCCTGCCCGCAGACGTGCTGCTACTCGGGTCAGTGTTTGTCAGAGCCACAGCCACTGTCAGTTTGCTGCTCCTGTGTGTGCAGTCAGCAGAATCTCATCCAGGTACCACTGGTCTTAAAGTATACGCAGGTAACACAGCTTCTCATTTTCCAAAGAAACTGTCTTAATCCATTATTTCAATAGCAATTTCAGTAGAATTCAAAGCAAGCATTGCCAGATTTTTTTTAAATTAGCAATGTAAAAGGAAAAAAAAAAAAATCTAGTTGTTGAGTGTTTTTCCTACAGCCGGTTGGTTTTTGCTTTGTGAAACACCGGGGTCAGCTGGCACTAGGCTTGCTGGGATTGTGTGGAGAAACGCATACTTCATCCGTGGTGACTTCCCGGCGTCTTCCCCGTGGTGCTTTCCAGTCGCGGGGGAAGGAGTGCCACCGGGGACGTCTGCCACGCAGTAAATCGTCTTGACAGACGTAGTAAAGGCTGCGTATCGCTGGGATGTCGGTGTTCTCCCAGATGCGCTTGGTTGCTGCATTTCAGTGGCCTCCATCTTGTACCACTTTAATCAGTGATCACTGTCTTGGGGATCTCCAAGCAGCAAGCAGCTTTTGCTTCTCCTTAAGTCCTGTTTCCAGACCTGGTGATTAAAATTCCTCCCACTCTGCTAGCTGATGTCTGTCAGCAGGACAGCGAGCATGCTGCTGTTCAGTAACAAACGTCCAGGGGCTGTTAGACATTTTTGACATGCTGTAGCTGTGATCCATAATCAGTTGGATTGGATTTCCGAGTTGCTCTCATCTCTCACTGGCTGTGGTATATACAGTGTGTCAGCTTCTGTGTTTCTCCCTCCCCTATTACCAGGCTGTTTATCCTAATGCTGTTTAAAAGCAGAGAATAGAAGTTAAAAAGCAGTGATCTTAAAAAGCAGTAGGAAAATTGAATTCTGAGAAATAAACACTTATTTAATAGTGTATTAGTTTTACATCTTAAAATGGATTATTGATTAGTATTCAGATAAATTCCTGTTCTCCAGAAGTCTGTGCAGTCAATAGCAAAGTAATGGTGCTGAGCTAGTGAACTGTAAACCTTTGTATTAAACTCTCCCTCTTCCCTGCGTTTGTAGGCTGAAGGGAAATATAAGGACGACCCTGTTGACCTGCGCCTTGATATTGAACGCCGTAAAAAACATAAGGAAAGAGATCTTAAACGCGATAAATCCAGAGAATCAGTGGACTCAAGAGATTCAAGTCACTCAAGGGAAAGATCAACTGAGAAAACGGAGAAAAGTCACAAAGGCTCAAAGAAAAAGTATGTAGGAAACCTAATAGCCATTTCCTTCTGCCTTTCCTATTTCTGCTGTTAAGGTTGGAGACGACATCGTGTACCTATAGTTGTACACCTTGTGACATAAACTCCTGCAGTGGCGTGAATTATTCCTCTGCGTGCCATCTTGATATCATTATATCTATCTGAAACACTAAATAACTGTTAAAGGTAAATGAGAAGGCTCCATGTGTCAGAACGGGTGAGTCACTTTTCCTTGTTCCTGTTGTGTTACAGAGAATAGCCAGGTTTAAATGACTCTGTTAATTTAATCCTTTTCTATTAGCTTAGCTTTCCATTTGACTAAAACTCTGCAGATGCATGCTTATCTCATAGTCGATGGTGTAAACACCTTAGAAGCAACAGGTTCTCCCTGGAGAAGACTTGGGATTTGTGTTCGGTCTGCGTGTTGTAGCTGATCCTGAGCTCTTCCTGCGGCCCTTCCTTTTCGTAGTAGGAAGGGGAGAGCGTTGCACTGACAGGGAGTGATAAAGAAATGGTTCTGTAGCAAACAAGTCACAACAGTTACTAACCCTGCTGGTGGCCTACTCGCCTCCATTTCCTATCACTCACCTCCATTTCCTATCACTGAAACAGGAAACACCGACGGGTACGTGAGAGATCCAGATCCAGTTCGTCATCTTCACGGTCCTCTCATTCAGTCAAAGCGGAGGAATATCCCGAGGAGACTGAGGAGAGGGAGGAAAGCACCTCAGGCTTTGACAAGTCCCGGCTTGGGACTAAAGAGTTCACTGGTCCAAATGAGAGAGGAAGAGCTCGAGGGACCTTTGTAAGTGTCCTCCACCCCCCTCCCAAGTATCAGTTCCCAAAGTGCCCCAAAAGTGGCCGCTGTGCATTGCTCTTCCGCAGTTAAAGCATACCGAAAGGAGAGACCCCAAAGACACTGTCTGGTTGTGGATGATGAGCCAGAATATGATTTCTGCAGGTGTGGAGCACAGACCAGGGTGCTGAGAATATAGTCTGGGCAGTTGAACTCAAGATGTACGGAGCAGAATCAAGCCTGGAAGCTTTTGTGCATTAGTAATTGCTGAGCAACCCCGCTGGGCAGCGCGATGTCGGCTGGGGTTAGGCTGCCGACGTGACTCATCTGGTCAGAACTGCGCTCGCTGCCCGCGGTTCTGACGCCTTAGTTGCGTAGATGTCTTACGTGCGTATTGTCTGTGTCAGGTGCTTTCTCTTGGGTGCTCTGGAAATGCCTCTACGTGATCTTAAACAGCTTTATAGAAACTGTGACGTGCTGTGTGATCAGATGAGCCAGAAAACCCCAAAATGTACTGAGCTCTAATGCGAGGTTAAAGGTGTTCTTGGATGGTTAGAGAGGTGATGTTGTGTCTCTTGGTAGCCCGGGGAGCTGTCTGGGGGTGGGAGGGCGCTGCCACTGCAACAATTTTATTTTTCTTCTGTGTTTCGCTGTTGCAGCAGTTCAGAGCAAGAGGGAGAGGATGGGGCAGAGGCAACTTTTCAGGCAACAATAACAGCAACAGCGGCGGCAACAACGACTTCCAGAAGCGAAACAGAGATGAGGAGTGGGATCCAGAGTACACACCTAAGAGCAAGAAGTACTACTTGGTATGTGTCTGAAGTGCTGAAATGTGTATGTACACTCCAGGTATATCTGCTCTTGAATGCTTTAGAGGTGAGAGCGCCAGCTGTCTGTAATCCACCAGGTTAAGGCTTCATGTGACACTTCTTCACAAGAAGCTCCTGACTCCTGACTAAAGGGAACTTGTTTCTGTTCACTGTAGAGTGGTTTGCCGTTAAGTGAAATCCTGCAGGCCAGTTAGAGAGCACATGTTTCCCAGTGGTGTGGCAAACGCAGCTCAGAGCTGTTAGTCTGTGTTGCAGATGGCCTCTGTTTCTTGGTTCTTTATCCCCATAAAGCGTCCAGCTTCCTGGGTGGGTCAGTTCTGTTCCTTTTTCTGTGGCGATGGCAGTCTGCCACGCCAACAGGCATTAGTCTGGGAGAATCCTGTCTGACTGTTCTTTGAAAAAGGGGTAGTTAAACAGACACTAACTCATTCTTTTTCTTCCTGATTCGGAGTACTTGAGATCCCTAATCTTTTTGTTAAATAATACAGTGTTGCGGTCTTGGACCTCAAACAAGAAACCCTTGATTTTTTTTTTTTTTTACTGCATTTTTCTCTGATCTCATTGAAGGCAGAATTGTAATTTTTGGGGGGTATCCAGTCTCTGTGCTGCACTTTACATACAGAAATGGATCAGTTTGAGCCCGGTGACGTGGTCTGTGTCAGCTTGTACCACCTGCATCTGCTTTAGCTCACGCAAAGCGTTCTGAAAGCGGCGTGTGTTACTAAAGCCCCTGAGTACCAGCAGTAAGGATTGAAGCTGCCAAAGTGGTTTGACTGGCAAGAAAATAAAGGGGAAATGTGTAGAATATCTAAATCGTGGAGTTGCAGGACCAGCCATGGCGCTCCCTTCCTAGACACCCGTCCCCTGCCTGCCCCTAAAGATTCGGTAGGGAGCTTCCTGTCAGCGCGGGCAGCGATTGTACGTCCCTGCCTTCATCGCCTGTGCTTCTTCCCCAAACCCAGCCAGCTTTTCTCTTTAGCTGGCAGCGTTCACTGTGGCACAACGCGGCCGTCCGGTTCGTGCTGCCCGGGCGTGTGCCGCGAGGGTTTTCCCGCTCTTGCCTCGCGAGTGGTCGGTCTGCTTGAGCTGATGTCGTCGGCTTCCTCCCCGCAGCACGACGACCGGGAGGGCGAAGGCGCCGACAAGTGGGTGAACAGAGGCCGCGGTCGGGGCGCTTTCCCCCGAGGAAGAGGTCGCTTCATGTTCCGAAAGTCGAGCACCAGCCCCAAGTGGGCTCATGACAAATTCAGCGGAGAAGAAGGAGAAATCGAGGATGACGAGAGCGGCACAGAGAACAGGGAGGAGAAGGACACCTTGCAGACGACGGCTGAGTAGCCGCAGCGCCCACGTGTTGGCGAGAGCCCTGGCAGGAGGGAAGGGGCTCGGCACAACGCTGGGGCTGGAGGTTGTCAGGGCGATCCTCAAGTGCTGAGCAGAGCCCTGGAGAGGAGCTCTGAAACTACCCCGAAGTTAACTGCATTTCCAGAGTTCAGCCTCCCTAAGTGTGGACTAGAACTGATCGATCATTTACGCTTGGATCCACTCGTGGAGTCTATCTTCCCAAAGACTTCCCCTCTGGACTGCATAAGGTCAAGTACAGGGTGAGATCCTAGATTTTCTCTCGTCCGTGACCTTACCGAACGGTCGGTTAATCTTTTGGTAACAGGCTTTGAAGACAATGTGGATTTTGGTTTGTGCCCATCTTAACCCGCTAGTCTTGGCATTTTTGTTTCTCTTTTATAATTTGAAATAGTAAAGGTCAGGATTAACTCGCCAGTTCAAATTTTTCTCCCCTGTTGTGTATTCAATTTTTTTAAATTCATACTCTACTTATTTTAGGCCTTTACATATGTAGTAACATCAACTAAATGATAATTTTGGAAACTATTTTTGGTTCTTATAAATAAGAAAACAATGAAGCATGTGAATAAACATCTAAATGTTAACTTGTTGGGACCAAACTGCTATGATTTTTTTTTAAAAAAAAAAAAACCCTTTTTTTTATGTAACAGTTGAGTTTAGGGCCTTTTAAAAATGATTGTTTTCCTTTTATGTTGAAAGTTAACAGAATTAGCATGGTTTAAAGAAAAAAAAAAAATGACACCCTACTTCTCACCACTGTTTGTGTACACTGTTAGGCCTGGTGTGTGCTGGAGCCCCAAACTGCTTGTAGGCATTTTGTGTATCCTCTTTGCAGCTGGTCGTGAACTTGAGTGCTCTTTCCAAGGTAACATAGTTTTCTAAGAAACTTCAGAATTCTACTAGGTTAAAAATATAAAAGGAGATGAGAATTTTTCAATATTTTTTATTAATCTTTTTATAAAAACAAAAGGCAAATCCCTCCTGTGCTGGTTAAGGACGGCCGTTATGATGTATTTCTTTTTATCTTCTACTTAAAAATATTCTGAAGAAGTTTGCGAACAGTTCCCTGGCTGAGTCAGTGAGCCTTCGTAGCCGGAGAGGCATGTGCTGCAAAGACACCGCTCTCCCTCTCTGCCTTCCCCTCCCCAGGATTGCTGTGCTGTTTCCCCACACACACCGACTAGAGTTTGGTTTGTTTTGACTTGAACAGTTCCTGTTTAGCAAAGCCCTGAAGTTTGTTTATGCAAATAAAATACAATAAAAGAAGTAGTAGGTGTAACTCTGCTTTGTTCTGTGTCCTGAGTCAGGGGGCTCCTGTTTCAGACGCTTGTGAGGCCTGAAGAGCCGAGCGGCCGTGGCGCTGCGGGAGCCTGGTGGGCAAAGTGGCTTTAAACCGCGCTGGCCGGGGCCGGGGAGCGCCCAGGAAGGAGGAAGCTCAACCTGCTGCCCCCGGGGCTGCCCCGCTGGTCCAGGGCAGCAGTTGCCCGAAGCTACTCCCGGGGCCGAGCACAGGAGGTTCCGTTTTCGGCCGCTCTCCAGGTGGGACCGTGGCGCTCGGCACAGAGGGGACGTGTGTGGCCTCTGGCAGCCCACGGGCAGGGACAGGCTCTGCACGGGGGTTTCCTTGAATTGCTGCAGCCGCAGGAGCCAGCAGCACCCGGGTATTTGTTTTACCCTTGGCCTGATGCGCTCTCCACCTTCTAAAAGCACCAACTGCTGGTTTTTAAGCCCCTTTGTGTTAACAGCAGCTGTGGGAGGGGGGTGACAGCTGCCGGCCCCCTTCCCCAGCCCTGCTGCCCGCGGGGTTTGTGTCGCCCGTGAACCGGCTCCGTCGTGCTCAAACGCCAAACTGCTGGCGCAGAGTCGCGGCTTCAGGCAGCCCGAGCGAGTAAATGCTTTTCCCTCGCTCCTGCCTGATGTCCGCGGGGGGACGCGGGAGCAGCCGCCTCCCTGGTGAATTCTGGCGTCGGCGCTGCGGGGGAGCGGCCCCCGCCGGGTCGGTTACCGGTGTTGGCCAACAGCAGTTGGGACAGTGGTGTGGGTTAACGGTTCGTGTTTCCCTTTGCGCCTGAATTTGAGCCCTTGAGCCAAAGGGCGCCTGGTGCCATCGGCAGAGGGGCCAGACCCAGGGAAACGCATGTTCCCTGCGCCCCGGCCAAAACCTTGACACCCCCCCCCGCTCTTGGCCTTCCCTGCCCCGTGCTGACCCTCGGGCCCCCGCCCTGCTCCGGAGCTCAGCAGGGCCCAGTCAAATGCGTTTGGTCTAAGGGGACGTTCTTGCTGTCAGCCTGGGGCCAGCGCTGGCCAGGACCAGCCCCTCTGGCCCCACTGCTGCGCTCCAGAGGGACCTCGGCAGCATGGCCACCCCGGCCCTGTGCGCTGGCGGTTTGTGGGTTTCAGCCCCTCTGTGGTTTAGGTTTCACTTCCCCCTCCACGCTGGAGGTGACAGACGCGCAGCGGGACGCGGGTGGCTTCGAGCCGCTGTCCAGGGCTGGCTGCGACTCGGGCCTTGGCGCTTCGCTCCGGGCTGGGCCCCCTGTCCCGGCCCTGCCCGCATCGGCCTGTGGCTCAGGTAGGGCTGGGCCACACCGTGGGCTGCCTCGGGGGGCTGGTGCTGGGCAGAGGGGCTGTGGCGGTTCTGCGGGAGCTCGGGGGGCTCACGGCGCCTCACTGCGCCTCACCGCGCCTCCCCGGCTCTCGGAGTGAGGCAGGAGCGCTGGGAGAACCGTGGATCCCTCCGCGCTCCGCTGTGGCAGCCGGAGTTGGCTGCGTCTGCCAAACCCACCCTGGACTGCAGCCTCGGGTCTCCTCGGAGGCCGGTGCCAGGCAGCAGCAGCAGCCGCCCTGCCCGCCGGGGTCCCACGTGTCCCTGGTGCCAGCTCTGCCGGGGGGCTGGTCCCACCATCGCTGAGCTGCGGTGAAGCTGCAGCAGCGGTGCCGCGCTGGGCCCGGCTGCATTGGGGGCCGCAGGAGCAGCTCCCCGGGGACACCCCAGCCACAGTCCGGCTCAGACGCAGCAGGGAACCCCCTCCTGCTCTCGCAGGCGCCCACCCTGAGGCCGAGGCCGCGCTGAAGCAGATGCCCAAGCCCTTCCCAGTGCCGGAGGAGAAGGTGGGTGGGGGGCTCCGTGCTGGGGGTGGCTTGGGGGGACACAGGGCTCAGCATTCGGTGGGTGCTGCCGGGGCTGGTCCCCAGCTTGGAGCCGGGACCCTTGTGCCGCAGCAGGTCCCCTCGCCCGCAGGCAGAGCCGTGGCCGGTGGCGCAGCGCCCGGCACCCCTTCTGCCGCTGGAGCTGGGTGAGTCACCCCTGGGGGGGCTCCCGCTGGGCGCGGGGTGCTGAGGGGACCCGGGGAGGAGCCAGACCCTGCGAGCCCCATCCTGCCCTTCCCACGCAGACCAGGAGCCGCAGCTCTGCCGGGCCCTGTTCGACTACACCCCGGAGCTGGCGGATGAGCTGCCGCTGCGGCGGGGAGATGTCGTCCGGGTCCTCAGCAAGGTGAGGGGGTGCGAGGACGGGGGGTGACCCCGAGGCTGGTCCCTGGTGCGACGCCTGCCCTGCCCGCAGCGCACAGAGGTCGAGGGCTGGTGGGATGGGCAGTGCCGGCACCGCAGAGGGCTCTTCCCCAGCAACTTCGTGGAGCTCCTGCCAGCGCCGGTGCCTGCGGTGAGTCAGGGCTGCGCTGGGGCTTGTGCAGTCAGGCCCTCCCGTGTCTGTGGCGCTGGGCTGTGCCAGTGGTCCCTGCCTGCCCCCGTGCCCCGTCCTCACCCAACCCCGCTCTCCTGCAGCTGAAGCCGGCGATGCCATCCTGGGATGCGGAGTCCGGTGAGTCCGGTCATGGCGGCTGTCCGGCCCCGGGGGCCTCGGTGTCCCGCCAGGACGGCCGGCCGGCCCCACGGCCGGGTGCGAGGTGGGTTGGGGCAGCCAGGGGACCGGCCGTGCCGGGGGGCAGGAGGAGCCCCGTGGGGAGCAGGGATGAGGCGTGGACCAGCACCGAGGTGCTCTCTGCTTCGACTTCCTTCCCAGTGCGGAGCCGATTTCCTCCGGCATCACGTGCGCGGTGTGGGGCCGTGGCAGCCGGGGGAGCCTGGCACGGCACCGCTCAGCACGGCCTCGTGGGCAGCCCCACGCCGGCAGGTAGGATGGAGCGGCCGCGGCCCCGGGGCTCCCGTGCTCGGGGAGCATCCTGGCAGCTGCACCGGTGTCCCGGGAGCTGCCGAGGAGGAGCGGGGGCTGCCGGAATGCCGGACAGCTCTGGGCGCCATCAACCCTGTGCCATGGGGAGTGATGGAGCCCCGGGCCCAGCAAAGCAGCTCCCCGCACCTTTGGGACCAGGCACCCTCGTCCCTGTCCTCATCCCTGCGGCCTTCGCGCCTGCACCCGTCTCTTCGGGCAGATAAAACCCTCGGCACCTGCGAGGCCGCCATGGCGGGGGCTGTGCTGGTGGCGGCAGGGACCAGGCGGCCCCAGGGCTGCTGGCCCACCATGGGGACAGGGTGGTCCATGCGCCGGTGCCCCGTACCCTGCTCTGCCAGGGGCCCATCCTGGTGGGACCCCGGGGCTTGGCAGCAGAGGGATGCTGCTGCACCGTAGGCGGTAGCAGGACGGCATCCTGCCTGCGGCACCATGCTGGCGCTCAGGGGGAGGTTTGCAGTCGCTTGCTTTGCCGCACACAGAGGAAGCGCCGACCGCAGCAGGGCTGGGTGCAGGGTTTGGGTGCAGGGCTGGGTGCAGGGATGGGCACAGGGCAGGCAGGAGGGGTGGCTGCCCCTGACCCAGCAGCCAGGGCCCTGGGTAGAGCCGCCATGGGGCTGGTCGAGTCCTGCTGAGTGTCGCTGCCAGCCCTGGCAGACGTGGGAGCTGGTGCTGGAGGGACCCGTGGGTGCAGGTGCACCATGGGGTGATGTTTCCTACTGGTCCTGCCTGTGGGTGCCCCCTCCCCAGCACCCCCTGGTGTCCCACACATGACCCTGAGCTTGGGGGGCCCTGGCAGGAGCAGGGTGTGGGGATGGGGGGGGTGTCAGGGATGGGGTGGTCCCTGGAGTCCATGTCCTAGCAGGGTGGGGGGTAGAGGGGGCTGTCCTGTCCTGTCCTGCCCAGCTGAGGGGTCCCTGGGAGAGGGGCTGTAACGAGGGTCCTTCCCCCCGCGCCTGACGAGCCCCTTTGCTCCCCGGCAGCCTCTAAGACAGCGAAGGACGAGGAGGGGGAGCCCCCAGGTGAGTCCCTGGGCTGGGGCTGGAGACGTGCCTGGGGCAGGTCCCTGGTGCCGGGGCACGGCCAGGCTCCCTGGCAGGAAGCGTTTCCTTCCCCACTCTCGCTCGCTGCCCCAGCCCCGCTCCTGCCACCTCCCCAGAGCTCCCGGCACTGGTGAGGATGGAGCCGGCCAAGCTGCCCCCCAGCAAGAGGATGGCTCCTGCTCCCCCTGTCCCTGCCAAGGCCAAACTGGCCCCCACGCTGGCAAGCAAGTAAGATGCACGTGGCCATGCCGGGGCATCTGGGGCTGCCGCGATGGCCCCGGGGCTGTGCCGATGTCCGTGCTCGGTCCCCGGAGTGGGGCTGGCGTCTTCCCCCTGGGAGGGCCGAGCACAGCCCGACTGCGCCGCTTCACCACCTCTGCTGTCCCCAGACCCGGCGGCCCCCAGCCCTGCGCCCCAGCTGACGCGGAGTGGGGCAGAGCCAGCGACCCAGGTGAGTGCTGGGTGCTGGCACCGGGTGCTGCGGCCGTCGCAGGGCCCTGCCCACGTGCTGACCCTCTCTCTTTGGCAGATGCTGACGGGTTCAACGCGGTGCCGGTCACCACGGCCAAGCTGAGCCACCCCACCGCCATGCGTCCCCGTGTGCCGGGCCAGCGGCCGCCCAGCCTCACCCTGGGGAGCGCGGGGGGTCCCTGCAGGGGGGAGCAGCCTCGGGGGCCGCCCCACGCCGGGCCCTGCGCCCCTCTCCCCGGCATGGGGCAGGCGCCTGGCCCACCATGGAGCACGGAGGTGCCGGCGGTGCCACGGCCAGAGGAGCAACTGGCCCTGGAGGACCTGAAGGCCGAGGTCCGGTCCCTGCACATCCTCGTGGACCTGATGCGAGTCCAGCACCTGTGAGTGGGGAGGGGGGTGTCGGGGTGCTGGCAGCGGTCGGGGGGGCGGTCCCCAGCAGCTCCTGGCCACTCGCCGGCAGGGTCTGACCCTGGCTGAGCCGTCCGCGGCGCGTTGCAGGCGGGACCTGGAGGAGATGCGGCTGGAGCTGTGCCAGGAGCGGGCCAAGCGCCAGGCGCTGCAGGTGAGTCCCTGGCGAGGGGCTGCCCCCGTGCCGTGGGGTCCCCCCCACCCCCCAACACACAACCTCTTCCCACAGGCAGAGATCGAGCGGGTGCAGAAGGTGCTGCCCTGCTAGCGCCGTCGGGGGCTGCGGTGACCCCCCCGCCGCGGGCGCTGTGCCGGTGCTGTGCCGAGGTGGCCCTTGGCCCCGCTGCCCCCAGCCTGGTTCTGCCCACACCTGGGCACTGCTCCGCGCCACGGCCCCTGGGGGTACAGAGATTGTTGAAAATAAACTATTTTGTGTACGGGGTGCTGCTGGCCTGGGGGGGGTGCAGAGGGCAGAGCCCTGGCGTGCTGTGGGGGCTGCCACATCCCTGCAGGGCTGGGCGGGGGTGGCACAGGGGGTCCCACTGTGACCGTGTGCCAGGGGCAGGGCTGCAGACTCCGCCAGCCAGTCCTGGGGCGGGGGGGCAAGTGCCCCCTGCCACTCCCTGCACCTTGTCCCAGGCTGCGATGCAGAGCCAGGGCCTGCAGCAGAGCCACCTCCTCCTCTTCCTCCTCCTCATCCTCCAGCCCCCGCACCGTTTCCCAGCCCCAGCCCCGGCACATCCTGGCCTCCAGCCACCAGCATGGGGCTGGGAGAACATCTGGAAAACATCTGGATCCTGCTGGCGCAGGGGCCTGGCCTGGGAAGGAGCTATTTTTATAAAGCTGCCGGGGAGGGGGCTGGGGAGGGGGCAGCAGGGCCCTCGCCCCCCCCCGCGGGACTGGGAGCATGGGCAGGATGCGGCCCAGCCCTGCGGGGAGCAGCCCGTGTCCCCGGGGAGCACCCACCGCCCCGAGAGCCCAGCGGGAAACATCCGCCCTGGGTCAGGGCAGTGCTGGGCCGGAAAGGATCCGGCTAATTTTAGTGGGGCTGGGGGGAGGGAATGGGCCTGGGGAGGCGGCTGTGGCCGGACCCCCCCAGCGCCGCTTGCGCCAGCTGCTGCAGGACCCCCCCGCCCCCAGCACGCTGGGCTCCAGGGAGTGTGTAACAGCACCATGTTTCAGGGGCAGGACCCCACAGCTTACACGGACGTACAGCCTGACCGTGACCCACCAGGCTGGGCTCCCTCCGGTGCCGGCTCCGAGCCCACGGGGCCAGCGGCTGAGAGTGGCAAGGTGGGCCCTGTCCTTGTCCTCGTCCCTGCAGGGCCCCGGGGCTGCTGGGCTGGTGCTAACCGTCGTACCAATGGCTCAAAGTGCGTCGTGGCCTGCAGCCACGGGGACGAGTCTGGCCCCAGGGGTGCCTGTGGCCCCAGGGTCTGGCCGGCAGCAGTGCGGGACACTCTGGGGCAGCGTCACCCCCCTCATTCTCCCGTCTCCTGGCCCCAGAGCGGGTCCCAGGCAGCTCCCGGGGGCGGCACGTTGTGGGTTGAGCTACTGGGGGGAGCTGGGCGTGGTGCCACGGCTCAGTAGTAGTGGACACGGCCCAGGGTGCCGGTGCCGGTGCCCAGGATGTCGGGCTGCCCGTTGCGCCAGATCTCGCGGATGATGCGCTCGCGCTCCTCCAGCCGCTGCGCCCGCTCCAGCTCCTCCGCCGAGGCGAAGACGTTGACGGCCAGAGCCCCGTCGCCGGGGCCGTGGCTGTCCAGGGGGATCTCGGTCACCGGCAGCAGCGATTCGGACGCTGCGCGGTCGATGGTGTCCTCCTCTTCTTCATCCTCCTCATCCTCGTCCTCCTCGTCCTCGCTGAGGTCCCTCGGGCGGGGCGGGGGGCGCGGGGGGGGCTGGCAGGAGAGGCGCAGCACCAGCAGGCACAGGGTCAGCACCAGCCCGAAGCAGACGCCCAGCACGAAGTAGAGCCCAAAGCTCTCGGGGTTGGCTGCGGGGAGAGCGGAGGGGATGAGGGACTGGCCTGTGCCAGTCACGGGGCCAGTGGTGGCCCCAGGGTCCCCCGGGACGCATCCGGGGCGGGCTCACCTCGGATGTGTGCATATGCGGCCATGCTGTTGCTCAGCAGCTCCATGTCCCGCCGGCGGCTCTCCATCCCGCGCCCGGCTGTGCTCAGCGTCTCCGGGGACGGCACGTGCTCGGCATCTGCGGGACAGAAGGGCTGAGTGAGGGGCTACTGTGGGCTGGGGTCCTTCCCGCAGTGCCCCCCCTGTCCCTTTCGGGGCCATGCTGGGGTGTGACCGTGGCCCAAGGGCTCCCCACCGAGCCCCACAGGTGCCGAACTGGAGCCGTCCTCGCTCCCGCACCCCTGTGGGACCGCGACGGACACGGCTCCTCCAGGACACCGCGTCAAGCGGCTCTGGGCTGGGCTCTCCAGCCCTGTCACGGGGCTGAGCTCGGTGCTGAGCAGGACCAGCACAGCCCTGCCAGGCTGCCCACGCCGGCAGGGCCACGCAAGAGCTGGCGCTGCCCATGCACATGCGCGTGTGCCCCCCACGCAGCCCCTCGGGACAGCGTCCCCCCCCCGCCTCACACTGCTCCCAGCCCCGTTCTGGCCTTGGCTGGTTACCGAGGGGCCAAGGACCAGGCTGGGGTGCAAAGGCCGCCAGGTCCTGCTGTGGCCCTGCAGCAGGACGGGTGAGGGGTGGCAAGGAAAAGCTGCCCTGGGAGGGGATGTGGGTGCCCTGTGCCGTCTCCTCCGTGACACCCCATGGGGTGCCTGAGGCCCACACTGGGGTGCAGGGGTGAGCACCCACCTCCTCCTGCCTGGGGACCTGCCTGGCTCCAAGTGGCCGAGCCCCAGTGCTGCTGGCTGGTCCCCACAGCCCCTCGTGACCCCCACGATGCTGGAGTGGGGCCAGGTCCCCCTCAGCAGTGGGGGGGCCATGGCCCCCAGGGCGTGGGGCTGGGCAGCACGCAGGGCAGCAGGCACGGCGGGAGGTGATGCAGCGCCCGGCCCTGGCAGGGGACGAGCTCATTTCCCAGAAACGACTCCAGGGAGGGAGGAATGAGGAAAGAAATGCAGAAAATGTGACACATCAGCAGAACCGTCCCTGGACAGTCCAGTGCTGCGGGGCTGCTGCACGTCCTGGGGCTGGGCAGCCCCTCGTGCTGGGACACCCCACACATGGCCGGCAGCGTCCTCAAGGGGCCTGGTGCCCCCCCCGGGGGTCCCGCTGTGGGGTGGGGGGTGCAGAGCCCACCATGGGGCTCCAGGGACCCCCAGAGCCCCGCCGGTGGCAGGGCTGGGTCCAGGGCCACGGAGCTGCTCAGCACCCACAGATGGGTGCCTGCAGCTGTGGCAGGGTGGGGGTCTGGGGCTGCAGTGGGGACAGGGTGTGGGTGAGCCTGGGGACGGTGGGGACAGCTGGAGGGAGCGGGTGCTGCGCACTGTGCAGGCGAGTGCCGGGCTCAACCCCCCCGCCAGAGCCCCTGGACCTCGGGGGCACCAGAGTGGGATCACCCCGGGGTAGGGGTGCGCCTGCAGGCACGGCCCCAGAGCACTCAGCCCCATGTCCCCACACCCCACGTCCCCAAACCCTGTGCTCTGCGTCCCCAAGCCCCCAGCCCTGAGACCTCACGTCCCCCCAGCCCTGCATCCTCCACCGCTGCGTCCCTGAGCTCTGCATCCCTCAGCCCCGCATGCTCGGACACTGCTCCCCATGTCCCCAACCACAACGGGGTGTCCCCCAGCTCAAGCAGGGGACAGGGCAGACCCATGACACCCCACCACGGCCATCAGGGCTGGGTGGACGCGGGGTGCTGAGGTCTTTCGGGGTGTCCTGCCCACCCCACGGTCCCCTGCGGCCCTGAGCCCTGTGGGGCTGGTACTCACCGGGGTGACGGGTGGCCCCGGAGCGGGGCGGGAAGGCAAGCGGCGGCAGGAGCCCACTGCACTTTGGCTGGAGAGAGGGAAGAGAGAGAAAGGTCTGTTTAGCATTAACGCTGCAGCAACAGGAAATAGTTTGGAGGCGGCTGGCGGTCAGCGCTCCCCGCCGGAGCCAATGGCAGCCCCGTCCCGACGCCGAGCGGGGCGCGGGGCCGGGGTTCGTCCCGCTCCCCCGGGACGCTGCGCTCGGCCCTGCTGTGGAGCCGCCCCGGAGCAGCTCCAGGCCCCATCCCGGCCCAGCGCCCGCCTGGCAGGATCAGGCCTGGCTGGGCCCAGGCCCCGGGCTGGTGCTGCCAGATGCCGGCCAAGCATCCCGGGCTCGTGGGGCTGCGCCTCGGCTGGGCGAAGCCCCGTGTGCTGCCCTGCAGGGACAGGCATCAGGGGCTCCTGGGGCAGCCCCCAGCCCCAGGGAGGTGCGGGGACGGGCAGGGTCCTGGCCCGGTCCCAGCTGTCCTGCAGCAGCCCAGGCCCCGTCACAGCCCCTGCAGCAGCTCGCCCACGGCACGCCAGAGCAGGTGGCTCAGCAAGGGGACGGTGCAGGGCAGGATGGGGCTGCAGGGCCCCAGGGGGCCACTCACAGCCACAGGGCTGTGAGCCCACCCCCACTGAACCCCCTCCCGCATCCCCCCAAGCACAGCACCCCCTGACCCCCCACCCCAGTCCCCGCAGGGTCGCTGCGCGCCGGGCTCTCGGTATGAAGTTTTATTGCCGACATGCAGGAGTAGTTTTGATGTAGTACAAAAATAATGTCTTTATACAAATCTTTTTCCTCTTTTTTTTTTCTTTTTTTTTTTTTTTTTCTTACAACAGGCTCCTTCCCACAGCGCGGCCCCTCCGCCCGCACCCCCCAGCTGCTCCTGCCCTCCCCGCACCCCCTCCTCTTCCAGTTTGAGTTAATACAAGTGTGATTTACTGGCGATGACTGGTGCGCAGGAATACTGGGTATGATACAGCCTTGCAGAGTCCCCAGAATATTGCTTTAACTTTGGGAAAAAAAAAATTAAAATAAAGAGATGGGAGCAAGACAGGAGAAAACCAGATGGAGAGAGCAGGGCCCCAGCTGGGGGTCAGGGCCCCAGGGGTGCTCAGGGGCTGGGGGGGTCCCTGCTCTGCTGCTGGTGGCACAGGGGGGTGACGGGCGCACACCGGGGTGTGCCAGGACAGACCTACCATCTTTAAAATAAATAAGGCTAAGACTTGTGGCTACTGGCTCATCTGGCTGGGGGTGGTGCAACTGTTCTAGTCTGTATTAGTGTTCACAATTCCCTGCCTGCCCGCTGCCAAGTGGCTTCGGCGAGGTCGCAGGCAGGACATAATGCCCGACGCTGCCAAGGAGGTTCAGGTCCATCCCTACGTCCCCACAAAGACACCTGGAGGTTGGCCTAGGCTAGACGCAGTCTGCGGCCCCAGCCCAGGGCAAGAGAAGGCAACAACACGCTACAAATAGATCTGCTACTGGCTCCCTGCCTGCGCTCACCGGGGTGGGAGAGCTGGCCCCAAAAAGCAGGGCCGGCCCCCACAGCCGAGGCCACAGCAGCGTTTCCTGTCCCTGCTCCCACCTCTCCTTGCACCCAGCCCGAGGCGGGCAGGAGGGCGACTGGAGCTGCCACAGGGCTGGGAACAGCTGGGAGCAGGGGAGGAGGCAACCGGGGAGCCGCTGCCTGGAGCAGGAGCCCTGGGACCTCTGTGTGAGAACAGTTCATCTGGCAAGACAGGCATCCAGTTCACAAAATGAGGCTCAGAAACAATCGTTCCTGTTCTCAGCACAGGCAAACGCTCTTCCAGTGGCATGAGGTGACAAACCAGGACGTCCTTCTCCCGCCTCAGCACCACGCAGGGATGGCAGAGGCAGCCCCAGGTTTGCTCGGTGAGGCTGGGAGGGCAAGATAAGCTGGGGAACAAATACAGTAGAGACTTCAGCCAGCCCCTTCCTAATTCTAGGCAGATTATTTTGGGAAGCTTTTTCACATTATAACTCATATATTATATCTGTACCACAACTGAAGTGTGAAAATGCTAAATCAGAATTAATGCAATTTTAACTGCACCTTAGATAAGCTACTGAAAAATAAGATTAAATCATATATCCATATGAAACTAAAGAATCAGTGAAAGGTGGGAAAGACATCAGAGGCCACAACGGGCCGAGTCCTGCAAAACCTCTGAACTGCGGACAAGATCCGATCTTTGCAGCGATCGCCTGCAAGGACGACTCTCCCCCGAGGCGGTGGCCGGGCCCCCCCGGCAGCCCCCGGTCACACCGGGCAGCCGGCGGCTGTTTGTGCCACTCACCAAGGCCTGGGTGCACTGCAGCCCCCACGGCCACCGAGGGTTAGACACCACAGCCAAACCAGGTGGCACGTTAAGGACAGAAAAAGATTTGATGCAGATGAAGGGAAGTGGGAGGTTTCAAGAAACTCTTCCTTTCGAGAAACCCCGACCAATCTAAGCTTATTCAAACCATACGGAGCGAATGCAATCAGCCGACTCGCCGTACTGCACAGCCGCGACTCGTGCCAGCAAACCAGCTTCACCCTTGGTAGTCTTCTCCTTTCCCACAGGCTTTGCTCGATCCAGAGAACAGCATGGTTAAAAAGACAAGAGAGGTAGATTACAGTCATGATTAAAAGCAGATTAGTCATCTAGGCTTCGATTTAAAAAACAGATTCCAGAAGATGCCAAGAGGTTGCTGCTTCCAAAACTAGCTTTTTCAAAAGTCTTCTCCCTCCAGAGCGAGTGTGAGTGCGTGTCCCTGAACAGAGCTCAGAAGAATTGCTACATTATTCTCCATCACGGGACACCGGTATTGCTGTTGAGCTGTAGTAGGCGACGTGAAAGGCAGACTGCAGGATGGTGCTTGTGCTCTCGGATGTGTGGGAAGCTACTTCCGAAGGTACCTCTGGGCCAGGATAGCTGCGTCCAAGGGGTTCATGGGCTGGGCGTCGTGGCCCAGGCGTCGCACCGGGGGGATGTTCCCGAACTGCCGCTTCTGTAGGAAGCTCTTGGCCTCATGCAAGGTGTTCTTCTCCTCAGCCAAGAGCAGCTGCTGTCTCATGTAGTTCTCAAACTCGTACTGTGAGCATTCCTCCGTCACCTTCACCTGCCAGAGAACCACCCGTCAGAGCCACAGCAACACACAAGGGTCCCACAGCTCTGACACCCCGAGCTACCAGAGGATAACTGGAGTCTTAAAGCAAGACCCCGACCTGCTCCCAGTACAGGCAGGACCCCCCCAGGAGTCATCGGCACCGTGAGGAACAGAGGTCTGAAGCCTCCGTGGCTCTGTCCCGACCCAGCTCATCCCAACCCTGCCAGACATCCGGAGCCTGCAGCTGTCTGAGCCCGATTCTCACATCCCCCGAGCCCAGCGGAGGGATTTCTCACAGCGACACCGACTGCGGCATCAGCACCGCAGGCAAAAGCTCTCCAAGGCTCCAAGGCTGTCCCCAGGCAGCGAGGTCACCGGCCGTCACTTCCAACAAAATACACAGGCAAGAAAACAGGATGTTTGCTCCCACCGCAGAGCTCACCGGGGAGCCCGAGCCAACACCACTCTAGTCCCCTTCCCGGCTCTCCCAGCGCACGCGAGCTCCCAGCTGTGGGCGAGGGAGCGAGCAACCCCTCCGCCAGCTCCGGGGCCAGCGAGCCCACTCCCCGGCAGCACAGCCAGCTGGATGGGGCTCCCGGTCCCAGCAGCACGAGCCTTCCCTTCCGCTGCACAGGACAGCGATGGACTCGGCCCCTCGTAGAGCAGCGGCCACAGCTGGGTCCTCCCCGCCCTCCCCTCGCCGGCTTGGGGGCCACAGGGGGCTGCTGCCTCTTTCCACCGCAGACAGACCTGGCACAGCGGCGCGGAAAAGCAGCGCTGTGGAAGGGCAAGTAGGAGACCCTACCTCTTGGGGGTTTTCAGGATTAGCCACTTGGTCATCGATGTCTGGCACCACTTGCAAAGGGCCACTCAGCGAGGACATGGACTGCCTGGGGGGAGAGCACAGCGTCAGGGACTCGGGGCACAGCCCTGGCTCGCCCACCCTTGCCCAGTGCCCTGGCCAGGGCAATCCCACCTGGCTGGCCACGGCTGGCCACCACAGCACAGCACAGAGCACTCCGGGGGGCCACACCAGCTTTTGCTACTAAAGGACACTGTTCAACATAATTTCGTACCAGGGAAATTGAATTTTATAACCCCCAGAGCTGCTTTTTTTTTTTTTTTTTAAACAGGATGTGGAACTCTAAGTTTTGCATAGGTAGGAGCAAAAACAGCCACAGCTCCAAAAATCACAGACTTTGCTGCTGACTCAACAGGCAGCACAAGAACTTTGCCTGGGCATGCTGTGCAGCACAGACAGAAGGTCACAGGCTGACAAGAGAGGGCTGCACCGAGCAAACACCAGCAGGATCCATTTCTGCTGGAGTGTGCTACTGGAATCTCATCCCAGCTGGTTTGTGCCAGGCCTGGAGTCGGATTTCCCCTCACAAGGGATCCCCACCCTGCACGTGTGTTCCCACCCGCGATGGCATCTCCTGCTCTTCCCCTCTCGAATTCTCATGCCTGCTCTTACTGAACACACAACGCAGTGCTAATTACACGCTCGCAGGACGTGTCTGTGTTTGGCTGCATCTGTTTGTACGTGTGAGATATTCCTGACCATTAGACTTTCTTTAAAAATCAAATCTGGGGAGCACAAGGGGGGCACAGCACCAAAGGCCCTCCTGTACCCCAGTATCGCTCTGTAACGCTACTGCTTTAGAGTCCAACCTTGGTCACAATGACAAGCATTTGTACAGGCCACTCCGGCCGAATCCATCAGCAGGCACCAGTGGTTGAGACGCAGGATTTAAAGAGTTTTTTGCAGTTCTCGGATCCTCCTCTGGTGTCCTGCTTGGCAGCAGTCTGCTGGCCGCAGCTGGAATAACACAGCCCGTGGCCAGAGATGCCATGTTCCCATCTCTCCTCTTGCACATACCATGATGCTATGATGGAGCTGAGAGAATCCAGCACTTCAGAAGCCGTCAGACGCTGCTGCGGGTCCAAAACCAGCAGTTTTCGGATCAAGCACACAGTGTTTTCTGAGACCCGTCCATCCCTAGCAGAGAGAGAACACGTGGTGAGCCCGAGGTGGGCCGAGGCAGCAGCAGGATGGACGTGTGGGAGCGCAGGTCAGCAACTAGAGGAGCCACCACTGCCCTGACTGAGACAGCCCAGAACTAACAGCGAGGTTGATTCCCTGTCCCTGCAGCACGGGGCCTTTCTCACCTTTGCACAAGATGTCCCAGCTCCGCTACCGCTTCCTTGGTGTCTACTGTGTGCAGTCTTTGCTCTAATTACTGCTGCGACCCTCGGGGGCTTCCAGTGAAGCCCCTCCAGCTCCAGCCGTCCCAGTAAGGCCCAGAGCACCACCCACAGAGGCACTAATAGAGGGGCCTCCCCGGGACAGGCTGTACTCACTCAGGGATGGTGTACTCGGCAGCCTTGATTTTGCGGAAAAGCTCCTGAGGTATGCTGTCGTAGAAGGGGAACTGGCCATAGAGCATGGTGAAGAGCACCACGCCCAACGCCCACATGTCACTGGGTTTTCCACGGTACGGCCGTCCTGCGAGGAGACAAAAGCAACAGCCTTTCCCACACTGACGCCCACCACCAGCAGCGAAGGCACCAGCGCAACCTCTGCGTGCCATCCTTTTTAATAAGCATTAATCAAAACGTGCAAGACTTCCCATCGCATGACGCTAAAACTCTTTCAAAAGTGCATCCTCTGTGAATAACCAAACTGTTTGTCTCCACAGAGGTGTCCTCCCCTCCCTGCAGAGCAGAGCTACCCCTGCTGAACGGCCCTGATGTGGCCCAAGAGCATCAAGAACCACTGGGCACCATGCTGGAGTTCCCACCTCACTGCCCTTCGCCATCCCCCAGCCTGTCACCATCGGGGTGCCGGCGCCTCGAAGGCTCTGTGGCTGCACCCTGCTGCGAGGCCAGGTGAGAGCAGGAGGGAGGGGAAGGGCCAGCGAGCACAGGCAGGGGGAGGCAGGAAAGAAAGCCCGAGAAAGAGAAGGGCTCTTCTGGCCACGAGCGGCGCAGGACGAACGCCAGCCTCACCATGCCGGCTGCACAGCAGATCCACGGGGAAGTGCAGACTAAAACTCTCCACACCAGCTCCGACCGAGCCCATTGAGGGGGGACTCTGCCCACGGGCCAGATCCAGCCCACGGCCACCAGAGCCTGCTGGGAAGCTGCGGAGGGCACAGGAGGAAGGTGCCTCCCCCAGGCAGAGGCATTCCCCAGAGCTGCTGCAGCCCCAGCATGGCCCCGGGAGCCGCTCGATGGAAACGCTGCTTTAAAGCCCCTTCAGTCACACAATAAATCAGCCAACAGCAGCATGTATGAGGGTCAAAAAATTAAACTCCAGTGCTGTACCACAGCATAGGACTGATGGAATGACTTCCTCTGACTCACACAGTGAGTCACTGCTGCAGCATTTGTTATTTGTACTAATTATTCTTTGCTTTATATGCTCAAAAAAAGGCACCTCTCCCTCCTCCTCCAGCTTTTCCTGCGGTGACATTTCAGCAGCCATAAAACATAAGCCATCTCTTAGCAGAAGACAGCTCCTCCTGGAGACCTAAAACAATGATTAAGTCTTCAGGCGTTTTAGCTTCCTCTTGCACAGGAGCATGAGCAATGCAGACAGAGGGATGCTCAGAGTCTGAAGGTGGTGGTGAAGCCTGGAATGTCCTCAAGTAACTTTTCCCTCCATGCCTGGAGGGGAACTGCAGACTGAGCCGTTCTGGAGCAGCGTTTTCAAGAGCACAGGACGGGGCCGTAGAGGCGCCCCAGGGGGAAGGGCCACCTCGCAGAGAGCGCGGGGCGATTGCGCTCGAAAGTCAGTCCAACATAGTCCTGAGCCAAGGCTGCGCCTTGCGGGGTCTTGGGCAGCCTCAGCTGTCAGAGCAGTCAGCAAAGACGCCTGTTCAGCGCCATGGGGTGCGTGGCCTGCAGACAGGCCAGTCAATCCACCTCCAAGAGAGCTGTTAGAAGAAACGCGGGTGCTTGCAGCCGAGCTGTGCTGGCAGGGAGGGCAGCAGGGCTGAAGGCCAGGACAGAACAGTGCCCTGGACCAGCAGGAAGGAGCTGCTCCAGGCAGCCTTTACCAGACACCAGCCACTTGAGCTGCAACTGCTCCAAGTTCCTGCAGAGCAGTTGGCTCATATCGTCCATGTGGTTACAGGGGCCTCAGGATATCCTGCAGAACAGGAAAGGCCTGCAAAAAACACACGTTCCACCTCCCCGCCTGCCTCTGCTCCCTTCCTGGCTTGGTCCTGCCCAGGAGGGAAGCAGCCTCAAACCTGCCTGGCAGATCATGACGGAAGAGCTCATCTACATTTATTGTTACTGCCTGTAAACCTGACAACAGACGTACTGAGGGGAGTGCACTGGGTCTGGAAATTTCAGGACGAGCTCCCTCTGAGGGCATTTCTGAAGTACAATAGCTTGGGATGCCATAAACAAATAACTCAGATCTTCAGCAGAGGTGTTTCCAGTATTCTAGGTGTTATTCTTGCATAAACAAATGCGACAGGCTGGCAAGGATCCTGGCTTTCACACTAGCTACATGCACATGAGCAAGCAGTGCTGCCCAACGTACTGCCGACTTGTCCGGAAAACCGTTGGTGCTGCTGATGTTCTGTGCACAGTTTCAGGCACTTTCCCACCCCCAAATGCTAGCTCGGCCCTGCAGGTGGGTAACCCTTAGGCAGTGGGGTGCACGAGGGGTGATCTTGGACTGCAATAGGCAGTTCAGCTTCATCCAAAGGGAATTTTATCTGTGCTCACCGGGAGTACTCCACAGCATGAGCTAATGCACGATAACTGGAGTCTACACAGAGATGCTCCATATGCACAGTCCCAGCTGTAAAAGCATCCTTGATGAGAAGAAAAGAAAAGAAAACCCCAAGAAATCCCCAAAATGAAGCCTTGGGTCACTGCACTGACACAGCACCACCACTGCCTGCTCAGCTATTGCCAGCACAGAAGGTAGTGCAGTAGCAGATCTTAGAGCTCACGGAAGAGAAACCTCCTGAAGTAACTAAACAGACAGAAACCACATCTGTTTCTGAAAGTCTCATGCACTGGAAACAGTTAAAAGGTGGGAGGACATGAGGGAAAGCTGTTCTCTGCCAGACTTCTGCTTAAGGCCTCTGCTGGAGACAAGGCACAGGCCAGGCTGCTGGACACAAGATGCAGCCCAGACAGACTGCTGCTCTCGCCTGGCAACATCATTCCTTTATTTTTAAGTAACTCCTCTCAGTCGGCCCAGAAGCTGCCCAGAGGGTCAACAGTTCCCTTCTGGAAGCAAGTAGCAGCTGCAGCAACTGCTCCTCTTAGTGTACGGTCTGGAGTAAACTGACAGTATGGTGGGATTTGGACCGATCACCTCTTAGGCCGAGGGATTTACCTGCAGCTTAAGTGAAGCCTCAGGAACAAGATTCAGACGTGGGACACGGAACGCCTTGTCTGCAGTCGGACTTATTTAGGAACAGGCAGGGAGCTTTTCATTAGCTTTGAAGTTCAGACTAGCCTTAAGAAAAGAGTTACACTCGCTCCTTC
Source organism: Strix uralensis (assembly GCF_047716275.1). Taxonomy (NCBI): domain Eukaryota; kingdom Metazoa; phylum Chordata; class Aves; order Strigiformes; family Strigidae; genus Strix; species Strix uralensis. The sequence continues at coordinate 7,586,246 of NC_133996.1, forward strand.
CCTCCATGCTTTCCCAGTCGGAAAACCAGACCAAGTCTCATAATTGGACCCTAATTAGGAGGCTCTCACAGAAGGCAGGTTACATATGGGAACAGAACTACATTGTTTTCATTTATTGTCAAGAGCCACGAATAAATGAAACGAGCGTAAAGAGGGGGCTGTGAACCCCCACTGAGGGCTGAAGGGGTGTGCTTACCGCTGAGCACATCTGGGCTGATGTAGGCAGGGCTCCCTCGCTGGTCTTTCAGCAGGTCATCTTCACTCACCAGGTGCTTTCCGAGACAGAAGTTTGTTATGGTTATTCGATGAGTCCTGGGGAGAATCAGAAGGCATCAGTGAAAAGGCCCATCCTGCACGAGCCAAACAGCACAGGCAGAAGTTAACATCACCACAGAGGTGTGTGTCGCTGGGGCTTTTTGGGAAGCCTGAAGTGCTGGGAAAAGACAAGTGGAGGCATGGGATCACCTCCAGCGCGAAGGGGCGGATTCCACCCACCAGCACGGCTTGAAAGACTCTTACAGGGCAACTAAGACAATCTCTTACAGCTACAGACAACGTCCACATCCGAGTGGCAGGCGTAAGCCTGGCTGTGAGCACAGGGTGCTCATGTAACTCGCCCACCTTGCAGCCACACAGCTGCCTTTTGGCCAGCCTCCTTGGAGCATCCTAGCCCGCAGCACAGCACCAGGACCCGCACGCGTGTGCTTGCTGACCATTGCAGGGCATGAGCATGTTAACAAAGTAGTTTATTTTAATTGCTGGTTCTCCCCTACGCTGTCCAACTACCATCCCTAAAAGCATCTTCTCCACACAACATTTTCTGGAAGCTGAGGGGAAATACCCTGCAGAAGGGCTGCCCCATGCCTGGCTTCTGTGCACTGTTTGCTTATGTGTCACCAGATGAGCTGCAGGACCTTTGATCAGACTCAGAACAACCACTTTTGTGTTACCCAACAATCCCACAGGAGGAGTCCGGTGGCAGTTTTACCTGATCTGCAGGACTGTTCCTCACACCCCAGTACGCAGAACGGAGAGAGCCTAATCAACACCCAAACAACCTCTGACAGAAAAGGCGAGAGCTGCAGGTACACACGACCTCTTTATTAAGATACCCTTATACTGCCCGCTCCAATTAATGAATTTTTCCAGGGAAAGTGAGCTCATTACAAAACTACCATCACATTAAATCTTCCGTGTCACTCAGATTTTGGATTTTAACGTACAACTTAAAGGATGGAGCAGAAAAACACTGTCAAGAAGATTTCTATATTCTTGAAAAGCATTACACAACTAGAGCCTGAGAGAATGAATTAACTCAGTCACAATAACCAAGAAATATTTCCAGCAAGTCTAAGAGACAAGTGAAATAAAACCAAGTGTGGGTTGGCAACGGAGAGTTGATTATTAAGACAGACAGACTTGTGTTTAAGAAGTGTTAGCTTCAACTGTCAAGAGACCTCCCTGGCTGAATAACAATCTGCAGGATTTGTTAAGGATTAAAAAGACTAAGTGTTCTAAAGGACACTAAAATGTTCAGGGTTGCTTGGCTTTATTTAGTCACTGAAATCTGATCTAATCTGTAATCATCCAACTACTGCACCGGCCAGCTGGAAAACCTGCGAGGCTTTAACATCCACATCTCACGGGGGACAACGGCTGAGGGGCCTTCATTAGCCCAGGGTGTAACGGGCCCGGTCAGGACCTCGCAGTGATACGCCGCTACCTTCACTCCAGCAGAACAGACTCGGCTCTTCCGTGAGCACGGCTGGAACAGAACGAACGTTCCTGGTCAGCCCCAACGGCGGCTCCTCTCCATGGTGATCTATTCTTACGCCTCACCCACCCTTTCATATGACTCACTGCTGTAGAGGCTACAGCTTTTCCTCAAAGCTGATGGTCTTGCTAGTAAAAAGCAAAAACATCATATGTAATACAGCGAATGGCTCCGGCAAGTGTGTTCAAAGCTTCAGATACCTCCCTCTTCCTGCTAGTGGGGGCCCCTCTGTGCAGCTCTACAGCGGGATGCTCCACTGCACACTGCCCAGACAAGAAGGGAAGCTCTGGGTGGATCCTTTGAAGCAGTAACCTTTGTCTACCCTTCCTAGCAAGAAGGAGAATCAAAGAAACAAGCAGAAGATAAGAGATTTATCCTAAAGCAGATCTATAGAAATGACTTAAACCAATTTACAGGTGGCCCTGAAAAGCAACGTGTGCGGGGAACCAAGACATTCAATCTCAGTAGGTAAAATCTGTTTGCTTTCAAACAGTATTAGGGAGGAAAAAAAAACAAGCTGTGACCACAGCAAACCTGCATGCTTTGTGCAGACTCTGGAAGCCTGCAGACCTAAAGCCTTCCAGTTTTTTATTCATTCCACAGAAAACCAGACAGTGTGAAAAGACAATGAATTCCACTCATTCTTAAAGTTAGTGCAAAATATTTAGTCAGTAATGTAATACTGAAGGACACAGCAGAGTATGTGAAGTGGAACCAGCTTGCCAACTAAATAACTACATAACCCAAGACAACTGAAACCTCCAAGGAGCCACCAAGCAAAGCACAAAGCGGCCTCTCGCTCCCGCTGAGCTCACACCCCAGCGGTGCCGCTCGCTCTGCTCCGGGAGGGCTGGTCCCTGCTGCCCCCGCGCAGCCCCCGCGACACGCTGGACATGGGTGCTTATAAACTGAGCCTTGAATCAAACCAGCTAATGGGAACAAGGAAGCTATTTCAAGCACAAATACAGACTAGACAGAAGAGCTTTTGTTTAGATAAGTAAATATTTTACTGCTAGCAAAAACACAGCAGTGCAACAGTCAACGATTTAACACTGCTGTGATTATAGTGCAGGCTGCAGTGCTGGGAATTCCTGTAGCACGAGGGAAAGCGAATTATGCGAACAGAACCACTTACCACATTTTAATTTTTTTTTTTTTTCCTTAAAAATATATAAAAACTATTTCTCTTGCAGGTTTCTGAATTACTATAAAATTTAGTTTTCAGAACTTCAAATCCCAAAAGAAGTGCTGACATGGGGTCACTAAGCCTGGTGGAAGAACGAACTATCTAGGTTGAGCTCAATTAATTTTTGGAGATTAACTCACATAACTTTGAACTGGATTTATATTTTTGCACAGCCTGCTTCCATTTCCCTCACTCCTCTCACACAACAGCACTCTCAACAAGTGCTGCCTTTGATTGTGTTTCTAATAGAAAACTGCTTCAGAGAAGAAACATGACAACTGCCAGAGCAGCAGCTCTCCAGCACACTTACCTTTTGTTTAGCACCATGTTTCCTAGTTTCAAGTCTCTGTGCACAATATTTTTCTGTAAAATAGATAATAGTATAACATGAGCAAAAGTGTATTTGTTATAGAAGTATAAATTCAATACTTGGACAAAAGCACTAAGTATCTTTTGAAATCACGTTGTCTTCATTCGCAGAAGTAACTGAGGTCAAGGTTCCAACTGAGGTTGCATCCTGGGTACTTCATGTGTTTCATTTTCAATTCTGGTCACAAGGACAGAACAAGCAAATTTGCTACTTCGAACACACAGACTTGACTGAATTAGTAAGAGACCTCAAACTTAAGTGTCCAGGCTCTGTAAGAGCAGAACGATGAGCGCTCCCTTAAGACACACGCTTCACAGCTCTGCCGAGGAAGGACGGGTGTCCCTTGCCACAGGGTAAGAAGTCAAACATTGGCAGAATCTATTTTTGTTACAATGATTTCTAGTTCATTGATCTCAAACTCGTAGCTTGAGGTTCTGATCTCAGAAATCAATTCCTCCATTGTGATTTATTTTGCTTCAGAAGGAAATCGCTTGAAGTGCTTCCTGCATTTGACTAGCCTCTGCTCTCCTCTTTGATCACCCCTTTCTGAGGCCGGTAACACTGCAGTTCACCTGATCTGCAGTTAGTCCAGCTGGCCCCTCTCCACAGTCAACAAATGCTACGTTATCATCAAGAAACTTGAGGGCAGGGGAAGGGAAGGGAATGCTCTTTTACGGCTCGCCCCGAGGTCTTACACAGAACACGGTTACAGGGAAACAGCTGAAACATCCATCCTCTGTAACCCTGCCACTGCCCGCACAAGGAAGTTTTAAAACATCTATTATACTAACGTGGGAAAACTAAGCCTTCCAGCACTGAAAGGGCTAACAAAGATCTTACCTTATGTAATGCTTCTACCACTCGTACCACATCATAAAATATCACTACCGTCTCCCGCTCACTGAGTCTCTTCTCTTTAATGACATAATGCTGCAGATTGATCAGATCTGCTGTTTTGTCACTGAAATCATGAGCACAGAGACAGTCTAACACAAGACAAATGCGCTTCTTCATTTTTCTGACCATTCTGTTGGCTTCTAGATCTTCTATAATTTCACAAGCTCGGTCCTACAGGGAGGCAAACAAATGATCAATAGTTCAGGGAAGCTCTCTGGGCGTATGTACTTACACACAGAGCACTAGAGAATAAACGTGTGATCTCAAAACAAGCAAATGCAATCATAGCACTTGATCTTTGCCCCGAGTTGGGATTTCAAAAAGACGACACATGATCTCTACTTAAAGAAGCCAGAGAAGTCTATGCTGTTTGGCTGTACACATGTGTCAGCACTGATACTGTTTATACACAGACACCTGTAGGTAAAACCTAGAAAAACTCTACACAGTGGTACAGACCCTGTGAATATGAGGGATCCAGCACATTATTAATGAGAATGGAAATCTTAAAACACAATTAGCAGTTCTTCCATAACGTTAAACAGGACACAGCTGAGCTGGACATTTGGCTTATTTAAGATACAGCACAGATGGCCTCAGGCGAAGAGTCTGATGACAAAATTTAACTAGTGAGCAAGGCAATACCAACACCCAAACCAGTAATTCCTATCAGCCCATAAACAGCTCTGAAGGCGTTAACAGCAGCAAATTCACTCACACAAAACATTGATCAGCACATTGACTAGTTTAACTTGCTGGAACAGTTCCCTGGAGATTTGTCCCTTCTCACAAGTAAAGCAGCACAGCGACTGGAAAGCACAAATTCAGCTCTAAAGGGTGCTCTGTGGCCACAAGTTAATTCGCCAGTGAAGCAGCTATTTTCCTATTTGAAGGGGACGCTGCTGAGCGCCTGTCCCATCTCTGAATGTTCTCACATTTCCCACATCCCACTTAACCCTCAAAAGCTCCTGCCACAAACGTGCTTGTTTGAAGCAGCAGCGGTTAGTCTCAGCGGTGCGCTGGTAATTCTTTACACACAGAACAGGGTCAGCACGAACTGTACGTTAGAAAAAGCAGCTCAAGCCAACAGCAATTCCTGGCATTCCCCCAACCTGGACAGTGACCAGCTGTACCTGAAAGAGCCCGTGATGATGAACCACTCCTTCCTGGTTGTGGAGCAGGGAAAGGAGAGAATACTCCGTGTGCAGCAGCATCTTGCCCTGTCGTTCCTCCTGGGTTTCTATTCCTTTATCACCCCTTTCTTCTAAGGTGAGAATCTTCAGGAAAAGGGAAAACACCTTCACAGTTCCCAGAAAAACCCAAATGCCCCCAACCTCTCTCATTTTAGGTATTCACATGTGTTTAACAGCTGATGTAATTGTGCTGATGTTTGCATACTTGCCACAAGCTTGTCTGAACTAACATCTGTGCAGAATGCAGAGCAGGAGCTTGACTAACACAGAAAAGCTGCTCAGGTGGCTTTTTGCAAGTATCCCAGGTGATTTTTTCCACTGGATCTGCCCTTATTTCAGGCACAGTGGAGCAGAGCAGATCAGAGGGCTCCAGCAGAGCAGCACAGCAGCCACAGAGGCCTCCTCTCAGGGCTAATCTCGACACCAGATCTACGCCTGGCAGAACTGCCCCGCCGAGGGGAAGTTCCAGCAGCGGTTTCTGACAGCGCACCGGTTCAGCCTACACCACACACCACTGCAAGGGCTCCTGTCACAAGAGCTGAAGTTAAAGAGCCCTGAAGATCTGGAAGCCCTGCAGTTTGCTTACCTTTAGCTGATAGAAGTCGTCTGTCCCATCCTTTCTTGCCAAACACTGAACAATACTTGGCACAGGGGAGTTACCTAAACGTGGACCTAACAGCACAAAGCAAAAACAGACTTGTTTTCCTTTAAGCAGCAATGACTAATTCAGGGTTACATCAGTGTGCAAGTGTCACGCAGTTACATTAGTTTAAACTAAGTTCCTTTTTTTCAGCAGACTAAGTGCGTTTCCACAAATTATGACCTAAAGACAAAAAAAGGGTATTGAACTCCGAAAACCTTCTGGACAATGTTTCATTTGTTCACTGGAGAAACATTTAACAAAAGCCCACATATGGCACAGCTGTTTTCAGAAATTCAAATTTCTGCATGCCTGAACCATACAGCTTTTACATTTACCAGCAACACCCATGGCAACTGCTATTACCACACCTCTGAACCCAACTGCCACCTCTGCAGGGACGGCTCAGGCACACAGAGTAGGCCAAATTTCAAGTTAACATACAGTCTCTACTCTTCCATTTAAATCAGTCGGCTTCCAATTGATTATCCATTGGTTTTCACAGTGAAGTCCAAGTTTTTGACAGTCGTTATAACTAGTTCTGAACTAACAACTATTCTAGCAACTCTCTGAAGCTTGCAGAGGGGTCTTGCCTTGGCACATACTGTTTGTAGCGACCACAACTGCATTGCCAAGTCGCCTGCATGCTCATTTGAGAGCACATTGCAGACAAGCAGGGTTCAACGCCTCTACGGAGCTCTATCCGAAAAGCCCCCTGGATTAATTTGCTCTTTAAGAAGGTTTAAGAATATAGGGTTTCTTTTTTTAAAAAAAAAAAGTGAAAGGGCTCATTTATCTTAAAAGCCATGTCTGCCTTGCTATATTAGTATTACATATCTCCTTCGCTTGACCAGCTGCAGGAGCTCCAAGGGCTGCACCAGGTGAGTTGCACTCTGAGGGAAGATGCTGAACTAGACATCTGCCTTGTCTCATTTTATGGTGCCTTTTATTCTCAGCTTTGCAATCAGTAGCTACCTTGAAAACTGAAGAAGAAAACACTCCCTGCTTACCCAGTATAAAAGGGCCCGCTCTCTTGGCATTATTTCCAGAAATCCCTGTACAAAGAGCTTTTGCCTTAGTGGATGTTTCCCCAGCTCCTCTGTCTGATGCTCGCCGCTTCATCCTTGGCTCTTGAAAGAGAAAGAAGATCACATTTGATGAGCAACTGTGTTAATTTCTTATAATATCCCTTATTTTGTGCTGGAAGGCTTTCACCTATTGATGCAGTCGTGTGTCTGCCTACTTCTCTTTCTCCAACAAGCTATGGCTCATTACTGATAGACCAGTTGTGGGCTGGAGGCTTAATGTGTTTTTGAAGGTATAAATCAGCCTCATTATTCAAAGCAACATTTCATAGAACAGTTGTTTGAGAGACATAGTGGGAATAAGTCAAAATAATTAAAGCTTGTTTTACAGCAAAAACAAGTTTGTGAATTAACATATTCCAAAAAAACTCTGAAAGAAAATGCCTAAGTTATCCTCTGTATGGACGTCTACTTCTGATTCAGTCTGTGGACTCCCGTGGGCTCCTTCCTGGAGGAATTCCCGCCAGGCACCGCAGGCAGCTCGCCCAGTAACTCGGAAGGCTCAGGTCTGTTCCTCAAACAGCCAAGAATGCACAGAACTGACCAGAAAAAGGAACAGTAGCTTTCACCTTTTCCAGCAAGGGCACAGAGGACTGAAACACGTTAGTTATCGTGAGATTCAGTTAATTTAATAACTATTTTTCAAAAATGTATTTTTAGTCTTAAAATAAGTCCCCCCTCTCTCTTTGTACCTCTTTAAGCTCTAACCTTTTTATTACATCTCCATCTATGGAGCTGTATTATTAAGGCATTACATCCAATGCAGCTGAAATTTGGAATCCAACATATAAAACTCAGTCTCCATGTGCAGGAATGGATGCTTTGTTTAGAATTAACACACTATTACCTGCCTTTAATGGATATTCCAACGAAAGGAAACGCTGTGGTGGCAGTACGTGTGCTCTCTTGCACTATCACTCCATGCAAAGAACAATTTAATCTACTAAATGTGACTCTCATGCTTTGCATCCAAGTGTTTACTGAAGGTCCACACATCACGAGAATTCAGCACAAACAACTAAAAGCTTGACTAACTCCTACTTAGGTATTGCAGAAAATCCGATTTCCAACATGCATTTTCTGCTGCTCAGAACTCTAAAGGGCATTTGTGGAGGTATTGCAGCACCAATACCTAAAAGGGCTACAGAAACTCAGGTCTTTGTGACTGAAACACTTCTTCCCGAAAGGAAAATCTTGCTTCAGTTGAGCAGGAAAAGAACCTCTTCAGTTTGCTGCCAGGCCAGCCTTCACGCACCGCGGGCTCACTGCAAGCACAAATCAGCTCTGTCAAACTGAAGTTTTGTTCCCAGTACACCTCCACTTCACCTTTATCTCTTGGAAAAGTTTCGGAGACTTTCACAAATACCTCGATGTTAAATGCTGCTGCTTTAACATTTCAAAGATTTGGGGCAGGGGGGAGGAACTAAGCACAGATCCATTTTCTCACTCTGAGCAAGTCAGAACCAAGCCCCGGTAGGCTTCCCTAAGAGGTTACTACAGCAGACTGGGAAAATATTTTTGGGTTGTACTTATTTGTTTTAAAAAAGTCCCAGTGTTTCACCACATAAGAGACTGATAAATCACCATACTTTGAATGAAGTTTACCCTCTGGCAGTCCCACCCTTTCTGTGGACACAAGCGTGATCTCATTGCATTAATTCATCTAGCAGTACCTGTCACCAAGATCAGAGATAGCAAGAGAGATAAGGAGAGAAGTCTTGCAGCAGACTTTGCATCCCTGCGCCTCCGACTTCCACCAGCCCGGTCAGATCTCCAACAGAGAAGCGTTACCAGGCCCAGCCAGTGGAACAGAACAAAGTCCTGAGCCCCATATGCTCCTTATTCTGTTCATTCCGCATCTCTGACCTAATGTTTGATTATGCCTTATAAAATTCTCCACTCCTTGCAACATCATCATCCCTGCTGGAAACGTATGAGTAACATTTCCACTGGAGAAACCCCACTGCACAGAAACTCTGAGATAATGACCGTTGTGCAATCCGAGCTGGATAGGAATCGCTGGTGCGAATGGCGTTATCGTAAACAAAATAATCGGAGGACTCACGTAGTTCAGCATCAACTGTATCTTTACTCTTCTTCCAAACTAGGTTTTCCAACGTCTCAGGAGACAGGAGTCATCACCTTGGAGAAGGCTGGATGGTCGAAAGGTCGAGGACTCTGTAATGTGAAACGAGATACACTTGATGCTGCGGTTCTGGATTATTCTTGATTACGATAACGTGGTATGCACCAAAACTTCTGCAGCTTGAAACACCTGGGTGTGTTTTGGCTTAGAGAAGGCCTGAAGCTCCTGATATCACACGAGAGAATAAAAGGGCTCTTGAATTCAGTCCCCAAGTCACAGACACACAGCCCTGCACAGCAAGACAAACACAAGCGTCAACAATCTCAAAAGGCATTTTGTGATGCAAGACAGACCTTCCGAGCAGAAACACGATCTGCATTTGAACCCCCGCCCCGTGGTACTAGCTTGCCTGTTTTTAACGGTATCTCAAACACACCCAAGTTAGCAACAGTGCCACAACAGAATCTTCACCTCTGGAACCAATTTTTAGTCACGGTAAGAGTTAATGCTTGAAGTTTGGGCTTGAACAGAACAATTTCTGCAAAAGGCACAGAAGGCTACATGGAATTTTATTCTCATAAAATCCCCACTGCAAGTTAGTTCCTCTCTACAATATATATTTGGCCTCTTGAAAAAAAATAATCAAACTAATTCAATTTAAATTCAGTGCTACTGAATAGTTCATCTGGTCCAATTAAAAAGGAGAAATTTAGGATTTAAATCAGGCACTCTAGAATTAAATTTATACCACCTCTACCAAATGCTTAGTTTAACGCTCAGATACTGCACGTGTTACACATCTGTAATCCAAGCTGGTTGACTTTACCAGTATCCGGTTAGAGCAACCAAAAAACACACAAGGAACATGTGGGACATGGGAACCGAACTTCCACCACCACCCAAAACACAGCCCAGTGTTATCCCCTGGTCCCGGGGGAGCTGCTAAATATCCTTCTGGATTGAAGTACCGAAGCTATCAATACTTTAGTGGATGAGTCGTCCCGGCGCCGAGAGCGAGCGGAGGTGTCCCAGCCCTACTGCTGCCTAAAGGACACCCACCAGCTTAAATATCACAGCATACTTGTGAGAGCAAGCAAGAAAGACGCCAATACAAATGCGTGCTCAACTATTAAAGACAATTCTGAGCCACTGGTGGCACTGTCTACCCCATCTCCCCGCTCCCTACTTGGTTCCTGCTGCTTGGGCTGTGCCGCGAGGGTGGCAGAGCCCACCAAAAACCTGAGGGGCCCTCAGCAGCACCCCGAGGGCTTACATGTGAGCACTTCAGGTTCCTCTGAGACTGGAACGAAGGTCAGTCAGGTGGAAGGAAGGTCCCGGAGCAAAAGGAAGAAAACCAGGGGCAGCTGCCGTGAAAAAGCAGGAAGATGCTTCCCTTTTCTGCACATTGTGTAACCCCAGTTAGAGCAAGAAAATTGGTGAAAAGGGCACGGGCTTGCCTGTGTCAGCCTCCTGCAGAACGAGTGGCCATCCACTAGGCATAGGGCTAAGAACAGTATTTTGAGACAGGGTTTAAGGAAAATCTTAAAAAACCCAAACAGAATAGCCGTGCAGGAGGCTCCCCCGCCCTGCCGAGCCAGCGGGTGTTTTCTACCCGCAAATCCATTTACTCTTGGCTTGAGCTGGGCTGATACAAAGCTCTGATTTCAAGAAGGACTCGCAACACGACGCTGGTATTGCTCAGACACCAACAGCTGTGCTATACCCTGGAAGAAGAAGCTTTAAGTAAGTTCGAGACAAAAGCCATAACAAACCAGGCAGTGCCTCCACAGCCGTAAGCAGAAACACGAGGCCACAGCAGCCCTCAGCGCCCAGACCCGGAGCGGGACCCTCTGCGAGACGGGGGCCGCGTCCCGCGAGCAGCGTCTGTGGGAGCCATCGGCCACCTGCCCGCGGGCCCTGGCGTGTCCCTGGCCCCGCGCTGGCTGCAGGAGCCCCGCTGGCAGCGCGGCTGCTCCCCCCGCAACGTGTTCAAACAGCAAACGAGCTGCTGCTGCGTGTCCTGGCGCCAGCGCCGCCAGAGCAGCCGCGCCTGCCCAGGTCAGGCTTGCTGCGAGCACACCAGAGGGGACTAGTGCATCGCACTGGGATTTCCTCCTCGCAAACAACGAGCAGTAAGCGGAGTCCCACACACGAACTGGTTATGCTGCAGCACAGCTGAGCTTTAAAATAGCCCAAAGTTGAGAATTTAGAACATTTCCATGAGAGGTCGAGAGCCTCGTAAGGGTGAAGAGCATCCCCTCCACCACTGCAGCAATGGCTCTGTCTACAGGCAACCTCACAGACAGCCGGGACTTTCCAATTCTTAAGACTGGTTAAAAAAAAAAAAAAAGTCGTTTAACAACAACAGGATCAGTCTTGAGAGAGCATCCAACATTTCTGCAAAGAACCAGAACAAAAACACTTCTCCCTCAAAACACTTCATCCTAGGGACAGGACCATTAGATACTGGTGTGGCGGCTTCACTGCCCGCTCCCCCAGAAACCAAACTGGAGAAACTGAATCAAACCACCCCCACTCCCTGTCCCACCATCCGTAACAAAAATGGTCTCTCACAGACAATGAAGTTACAAGTCTAGCACAAAAATTTAGTACTTAATTTTAACATGATGCATGTAATATATTGAACATCTTACTAGAGAAGCATCTAAAGCTTCTTACTGTGCTAGCTATGACTTTAATAGAGTTATTAATCAAATAATTAAGACCTAGATGTAATGTCTTTTAATTACATAGCTTAAGGAAATTGTCTAATTCCTGAGTTACTGCATGATGTTCCAGTGCCCAGCATAACAACAAAGAAAAACAAGAGAGGAGGAAAATGACCTTTTCATCTCAGATTAAAGAACAGGCAAGTCCTGCAGTCCAGCAGCCACAGCTAATAGCTGGAGCAGGGAAAAAAAAAAAAGTACCTTTGGGGCGTTAACAGGATTACTCAGCAGCACAGAAACTAGTTAAGACACTGGAGCAGCTGATACAACCTCTGTGACACCTTCTGTTGTTTTATCTTGCAATGAGGGGACAAAAGGAGATGGTTGGTATTTACAGTGTCTCGGGCGACGACTGGCAGCCCCCACTGCTACAGGCCAGCTGATCTCTGCAAGACGATGGGCTCGGCTGCCAGTGGGGAACCAGCAGCAACGACGGAGCCCACCAGCATCTGCTGGAAGTTCAGGGCTATCGAGGACGAGCTCCCCCAGCAAGGAGCTCACACCATTAAAGGAAACTGGGGTGCCACTGGCCCCGCCGCCAGCACCCCGGCACCCGAAACCTGCCTGTTGCTCCTGACCTGAAAAGGCTGCAGGTGGAAGCGAGACGGGGCTGCGCGGGAGCCGCGGGCAGGGCTGCCAGGCTGCCGACTCGGGCGGGCGCACGGGGCAAAGGAATCGCCGCTCCCTGCGGGCTTTGTCACCAGGCTCAAAACCTCGGTGGTGGGGAGGCAGCACCGCAGCCGGGCCCGCTGGGCGCTGAGCCGCCCAGGGGAGTGTGGTGTTGCGCTGTGCTCGTGGATCATCCATCTCCCACCCCAGACGGGAGGAGACCTGCCACGCAGCGCAGCAGCATTTCTGCCCAACTTTCTCTTCTGGGAGAGAAGAGTATTTGCTGCGGCATTTGGGGTGAAGCTGGAGACCTGGTCCAAAGGTTTTTGTCCCAGTCGCTCTGTCCGCTCTCCTCTCAGCCAGCGCAGGCCTCAGCTTTTGCAAAAATAAAGCTAAGAAAATTGATTCACATGAGCAGTATCAGGCTGCACTTTTACCACTTAAGTAACACACTTAGTATTATATATATGGGCAGCATTTATCAGTGATGATTTAATCAAAGCTCACATTTAAGCCTGGCTCATGGCAAATTCCAGCTCATGAGAAGCTACATAGGACATGACCTAAAAACCTACACGAACATTAAATGAGCAAAACCTCGAGTATGGTCCAGCTTCCCAGCATGGGAACAGGCAGGTCGGTACTGCTGCGAGAGGCAGCAATCCCGGAGTGTTGCCACACGCCTTCCCCAGGCAAACCCTGCGAGGGACAGCTCAGACCCGAGTCATCGGCGCTCCCAGGGACAGAGGCTCCGTTCCCATTGGAAAAGCTTCCCTGAGAACAGGCGGAGCTGGGATCAGCCAGGCCTGCGGAGGAGTCACCGGCTGGGGGATTACAGGGCCTGTTTGCCGGGCAGCTCCCAAGCCAAGCGGGCGGGAAGGAGGAGATGCTGCAGCGGGGCGCAGGGGCAGCTGGGTGGGCTCCCCTCCCTCCGCAAAGCACCGTGGTAGATTCACTATACAGGAACGTTAACTTTACCAAAGGCTCTGGAAGTTTAAGTGTTCTGTAAGAGAAGTAATAATAATAAAAATAAAAGCCCATCAGATGACTCAGCGCTGCCAGTGCAACCCATGTACCGCTGTGCAAGCCCTTCCGGGAAGGGAAGCCTTCTCCAGAAACAGAGGAGCCCTGACTCACAGATTTCTTGGAAACGTGCAGAGACTCATTCAAGCTTCTTCCCTAAGTGAGAAGTTCACTCCAAACCAGACACAGACTTTCTCTGACTAAAGGAGAAGGAAGAATCCCAAGGTGCCGGCGCAGCATGAGGGGCTGGGGCACCCCCACGCCGTCGGGAGGCACCTGGTGAAGTATGAACTCGCCGAGCGAGCTGGGAGACGCGAACACCTCCAGCAGCCCCTGCCAAACCGACCACTAGAAAACCTCCTTCCTCAGCCCAACCTGCTGATTAATTTAATTCTGGGTACATGAGCAAGGCACAGCCAGAACTTGAGAGGCCACAGTGCTAAAAGGGACCCCAGTACCCCCTGCCTACACCCCGCATCTAGCTGTGGCCAATCTCCAACTTCTCAGGGACAAAAAAAAGCTTCCACAGGCCAAGTCATACATCAGGGAAAGCAAATTCCTTCTTGGCCCCCCCAGGCAGCTGGGGAAACTCTGAAGCACAGGATTCCAGCAACGTAATCACAGTGCAAGCAAGCAACAAGCTGGGCTCGCTTTAAACCCTCCTGATGCATCAACACATGCGATAGCCAAGGACTCATCTCTGGGAGTTCCCTGTTCGGTTACATAAACACCAACTTCAGCTTAACCCTTTCATGCTGAAGCACAGGCCACCTCATCCAGGAAAAATCCCCGCTCCGGCCCAACATCCTCACGGCAGGGGCACCTACAGCAGGACACGGCGCAGGAGAAGAGCCTGGAAATCCAAGCGCAGCACTCGGACCGCATCGCTCTCCCAGCACAGAGCCCAGCATGCGAGTTCCTGACCTTGGGCTGCTCCCGTGAAGTCAGGAGTCGTTACCCTGAAAGTCACCGTCAGGTGAGATGCGTATTGGATTATGAGATTTTATTTTTCATTTATAGCTTATGTTACTACGTACACTTAGTATTCCATAAATCCACTGCAGCAGGACTTTCCTCATGCGCACAAAGATTACTGCATGACTCACACACGTGCTGACACTTTCTTTACAGTGAGGTGTGGTTGCTGTTTTTAATGATGATCTGCTCATCTAGCCCTAACTAGATCGAAAGAAATATATTTAAGTTATCTACATATACTGCCATGGTAACGTTACTATCGTTTGTAGCATGAAAGCACACTGACAGATACCGTAAGTTCACAAACGTGTACCCGACTAACAAAAAAAGACTGTTTCACATAGAAAATTACAACAGGCACGGAGCCTCCTCCAGTCTAGCAAGAGCTCCCAGCTGGAGAGCTCCCAGGCACCAGTGAGGCACACACTGTACGAGTCCCGAGCACCGCGGAGTCTGCAGACTGATAACACCTCTCTTATTTAGGCTAAGCACAGGCGGCAGTTCAGGCAAAATCGATAGGGCTGTCCTTAATCAAACAGCAGCTGAGCGCCTACAAGGCTTCCCTCCGCGTGGTTTCAAAAGGAGATGATTCTGTAATACCCTGAGGATAAAAAGCAGCTGAACATGAGGGGGCTTTTAAGTAATGGGATTATGTGACCAAACCATCAGCGCGGATGCCACAGAGAAACAATAAAAGGATGTAGCACAAATGCTCCAGCATCAGGGGAAACACGTCCCGCATCCCAGCCGCTACCGGCCCAGGGCCATGTGCCAGCAGGTACAGCCTTACCCTGCCCCATCCCTCAACAGACACCCTGCGGCGTCAACCACCCTCCGTCAGCACCCATCTCGTGTCCCTCCTGCCCCGATGGGAGCCCGCTGTCCCGCAGCAGGCGGGTGGCAAAGGCACAGCAGCTCAGCCCCACCACTCCGGGCACCGGCCTCTGCTCCGGCTTCCCCATCTCCCTCCAGACAAGGGGTTACAGCCTGAGACTGGATCCCAAGACGCCCAGCACACCTATACGTCGCAGTGCATGTTAAGCCTACACATTAAGACCCTAAACTACCACAGAACTGAATCATCAACGCCAGCGCAGCCACAGCGGGAGGAGGGAGCAGCTGGCCAGGACAAGCCCCAGAACCCTCGTGCCAGGGAGCAGCGGGGCAGAGACACAGGGCCACGGGCTCCCTCCGACAGCACCGTGCGAGACCTTTAACACTCCCACGTACTGCGGCAGCGACGTTCCCAAAGGCCCAAGCCAAGAGGAACAGGTCCTGAACGCAGGACACCCCGAAGCGCCTCTCCTTATCTTCTCCAGGTGAGCGCGCCCAGGGCGGCCGGGTCAGGCTCCTGCAGCGAGCTCCGGCGGTAACGCTGGATGGTCTTACTCATCTCACTTAGAGGTACAACCTTCAGCTACTCCCTGCTGAGGCACACAGCACTCCTCCTCAGAGCAGAGGTCCAAAACTACTAAATTACGAGATTCCTGCCCAGACTGAAAGAGAAATCAGCACCGAACACAAGCTGTTTGCTCCCTCAGCAAGCCCGGAACCTGTCAGTGTGCTGCGAAAATAGCTGCACTGTCACAAAGCCCCAACGCCACCAGCGCTGACAGAGGGAAGAGAAATCACAAAGGAGTTTCACTGAGCGATATTTTTAACGCCGGCCGGGTCCACCCGCCCCGCTACGCCAAATCCCACCCTTGGCTGGGGAGGGCCTGGGGCACGGGCAGCACAGACCGGCCGGGCCGCCCCCCGCGGGCAAGGCTCCCCAGGGCGGCCAGGAGCCCCTCACGGCGGCCCCACACCACCGCACACGCGTGGGGACCGGCGCAGCGGCCGCCACCCGCGGGCCCGGGAGCGCCCGGCCCCCGCCGCCCCGCGACAGGCCGCCGGGAGGGCGCTGCCCCGCAGGCCCCGCGGGGCGGCCGGGCACCCGTGGGCTGTCGTCCCGGGACCACGCAGCGGAGCCTCCACCGGAGCCCGGCGTAGAATAACGAGAGCGAAGCGGTTCCCCGCAGTGCCCGGCCCCACACGGACGGGACCGGCGGCGGCGCCTCCCGGCCGCGGCGCCCACCCCCTCCCCCAGCCAGAGCAGCTCCGGGGCCCGGCTCACCCGCGCCCGCCCGTCCCCGCTCACCCATGGCCCCGGGGCCGGCGCGGCCGCCGGCGCCTCCCGCAGCCCCACGCCCGGCCGCGGCCTCCGCTGCGCTGCGCGGCGGCGGCCCCCTGACAACGGAAGTGACGCACGCGCCACCGCCCCCCGCCGCCATCCCGCCTCCTGGCGGCCACCGCAGAGATGGCGGCGGGGCCGCGCTGATTGGCCGGCTGAGCCAGCGCCGGCTGTGATTGGAGGAGAGCCCGCGGGCGGGGAGGGGATATCTGCGGCGGATTTTGATTGGCTGAGGCGCGGAGAGCAGAAAGAGGCAAGACGCGAAAGCCGATTGGCTGGGGCGGGCGACTCCCTCCGCCGATTGGCTGCTGCTCCGGCCGGCGATGGACGCCGAGGGGGTTGGTGGGCACGCGGGAGATTCGAACGCGCCGTGATTGGAGGAGAGGCGGGCGCTTTCCCCGCCAGCCCCGCCCACCGCCGGCCGGGGTGTCCCCGAGCGCCCCGCAGGGCTCCACTCCCACCAGCCAGGGCCAGGCCGGGCCCCGGGGCCGGAGCGCGGGCAGGGCCGGGCCTACTGCTCCCAGCGCCCTGCGGGGGCCAGGCCTTGCCTGGCCGGTGCCGTGGGGGCTCGTCTGTGGAGCAGGAACAAGCCCGTGGCCAACCCGTGAACCCCCCCTGCCCCAGCGGCCTCCCGGGTGCCTGCACAGACGACGCCCTGAGCCGCTCCCGTGGCTGGAAGCGTCCCCGGCCAGGGTAGGGACGCGCGGTCCGTGCCAAGGTGCCATTTCATACATGTGAGCTCTTAAAAACGAGCCCAGTCCCCAGGCGAGCGGCTCTCCGGGGGCCGGCGAAGCAGCAGCTGCTGCCCTTGCTCCAGCGAGGCGCCCGGGCCCAGAGCTCTGGGGAAGGGTGACGGAGGGGCTGGCAGCAGCAGCGTTCCCCGTGTCCTGGGCCGAGCACCTTCGGGCTCTTCCAGGCTGAGGGTGCTGCCCGGTTCCCTGGGAGCTCAGCCGCTCTCCAGACGGACAGACATCCGTCTCACCCTCTTCCTGTGAAATGTTTTCAGGATGGCGGCTGTCTGGCAGGAAGCTGAGAGGACAGACCCCCACCAGCACCCTCCCTGGCTCACGACTGGCATCTCCGGCTCCTGTGGGCAGCGACGCCGGCAGCAGCCGGATCCCGGCCTCCGGGAGCAGGGTAAGGCAAAGCCGCGGGCAGCAGGATGGCTGCGGCCGAGCAGCGACCCCAGGCTGCAGCCCTGGCCTGAAGGGCTTTGTCTGGCCATCGGAGGAGGGACGCGGAACAGGAAACGAGCTGAGAGATCACAGACCCTTTTAAGCGGGGTTCTTCATTAAAAATATAACCCTGCTCGCCCGCAGGCACCGGCCAGGGGAGCGGCAGAGTCCCGAGTCCACGGGCGGGATGGCCGGGGCGAGGCGTGGAGGCGGCTGGCAAAGGGGCAAGTCCCTCCTGGCCCCGCTGCGGGCAGGGCCGCGGGCAGGGCTGCGGGCAGCGCCGGGCGCTCACTTGGGCTTGGCGCGAGGGAATTCCTTCCTGCCCTTGTCGCGGCCGCCAAAGTAGCGGACCCTGTGGATGGCCTGCAGCTGCCGCTCGATGGTGGCCCTGATGTCCACCTCGTCAGGGATGTGGACGTAGCGGACGTTCCTGCCAGTGACGAAGAGCTCGTCCAGGCGGGACACGGCACCCTGCCTGTCGGTGAAGGTCACCTCGGCCAGCCGCACGTTCATGAAGGCGTCCACGTTGGTGACGCGCCCGGTGGCCGTGCTCTCGTCGCGCAGGTCCACGGTGGCCACGTGGCCGCGCAGGCCCTGCAGCAGGATGACCAGGCTGTTCTCGGCGATGGTGCGCTCCTTGACTGAGTGGCTGACCTCCATGGCGGCTGCGGCGGGGAGAGGGAGACGCCGTGCTGCGCCCCACACGCTCGCGTGGACACACACCGCCTCTTGCACACTCGTGTGAACGTGCATCACCCCTTGCACGCTCGTGTGGACACACACCACCCCTTGCACACTCACCCACATGCTGCCCCTCTCCCAAGTCCCTCACATTCTCCGTCTGCCCCCCCCCCCCCCCCAACTTTGCACACCGGGGTCCCCACCGCCTGCTCTTCTCCCACGCTCTCTTGCACGCCGCCCCCTCCCACCAGCCACTCGCATCCTCCCTGTGCCCCCCCCCTTTGCGCACACGTACAAACCGTCCTCCCGCCCTTGCACACCCACCCACGCGCCCCCCCCCCCCCCCCCCCCCCGCGCCGCTCCTCCCCTTGCACACGCACACCGCCTTCCCCCCCCACACCAGGCGCGCACCCGCCCCCCCCCGCCTTGCACGCCGGTGCTCAGGGGCCGCCCCTCCCCTTGCACACTCACCCGCCCGCCCGCGCTCGCCCGGCGGCAGGAAGGGGCGGCCCCGCCTGCGCCCTGCGCCCGCCCCGGCCCTGCCCCGGCCCCGCCGCCGCTCGCAGCCGGGCTCCGCGCAGGCCTTTAATGCGGCTCAGAGCCCGTCCATCAGCGCCAGCAGGTCCTCGCCCTTCCCGGCGCTCGCCGGCCGCGGCTCCGGCACCTCCAGCTCCCCCAGGATACGGGAGAGCTCCGCCCGCCGCCCCGGCTCCTGCGGGGACAGACACCGCGCCTCAGCCCGCCGCCTGCCAGCGGGGCTGCACTGGGGGGACTGGGGCACTGGGACATGCTCCACCACCTGCTAAGTGGGCCTGGACTGGGCTGGACTGGGGAGTACTCGGATGTGCCCCACCGCCTGCTAACATTAACCTTTACTGGGCTGTACTGGGGAGTACTGGGATGTGCCCCAGTGCCTGCTAACACTGACTTTTACTGGGCTGTACTGGGGAGTACTGGGACGTGCCTCAGCGCCTGCTGATGCCCGTGAGCCCCTTTCAAAAGGGCAGCAGGTGTTGGGCAAATGCTCCAGTAACAGTTCTCCATCCTATGCAGCTAAAATCTTGCTCTAATATTTGTGAGGTTTCAAGTTCTCTTATTAAATTGTCACCAAATCCACAGGCTTGGCAGAAAATACTGCCATTACTTATTTATGAGTTTAACTGAAATGGGAAAAAATGTGCTTTTTTAAGTTACTACTCTGGGTGAAACTCAGTTCTTGGCAAGGCAGGAATGATGAGAATTAAAGATCTGAAATGCACTGTACGTACCTGCGTGGCTTCTATGTTGATGACCTTGTAAGATAATTCCTCTGGTCTAGTCAATGCAGCGTGTCTTGATTAAAAACATGAGAAATGTGCTTAATCTCATGAAGACATACAAGTAAATTATAAAAATCACATTTCATGAGGCTCCTGTAGGCATGAAGTTTGGACAACGTCCCTATTCCTACTAGGTAAATTAATGTATTGACCCCAGGTTGGAGACTTTTTCCCTGTCTTGGATTTTTTATGCTAAGTGTAGAACAGCAGGAGTATCTCTGCAGCTGAGATTAAAAGCAGGTAAAAACATTCTGCAGAAATCATGTAACCAAAAGTCTCACTACCCGTGTGCTCCCTGCTGGGGGGGGCTGCAGTGTTCAAGCCTGTCAGGCTCATCGCCTCCATCAGCTGTGTTCTTATCTCTGAAAGATGTGGAGGGGAAGAGGAGGGCCACGAGGGCCGCAGGGCCGTGTCTGTTCCAGACAGAACGACGCACAGACCGTCACCAGTGTCACTGGGAGGGACACAAGGCCGTGCATCGCAGGAGACACCAGCAAGGGAAAGGGCTCTCCCTGCTGACAGCCCTAACGAAAGGGTCGAGCCAGGGAAACCTCCTCGTTTGTTCCTGTAGGGACCATCTGAACCAGAATAACCAAACGCTAAAAACCTGCTGTTCTGTCCCTAAAGCTGCTAAGGGCCAGCTTTAGTCTCCAGGGCTGTGCCCGTGGCACCACATCACAAACCCCAAACCCAGAAGGACTCGAGCGTACTCTTCCTCCTCATCAGTTGTGAACAAATTCAGTCGAAATCCTGTCTCACTGCCACTGGGTTTCTTGATCTCCAGCCCTCCCAGCAGCCTGGCCAAAAAGTTCAGTTCTTCTTTAGCAAGAGGGTTAGGGACTATGTTCTCCTGCAGAAAACAGCAGTGGGTTCATTGGTCAGGTTACCAGGGAGATGAGGACTGTAATAATTTTTGTGTTTTCTGATATTACATAAACGTTCTTCAGAGCGATATAAATATACTTTGCATTGTTAATGGTACAGATTGTGCAGATAACTAGTAATTATCAGCTATATATTTAAAATGGTTGCTTGAATTTATAGACCCAGGACAAGATAATTTTCCAGCTAAATTGAACAGCTGAGAAATCTGTAAAACCAGCTTTCTGTTTTCTGAAGAGATTAAAATAGGAAGCAAGTACACCATTGCATAAGCTGTGTGTTAGATTCTTCAGGAAAACGTGCCCTTCCCCTAGCTCAGAAGGGACCGTGGAGGATTGGATGGGGCTCTGAGAAGAACAACAGAACAGGTTCCCCTCAGGTTACCCCGTAAGCATAGACTAAAAAGATGGTTATTGTTTCCCTGAGAAAGGAGATGAACAAAGGGGAAGATACTGCAACGATACAGTAAATGATTTGGAGACGACGGATGTGGGCGTTTCATTCAGTGGCCCCATCTAAGAGACAAGGGAAGCAGAATGTAAAATCTGGTGGATGTGAAACTGCTCAAAAGAAACGCTCCCACCACGTGTGACCGGCTGCAGGACTCCCTGACACAGACTAGTTAGCCAGTTAACTAGTGACAGGAACAGAGCAACACTGACCTTGGCATGGGATGCCAAGTTCTTGGATGATCCTGTCATGTGTGTCTCTACTGGCCGACTAACACTGTACCTAGAGGGAAAAACAACCTGTTACTCGTGCAAGGTACAGGAGCTGGAGGAAGCAGCACAGCATCTGTGATTTTAGGATATTTTTCTGAAGACTGTAAATAGCTGAAATGAGAAGTTACAGTTCAGTATTATGAGGCATTAAAATGTGTGAGCGACAA
Source organism: Strix uralensis (assembly GCF_047716275.1). NCBI lineage: Eukaryota > Metazoa > Chordata > Aves > Strigiformes > Strigidae > Strix > Strix uralensis. The sequence continues at coordinate 7,607,935 of NC_133996.1, forward strand.
AGCCATAAGAAAGAACACAGCTCTCATTCTTTAAATGGAAAAATTATGGAAGACAAACATGGAGAAAAGAAATGATTTCTTGAATGCTGTTAAAATTAAATTACATTTCACATAATACACAGTACCAGATGAGAACACTCTACTCAGCTCTACTGTAGACATAAATCAAACTTTTGCTCTTTTCCACAGCTCTTTATACACATCTGTCCACATGTGTTCTGTTTCAGGACATCACTTCGTAAAAAAGTCAAGCTGATAATACCGAAAGAAGCAAAAATACACAACACAGACAAAGTCCTTCTGAACAAATCCATAACCATAAACATAAACATTTACTTCATGTTTCTATGTAGGACAAAAGAGACTTACATATTTGTTCCAAGTTTGAGGACTCTGTCTCCATAAAGATCAAAAGATCCTTCCCTTTGTGGAGCAACATAATTTCCACTAGTGGTGAATTCAGTTCTTTTAACTTCATCTCCATTGTGATTAAACATCCTTAAAAACAAGTCATCATGGAAACATACTTAGTAGCTTTACTACTGATTTTCAGTACTGACTTCTGCTTACTGCACAAGAAAAAGGGGAATAAAACCCTATTCTGTATGTTGGTAAATGCCTATTTTATAGGATAAATTACTAACAATTAATTTACCGGAATAGAGAATGCCAGACACAGCTTAGTATTTCACTGCTGGGTGACTGAGTCCCAAATCCTGCCCTTTAACTAGTACTTTCTGGAGGTTCAGCTGTCCCTGCAACATGAGCGACAGTCTAAGCTCGACTCCTGTTAGGCCCCTGGGACTGGCTGTTCCTCCATCAGCAGCCACCCACGCAAGGTGCTGCAAACAGGGTAAGCAGCGGTTCAGAATTCACCTGATGAGTCCTGGGACTTCTGTACCCCAAGGAACAGGGCCCGATATTGGCAGCACGAAGCGACCATTGGAGTTTTGCACTTTATCCTTCAGAAAGATAGAGACCTGCAAAAGAATATTCCACCTTTGAGAAAACCAATTATATATCTTCTGATCTGAATTTTGAAGCCTGACCTTGCAGCCTTCCTGCCTAGACTGGGGCAGGTTTCCTAGAGATTTTCATGTATATATTGAGATTGTGATACAGGCCAAAGCCAGCCATGTAGAGCTGTGGTCCAGAGGACAGACACACTGATCTAACACCAAAAAAAAAATTTTAAAAAATGTACTGTTTATGCACTTGAGTATGATCAATTTATTTAGAGAATATGAAGCCCCGTGACTTTGAACTCAGGTTCTGAGTTTCCTATCAAGTTGCTACTAAAAGGAAAAACATATTTATCAACCATCAAATCTGTACTAGCAGAGATTCCTTTTTTCATAATGTTTTAGAATTACTGAGTATTATTGTAGTAGATGTGCTCAATTTGTGAAATTTTGAAAATTGAAATTACAAGCACATCAAGATGACTGAAAAGTGTAAGTATCAAAACCAAACCTACAGTGTAATTATACAAGATAACTTCGTATTCTAGCCACAAGCTCCCTTCCATTCTTCCTGATTAGTTGTATTGGGCTCTTACCCTTATGTGCATGTCCTGAAAAAAAATGAGGAGCGTTTGCCTGATGAGCTGAAATTCACCAGCCGAGAGACAGCTGTAGGTCTGGAAAAGAAAAACCAGCAGGTAAGGCTCTGCAAGTGCACCACATCCAACCCGGGTGAAGGTGGAAACGAGCGTATCAGAATGCCACGGGCCAAAACCGGTACGTGTGTGGCAGGGGAAGCAGAAATTCTATAAGGGGGCTGCTGGTCATTATTAGCTGTGACTAAGAGTCTGATTTAATTTCTGCTGAAGTCAGTGAGGACTCTGATCAGGCTGAATAAGCAATGTATTGATTTAAACTGGGCCAGGAGAAAAATTACACTTGACTCGTAGACACCTCCCTCCCCAGAAGCCCTCTGGAAACATTTCATGAATTCCCAGAACTTTTAACATTTTGTGAAACCAGTTCCCTTTCACTGGGACACTCATATTCTTTGTCCAAAGAATTAAAGCAGTTACATCAGCAAAAGTTGAGGCCGATTTGTTTCCCTTGGGTTAAAAAGAGGGGAAGGTTATTTGGATGGTTCTCTCAGGTTGAGCACGTATCAACCTCCACACTCGGTAAGGCACTTACTGACATGGTATTTAGTCTCTAAGATTAGCTTGAAAGAGGGAAAAAAAAAAATCTCAAACCACAGTGTGTCCCACCAGTTTTCTGAGGATTCTTACTTCAATCAGCTGTCGGAAAGTTTCATCCACCTGGTTCAGAATGCCAGGGGCATCGCGTATGAAATCCTTGATCGCGTCCAGGTGGTTGAACGTGACCAGCAGAATGTCTTTGGGCCGAGGGCACAGCAGCACTTGGTATTTGAAAGCCATAGTCATAAGGTCGTACAGCTGCAAAGTAACACGGGGAAATCTTGGTTCCATCGTAACAGAACGCGTGACACCGCTTAGGTAACTTCACGTTGATGTAGGAAGGGATTTAGACACAGGCTAGCACCTGCCTTTGGTAAGAAGTGCCATTTTTGCTTTGTTTCCTAAGAAAATAAGACCTCTGCAATACATCGTCAGCCCTCGGGCTGCTCTCTCCAACTGCCTTTAAAACTACAGCCAGTCCCAACAACACGAACACTCAGGTAATCCAGTGCCTACAGGCTTTTTTCAAAATTATCTGCTGGATATACTGTCTGTAGGCAACAATTCTAACATCTGCAAAAAAGTGTCAATACAGAAATAGATGTATTTATACACACCCATATATGTATGTATTTTTAATATACATTAAAAAAATCTGATAAAGAATGCTTACTGAACCTCTTAAACATCTAGCTATTGAAGCAGAAATACTTAGTTCTGAAGTACCTGATACGACCATGGATTTCCCCAAAGCCTCCCTGGCTGAGAACCATTTTTACAAAGCAAAGGGAAGGAGGGCTCTTACAAAACGCTTCCAAACAACAGCGCCGTGAAGCCATGCACTAGTGATCACAAGCAGAAGCTTGTGAAGGGCAGCACGGCAGCGCCGCGCAGCCAGGACGGGGCCGGCGCTCTGGTTACCTTGTCCATGCTGGCCTGGTTCAGCCTCATGATCGAAGCATGAGCTAGCCGGTCGTACACCGTCCGCAGAGCTTTCTTGGAATAGAGTTCCTGTGGTTTAAACAGCTCTTCCATAAATTTTTTATTGAACATGGTTGTGATGATGTCATTCATAACTGCAAAGACAAAGAGTCTCTGTTTTTTGCATCAGAAACAGCACATTCATCTGATTCATTCCACACTGAGAACTCGGACACTGACAGCTGCGAGGATCGACATGAACGCTCACCTGTGAAAACCAGGTACAGGGCCACAAAGATAAAAAGGAGGAGGAACATCGCTTCTTAATGTCAACATTTCTCTCGATCCCACACTGGGGTAAGCGAGCAGCTCGATTCCTGCTGACTGTCCCCAGGGGCAGAAATGCTACTTGAGCTGTAGACAACAAACCCTCTTTTCCAGTGGGAATAAGACTGGTTTTGTTGCCTCGTTTTTACAGCTACGGCTAGCACTTTTCACTTTTTAAATAATTTGTTTAGAGGCTATTCTGACATGTATTATCTATAAAAGCTACAGTTCTGCTTCCCAAGAAGACTGTTCTGCATTGCTCTAGATTTTTGCAAACTACAGCTGGCTGACTCTGCCTGTTCTCTCTTCAGCCTTTGACGCTATTAGCCTATTTTTCCTTCTGAGCAGAAGCTCCTGAATGATCCAAGGCTCCCTGAAGAATTTGTTACAAACGGATTAACACTGACAAGTATTTAAGGAAGCATTTATAACGCTGGGATCTATGTGAGGCCATTAAGGACTCTTACACAGCAACATCTGTGGATACTAGAGCAGTTCAAAAGCACAGAAGTCTCAACTTCGTTACTCGTGCTTCGTTTTTTTATGTTTAGACATGGAATTGTTATGCAACTTAAGAGTATGTAGAGATCCGGAGTGCTGAGTATACGGGCTATGCTCTGGTTAGTGAGCTTTTAATGCAAAGAAGAATGATCGCAGTGATTCCAGCAGATGCAGCATCTTAGCTTTTGTGCTGGATCTGATACTTTTATTATATACCTGATACGTTCAACAGAGTTATCATAAATAAGCATTTATTTCTCTATCAAAAAAAAAGTTAAATAAAAATTTCAGTTCACAGAGATTACTGTACAAGCATGAATTTTCCTAAGCAGACGGCTTTTACTGAAGCTCATAATGCCAGCTGACTCTTATGGATTAGAAAAATCTCAAAGTAAAAAAAAAGAAATAAATGAATAGTGGTAGTGATTAGCTGTGTGAATTACTGCTATAATTGTTCCCTGGTGGGTTAGACACTGGCTTTTCACACCTGTGGTACTGAAGCTACACAAAGAGCCAAAGGAAAGTTAATGTCCCAGTCACTGCATTATTTCTGGGATGATGAGCTCCCCGGGAGCGCTGCTGGGTACGCGGCAGGCGCTGGGAACCCGCGCAGGATAGCGGTGTTCTGGGGCCAGCACCTTCTGGTGCCATTCCCTCTCCTGGCTTAAACCTGACCTTTACAGGTTTTCCCCTACACTGGTGACTCACATCTCAGCATCCACTGCACTGTACCTCACCGGCCTCACTAGTTCCTGTTCCAAGTACCCAAACAAGACAGAGAGATCTCACTCAGCTTCTGAGCAGCATGGATTACAAATACACCTAATTACAAATGGGAAAAAAAAAAAATCCCTCCTCTTCCTCCCTTCTTTTCAAATAAACTGTCCATAAAACAATCCCTACTTGCAGTCTGAGGTAAAAATCCTCACTTTTTTCAGTGGAGGAAATCAAATATATCAGCGTTAGTATGTGTTAGTTTATATTTCATTTTGCAAGTAATCAATTATGACAAAAATAAGAACTTTTGCCTTATACTGCTATCAAGAAAAAATATTTTTAGTTTGCTTGTGTATGTTGCCCACACAAAGGCTCCTCCTCTGTCTTTGGAGAGTCACTAATAACCAAAACTGTCAGGAGACAGACAACGTCCCAGTGTGCTGACTGTGGCTGGTAGATATTCTCAATGGAATCGAAGATCTGTGTTAACCACACACCCAGCCTTACACAGATTATCTTCTGAAATTAAAACCTCTTGTATTGGCTATAAAAAGAACTCAGAAACACATTAAAAAAATTACGGTAAAGGGCAAATCTCACACGGTATGTTTGATAATGACACAGCGAAGAGATCTTCGAGCACAGGTAGTCCCTAGGGAGATACTTACACCACTAACAACGGAAGATAACAGAGAAAGGAGCGTTAGCTCAGGGACAATGGCACGCCAAGCAACATAGCATAAAAGCAATTTAGCGGAGAGGGGTTTCATCAGCAGGGATGGGGAGAGGAAAACCAAGTATAGACAATGCGATGGACGGAAGAGAAGCTGAGGGTTCACGGTGGTTTTCACCTACACGTGCCATGTCACTGGTAACAGACACATTCCAACGACTAGTGCGCTGCCATGTAACATGGCTCGGATGCATGACATGAGACTGGAGCCTTTACGCCTGGATGACGCTCGTGCTTCTCGGAGAACACTGAAGGCAGCAGAGGGAACATTACGAGTTCAAAACAGTCACACGTTCTACTTGCAGTGGGTTTATGGTTCGTACCCAGGTCAAAGGCAGGCGAAGCTGCCTCGTCACAACTCCATCAGCAATAGCCTCGGCTGGGTACTCTGTCACCCTCCAGAGATGCCGTTCCCAGGCAAACGTTTCTCTCTCACAAGAGAAGCTGATGGGTCAACTCTGTGCCACTACCACCTAAACATGATAAAGTGGGCTTCCATACAACTCCTCATCGTTTTGGATGTGATAAAAGAGGAATCTAGAATCTTGTAGACTTCTGGGATGTTAAATGCTGTAAAAGTGTTCTTGGAAACAGCACATAATGGTAGCAAAAAAAAAGCTGGGCAAACTCCAGGATATCAGTATTTACCTTCAGTAAATATTCAAAACCTACAAACGATGCTTATTTTGAAAAAAAATTAATCATAACCTTGATCTCTCTTAAAAAAGGGCTGCTCAAAAAGACACTGGAAGTTCTACTCATATTCACCTAGCAAAAAACCTGCAATAGTTTAGGAGATTTATTTTGCCATCCCCTTTGCTGGAGGCCACCATGTCAAGGCAGAGTCCAGAGGAATCGCACGCTCACACCTGAGCTGCTCCACTGCAGAACCCGATGCCTCAGCTCAAACCTGCCTTTGGGGATAATCTCAGCCAAGATGAGCTTGGCTGAAGTGTGAGCACCTGCTCCTTTGGGATCGCTCTGCTGCAAGGGTGCTGGGCACTGCAGAGACGGGTAAGCAGCTCGGATGGAAATGCCTTAAATCCTTCCTGGAGCTCACCTGTCAAAACCCTAAGCAATGAATTACAAAAACTCTTTGAAAAATGCAGTATACATAATATTCCTGCATTTAAGCAGAAAAACAACCTTCACAATGCTCACACAATTATATGCTTGCACTAACACAATGCTAGAAAAATACAAACATCATTTTGGCTAGAAAGACTGCTCTGATCTATTTACAGTCTTGGTTAAATTAGCAATTCATTTTTGAAGTCGTATGATTTTGAGATATTGTCTATTTTTCCTAAGATCTACAATGTGTGTTTTAACGAGCAGGTGAGGACTATTATTCATCCTTGACACTGCCTAGAAGGCTGCAGGAACAGCATACAGTGCGTTCACGTACGATGAGCCTCATGTGTGCATGTAGGGGTGCTCGTCTACTGCATGCAGCTAGAAGATTACAGTACCTCGTTTCCTGTCCACATCTGTCCATTCATCTACACGAAGCATATAAAACAAAAACATCAGTTCGAGAAGTAAGAACAATAGTTTCAAGGAGAATAAAAGAAAGAAACTAAAAAAAAAAAAGGTCTAACTAATGGACTGTGGTTTTTCTCATCAGTATTCAGCACGTAACCAGAACGAACTCTTCTGTTACTTGACATCTTTCACTTTCAACAAGCACACAAAAGATGAAACCTTGCCCTCCCCTTGGAAAAAGTCTTGTTGCTTCAATGGAGATAAAATTTTACCCTTGGTTGAATCTTAGCGTGTTTTGCATTGAGCTTGCAAAGTTTTCAGCTGTTTTTTGCACTTACAAGTGAGCAGTAGTTGAGCGAACAGTTTTAAGCATTAACAAACACCTCAACGTGGACAAAACCATGTCTCAGTTAAAATAACACCCGATTTTTTGGAAGATAAAATACATGTGTGGATAAACTGGTACAGATCTAATTCTCCTGCTGGGATATTCCACCAAGTATGGCTAATTTAGTTTAAACCCTCAATTTAGACCTATATGAACTGTAGTAACATTTGTCAGCTCATTCTCTGAAGAAACAAATGAATAATTTTAAAATCACACTTCTGTGGTGAAACAGTTGCTATTGTTTAGCATTTCTTCATACTGGACAGGCAGGAGAAGGAAAAAATGTAACAACCTCTTCAATACTGAGTTAACGCCGAGTTGACTGTTTATTACAAAACACTACAGCTTCCTGAAGTGCATTCCCCACCCCACGGCTGGAAGCTGCAAGAATTTTTAAAAGCAAAGCAGTTTTAATTTATAAGTGGCAAACAAAGAGGTGCTCAGCTGTAAACTGGGATTTTTGTGCATGCATGTGAATGCACAGGGCTCCACTTTTACAATTCTGACAGAATGCTAGACTGACAGATTTTTGTACAAGCCGGAAAAGGGTTTCAGGAGCCATATTTATGTTATTTGAAGTTTTTCTTAATTGTGCACACTTCTTCTACATAGGCTTTACAAAATTATTCCTGGAAACCACTTCCGATTGCAAAGCAATCTGGTCTTCCT